>NC_065407.1:7500000-8125000 GCF_024362695.1 Pectinophora gossypiella | reverse complement strand
CACTCATTGTATTTTGTGAAGAAATTACCTGTGGTGGTAATGTGTGACCGCAGTAGGTGCCTATAACTATGTCTTTGGGGTTTATACCGTCCTTGACTTCAACGTAATCGCAATCGCATTTACTGAAACCTAAAGCCGTCTGATTAACACCGTCGCATGAGGCTACGTGGAAAGATTTGAATTCTACCTTAATAGCATAACTTGCTGGCGCGTTGACAGTCCATTCGCAATCTAAGAAATTTTCGTACACTACATTGCGCGCAATAAGAGGAGACTTAAAGGTGTGTGTGGCAGCGGTTGTCGTTAATTCAATGTGACCACCACACCCGACAGCAGAGGAGTAGCTAAAGAAAACGTCAGCTTTAAATCCTTTGTATTGTACACTAACATCGCTTACAAATTGCACGACCATAGTATTACCGGTGCTACGGAAAATCGTTGGAGCTTTAACGTGACCACAAAGTAACGCCACACGTTTGTCTTCATCTATAACTTTGCCATTAAATATCGCAACATAATCGCTATAACACTCATTACTAGTCTCGAGATCGATATCTTGGAATTTTAACACGATTATTTTGTCAGCTGGTGCTTCGATAATCCAAGTACAATTCTCATTTGAAGTATAGCGTTCACCATCAGGAGTCGAACTAATAACTGTTGGTTCTTTTATTTCTCCACCACACTCGTAGTAACTATACAACAGCTTAAATCCTTTTCTGCTAATATAACTGTCTGATTTGAAGGTTAATGTCACTTTATCAAAATTGTGTACTGAAGGAGGAATTTGTGACCCGCAATAAGTTTCCTCAAGATAATCATAATTGTTATAGGCACTCATCGTGAAGTTGTCGAATTCACAAGAGGGATAATTTCCTTCTAGTTCGAACTCTAAAAATTTAAGTGATATTTTTTTATTTCCACCACTTATCACGTAAGTACAATCAGCATTTGGTAAATAATTATCAGGCCATCCTGGACTGTACAAGATTTGTTCTTTACTTGTAGCGTTTATTTTTCCTCCACAAATTGTTGTCCACCAGGCTCTAAAGCCGTCTAAGTTAGTTTCGGAATCCGTGCGTAGTACAACCTTCATTCGATTCATCGTGGAGTTGAAGACTGGCGGTAAAGTGCGTCCACATAATCTACTAACTTGAGTATATTTACCATTTTGCCAATCATAAATAATAACTGCGTCTTTCGTACAATTGACTCGGTCTTCTATTACAAATCGATTAATAAACTGCAAAGATATTCTGTTGCCTAGATTGGCTATGATTTCCCATGTACATTCAATATTTGGATCATAATTTTCAGGATAATTTGGTGATTCGAACATTGTTTCATATTCTCTTAAAATCCCTCCGCAACTTTGAGTAACGGATTTTATCATTAGGCGTACTTGAGTTTCATTTTTTACGTTGGAATGGTATTGGACTAGCAAGTTCCTATATTTTGTTATAAGAGGAGCTTCTTGCAATCTATCTTTACAGTAATCTCCTATAATCGGCATGACTTCTTCAATTCCATCTCCTATCTTTACAAATTCGTTATCACAGTCTAGTACGAAAGAGCCATCTAACTTTATTTGCACTCTGGTCTGGTCTGAGGGAACTAAAACTATCCATGCACAATCTAGCGTATCGTTATAATTACTAGGTACGTTTAACATATTGACTTCATTTGCTCCCACTTCTACAACACCCCCACAGGGCTGCAATTTCCACTTTAGATGGAATTCTAAATAACTTCCTTCTTTGCTGCTCTTTGAAGCCTTTAAGTCCATCTCAGACGATGGTATTCTGAAAGTCGATTCTTGATTACCACAAACTATTCTAGTATAAAATATGCGTCTTAATCTTGACACTGTAGATCGTATTTTTAATCTAGGATCTTGAAATCCGCATCGATTTCTAGTAGTCGATGAATTGCCTTTGACTGTAACATATAAAGTTTTGAAATCACTTGAATTACTTACTTGGTTAGGACTATAATGCCATTCGCACATATATGGGCGGTCGATGTTGGGCGACATAAGCTCACCGCTCAAGTCTGTCAAGGTTCCACCGCACAATGCCGGTTCGTCAGAGCTAAACTTGGCTTTAAATCTGTGTCGTGCTGCTGGTGAATTTAACAACACATAAATTGAAAGCTTGGGACCAGATGACTCAAATACCCGTGGACTAGACACGTCACCACTCTTTATAATATGTAAAGATGATTGAAAATCAAAGTCATTATACATTCCTATTGTATGTGTCTGTATACCAGAATCCAAAATTTCTAAGTGTACTCGGCGCGATTTGTCTGGTAATGAAATTTGCCATTGACAATAACGTAACGTTGTATCTCGAGGGTAAGCTGGAGTAGCCAGAAATCCTTCAGGAGTCGTTACTTGCCCTCCACATCGAAGGAATGAAGAATTAAACGTGAATCGGAATCCTCTGTTGGTAGAAGTCTGTGTCCATTCGGCTGGTTTACCCATGTGAAATTTAATCGACACTTCATTTGACGAAGTTTGTATTAACGACATTTCATCTTCTTTGTCTTCAGTATACTCCTCTCCTCCTTCTTGTTCACTACAAAAAGTTTGCAAAACAGTGATTGTATTGTTAACAGGTACAGTTTCCTCAACCGTAATTTTTGTAGCACACGGTGCTTCTGATTCTGGCAATTGAATATCCTGAGGTTTCAATAACAATACCTGTCGGGGATTTCCAATAATTTTCCATTCACATACTGACCCATATGGTATAGTTTGCATATGTGGATATCCAGGTGAAATTACTTCACCTTTGCTTGCTTTTATTGTTCCGCCACAGACATCAATAGACACATTAGCTTTGAAACCATTTTTGGGATCTGCCAGTTGTGTATAATACTTTACATAAATTACATTACCAGTTGTTTTGATAGTACCAGGCATTTCTTTGCAATATCGCCCTTTTAATGGAGATAGATCAGAAGAGCCTTCTCGAATCTCAACGTATTCTAATGTACAATCATTGGTTCGATCTAG
Organism: Pectinophora gossypiella; assembly: GCF_024362695.1. Classification (NCBI taxonomy): domain Eukaryota; kingdom Metazoa; phylum Arthropoda; class Insecta; order Lepidoptera; family Gelechiidae; genus Pectinophora; species Pectinophora gossypiella. The sequence goes on along the minus strand of NC_065407.1, from coordinate 8,121,981 downwards.
ATCAAACCTGTCCAAAAAATCTACTCTTAATATTTCTCCTGGAGGACCGTGGAATACCCATAAGCATTCTGAATACGGAACAGGTACTGATGGGTAATTTGGAGAGCTTATAATTTCCCATTTGTGGTCAGAGTCTAAACTTGCCGTTACTCCACACTCATAACCTTTTTCTTCGAAGCGCAATCTAAAGCTTCCAAATGCTGTACGTGATCTCTGGAATGTAGAGTAACTAACGAATACAGCATTACTTGAAGATTCAATGTTTTGTCTATTTTCGTGCTCTAATCCACAATATTTACCATCCGCTAACATAGGAGCCTCAGCAGAGTTCCCATTTCGTAATTTGACATAAGTAACACATTGCGAATCTGGGTTAGTAATATTGAAACTATCAAAGCTTAATAGTATAGTTCGGCCGGGTCTCACTTTTATAGTCCATTCACAATTTATAATAACTTTACCAACCGTATCGTTCCAATTAGGGCCTATGACTCCAGACAAACCAGACGTGATACCACCGCAAGCTGAGCTCACTTGCGCTTCAAATCCTTCTCGTGTTATAGAGGAATCTGTTTTAAACACAATCTTCATATAAGTAGTAGAATTAAGATCTTGCTTACCTTGTTCAGATAAACATATATTTTCTTTTACGGGACTCCACGTCGAAATGGATTCCGAAGAATAAACTGACACATAATCAGCAAAACACATTGGCGTTTGTTCCAATTTTATAGACAAGAAATGCAAATTTAGGTGATTACCAGGTGACGCTTTAAACACCCACTCGCAGTTAAGGTCGTTATCATAAGCAGCTCCGTCATACCCTGGTGATTTAATTGTTATCTTTTCTCCGGGAGACAAAAGTCGAGTTTCGTTGAACCCACAATTTACAGTATCACCGGTTGCTTCAGTATTCGCATCACCACTAGCCCAACGAATATGGAACATGGAGCCTGTATTCGATTCATCTAGAGTCAACTTTATAAAAGCTACGTTGGACGTAGTTTTCAGTTGTTTCTGTTCAGTTAACATGCCGCAATATTCTTCTAACACTGGGGCATCTTCGTCGTATCCATCGTAAACAACCAAGCTATTGTAACATGATGTTCCCAATGTAGGAATCTGCAAAATGTCGACTAAGACCGTAATTAATTTAGATCCCTCTACATTGATTCTCCACGAGTATTCACCACTATCCTCGTATATATGTGGATACAGTGGAGATGCAATCTCTCCAGATTCGACGCCACTTATTTCGTTACCATGTAAAAATCCGTAATGTAGAAGGAAACCGCGCCCGTTGTTTTCAGGTCCACTATGGAATTTAATAAAAAGCTTTGTTGCCGCTGTTGTATTAGTGGGAATATCAGTGCCACAGTAAACGCCAAGCAAACGTCCTGCGCCATTGTTTTCACGTACTTCCAAATAATCTTCGTTACAGTTTTCTGAATATTCTAAATCAAATTGTTCAAATGTTATGTAGACTCTGTTACCCGGTGACGTACTTAATGTCCATTCACAGCTGGCCTTGTTTGGATAAGATAGTGGATAGTTAGGTGACGCAATAGATCCTTCTTCAGAGGTCAAAATACCTCCACAGGCGGTAGTAAGCGTTGAATACGTCGCGTAAAATTGGCCTTCAACTGTGCCATTGTATGTGCCTAGCACAAGAGTAATAGCACTGCCGTGACTCACTATCATTGGAGGAACTTTGTGGCCACAGAACTCGTCGACCACTGGAGCGTCCACGTCGTTACCATCGTATACTCTTAGGTAAGACGACGGACACTTTCTTGTCGTAATAATGTCAGTGTTTTTTGGAATAGACATATGAGTTATTATTAGACTTATTTTTTTATCCAAAGACGGAGCTAAAATTGTCCATGTGCAGTTATTTGATATACGCGTGGCGAGCCATTTCTCAGTATTTATTATACCACCATAAAATGTTGATTTTATGGTGCCCCCACAAATAACAGTGAAGTTGGCTTTAAATCCTTTTGCTGTACCAAAGTTGTCCGATTGAAACCGTACCCCTAGCACATTGCTCTTAGAAATAATTTGGGATACTTCATTATTTGGACAAATACGCTGCGAATAATTTGAATGTAAGACCATATCCCCATCATATATTTTTACTGAGTCACCACAATCTGTGTCTGTATTTGAAGAATAAAGATCAAATTCCATAAAATTGAACTCGATTCTATGATATCTGGGAACTAGAATTGTCCACAAGCAATTCATACTATTTTCGTAGTTTTTAGGATAATTCTTAGAGTGAATTATGCCAGAGAGTGCTTCGATTCTCCCTCCACATCCAGTCATATGTCCGTTAAAGTACGCTGAGAAATTAACGTCTTTCAGGGTCGAGTGCTTCACAAATCTGACCAACATAACATTGTCAGTTGATGTCACAGTTGTCAATTCTTGGCTGTGGTGACAAACTTTTGTTAGAAGCTGATCGTTGATACTTCTTCCGTTATAAATTTCTATAGCATCAGTGGTACAATTTACACTGTCAGTCATATAGATCTGACCTATATTAATTGTTACACTAGTTCCTGGTGACGTCTCTAATATCCATTCACATTCCAACTCCCCACTGGAAGTCATAGACCTGTCTAAATGTATAGTTCCGTACGTCTTTTGAAGATATCCGCCGCATCCATGCCTGGCCCACTCTAAGCGAAAACCACTTTTGGGAAAAGTGTATAAGCTCGTTATAAATTTAACTTGCAAAGAATTACTTTTACTGCTAATCCTTTTTGGTAATGTAGTTCCACACATCTTTTCTCCAAAATTAATATCAGTTAATTCTTTCATTTGTACATAATCATTATCACACGATTGCACACCACTCATCGGAGTATACGAACCATAATGGCTTACTAAACGATATCTTAGTCTACCGGATTTATATACATCGAATAGTGTGAATGTAACATTTATCTTATTACCTTTAGGAACAATAATAGTCCACAAACAATCTAAATTAGTTGGATATGTACCAGGATAACCAGGACTTTCTATTACTCCATGCGATCCTGTCATATTATGTTGGCATATTGTGCTGTACTCTAATAAGAAACCTTTGCTTGATATGTAGAAATCGGAACGGAATTTTATATAAAGATAATTTGTGGAGGATTCAATTGGTCTAATTCTTGGAGACATGACACAATATGTTCCCAAACTAGGACTATTCTCATCGCGTCCGTCATATATTTGTACATAATCATCTCTACAATTAATCGTCCGTTCTAAATCAAGTTCGGTAAAACTGACACGGATTCTTGATCCAGCACTGGTAACAATTTTATAGAAGCATTCTGCGTTCTCGTTATAACTGAGGGGATAGTTTGGAGATGCTATTGTGCCAGAAGGACTAGTTAGTGTACCACCACATCCATATGCTGTGCTATCCCATTCTATCTGGAAACCTTTGCCCGTTATGTAGGAATCTGAATGGAAATGTAAGTATAATACGTTTGCTAAAGAAACTATACGTTTCGATTCAAAGGAGCCACAATACTTCCCAATAAGTGGAGATGTATTAGAAGCGCCATTTCTTATTTCTAAATAGTCTGCAAAATCACATGACATACGTACTGGTCGTTCTAGTTCAAATTGTGAGATATTTAGTTTTATTTGTTGACCTGCTGGTGCTTGTATCGTCCAGATGCAATCGCGACTATTTTCATACCTCTTTGGCCACCCTGGGGAATATAACCTGCCATGGGCTTTAGTAAACAAACCACCGCAATGGGTTTTTTCATCCAAAAATGTATACGAAACCGAAAAACCGGCGGATCGTACGCTGCTATCTGATTGGAACTTGATCTGAAGTTGAGGCGAAGTCGTGGTTATTGCAGGTGGAAATGTGACGCCACAATATTTCCCTAATAAATTCAGTTCATTATTTTCATCTATCTCGTTCAATTCTACATAATCACTTCTACAAGACGGCATATTCTCAAGATCAAATCTATTCCATGTTAACTTGATGTGCATTCCTGGTGGGGCTATTAACATCCAGGTACATGTCTGGTCATTTTTATAAATAGTGTCACTCCCAGATGGATGATTAACATGACCTGTAGGTTCCCTGTATATGCCTCCACATTCTGTATCGATAGTGGTATAGTTTGCATAAAATCCTGTACCCGAAATACTCAAATCGGAAGTAAATTTGATGTACATGAAATTGTGTGTCGATACCAACATCGGCGGAGTGTGTTCCGTTCCTCCACAGTACTTGCCTAACAGCGTGGCATTGACATCAGCTCCATCTCTGATTTCAACGTTATCATATCGGCAATTGTAATAGTTGTTATCTTCAATATCAAAGTCTTGGAACGTTAGTTTAATCGCTTTACCAGGCGATGTTCCGATAATATATTCACACATTTTATTCTCTGGATAACTGAACGGGTATCCAGGTGACTTTACAACACCACTATCGCCTAATATAGTCTGTTGACATATCGTTTCATATGTAATGCGAAAACCGTCAGCAGACATGCTGTGATCCGATTTAAACTTAATATAAATTTGATTTGACGATGACGTATAAGATTTGGGAAATGTGCTTCCACAAAATTTACCAACAAACCTAGAATCTTGCGATGGACCATCATAAATTTTAACATAATCGTATTTGCATCTAAATGAACTTTCTAATTTGAAAGATATAAAATTGAGCCGTATTTTGGTATCAGGGCTTGTTTTGATTTTATATTCGCATAAAAGATTACTTAAGTATTTTCCATCGTACGCTGGAGAAACAATTTCTCCTCTATCGCTGGTATAAAAGCCACCGCAACCGGGTACCCCGTCAGCGGGAGCATAAGCTAATTGAAATCCGTATCCCGAACCGTACGCATCAGAATGGAAATGTATGAGAAGATCGCTGCCCGCAGATTGCACAGGTGCCGGCTGTGCAGAGCTGCAGTATTTACTGAGAAGAGGGTCTGTGGTCCGTTCCCCATCGTAAATTGCGAGAAAATCATAACTACAATTTGAATGCGACTCAATATCAAGTGCGAAGAAATGCAACTGTATCCTTTTTCCTAAATCCGTCAGTAGATGCCAGTAACAGTCTCTATTCGGCGGATATTGACCCGGCGAGCCAGGCGAGCTTATGTGACCGTGTGTTGTTGCATTGATTGTACCTCCACATACGGGGTTTATACTATTCCAGTGCAAAGCAAACCCGTCTTTTGCTACGGTTTGATCTGATCTAAACCAAAAGTACAAGTTATTATGACTTGATATTATGTTACCACCTTTAGGAAACTCGTTACCGCAAAACCTTCCGATAATTTGACTAGCAGAACTTCTACCGTCATGTATTTGTAAGAAATCATATAAACATTCTGGATTGGCTTCTAGATTAAACTTACTAAATGTTACGTTTATGACTTTATCACGATCTGTTTGTATAACCCAAGCACATCTAGAGTTATGATTATACGTGGTATTAGTTAAAGGATAAACAATACTACCCTCTTCAGCTTGCAGCAGCCCGCCACAGGTTTTGGCAGCTACATGGCATAGATCTCCGGAGAATTGAGCTGTGCACTCACATCTGAATCCTCTCGGCGAGCTCTCGTCTGGCCTGCAACTACCTCCGTTGAGGCACGGTTGACTTGCGCAGTAGTTACTTGCCGAGTCGCAGTGAGCCCCTCCGTAACCTCTGTAGCAAATACACGTATAACCCGACCGCAGTGGGTGGCACTGGCCGTGGACGCCGCAAGGGTTCATCTCGCAGCCGCGTGTGAAGTTTCCAGTTGGAACATAACACCCGTTCAATCCAATTCCATCTCCTTCCATTCCCGGAGGGCAAATGCATTGAGCTATTTGACCACCAAGAGCTGGGTTGTCGATGCATTGCGCCGAAGGATGACATCCACCACGATTAATATTGCAGGAACCTCTCCAAGTACACGTGATGCCGTCTCCTTGGTAGCCAGGAGGACACGCACCACAGATGCGTGATCCAATGGTATTATGACATGTTACTAAAGGACTAGTACTGCAACCACCATTGGGTGTAGTTAAGCATTCGTCAATATCAGAACATATGTATCCATCTCCTTCGTACCCTGCAGGGCACAGTCCGCAGCGGAAGGATCCTGGTAAGTTAATGCACTCAACTGTGGGATTAACTGAGCATCGCGGACCCTGGCTGGATTTGCATTCGTTTACATCTGTTAGGCAAGCAACACCAGTTCCGTTAGTCGTCCAGCCTTGATCACAAATACATTTTATTCCACTACCAGTGTTGGTTGGTATACAAGTTCCGTAGCCACACATTTCAAAGTTGCCACCGTTGCAATCCATTGCCCTTCTTGTGCAATGCTGTCCATACCAACCGGGGCGGCATTCACATTCGTATGATCCGGGTGTATTTCGGCATCTCGCCCCATTTTGACAGCCCAAGTCTGTGCCTTGGAAGTGTCGACACTCATCAACGTCTTGATCGCAATCCTTTCCTTCCCAGTTAGATGGACATAGACAGTGATAACCATTAACCAAGTTCAAACAGGTGCCACCGTGTGCACAAGGATGTGACTGACAACTATCTCTTCCTCCATTATTAATAAGACTTTGAAGACTTGAAACTCTAGTTGTGAGTCTATTTACTCTGCGCCATAAAATAGTTATATTGAATAACAAGTCACTGGGCTGAGTATCTCGATTCTCCAATCTTTCTAGTCGTCTAAGAATACTGTTGTACTTCACTGAGTCATCAATGACTGGTTGGTCTTGGCGTCCAATATTGTCAGTTAGATTTATGTTCAGGATATTGATTCCTCCAACGAATACTGTAGATTTCGGTCCATTTGTTTGTAGGTAGATATTCTTGTCGAACGCCGGTTCTACTATGAGGTTGCCTTCGTTTGTTTTTATTCTAGGTCTATCGCGGAACACTTCACAATCTAGGTGCACAAATAAGACAATTAGGAACAAAAATCGTACCAATAACTTGGACATTGTCCATGTGGTGCTCTATAGAGGAGCAACATCAGACTGAAACATTGAAGCTAGCCAGTTAGCGAACAAGTTTAGAAGTAGAGGGGCGTTTCCGTACGCCCCCTGATTGCACTCGTGAGTTCTCGAAACCAATACTTCTGACAAATTAGGGCCATGTGGTGTTAATTTGATAAAGTGATTGGAAAAAGTTAATACTATCGGTCACACTAAAAACATGAGTATGCTATAATTAGCCAAGTTCTCAAACGTCAGACCAGGCGTTAACCATTTCAAAGCACTTATCACTACGATACCGCGTTTTACAACAGGCGCAGAAACAACTTGCACACCTTTGTGAAAACCCTAACTGTTTTCTGAAACACTTGTTGTGCAGATACGTCACAAAGCACAAAGAGACTGAACCCCCTCACATTCCCCCAGGGGAGTGTGAGCCCCTGATGAGCAAGCGATGTGTCATCTTTGGAGGATACCTAATGACTCCAAAGGCGCTCAAACTTCTCACCCCTTAGCTAGATAGTGTAGATCTTAGAGGTGAACTATAGCATAAAGGATCGATCACAATACAACTTATATAGGTAGGTAGCAGTGACACGATTCATGTGATAAGGAAAAGTCTGTTGACTGACCTAAAAAATACATTTGCAGATGTTTTGTGGAAAATATTACCATGGGTGTATTGGCAATAAAACTAAGGTTATTAGGCAGCTACTTTAGGTACAAGTAAATATTTAAGGAAATCGAGTTTTGAAACAAGTGATTTTTTCATGTTACTTACATTGACTAATTATGTAAGTACTTAACCTATCATTAAAACTACATTACATGTTTTGGAAAGGAAAAAAACCTTCGAAACGTTTCGTAGTCAGATGAGTACCTACCTAGTATAAATTCATCGATAGGCCGACGTTCTTTATAAAAATATATATATCGGGTATTTATTTATAATTTAATATACTACTCTGACCACTATCTACACAAGATATTATTTAGAACTTGGGTGGTGCGCTACCGTGCGATGATTACAAGTAATAATCTATAATTATATGTACTTACTGCATTTGCTTTAGAAGTTATTTTTCCATACATCCATGACCATGGTAACATGGCTAGGGGAATGTTACGCCGCCGTTAGTCATTGATGTCGTAAGTCCACGCTACAGCATAATAAAGCTTAGTCAAACAGGGTGGTATATCTGATCACTTCCATTAACCTAATGTGGCTCATAAACCTTTGTGTTTTTGGTTTACGGAGACGCGGGCGCCACCCGGCCTAACTTCCCACCACCGACAAATGAAGGAAACTTTCATACACAAACCTACTCAAACTATGTTCTGAGAAATAACAGTGCTATGTTTAATACCAAGAAAGTTACACACGCACGTTACACGGATATTTACTTAACTCACGCTTGTATGTAATTAATACCATGCCTTTGGTGTTGGTCAGATCTAAAAGTTGTCAAATCAAATCACAAACTTGTAATAAAATATTACCACCATCACCAGCCCATTAACGTCCCCACTGCAGGGGCACGGGCCTTCCCAATGAATGGATAGGGAGATCGGGCCTTAAACCACCACGCGGGCACAGTGCGGATTGGTGGTTATTAACGACTGCTAATGCAACCGGGACCAACGGCTTAACGTGCCTTCCGAAGCACGGAGGAGCTCGAATGAAAACTTTTTTTTGTGGTCACCCATCCTATGACCGGCCTTTGCGAAAGTTGCTTAACTTCAACAATCGCAGACCGAGCGCGATTACCGCTGCGCCACCGAGCTCCTCAATCAAATATTAATGAAGGAATTTTCAGACTACGTTCCTCTAAAATAATATAGATGGCGCTGTAAAGATTTTTCTTCGTTACCTTTTAACTTAATGTAAAACAGACATATGCATCTTTTATCTTTGTTTTTGAGGCACAATTACATCTTCCACCCATTATTAACCAAAATATAGACAAGCAATATATTTATAATATACATAATCTGATCCAAATATCAAGCAATAATTCTTTTTATATAAGCTTCTGCCATTACATTATATTTTGTATGTTTACCCGAGTAATAAGAAAATAGGTAAATTATAACGTTAAATCTGTATAACGCGATCTATATTGTTTTTGCGGAACGTAGCTTGGAAAGACTCATTAATTTTAAAAGGACTGATGTTAATAATTCGTCCTAGCGCACAATACATTTTTATTTCTAAGATATCATCTAAATAATACTTATTTTACTTGTATCTAGTAACTAGGTACCTACTTACAAATCCACCCTTCTTGGCATGACTCAGATGGATAAAAGATTTGTTATGAAAGTATTCGATCGCTCAAATAAAAATAAACTAGGAGACTAGACAGTTTTCTATCAGTGTTTCTGCTAGTGTGAAGTTTATACGTGCAATAACAAATGGCACGCGTCCCGGAGTCAATGTAAGTCAGTTCCTGTCGGGTCCTCTCAACGAAGTTCAACTCAAAGAAATAACACACTTTGAAGTTAGCGAATTCAATCGTTGGAAGACGTGAACTTTGTACAACTGTTGTTATTTTCTAAGTGCAGCACTTAGACGAATTTGTAGTGGGCGGGTGAGTCGCGAAGTGAGGCCGGGAGATGAGGGTTAACCAATTTCTGCCTACATCTACGTTTTGTATGGTTACATAATATAAATAACATAGAATAAACAATATGCTACACGTGTATTTTATACTATTTTACAATATTTGCCTGACTACTTCAATGACAATGAATTAAAGATTTTTTTGTATAATATTGTAAATGGATATAAAAAAACTTACAAAACAGGTGGGTGCGTTGTTCCACTGCATTCTGTTTCTGTAAGAATATTCTAGTGTTTATGCACAAGTACTCTGGACTGAACTAGCTCCAACATTTAGATGAGCTAGGCGCTGTAATTCACGAGGACTACGCCGGCTGCGAGATAGCTAAGCAAACATTCGTACGAGGGGCGTCATGTCTCAGTGCCAAGAAATAATCTCTTGACATTAACATACATCATATACGAGAAGCTGCCAAAACTGTCTGCCGGGTCGCTGAAACAATATTACTTAGCGGAGTTATCCGGCATTGCCAAAGTTCAACCTGACTTGTGACAATGGTGGCGCACTTGATCATTAATTTAGGTATTGTTCCAGGAAGCTCCCGCCTAGCTAGACGCTACCTAACTTCAAGTAATCTTGGGGTAACAATAGAATTTATCGACCGTGACAATTAACTGACTGCGACCTAAACTGAAAACTGTTATTTTGGAACGGTTTCGCATTTATATTTCTAATCTGATAATTAATTTATAAACGTAATGTAACTTTGCACCTACAAAGTTTTAGCTCGTTTCAAATTGTTGTCTATGCGGTGTACAAAGTGCAAATGGTGCAAAATGGGGTGCAGACGACTGTGACTCGACTTTGTATTTATCCCGCTTCCATTGACCCCATTTATGTAAAGGTATGCCAGTGGGATTCATCGGATCAACGCGGATTAGTTGCGCGCAAATCTCTATTTAGTGGCGCGATCTCTAGCCGACCGAACTGGGCCAATTAGAGCTTACGCACTAATCTCAGTGTCGATGCGATATCTGAAGCATGGATCGTTAATTTCGCTGTTGTGGTTTGTGCAGCGGTCGAATATGGCTGGTGGAGCTTCGCTAATGCCGCGCTGTTATCGTAATCGCTCTAACGCTAATCGTATTTCAATCGGCACTGCATCAGGACGATCGGGACAAAGTATTCTATTTTCATTAATGTACAATACAATACAATTCAATACAAAAACTCTTTACTGCACTTGAATCACATTAAAAATACATGTACTTACGTATATCTAATGTACCTATCTATATTATTTTTCATGATATTATAATACATTGCTGACAACAATAAGTGGACTATGGATAGGCATTTTTAAAGTTAATTACAACTTTCAAATTAAAATTCCAAAGCAACAGAAATACCCACAACCCCATAATTTATTTTCAAATAAGTTTAATTATAATTAGTAAATTGGTAGGTATTTCCATATACGCACATTTAGTTGTAACTTAACCCGCCGTAGTAGAGCAGCGTGTTGGGGTATGTTCCGTACCCCTCTAGTGGATGGAGGGGAAGCTAAGCTTTACCTACTAGAGTCCTTTGTGAATATGCATTTTAATAAACACATTACCCTGCTTTGCGTCGCGCAGTCGGATAATTAGGACAACGGAGGGAAACCTGCCCGCGTGTGGAAATCTATCCCAGTCAGAACATAATTTCACTCTTTAATTAAGTACAGAAAAAGATAATAGGGTTCCACGTTATTTACGAACTAAATGGCCGAGGTAATTATCCCTCTGAATCCCAGGCCAATTCCACTGTTTAAGAAAGATAAACGCGAGGAAAAGAAAACTATTTCGCGAAACTTGTAACTCCTTTCCTATTGCCAGAATAGCTTTCTGAAAAAATTAGATCGACCGAAACTCATTATAAGCTTTATAATGGGAACTTAATTGGCAGATTAAAATTTGTCATTTTTATTAGGTACTTAAGGCTGTAAGTTTCTACAACAACAAATAACTCAAAGTCAATCGTTTTGTTAACTTTATGTAATTATTTATTATATAAATTATATTATGTATTTAGTATGTATATGTAGGTACAACGTAACATAAACAGCCTATATACGTCCCACTGCTGGGCACAGGTCTCCCCTCAATCAACCGGAGGGGTTATGGAGCATACTCCACCACGCTGCTCCACTGCGGGTTGGTGGAGCTATTTTTACGACTAATAGCCCCTTGGTCCCCAACGCCTTAACGTGCCCTCCGAAGCATGGAATCCATTTTTTCAGACAATCAGATGATTTAAGCCTGTAAAGTCCTTACCAAATAAAGGACAGTCTCACAAAGTGATTTCGACAATGTCCCCATCGAGAATCGAACCAGGACCTCCAGATCGTGAGCCTAACGCTCTAACCACTAGACCACGGAGGCTGTTGGCAGAATAGCGTACACGTACCAATTATTTATAGAAGCTGAAACATGAACAGGTCAATTAAAATAAAATAATGCCAAAAAGTAGATAATATTCAGAGTGGTTATAATATGGCTCTCACAGACCATTAACTATTAACATCCCGCCAGTTGGCCGCACGAACCTCGGCATATTGTCGCGAATTCATTTCAGTGGATTTCAGCACAGGAAAAACCTTGTATAAAGTGGCCAGAGGCTTATAACTTCATTCCCGGTCGCAATTACGCTGCGGCTGGTTTTTTACAGAGCCGCGTGCCATTCGAGACTCTACAACCGCAAACATTCGTCATTAGTTAACATTATGCACTCGGATGCCTTGTTTTTCATCGTCTGCCTTTTAATGAAAAGCTGTTATTGAAATACTTTTGAGTGTTTACGAATCTAGCAGGTGTACATTTATGGATTTCGTTGCGTATTTTCTTGACAATAAGCTTAGAAGTTATCCCATTTTAACATATTGCAGTACTTATATGAAGCGATTATAGCTAATGTTAAGGGCAATAAGATGTTCCGACGCAAATAGGAATGCCATTCTATATAACAGGCTCGGCGCCGCGGAGGGCTCAGCGAGCCACTCGCTCGTATGTTGCGTACGTGATTACTCTCTAAATATTCCACTTTATTGTACAATCCTCTCCTTGTCATGTGAAGAAGCGATGCCAGGAGGTGGGGCTGAATAATTTAGTCGGCCGGCGGCGGATGTACCATTTATCCAAATTGTCGTCTCCGACACGCCAGGACGGGGGTTAAAAATGAACGAGCTGTCAGTTTCGAGTCGCGCTCACACCGATTCACGCCAGAAAACCACGTAACACAATACGCAAAAGGGTTACATTTATGTTTGTCACAGTCGATTTGTAGACAAACCTCACCTCTATTACGTGACGCGACTTCTGACGTGATTGTAAGTTCTTTCTTTTTACATGCAGTAAGTATACGTACTAGGGCAGTTAGTAACTTAATAAACTAGTAAATACCGTGACCTATATCAACGAATGAACCAGTTTTCCCCATAAGTGCTTAACTAATAGTTAGAAAATTAAATGTTTTCTCGAAAACCTTGGATACGTGAGCTTTATTAGCCTCAGTGGAAACGAAATGGTTCATAATTATAGCAATATTTGAATTGCCTTTTCCATAACTAGCACAATCGCATGCTCGGCGACTATTTGAATGCGGCAGAATGATTATTTCGGTGTCTGTGTCACGTGTAGCGCCCCACTGTGCGATAATCTAATACCACGCTTCAAATTAATTATCCTTGCTTTTAATTAATCTAAAGAAATTATATCATTTTCGACCTTCGAGATAAAATTAACATAATTTAATGATGCTCTAAATAAGATTTATCCTTACTTACGAAGGACCTCCACACTGCCAAATTGTGTAGGGGATAACAGGGTAGCGAGGATATAAAATTGTAGGAGCAAATAAATCAAATAATAAAGGAAAATTCTATTACAGTCCTCGTCCGTTCAAATAGTGAGTTTTGGAAGAAAAAGGTTTTTACCTTGTTTGTAAGCGTTTACGAGATACATACCTACAGTGAAATTTTATTATAATGATACTGGAGAGATGCGTGTGATGCTCCGTGGCCGGGCCACTATTCAGTACACAACTTCTAATAATATCAATAAAATCTACGCCATCTATATTGTTTTTGGTGAACGTAGCCTGTAAAGTCCCTCATTGGATACACCCTGGCCCTGATTTGTGTATATTTAATTAAATATTGCTGTTTACTTGCAGAAAATCACGAAAATAAAAGGATATATTTATTTTAATACACAAATAATACTAGAATTGAGATGTTTAGGTTAGAAATAATTACTTCATTATTAAAGTTTAGATGAACAAGATTGGAGCGTAGGATCACTTTGTGAGACTGTCCTTTGTTTGGTAAGGACTTTTCAGGCTTGAATCACCTGATTGTCTGCAAAAGTAAGATGATTCCGTGCTTCGGAGGGCACGTTAAGACGTTGGTCCCGGCTGTTAGCCGCAAAAACACCTCCACCAACCCGCAGTGGAGCAGCGTGGTGGAGTATGCTCCATACCCCCTCCGGTTGATTGAGGGGAGGCCTGTGCCCAGCAGTGGGACGTATATAGGCTGCTTATGTTGTGTGTATATGTGGAGCGTAGGAAATACTTCGTAAAAGAGTAGTCTCCGTATTTTTTTCTATGTTCTTATTGCTTCATTAATTACATACTATAATCTCTGAGTCACGGTGGCGCGGCTGGGGACAGATACTCCCTGATTAGACCCCTTTTGACATTCATTGTCTTTTTGTACTATTTTGTTTGGTGTAGTCATGAGCAATACCACGTACCCACTTTAGAACCCTGTCGTACTATCATAAGAGTTACGATTCAATTTGTCAAAAAAGTTATTGTGTCATGGTTTCAAAGTGTAAGTATACATATTAGTACTCATGACCGTACACGTGAAAGTACAGATTATGTAGATTTTATTGATAATTATAATTAGAAGTGTACTGACTGGATAGTGTTCCGGCCAGGGAGCATCACATGAGAGATACTTATTAGTCATTGAGACTTGTTGTTATTTAGTAATTTGTAATATTTTTAAAAAAAGTTCACTTAGAATGACAATAAAATTCTTGATTCTGTTACTTAGCGACTTGTGATTACTGTAGTAGTATTATTGTACAATAAAAACACACATTTAAGACGTTTTATGGTTTATTAAATAATTGTTAATTAATGCATTATTAATTCAAGGCACCATAGGCCAGATAAACTAAAATCTATGCTAATTTATTAAAAGAAAAGTAATACGATCTGGCTAGCATACTATCAGGATTTGTAAAACAAAGCCTGTGACCGTGAGACATACACTGTACCAAAGATTGGTTTTAAAGTCAGTTAAAGCACATCTTGCATACATAAAGCTATAAACGCAAAGTGAAGTCAAAAGACTATTTGAAAGGCCTAGTAAAAATGTATTCTTTAACTCCTTACTTTACAGATGTAGCGTAGAAATTAAGTTTTAGAAACGTATAATTATAATCAGAATTGTAACTTATTTCAAAATTATAAATGCATTGTAGTACATGCAGTACATTATTATGCATACTATCATGTAAAGTCACTAAATTGCATGAGCAATAAGGCCGCCTGTTGTGCTTTTCTGTATATGCTGTCCTTATCTCTGTATTTTGTGTCCATTGTGCTCAATAAAGTATTTTATGTATGTATCTATCTAAATTATTGAACGTTGTCACTTGGCAAACATTGGTACCTATTTGTTGAATACATGAGAGAAGAGATATCATACTCAAATCGAGAAATTGATCCGCGACGGATACATACACTTAACATGACGAGCCGCATTGAAAAGCGCCCGAGTCTTCGATGACAGTGTTGGAACGGTTTGTGGTTTGTCGATTTGCGTTTGATCCCATGGTAAGTAAAAATATGGCCTGTTTTTGTCTGCCTGGCCAAAATAGAAGGAAACTTCTTTCAGCCCAATTCTGATTATAACAATACGAGGACGTTGTAAATTACTTAACAGGGGCGACGGTCGGGTCCGCGACGACGCGGGGCCGCCTTCAAGATGTTATCCACACGCAGGATCATCTCCGCGGCCTCAGACGCTGATAGTAACACTTGTCTCTTCACTACGTACGACTCTGTCACTCCAAGGGTCTTCATGTCGCCTACGCACCCACGCTCCATATCTGGTTGAAGAGAGAAACGTAAGTTTTATGGGTATATTGGATTTATGTAATATTTTTCAGTAATACGAGATGTTAATGCTCGGCAGTGAGATATGGCCGCTCACTATGGGTCTCGTGAGGAGGCTCGGTGTCGCTCAGCGGGCAATGGAGAGAGCTATGCTCGGTATTTCCCTGCTCGATCGAATCAGAAATGAGGAGATCCGCAGGAGAACTAAAGTCACCGACATAGCTCGGAGAATTGCAAAGCTGAAGTAGCAGTGGGCAGGACACATAGCGAGGAGAACCGATGGCCGCTGGGGCGGAAAGGTTCTAGAATGGCGATCACGTGTCGTGCGGCGCTCAGTGGGTAGGCCCGCTACAACGTGGACCGACGATCTAGTGAAGGTCGCGGGAAGCCGCTGGATGCGGGCAGCGCAGGATCGATCTTCGTGGAGATCCTTGGGGGAGGCCTATGCCCAGCAGTGGGCGTCGTACGGCTGATGATGATGAATGCTCAGGTGAGTTTCCACCAAAATGAAGAGCAGAGAAGGCGAAGATGTGCAGGAATATAAAGTATATTTGATTCGACCAGTCACCGCAAGGGAAGGAGTGATTAAACTATACAATATTAGTCTGAATTTACAATTTGCAAAATACTGTTGCCATATTCGTTTTTCAATTCACTGACTACGAGGATTTCTTCTACTTAAATAGATTCCGCACGTCTGCCCTTGTTTCGTCTCATCTCTACTCTCTTTAGTAGACACCCACCCTTACGGTGTGACCACGCTTTAAATGGCGAAAAATGTAGATGTGGGAGGATAAGTGAAACGCCGATTGCCAATAATGCGTACGCCTACATAGAGCGGAATGTCTTGAATGACGACTGTGGTACAGTGTGCGACTATACTAATAATTCAATAAGTTCAGATCGCCGAAAACAAGCGCTCAAGTACTCACCAAGCCCTTTGGTGTTCTCGCCCTGCGCATGCGCGGCGCGCAGCCGGGCGATGAGGTCGGCGCTGTCGTAGCCGGCGTTGTCGGCCACGGCGGCGGGCAGGCGGCGCAGCGCCACGGCGAACGCCTCGGCCGCCGCCGCCTCCTTGCCGGCCGTGCGGGCCGCCGCCTGGGACACCGCTTCCGCCATCAGCATCTCGCTGGCACCTATAACATAAGCTCATGCATGACTATAGGGATATAGTAAGAATATTATAGCTACTACCCCAATTTCGTAATTGGGGTAGTAGCTATAACAGTAGTCAGAGGAACAATCAAAGAGCAAAAGTGCAGTCACTGAGCCCAGCGAATTATTTGTAAACAGTGGTGAAATTATGAACCAATAGCTGTTATAATTATAAAATTTATATTTTTGTAGGTGTTTTTGGTCTATTCCAGAAACGACATGTAACCAGGAGGTCTTAAGTGCAACCAGTTAATTTATTACTTTGCAAGAAACTGTTGGACTTTTGCACCTTATCGAACATCCATCGCAAGATTACTAAGTGATAGGTGGCACCTGTATACCGAAAAAATATTATGGTAAAATAATCTGTACAGTTGTCATTTGAAGAGAATTTGAGTCAGGACGCTTAATTCGGTAATGGTAACGAGTGGAAGTCGCTTTTCATCAAGGTATTTGTATTGATATTCTCTGTTGCGAGGATCACGACCGCCCAACCCCAACTTCGGTAAAAAAATGCTGTCTAGCTATGTCGTCTTATGTGTTCTTGGGGAAGACCAAGAAGAGCTTACATGGAACAGATTAAAGAAAAGGTTAACGTTGTGTCTTATAGGGAAGTCAAGGAATTGGCCATTGATAGACTGGAATGGAAAATGCTACACCGACAAGAGCGTGGCTCTTAAATTGATGATGATGATGTCTAACTATTAGTCAAAGACAATACTACTAACTATTAGTCGATATAATATGCAGCGCGATACCGCAACCGTGCAGACTCCGTAGACAAAAAAGTAATAAATCTTGCTGAACAATTTAACAAATGTAGTACCAACATACCTCCGCCATAGATGACCTTGGGCTCCTTGACTGTGGCGGCGAGTACGCAGAGTGCGTCATGCAGCGAGCGCTCAGCCTCGTCGATAACCTGCTGCGTGGCGCCGCGGATCACCACCGTACAGGCGGAGCCCAGCTCTACGCCTGAGAAACGGATCAAGCTCTCCTCGCCGATCAGCACCTAGGAGTAACTTGTTGGCATTAGTAAAAACAAAAAATGGCCCATTTAAAAGGGTGTTTGAGACCATAGAAACCGGAAAAAGTAGAAGCCCTATTATAATTTACAATTATACAGCAAATAGGAGTGTTCTGTGCCGAGGACCAAGATCAAATTCACAACAAGGCACAAAACGCATCATCACTGCTGGGCTAGGCTTGCCCTTATTGATAATAATAGTAAAATAACTTTCATGTATATACTATAACTTGATATGACTCATAATACAATCACAAGGTTGAAATAACAGTCAAAACATGACTCATTGCAAAGTCATAAGTACAGTTTTTATTAACACAATTGGCTCGAATATTATAGACGGCGATACGGCTATCACCACCTATCACGTTGGCCTAACAGAAGGCTCCGTGAGGTGCGGATGCTTCATTCATCTTGCAATGGATGTACCTCTGACTACCCCGTTTGGGATATAGTCGTGAGCTTATGTTTTGCAATAAAAGTACTGGTTTTTCCGCATCAAATGTACAGCAAATTGTACCTGTTCAATAAGCTTGCAGTGTCCCAGCTTGACCTTGTCCGGAGAGTCGAAGGTGGAGACGATCTCTCCGCCAGTGACGAGCGCCAGCCGCTCGATGCCGTCGAAGTCAGCGTGCTCGATCGCCATCACGCCCGCGTCCGCGAACAGCTGCTCTGGGTAGTTGTAGATTAGTTGCCTGTGAATACAAGAGAGCGTAAACTCAATGTCGTCGCTTTGTTCTGAGTAAGCGCCAATTTGAAATATCACATTCAGAGTCGGTTTTCACATACGGTAAGGTAAGGTAGGAACTGAAGTGGCAGTGGGGCCACATTCGTCTCTGGTGCGTGTTCTGGAGTGGAGCTGGCAAGATGGCGGGACTACTAGCAGAATGTGTATGGAAGCATCTGGATACGTAAGGCTGAGGATAGGGCTTTGTGGCGCCTTGGGAAAGGCCTATGTCCAGCAGTGGGTTGGTGTTGATAACGATGATGAAGCTTCAGGATTTGCCGTCGTAATTATTGACTCAAATCATAATAAAGTAGCTAAAGTATACCTGTTAATGAAGACATTGCATTTGTGTCCCAGGATTTTGTTAACTTTGTCCTTCATCTTCTCCTTCTCTGCAACTTCCAGCTCTGCAATCTTGGCCATAGAGTCCACTTTGATGGTGGAACCAAACACTTTGATCTTATCTGTGTCCATGGGCGTGTTGGCAATCAGGATGGAAGCATTCTCTATCCTCTTAGGTTGATGTACTCCAACCTGAATTCAATATTTAATAAGTTAGAATAAGTCCTACGCTGATGTTACACTCAATCTGTATGAAAATGGTATGAGAACATTATATTTTATGCTTTAAATTATAAAGCTAACTTAGCTTAGGTCTTATACAAGATGGTTAATCTATTTAATATGATAATGGATATGAGTATAAGTAAGGTTGCCACCAACTTAACAAAATCAAGAAAGGGTAAAGTGAAATGCCA
This sequence comes from Pectinophora gossypiella, assembly GCF_024362695.1. Taxonomy (NCBI): domain Eukaryota; kingdom Metazoa; phylum Arthropoda; class Insecta; order Lepidoptera; family Gelechiidae; genus Pectinophora; species Pectinophora gossypiella. Next base: position 8,102,589 of record NC_065407.1, on the reverse strand, counting down.
ATTCCTAGCATGCTAGACATGCATTCATGTTCCATTTGTGCATGCATGTTAGCCTTGGGTAGCTCAAGAGAGAGTGATAAAAATGATATATATCCATACAAGAGATATAATATATCACCATATCACCTCATTTCTAATTATATCTCTAGCTCACTCTAGCTCACTAGTTTTAGGAATCATTTTTGAGCGACTGAAATATCGTAACACTGAGCCGAGAAGATATACGAAAGTAAGCGAGATCCTGAGATGTATAAACTATTCGAAAGACAGAGATAGTAGATGATATAAGAAAGTAAGTTTACTATCGGAAAGACAGAGATAGTAGATGATATATGAAATTAAGCGAGACGTTGTTATGCGTATACTATTGGAAAGACAGAGATAGTAGATGATATACGAAAGTAAGCGAGACGTTGTTATGCGTATACTATTGGAAAGACAGAGATAGATTATGGCGTTGTATCTCCTGTTTTAGGCTGGTTGGCCGGCGATTATGGAACGCACTCAAAATTATTTTAAATTTTAATTAAATTATGGTGAATAACATGAAAACAGTTGTCGCTAACTAAAGTTATCTCTGTTTTATTTCTGTCTTCAAAATTGAATCTCGCTCAACAATACAAATGCATCATTCAGTTGGGAGATATTGATAGGATTTATGCACCGAGCTAAATGAGCTACTGAGCCGAAAGAGTGATATATATCTTCTGATGCAAAAGATATATATCAATCTTTTCTTTTCAATGAGTGATAGCGCCCAAGGCTAATGCATGTGTAATGTAAGCATGTCTGCATGTATCTTAGGTCACATTATAAACAAGATTATAAAATTCAAAATACCTTCTTATTTAGTAAGAATCCTTCATCAAGGAATGACTCTTCCAGCAAACCCCCAGAGATCTTGATGATCTGAATGGCCTTCAGGTTGCCAGAGCCCTTCAGCCTCAGAACTGCATCAACTGCTAGTTTTGTGAAGTGTCTGAAAACACAATTCAACAGTTTATAGCCAAGATTCTATAGTATCATATACTTTTGAATAAAGCTCTCTCTTCTGTCAATTTACTTTACATGGATTGTAACTTAACTATAAATATGGGTAATTCTAAAAAGCAAATAAATTAGAGTACTCATAGATGCATTTACAATTTATAGTGCCGCTTTGGGATTGTCCTCTCTTCGTTTTTTATGCACACAACAATACAATAGCCTCTATTTGCATTATAAAAATCCAAATCCTTTTAGACTAAGTCTGGCAGTCTCTTGGTCACAAAGTTGATTTTATGTGATACATTAATTCATAATACCATACAATTACACTAATACCTACTGCTTTAATACTGGTCAAGATCTATAAAACTTACTCTTTGTGATTGGACAGAATTTTGGAACTTAGTGTGGTGCGGGCAATGTTCTCCAAGTCAGCACGTAGGGCAGCATCATTGAGGTTCTTTTCATGGTCAAAGCTAGCTTCAGCAAGGGCTTGTTTAGCAGCATCCACAGCAATCCTCCACCCAGCGATGATAGTCTGTGGGTGCAGCTTCTGTTCAATCAGCTTCTCTGCCTCCCGTAGAAGCTCGGCAGCTGGATATAACAAGTTCATAAAACATTTTATAAATGGAACTTTATACCTAGTAGGAAGTTTTCATTAAACAAACATATCCAATAAGTTGAGACAAAGATTTTATGTCAAAACTAAAAATATTATTGACTAACCTAAGACAGTAACTGATGTAGTTCCATCACCAACTTCATCATCCTGTACTTTGGACATGTCAACCAAGATTTTAGCGGCAGGATTGTCAACTCCGACCGACTTTAATATAGTCGCACCGTCATTTGTGACTTCAACCTGAAAGTTTAGTAGGTATCACATGACATGACTGAAGGTTATGTTTATGATAATATTATACACACAGCCATTTGAAATATCAGTCACTATGCAGTTAGATATTGACCCGAGTAACTTACCTGTCCAGCGTTCCTGCCCATAGAAACCAAGATTTTGTCCATTCCCTTAGGACCCAGGGTGCTCTTCACCAGATCACCGATAGCAATTGCACCGATGAAACTGGACATACGGGCCATCTCGGCTTTTTCTTCTTCAGCGTCATTTTTCAAGATCCTAATAGGGTTCAGTGACGTCTGAAAGTTTCAAGCGATTTTGTTAAAAAGGCACGTGTGAAAGCAGAACATCGGTTCCGTTTTTTCGTTGTTATGTATAAATTACTATCTTAACCGATTGACTACGTATACCTACACAAAGTCAAAACTGTTAATTTTAAAATATCCTTACCATTTTGGTGTTTCTTTAAAGAATATCTAAAATAAATGAAAAATATTACGCCCGGTAATAATTTTCGAGAACACACACAAGCACAAGAACCTAACCAAAGAGAATTTTTTTTTCTTGATATAATTATGTGAGTTGCGTTTTATTTACAAATATACTGATCTAACTGCTTTGTGTGAATGTGAGAGCGAATGTAATATTATTGAATATTACATATTTCCAAAACGCACCAATAACAATTGTACCGTGTTCAGAAAAATAGACCTTATTATAATTTCGCTGTGTTCGTTATTTGTAAGGTTTATCAAAATTATAGTTCGTCAAGAATAAAAAAGTTGACTCCTTAGTCATTATTACTATGGTGATATGGTAGGTTCATAATACAAACAGTATTGTATTTATTATGCAATGATTCGTAGGTTTATAATACTGTTTGTCAGAAGATTGACGACAGACAACCGACAGAATTAGGGCCGCAGAAAGAGTAGTATACTATAAGGCGTAGGTAGACAGAGCTATAAAGGCTTATTACACCTACCTGACAAAAAATTACTGCCTCTTCTTTGCCATTAAATCATGGTATATGGCTAATATTTATCTGTGCGATATGACTCTACAAATAACAATCACATTCTGTAATATTCTGTAATAATAGTATAGATATTCCTTGGAATTGTAAGTAATGATTGATGAATGAATGAAAGATGTAATGTCGCTCTCATTACTCTAATAAGATGTTACTTTAACTTGTTAAATTGATGTATTACTCGAATAATATATATGTCTCATAATCTCATATTATGTCTGCCAAAAATCACAAGGAGTACAAGGAGACAAAAACCATAGACAGCAGTTTTCATGTAGGACAGCTTGGTCTTGAAAAGCTCTTTGCTCTGATATTTGTAAAGAATAAACGCAAAATGACGTCATCAACTTGTTGAGTAAAAAGAAATGTGTCATTCATAAAATTATCGCCATACTGTTCTTTGATAGTCATAAAACGTAAAAATATTGAGTTCCTTGTGCATACAACTGTGATTGTGTTTTGAAAACCAAACTGCACGATGGAAGAACAAGGAGGAAGTTCTGCACCTAGAGTGAGCGACAAGCGTTTGGCGCAAACACAGGCTAAAGTCGATGAAGTTGTGGGTATTATGCGTGTCAATGTCGAGAAAGTTTTGGAGAGGGATTCAAAGTTGTCCGAGCTGGACAACCGCGCCGATGCCTTGCAGCATGGAGCTGCGCAGTTTGAACAGCAGGCAGGCAAACTAAAGCGGAAGTATTGGTGGCAGAACTTGAAGATGATGCTGATAATAGGTGGCATTGGTGCTGTGTTGCTGATAATCATAATTGTGTGGGCTACATCAGGCAACAACAACACCTCTACTGCGGCGCCGGTCAACCCGCCGCCCGCACCCGACTCCGGCCGATAATCATCATACAGTCCACTTACACAAGACATATTTTATTTTAATCCCTCAATGTAACTCTTTTATAAATTGGGAATTTGGTAGACCAAAACTCGACTGAAACTTTGTAGGGAATCTATATTTTCTATGTTTTTACTGTTTACCTTCAACTATACAGGACAACGCATTATAGCTGTAAAATTTCTATTATATATTTTTGGTAAAAATGTTTTGATAACTCTCTACAAATCTATGAAGCCTAATTTTGGTACTGAAAAATGTTCAGTGATGTAGGTATGTATACACACATTCACTTTAAAAGACGAAATTTTATCGAAGTGAATTTAGTATATTATTTTGGATGTTACAATTATACCTTGCTTTACAAAATGATGCCAAGTGTGCAGTATACACTGAACTACATTGTGATAAATTTTTAGTATTACCTATGGAAACCTAATTTCAGAGCTTATTATCGACCAGGTCGGATAAAGAACTGATTTAAATAATTACATCCTTGGCAAAAATGTTATGCCTAATCTATTTTACACTTGTTGCTTGGTTAATGTTGAACATAAAATATCATTCAATCAATGAAATTGATGTATCAAAATTATATGTCTATTATTAACTAAGTTTAATATAAAAACAGTCGGTAAGCACAAATTGTATAAAATATGTCAAAGCACTAAAAGGTTTAGTTATTAATTTAGTTTATAGTATGTAATAAAATATACATTTGTACACATTCTAAGATGCTTACATGTAAATGCTGGCACAGCAATGTAGTTAAGTATTAAGCTGTAACTGTATAATAGTCTAGTTGTTGTGGTACGGTGGCAGTATGTAACTATGTAACCACTCCGACTTAAGACTTCAATATAATATATTTTCACCTGTGTATGTATGTATGCTGTTACTGTGGTTGCTTACAGTGTCAATAATTCCTACTGCATTTTTTATAAGCGAGTCCTAGGATTTAGATTCAAAATGAGACAGAATGGGACCAACAATTGCTTCTATCACACAGCACCGAGGTCCATTCATCTTTCAATTGGATTGTCTCTGTTGATGTTGTATTCTTTAAATCCATATTATTCTTATCCCTATTTTAGTTGTTTTGTAATGTATAAGAAACAATAAATGTATGAATTCTTCAATTAAATTGTTTGCTTACATTATTCTAGACCCTTTACATTTCTTATCAAATAGCTATTGTCTCTTAATTATCAAGAAGATAAGCAGTATGTGATTCATTATCTATTATTAACTAAGTTTAATAAAAAAAAAAACAATGAATTATTTTTTATATGTATTATAGGTACTAGTTCTGTGATTGACCAATGAGTAGGTAGGTACTTTAAAATCACATGATTGAATGCACACTACACCTAAATAATTATGTATTGTGACTGTCAATACTGATAATTTGATATTCATCAAAAGTACAGGAACCTTATGGAATTTCCAATTAAGACAACTCATCATCTGTGTGCGTAGGTAGGTATGTAGGGCACGTTCGAACTAATTAGGTAGGTACCAACATGCCTGGCGATTAATTATCACCTGTATCTATTAGGAGCGCTTTTGATCATTAATAGTTGTTTTAAGTCATCAACAGAGCGGCCTTCTCGTCTAATGACGTGGTATACCGCAGTATTAGTAGACCAAGTCTTCCAGTCGAGTAGTAGTCCAGTCTGGCTTTATCTAGCCGTGTCTAAGAATGGCAGGTTGCGCGGGCGCGCGTGGGCGAACCACCTACGCGCATAGTGGTGGTGTCGAGCCCAGTATCGTTTTATCCTTAAATGGAACTCTCGTCCTGACTCAGGAAATGCTCATAATATTGTAACAACAAGCTTACTCATTTTAATTAAGTATAAAAAATAACGCATATTTTTACCTTATAAGGTGGCGGCGCACACCAGATTTTTCTAGAGCACAATTTAGGTTTGTAGGTAGGTACCTGCCTATTTACTAATCAAGACGAAGCTACGTGGCTAGTCAATTGATTTCTACGTTTCCCTTTATGGATTAGATTCGTTATTAGATTAGATTGCTTTCTGGGCTGGGATTATTCCTTATTCTATGGCTGGGAGTTAATAAAATGTGTTCGTTCAAACGGGTTCATTGTCGAATTCACTTTGTGAGACTGTCTTTTGTTTGGTAAGGACATTGTAGGCTAAAACCTTCGGTGTTCGGAAGGCACGTTAAGCCGTTGGTTCCGGCTACTAGTCCAAATACCACCAACCAGCACTGAAGCAGGTTGGTGGATTATGCTTCATATGCCCCCCCAGTTGATTGAGTAAAGGCTTGTGCCCAGCAGGACGTTTAAAAAATAGAATATTTATTTACATGGATAGGTTAGGTATTACAGTGAGGTAGACACCTACATAGCATACTTAGCTACGCATGGGCATGGCATGGCATATTCTAAACGCGAAGGTTGTACCTTGTACCTACCTATGTAAGGTCATCATATAACAATAAATACCTACATAGTACCGAACGGTACCATCACCAAATTGTTAGGTAAATTATTTGTACCTACCTATTGACATGCTCGTAACATGTTTTTCAATTCTGTGAGGAAAAAGAATTCTATACCCACCTAAAAACCCAGCGAATGTAGGTACTTATATACGTACTACTACGGTACATATAGGTACTTCTTATCGTGTGTGTTGTGAGGTGGAATACCAGCCTCATCAACCCTGGCGTCAGGGTTATGATTGAGCCGCCAAAGGCCCCTGATATTGCTCATGTAAACGATTACTCGCTTACATTAGTAAATAGTAACCGGGACTTAACGTGCCTTCCGAGGCACGGATCATCTTACTTTCGGAAAATCCGGTGATTAGCCTGTAATGTCCTAACCTTATGGTTGAAAATCCCGGCCGACGAAAGTGCTAGTGATAGGTACCTACCAACACTTCCTGTAGGCTATGTAAGTAGTCAATCAAGAATATGATCATCTTGGCTGAATATTGCAACTGGCGAAAAGGATATCACTCACTCAGCCAGCTCAGTCACTGAGCTTGTAGAACGGAGGACTATTCGATTCAACATCATCCCTCCAGGCTGACTGGTCATTGCCATTTTGTCACCTGCTAGGGCCTAACTAAAATAGACATCAGGGTCGAGGGGATGAACTCTCTCGTTATACATACATTCATAAACTCACGCCCGTCATCCCTATTCCTTAATGGGGTAAGCAGAGCCACAAGTACTTAATCAGAGGTGACTTGCAGCCACTGTTGATATGGTACGAAGTCCTAAGATTGATGAACCTTATGTTAGTGGTGATGGTTCATCCCGTTACCTATAATCAAAGAAAATCACTTTGGTTGTAGGCATTACAGGCTATGTTAATCATTACAAACAACTATTTTTAAACCGGTTAATGCGAACGACCAATAAGTAAGTAGGTAGGACCTACTGGTGAAGTAAGAATGATGTCACAAGACTATGTTCCGCGATTGCGTAAATGGCTTAAACCTGTTATCAAAACATTTAGATCACAAATCCACATTCATTATATTTGAACGCAACATAAACTGAGTCCCTCGTCCCAGTGCTGGGCACAGGCCTCCCCTCAATCAACCGGAGGGGGTATGGAGCGTAAGTCATGAGCAATATAATGTACCCACTTTAGGACTCTGTCGCACTAACATATTTGACATTTAGTGAGACTTACAGTACAAATTGTCAGAAAAGTTAATGTGACATGGTACCAAAGTGTCGTGACCGTACAATATAACGCTGCTCCGGTGCTGTGGAGTACCTACTATCTTGCTGATAAGTTAACTAGACATAAAACATAAAGTCATGAAAACAACACAAAACTACAAAAGTACAAAACAGTGGGTATCTACTAAGATACCCACTGTTTTGTAGTTTTTTAGTAAAAACTAAATAAAATCACCTCAACGTTGTAAAATATTTTATTTACACGCTAATTTTATTACCATGGCGAATAATTGTTAATTACCTACTTACAGCATTTACTACTCAGCTTATCTTTCTAAATATTGACTCCAAATCTGATTTTCTGACGGTATAAAAGTTATTGCATACCTACCTAACGATAATAATATTATTAATATAAAGTGATAATGTTTGTAAGTTTGTTTATAGAAATCACTGGAACCGATTTTCAAAATTCTTTCACCAGTACAGTAGAATGATACATTATTTCTGACTGATATAGGATATATGCTTAGAAGTTCACGTTCAAAATGAATAAATAAATATTTCTCTTTATTTATACAAATGAAACACAAATATGATATTGCCCTAACAAAATCATGTGCTGTAGTAAACGTAAAAAAATATTAGAATGATAGCATCATTTTACACCTTGACACGGACAAAGTAAAATTTTGCGTTGTGATTTTCACCCAGATAGAGGGGCTCATGGGCGATAATTTACGGTTTAGGAGATATGGCCCGGCCCATTTTGTACCTTTTTCAAGATTTTCTACCTTCAGAAATAAATATTATAGGTACGTGTCGCGTCATAGTAAATGAAGGCCACGCGGATGGAGTCGGGGCGGAAATATTGTTGAATCATAAAAAGAATTGGCGAAAGGTTTCTTATCAATACATATTATTGTTATGGCGAGTCAATCTGAAATATTTTTGTAGATGTGAACACTGTCTCGGATATTGAATGTCGTGGAGTGGAAACTTGAGTCTTGTGAGGAGGTATGCGGAAGGCGATCTGGAGTCAGCAGTTCGGTTTCGGTCTGGTTCCCACAGATACCTACCTGCCGAGTCTCGAGTCGAGAGACAAACCGCCAGCCTTGATCTTACTCTGCTGTCGAATCAGACACACTTAGTTATCTACTGGCGTCAGTGAAATAACCTTGGATGCTGTTTTGCTAAGTACACCGTAATTTGTTGACTTTACTGCTTCTATCATCACGTAAATTGCTCAAATTATTGCAAGTGTTTTTCCTTATCGGCTTATAAGCCTTAGGAGTCTTTTAATACTGCGTGCATTTTATAAGCAGCTTACGATGGCTACACAAAGTCACACCCGTAATCCCTAAAGGCAAAGCCACGAGTTATCGCATCGATACATTCATACATAAACTCACGCCTATTTCCCACCGGAGTAAGTAGAGACTATGAAATCCCATTTGCTCCGATCCTAACATACTTCTCTTGCTTCCTCCATATTCATCAATCGTTTCATACACGCACGCCGGTTTAGAGTAGATCGTACTGAATCTTTTCTAAGGACATCTCCAATTTGGTCAATATACGTCCTTCTAGATCTTCCTCTGCCAGCCCTACCACCAATCTACGTTTTATGTACTGTTTTAGTAATCCTATTATCCTTCATCTGCTCTACGTCCCCAAACCAACTTAACATTCCCTTCTCAATGTTATAGTCACTAATCGCCTTTTACACCACATCTCTCTCGGATCGATAACTGCAATAAAATAGTCCGCAGCCACTCCCAATATTTGTTCTAGACTTTATATGATCAAACGTAGATATACGAGAGGATTCTTTAGTCGGTAGTAGTATTATTTGTAAAGAAATGTGTCCTTTTTCTTTGTCTGCGTAAACCGTAATGCAGGTTAATAAACTCACGTGCCTGTGGCGGCTTTTTTCGATACAAACTCATACATTTTTGTATCAATGCTACGATTGCTACGTTCCTGTCTGTGGGTCGGCAAACGTGTATAGGACGGGATTGCTAATAAACTCATCTATTGCTGTCGTATCGAGCCTCGATTACGTCATGCGCCCGTTCGATTCCTAATTCGCATGGTCATTCAACCTGCGCTGGGTTCTTATTAAAATCTAATCACCGTCGTATCTCGAAGAAGTGTCAAACGAGCTTTTTTGTTCCGATGTTTATAATGAAAAAGTAGACTAGGTAGATGTTTCTTATCTTTTCTTCATTGTAAAGGCATCCTGCTTCCCATCCCAGCGGGGTGTGAACGACCGCGGAATTTATCTATCTCTTTCATCAACATTCCAACCAAACAAAGCCGTGCTAGATCTAGTTAGTCTCAGGGCAGGTGATAATATTTTAATATGGGAATTATAACGAAGATTAAATATCTACGTACACCATTCCATCATAAGTTACATGCATGGGCAGACATGAAAAGAAATAAGTACGTAGATTGTTACATTAATAGATCACGCTTCATAGGGTGGAGCCACAAGTAATCATAAGGCAACTTGCAACCATTTTTATTGCGAAGACGTATAGCTACATACATATATTAGATCACGCATAATTCCCGTTCGGGTAGGCAGAGACCACGGAATTCCACTTACTACGATCCTGACATACCACTTCCACTCTCATTAAAAACTTCATGCTCGCCGGTTAAGAGTATTCTTGACCTGATCAATCTTTAAAACATACAGTATGTACAGTCATGAGCAATATAATGTACCCACTTTAGGACTTTGTCGCACTAAACATATTTGACATTTAGTGAGACTTACAGTTCAATTTGTCAAAAAAGTTAATGTGACATGGTACCACAGTGTATACATATTAATGCTCGTGACCGTACGCCAAGGCGTTCGTCTTGCAACCCTACCAAGTGGTAGTGGTTGTGATAGTGGTGTAAGTACAGCGGTATCAGAAAATCATTTTCGTAAGTCTACTAAATACGAAGACGCATCGAAGCGTCTTCGCTTCGTAAGTACCTAGTAAGATTAATAAGGTGAACCGTACGGTGATAATTGACAAATGATCAACCAGGCGCCTGTTCAAAGGTCCAATAAGTTAGAAAAGACACAATACCTCAGTGAGTTTCAGATACGAATGCCCGGGAAGATAAAGCAGCTTAACGCATCCTGTTTTTTAATCTCTCGCAGTCCAGCGCTTATAATCTTCCGTGACATGACGTTGAAATTAACTTTAGGAATCACTTGAAGGATCCCGAATAGAATATATATATTTGCTTGAAACATGGTTATCAAAGAATGTACATTCAACAGTCTCCAGCAAGCTCTACCGATAAACTAAGGCGTGTAAATGTTACAATTTATAAGTAGTAATATTTTATCAAAAGTACAATATTTAAAAGTACAATTACAATTAATTCAATATACAAACAAACATAATAAGTAATTTAATTTCGTAATAAAAACAACACAACAACTTTAACAATGATAAAATAACTGACAAGGTTTTGTATGCGAAACTGTACTCGAAACACTGGGTTTATTTTTTATATCTTAACACGCAATGGATATCTACCAAGACTGGCTGCAAGATGGTTTCAGATGACTTGTGGCTCTGCTCACCCCAGTAAGGTTTACATGCGTGATTTAATGTGTGTAAATATGTTACAATGTAATTTAGAAAGGGCTTAAAGTCTAGCGGTCGTAAAATCAGAATACTGATATTGAGCATTGCAATTCCAGCTGCCGCTGCTATCCGAAAATGTATTTCAATTGTGACCTATAACGGTGCTTAATTTCAAGCCCTAGATTATATGCAGTCAAGTTAGCAACAGTCTGGTTTGTATTGATTGCCAGGATGCACTGACAACAGGCAACTTCATTATTCTCAAATGCGCGTGGCTCTATATTGGCTTTTACATTTTTGTTATGTCAATTTCAATTATGAAGTCTACAAAACGAGCTGGTGGATACCTACTGATTAACTTTTTAACAGATAGCGGAATTCTAGGCCAATGAATAGGCCATTTACAAAAATAATAAACGGAAAGTGAGTTGAAGGCCCGCGTTGCTGAATAAGTGAGTGCTAATGTGAAATTATGTAGGTTGATAAGTACCTAAGTACTTCTTGGTTTTATTTAGGCAAGGGCTCACGCATCAGTTTGTTTTTCATAGCTAGTAAACGAAATGGAATATCTTTGGTTAATTGCCATATAACAGATTGACCCGTAGAAGACTGTTACTCATGCTGGAGACCTCGAGAATAAGAACGAAAATAACAATAACAGTATAAAATATCTGGACACACGAACTGGCGGTTGTTGCTGGATTTATAACACTAACTTCCTATTACAATTTATTGTTTTTGGCTTTGAAGCCAACTTTTAATTCTGTTAGGAGATTCGTTGTCATAATGTTGTCCATCAAACTACCTACTCTGCTGAAGACATCTGCTATTCCTTATGTTACGTCTGCATGTGATTTATAGGTAGGTATCAGATATCTTCCCATTCCTGGGCATAAAATACGTATGTGCTCTAAAATAGTGTGTAGATGGCGGCGGCCTCCGACTGCAGATTATTGAACGCTAGTAGCAACAATATCTAAAAATATCTGAACTTTCCACATCGGCTGTTATAATGTTTCCTGTTGGTTGAAGGAGGTAGCGGCGTTATAGCAAGCAGACAGTGGGGCGTACCTAAAAGCTTTCTGTGAAGACCATCCAATGTTTACATTATTGAGCACTTAGGGCGGAACCTAACACGTGTGAAGCACAAATGTCATGCTTTGTAAGTAAGTAGACATTTATAATTTATTTCTGTTCCATTTCCTACATACAGGAATACCCATGACGACACTGCTCAACATTAATGAATGAGTCATTCGTATTATTTGGAAACTAGAGTGAGTTACCACTTACTGATTCTATTGAGGCTTTTTTATACTAGACAAGTGGTTCATGTGTCATCGTCTAAGTTAAATTCCATTCCGAAAAAGGTAAGTAGCTACTTTCGCAAGTTTCGCACAAACCCTAAAACTTTTTGAGCTTATGAAAGTATCCACTGGACGATTCAGACGACATTCTCTACCAAAGTCTAAATTAGGTACTACACGAAATGATCAACTATCTATTTTTCTTATTATTTATACTGTAACTTATAACTGCTATGCTAATTAGATATCTTGTGGGAAAAACGAAAACTCTATCAAGTGAGCAAACCACTGGGTTTTGTGCGCTACTCTATCAAAAAGGCAAGTTACCTGAATGTACTTAGACAATAAACACATACACAAGGATTATGCAATTAAATCTTTTGTGTGTTAAGTACATGAATGTTAAAGCCATGAGTCATATATCTGTAGTCAGTGTAATTTTCTGATATCTGCCCAATAGGTAAACTAAACGAAACGTTACGTTAGTCACTAATATCCTCACTGTGAACTCCGAAAATGGCATACCTACTAGCGGTAAGGATATCGTCACACTTGTATACTTAAATATGACAAATTCCATCGTATACCTATATTTGAGTGAGACGTAAATCAGCGACGTCAGAAGGCCAAGGTTACATTGCGCATTAGATATTCACGATCATGATTCTGACGAGGCAGCTAAAAGTTTCAAGATGTCTCATGTTTACAACTGTTGTTGTTGTTTTAGGTTATGGTGAAGTTGCGTCCGTTGTCCAAAATAAAACAATGATTAATATGCCCGTTCTTTTCGTGATTGCCATAACCAGAAAGACAGATCCAGATGAAATGAGTCATCAATTAAATTACGCGTTGGTTACGGCGCCTGCATCTGGCCTGGCGATGGCGGCATGCGGCATGGCGGTCTGTGGAGGAGTACAGTAGAGGGCGTACGCTCGGAATGAGCGAGAAACACAGTGTGGGCCGAGTGACGCGGCCCGAGTCTCGCCGGCGTTCGAACGTGAGGCTATTTAAAACTGTGCGCAGGCCCCCGGCGCCGAGTCGACGACTAATGATCAGTGCTGCCTTGTCTACCGTCGAGTGCGTAGCGACACCGTGAACAGTGTTTACACAAGAACATAACCCAACAGTGTTTGTTTAGTTTCTACAGTTTTCACACTACTCACACGTGAAAATGGCTGACAGTGGTCTTAAAAGGAATATTCCTATCAAACTCGGCGACTTTTCAGTCATCGACACCGAATTCTCGAGTATCAGGGAGAGATTTGATGCCGAAATGAGGAAGATGGAAGAGGAAATGAGCAAATTCAGATCTGAACTCATGAACAGAGAAAGCAACAACTTCTTCAAGAGCACAACAAGGTATTTATTTCTTTTATAATATTTTTTTTGAGAATATTTACTACCATCATTGTTAGCATTTAGGAATAACAAGAAACAAGTTTCTTACAAGAATTCTTAACAATAAAATTGTTACAGTCAGCGCATATTTTTCGAGTTACGCAATCTGAATTTTTGCCACGAACATTATAGAGGGGGCGAATGATCCGTTGCGTCGATTTCGTACACGCACATTATTATTCCGATCGCAACAGTTCGCTGCCGGCCCTGTTTTCCAAAAAGGGAATCTTGAATTAATCAGTTTCGGAGTTTCGCAAGAGGGTCGCCCACCTTGGGCGGCCTCGGTGGCGACGACGGCCCCACGAAAGCATTTTCACAAGGCATTATTCGGGATCATTCCGCGGAACGGCATCAACTGCAGGCATCTCAGTCGACTCCATTTAAAGCGTGCAGCGATACGTAAGCCCGACGCGGGATGATGTCATAAATAGAAATAGCCGCCGTCGGATACGAACGAGAACATTTTGTTGCTAAAATACAGAAACTCGGGAAGTTGTAAACACAATGTTATACGCTTTCACACAGAAATTATGCAATGCGTGTTTTACTGTAGGTGCCTACTTATAACGTATTTACCGTACCAACAATGCACTGCCTACCTAATGTCGGTATAGGTTTCATCACGAGATTATGATATTGTTGGTAAACACACTCCTAGCAATCAAGGAAAATAGAGGTGTAAAACGCAGATAAAGTTATTAGAAAATTGCATTGCGTCTCAAGAACCGGTTTACGATTGTATTATCAGCACCGGATGGCGGGTACAAACACAAAGTAGCGTGCTGTAAGTCGCTCGGTCCAATTGGATGAAATGGTTTTTCAGAGTCTAACACCCGATGACGTAATGATAGCCGGTTCTTAGTAACCTATGACCTACTTGGCGCTTCAAATTAGTGCGTAGGACTGCAAGCGCCGTCAATCTTCATTCCGCTGTTTAAACACCGCGCTGAGTAAATCGATTAGCGGAGGTCAACGATAAACAAATAACGCTAACTGTATGTTGCTATTTGACGAATACCGTCACAATTATTTTTGGTTCTTGCGCAATTCAAGTGTGGGCACCGATGGACTAGTCCGCCCATGCTTGATAAGTTGTGTGGGCATGGTATGCTTAGTAAGTAGACGGACATATTTGGTAACGGATGTTGACAAAGAGATTCGAATTAAAGCAATGATGAAATCTGGTAATAATGTGGCTGTCGGCGATACCTACGCGCCACTCGGTTACAGGCACCGCTGAAACACGTTGACGTCACGCTGCCGCCGTTTATTTGTATATGTAACGTGGCTATACAGCATTACACATTCACCACCGCATATGCTTTTGTTACAATACCTACATATATTACAAGCCGTAAAACTTTCAGCATATTTGTTATTAGGTATATTGATAATATTCCTAAGTATATTGTCATGGATAAATTGTAGAGGATTCGTAACGCGTTTACTTACCCTTGTAAATATTTCAACGTTGCGATACCCTTTGAAACTCCCTTTTAGAGATAACCGATTTATAAATTCCACTCTCTTTTTGCTGTGAGTGATTTAACATATATTTACAATAAAAATATTCCCCATAAACAAATGCTGATAATGTTAATTAAGCTTTATAATATAAAACTAACAATATATATTGCTTTTTGCATGTCTTACAATTTCGAATCTGTTTCCTCCGGAGGAGTAACGAAATCGTCAGAGAGGTAAAGTCCAATAGCATACAAAAAGTTGATTTTCTATTCTATCTATGTTACTTGTCTATTTAGCACTTTTTTACCCAGTATCATGGATGTAGGTACCTTGTTTCTAATCAATTATGCATGTAGATAGTTTTATACATAAATATGTATCTATACCTGTTTGGGTAGTCATTATTGTGATTAACTGTTCTACCTTACCATACCTAGTGTTAAGTAGCGTTCCATAATGTATGTGGTCCTCATTACCGTAATCGTAGTTAGATAGAATGCATCGCATTGTTCTTCAATCAGTATACCTACCCACTTTTCTTCGATATTGTTTGTTTGAATGGGCTTAGTAACAAACTGGCGATTTAAGTAGCTTCAAATCAATCTTATTCGATTGACTTTATTCATACATACATACAACTCACGCGTGTAATCCCTAATGGTATGGACAGAGCCACATTGTAATCAAAAGACAATTTGCAGCCAGTCATGCTTGATACGAAGGCCTAAGACAGAATTCATGAAGTGTATGGTGCGAGGCAACAGCCTCAGTGGTCTAGTGGTTAGAGCGTTAGGCTCACGATCTGGAGGTCCGGGTTCGATTCCCGATGGGGACATTGTCGAAATCACTTTGTGAGACTGTCCTTTGTTTGGTAAGGACTTCAGGCTTGAATCACCTGATCGTCCGAAAAAGTAAGATGATTCCGTGCTTCGGAGAGCACGTTAAGCTGTTGGTCCCGGCGACTAGCCGTAAAAACACCTCCACCAACCCGCATTGGAGCAGCGTGGTGGAGTATGCTCCATACCCCCTCCGGTTGATTGAGGGGAGACCTGTGCCCAGCAGTGGGACGTATAGGCTATTTATGTATGGTGCGAGGTGATCAGCCCATCGCTTATAATGATCCGTTATGTTATACTCTGTCGGTTTTTATGGCATGTCTTAAGCATGTTTTTAACTTCTTATTCAATTACCATAATTATGTAAGTGTCTACTAACAATTTTGTCGTCAGCTGTCATTCCTCTTCAATGTAACAAAAAAACACTTTTTGTTCGAGTCTGGTTTTTGTTATTGTTAGTGTAGGTATCATCTAAGGTGTTAATTCATATTTAAAACGGACTACTTATGATTTAGAACTTGCTATTAAGGTTCGATTGTCGACTTTGGAGACCTTGCACATGTCATGCAATTTGCAAATCAAAAACCGACTAGCACACACACAAAGTAATTTCGATTAAACGAAATACTAATGAATTCGTAAATCGATAACTATACGTAATCGTGTACATAATCGTAAATCTTGTAGGTAGCTCGGGTTTATGATGAGTTTCGATTCAATCACATGTGTCCTACCTACATTGCATTGGCCATGGAAAAATGTAATCTGCGGTATGAATTGATGCATGACATGATGGAATAGGTACACAATATTGGTCAAACTACACAACACTTCAATATCGATGAGCTCATCGGTTGACATTGACCTTGTCTGCATCCCGCGTGACATAAACTGCCGTGTGATAATCAATCGCCTACGCGGAAATTTTTAACTTATACTTACTTAGGTACACACTTAAAAATCTATTAAGTAAATTCTTAGAAGAAACCTATCATGGTCAGGGGGATTTTAACCAATGTACGGCTCACAATTTATTCCTATATATACGTATATATAGAAGATAGGTTTTCTACTGTCGCGGTTATAATACATTATTATCCAGACTTCGTTTTCCTCGCCTTATCCCTTGCATGTTGAAGTCGATAGGGTCTGATATTATCAGGGTAATCGGATTTTTAATGCAGCTACCGACTTCAACATGCAAGGGATAAGGCGAGGAAAACGAAGTCTGGACAATACAGTCCTCTACAGAACAGTAGCTACATGTATGAATACAAAGTTTGCACGTCAAAGTCATCTTGATTAGATCATGCAAATTCTGACCTTTGAGGGAGTGGATAAAGTAGAGATATCTTATTAGATATCTAAATAAGATAACGTATTTACTGCACATGCAACGGTTAGTAAACAACTCATGCATGCAAATATGTACCGAAGTACCACAGCGGAATGCGACGGTAAATATGTAGGTGTAGGTACGAGTTGTTGTTCTTGTTGCGTCCTAGATTGCATATTGGCCCTACTATGGTATTGTTGTTAATTAAACACGGCGCCATAATGTTTAATTAGTACCTTACCTATTCATATTATGCATGCTTTTTAATACTTCTTCTTATACATGGGAAACGTTGTTTTAGCATGTTTATTATTCATTCCATCTGCTATAAAATAAAATTTAACTAACTACATAATACATATGACCCAAATTGGTAATTTTACACGTAGCTGCGATATGCATGTTTTAAAAAATAAAAGTTTATCGGGTCATTATATATTATGTTATAGAGTTGATTCATTCGTTCGCATTCAAATTTCAATAAACAATTAGGTATGTTGTTAGCGGTATCAATGTTATCAATGCCAGTACAGCATGCATGCTGAATATTTATTTTCATGTCGTAGAAAGTTTTCACGGATATTTCACTATCAATAGTTTAGCAAATGCACTATCTTGTAATGATATATTGTTTTTGATGAGCTGGTGATAAAACGGTGTATTGTTTTGGGCAGCTCGACGACGTCGTCACAGCACAGCGACAGCAGACAGCTGGCCGAACCCAGCCACTGGGACAGCCTCAACTCGCCGCTTATCCAGGATGAGGGTGACGGCAAGTCCCTCAAACTGCGCTTCGACGTCAGCCAATACACTCCTGAGGAGATCGTTGTCAAGACAGTCGACAACAAACTTCTGGTAAGCATACCTTTTATATCTACTTCGTAATTACGTCACATAATGACATAATAGATTGTCGAAGAAAATTCTAGCACTTACCATACTGTCACCGTCTAATGAAGATAAATTGACCATGAGAATGAGGCACATTTATTTACGTACACAATAAAAAATTGGCTGAAACTCGGCGGCATTATGCCAACGTTCACTATCGGTCCGTTGCATGTACATACGAGCTGTAATGGGGGTTGACGAACGCGTTACAAGCTCACACAAGTCTGAATTTGCGGAGCGTAATATTTATTGCGGGTGTTGTGATTACAGGTGCACGCCAAGCACGAGGAGAAGTCAGACACCAAGTCGGTGTACAGAGAGTACAACAGAGAGTTCCTGTTGCCGAAGGGCACGAACCCTGAGGCCATCAAGTCGTCGCTGTCGCGGGACGGCGTGCTCACGGTGGAGGCGCCGCTGCCACAGCTTGCCATCACCGACCGGAACATCCCCATCCAGAAGCACTGAGTGCGCGCGCATCACACGCGATAGCAGCTATTCCATACTGTTAATTAATTTATTTTTAATTTACGTTTTATGAACTACTCTAAGAAGTATTGGCGGTAATCTGAGATATTTATTTTGAATCTTAATAAGAGAATCTCAAAAAAATTAAACTCATGTAGTATTTGTTAATTATTCTTACTCGGATCTAATTCCATTGTGGCGCACAGTCGTATCCTGCACCGTTCACATTGAATGTTGCTTTCACTGTGATTAGCAGTTCATGCATTCAATAATGCATTTTTCCGTTATTATTTACGAATTTCCAGTGATATGAAAGATTTATAGAAAGTGAACAAAGCACTAAATGTTGATTTAAGTCACGAGATATTTTACAGATGTTAATTATTATTAACTGTCGACTACAAAGGCCTAAACCGGGAACGGAGCTTATAAAACGTGTTCATTATAAATTAATGTACAAAGCCTGCCTGTGTGTGGGAAGTACAAAACGAATCAACCATCGCGAGAAGCGTCTTATTTATACGTTGTATTGTAATAGTCCATTTGCTTAACACTACCTATAAGAGGCCATAACAAGCATGTTTCAATAGGAACACAGATTTTAACAACTTCTAACTCTGAACACATTTATATTTTAGTACAAAAATTGTTAAAGAAGTTTTAGATGTCAATAAAAAGTAAAGCCATGGCAAATATATATTTTATTTGTTGTTTCGCAAAGCAACGCTTTCGTACGAGGACATTACCTATTGTCTTTGTTGATCCCGATGGGGATTACGGACGAAACAGGTGTGTGTGACGCATATATACACTCCGAACCCAGTGTCAAGACTGACTATAAGTTGTCTTCTTACTTGTGGCATTATCCATCCCAGAAGTGATTTCGGGTGCATGTTTATGTGTACCTATCTAAAGCAGAGATTTATAGTAACATAAATTATTATAAGTACATGAATGACTTTTCTCTCGGTATACTTGTCGAACGGAAGGCGATTAGGGCAACCACCGTTCTACATGCCCTATTATAGAGTAACGAAGATCAAATTTTTTTCAAAACAACTGACAATTCGTTTACGGAAAAGCTTTAATAGTAAAATAATGGTTATGCTTTCTTTTTTCTTTAATTATTATGCTTTCCTGTTTTACAAAGTAATCGGTTCTATTTTTAAAGTGGAACTAAGTAATACATACATACTTACATACATACATAAACAGCCTATATACGTCCCACTGCTGGGCACAGGCCTACCCTCGATCAACCGGAGGGGGTATGGAGCATACTCTACCACGCTGCTCCACTGCGGGTTGGTGGAGGTGTTTTTACGGCTAATAGCCGGGACCAACGGAACTAAGTACTAAGTAGATTATTTTAATTCAAAATTATCATTAACTTCTAACTGACGTTTGGAAGAATGTTTAATTATATTCTAATATAGAAAAGTGGTTGGCAGTTTGACAAATGATAGAGCAGTTAGGTAAACGCAAGCCCCGCCGTGGTCGGTTGTTTCGAAACGTAGTGAAATGTGAAACAAAGGAAACGGATATGGCCCTGTTAGAACAATAGTGTAGCGTAGGTACTTTAAAACGGTTACCTCAATGAATGGCGCTGCAATTGCCAATTTACAACAACGCAATTTCGGTTCAATAAACTTCGTAATTGAAACCTGTTAAATTTTGACCATTAGGTAGCGAATGATTTGCAGAATTTTACTCACAGAAAATATTTTGAAAGAGACCGGTGAAAATATGTTCTATAAGAGGTAGTCAAGAATGCGTCGGGCCGCTTATCGATCATGAATTAACGGGCGGGACTTTATGTTATACATATCTCTACGTCGACCGGTGGCATAACATAGCTTCGCGCTTGTATCCACGAAGGGGTAGGCAGAGGTGTATAGTATATACTCCTCGCCAGCTATGCACTACCGGGGTGGCAATGATCTAAATTCCTGCTGCTAATTGTTTGCGCAGCTTAGTGTAATATACGCGATACGAATACAATTAATAATGAATGATCAATATACGAATAGTACATAAACTCACGCTTAGATGGTATATCGGAGTAGGCAGAGCTACAACCACTCAGAACCAAAACTACATCCACATATGGTACGTAGGTAAGTAGGTATGTAGCGAACTTGTCGAAGAAATAACGAAGGGAAAACGCAGAACATATTTGCCTAATATAATCTTAGGTATATATAGCTGTACTATTGTAATACGAAAGTAAAACTGTTACACGAATAAAAACAACAAAATAAGATTACTGCCAAGTAGTGTCGTAGTTTGTATCTAAGTCCGAACTAAATATGAATAACGTTGGCCACAAATAACTCCTACGCAGAGAGACGGGGACGATTAATTATGAACAGGTCGTAATTAACAGTGTTTAGTTAGTTGCCAAATGAGTTGCGGGCAAGTGAAGAGGGCGACCCCGATTCGACGCTATGCTTGCTATGATTGCCATGTAACATCAACCTGCGTCAACTTTACTGCAACTGGCTGCGTCCAAAAAGAATACCCATGAAGAAAGCGTGGCTACTAGCCCAAACGCCTCCACCAACCCGCATTTGTAGCAGCGTGGAGTTTCCTCCAGACCCCCTCCGGTTGATTGAGGGGAGCCCTGTGTCCATCAGGGCGTATGTGGGCTATTTATGATAAGGTAGAATAGCCAGAAGACAATTTACAGCCGTTCTCGGTATTAGTGTCCATCATAATCTACAACCAACAGTAGGCACCTGTTGGTTGCTGTATAACGAATAAGTTTATCATGTTTGACAGGACATGACCCCTTGGTCAACTTCTACAACCAGCTCTGGATAAAACCAATATTCAACATTCTGAACTTTTCCGCCTTTGATCATGGCATTCATTAACTGCCATTGCCACGTCCGACCCGACTTATACCCATGGATTAGAATAAAGAATAACAGGTACTAAGTATAGAACGGACACTCTCCGCCCCGCACTAATTCGTATCGGTGCCGAGGTTGATTTACCCAAAGGATCTCACTTTATAGTCTAAATGGCTGTAAGCCGTTAAGGAGTAAGGGAGTGCACGCGGACTGTCTGTCTCGCTCGCTCTTACGCGTCGGGCGGCACACGGTAAGAATAAAATCTTTGTATGGAGTGTCCGGTCTGTGGTCATTCATGGTTAAAGAATAAGCGCTTGGAATATTGACGACTCCTGTACGTAGCTAGTGATTTTGGTCTAGGTACTTCTTTATATATACGCGATAGAACAGTTGAATTAGCTGTTGTCTAATAATAATAATGACTGGACTAGTGTCGTAAATTCGTTACATTTCAGGTTACCCAAGCCACTGGCGACGGCAATAACTCTCAGTACAAATGTTGCAAGATTACATCACCCGATGATGCACCTCGTCTTGTAGGACGTCTTAATGAATAATGGCGCTAAATGTGGCGTTGTGAACAAATTGTTTGTCATTGACGGATTATTCACAGCTTTATTTTAACAGCTAAATGATATAGGCACTGTGGTCCTGTGGTACACCGGCTTGCTTCTCAAACGGAGAGTGTCGGTTCGAACTCCGGTACGAAAGCTCGATGAGGAGTGGGTACTTAAGTTCATCTTGCGATGGGAGTATCTCTCACTTCTCCGTTGAGTTATAGTCGTGAGCTTATGTTTAACTGACATAGGTACCTAGGTTTACATAGTACCTATGTATTACTTATTCTGTGGCTAGGTATCTACTAGTTAATAGTACCTACACGGGTTACATCATGTGTATAACATCATATGTTAGTGACATCGTAACGAAAACTTTCAGGGATGATTCCCACCATGATTCTGATTTGTTATCAAGTGGAATTTTCCGTTGCAAAATTATATAAGTAATTGGAAATAAAAAAAACTCAAAAAAGCATGATTTTGCGTCGGAAAATTCCACTTGATATTAACTCAGAGTCACGGTCTCAATCATCCCCGTCAGAATTCGGTATCACTAACACCCTGTATTAAGAGTTACTTACTGTAACAAACACCTGAAAATCTGTGTACTGATCAATCTGAAAGATGAAAATATTTGAATATGCGTAAAATGGAAATCTTTAATCCGTATAGGAGTAGGCAGAAATACAAATCGCTGGAACGCAATCTAGCAATCACACTGGGTAAGTATTCGAGTCTAGACTACCTACCTAATTTAATACCGAAAAACTGGACAGATTATCTATCAGCCCATTGTTTGTTGGTTTACTCTTTATTGCTTTAAAATACAAAGAAAATTTACATATAATTTATCGTTAGATAAAGCATAGGCGAGCATATCCCTAATTGGGTTTTCTTCCAGCTAACCTCGGACAGCCTGAAAAAAACTCAGTGGGCCTATCCCATTGTCTGATGTAAATTACTGGCTGGATAAACGACCTGTATTAAAAAGCAAACTTTTTTGGTTATCTAAGTTAGATTGTTAGAATTATCCTGTTGCGGTATTCACTATGACGTATTTCTTATTGTTTCATAATAATGTTTGTTTTTCAGTATATACGTCATTATATTGTTAGTTATGACGTCATAGTGAATTATGGATTAAAGGAGGAAAGCTAAGACTAAAAGTGACGCCATTGTGGTTAATACCGACTTGTAAAATAATAACTTTACTATGTTTTACAACAGCTACTATATATCTTGCACTCGTATTAAGTGAAGGATGGTCTATTTTTAGAGCTGTTAGACTAAAATTGTTGTGTGAGCCGTGGCCCAGTTGGTAGAAAGCTTGCCTCTCACTTTGAAGTCGCAGGTTTGAATCCAGCAAAGACCAAAACCAATGATTATCGAATTTGTTTTTGAATTTCATGTTTGGATCATAAATGATTATCACGTGCTCATCGGTGAAGGAAAACATGGTGAGGAAACTCACATTCCCGAGAAAAGCATTTTCGGAGGTCTGTGACTTAACCTGTATTGGGCTGGTTTTCCTTTCGCGGGTTCAGGCAGTCGCTTCTATAAAAAACCGGACCTGTCAAATCTTCAGGTTAGGTAAGCGGACCGTGTGAAAAACGGGATAATGCTAGGAGGATGATGATGAGACTAAAATTGTTTCCAATTAAACGCTTCCAAATCCAAAAGAGGTTTTTAAAGCTACGGTTAGCAAAAGATTTACGTACCTACCCCCAGCTTACTCTAATGGCGATTATAGTCGTAAGCTATAGTTTTCATACGTATAATTATGTAAATCACTATGAGTACTTCCCACGTGATTTCGAGAAGCTTCTGTTCTTTGCTACTTACGATACCTACACAAACGGTATTGCATTACACAGCTATTTGGCAATGATTCAAAAATACTCCTTAAGTAGGTTATCACTTGTTGACGGCTTTACGCAGACCGCATTCTGACTTATTAAGATTATTACATAAACAATGTGGTAAAATTTGAATAACAATAATAAGCGAGCTGAAATTACTAGAAGTTTTAAACGCGTTCAGAATACCGCATGCATACCGAATGTCATATTACGATGTATGACAAGGTCACCTTGTAAGTACAGTTCCCAAGCCGATTATTTTTAAATGTTGAAAAATGTTATTGAACTCCAGTGTGGAAGCACCTCTGCTTGACGATTAGTGCTGATGCGACAAGTTTGATTGAAACTGGAACACACTTACCCCGTAATGATGAAAACTGCTTCTGTATCTGTACTGTAAAACTGCTCCATCTTGAGTCACGTCGCCTTTACGAGTCACGGCCGACTGTTCAAAATTCTTAACACTCTCCTTTTTGCTACGCTGTAAGTAGTCGGATAAAATAGGAATCAAATAAAAAAAAAGTACCTCAATACGTACATATTACAGGATGTGACTGAGGTAGTAATAAAAAGTGACAATAGTACAGTAATTACAAGTCACTGTGGTCCTGCGGTGCACTGGCTTGCTTCTCAAATAGGGAACGCCGGTTCGAACCCGTGGTATTCGACTTGCATCAATGTATTATTACTTTAAGTGCAGCATTCACTAACACAGTTGGCACGACCATTCTAGACGGCGATACGACTCACCATCTATCACGTTGGTCTAACAGAGCTCGTTGAGGTGTGGGTACTTAGTTCATCTTGCGATGGATGTATCTCTGACTAACACAATCGGGATAATAGTCGTGAGCTTTTAAGTTATGACATTACATAACAATTTATGTTGAAGCTGCAATAACCAATTGTGTAATCAATAATAGATAGTATACGTTGCAAAGAAACCTGTCGACGTTCGGTTGACCGAGAGTTGAAAACTCTCGGCATGTCTTGGGAGTAAGCTGTAGAAGAAAAAAATCGCAAAAGATCGCAAAGAGTGTATATGTGTTATTAGGTTTAGAAGAAGGGAAGAAGATTAAACGTTGAAATAAACTAACTAGGCAATGAATAAAAGCCAATATGATATTGTTCAACGGTTTATATAAAGGAACTATTTGGCGACAGTATTGGCGAGTCCAGCTAGAAAGTTTTTGGCGTGGTATACTAGGTAGCCCAGGGAGCAGATCACCACTACTTCGGAAACGTAACCTAAAGCTACCTCTTGAGCGGACTTCTCTTTGATAAAATCGGCAGGCTCAGGATTATTTGTACTTATCTGCAAGGGAAAATATTATCGATCAGATTTTCTATCTTATAACTACTTACCTAAGCTATAAATCGAAAGTTTTACATAAAACTTCTATTATCTTCATTTCTGCATTATCCCGTTTTTGACAGAGTCCGCTTATAGATTTAACGGGTCCGGTTTGCTTTGAGAGCGTACATTAAACATTAAACGCGATCAGCTGCTTATCCCGAACATGTCGTGAAAACCGACAGAGGGATTGTGCTCTTTCTAAGTTCATTATAATAATATGAGCAATGGCCTGAAACAACGGGTTAACGTGCCTTCCGAAGCACGCATACTCGTTCTTACCTCAAGTGATCAGCCATCAAGTGATCAACCTGTAATTTCCTAACCAACCCAGGGATAATAAAATGCAAAAGGCTGTGTTTACCAATCTTCTACTACTGCCCATAGTATGGAATTTATGTCATTGGTAAAAAGGTAACATTGAAGAAACCACGCTTACCTTAGTCAATGCAACCTTCATATTGTTAGTTTCTCTTCTAATACTATTAATATTTGTGAGTATATTCTTTGAGGCTTGCTTCAGTCTTTTGATGAGGGGAGAGTCTGGAGGTTCAAACTTCAACTGATTTTGAATCTTTTTGTATTCTCGTAGGGTGTATTGTAATGTGGCTTCCAATATGTATACTTGTTGTAAGTGGGAGCCAAGTGTGGTCAAACAATCTAATGCACTGGAAAAGAAAAAAGTAACAATATTATTTATTTATGTTCAAAGAAAAGGTCCCTTACTAAGTGCTGCTGGACGATATTTATAGTAGGAAAGTTATTATCCTCATTAACTTTGTTGAGGATACAAATAAGGAGCGTCTCTGATATTATATGTGTTTTGGAAAATCAGAGAAAACCCCCTTATAAATTGGCGAATATATTCTCCAGAACATATGACGATACATGTCATGTATCCACAAATCTCTCAGGCACACGTCGTTTCTAGCGATGAAGCCATCTTTACCAACTTTTTTAAAATCCTTCCTTATTAATTCGCGCCACGCGCGGCTCGGTAGCCGTGCTGCGAGCATCATGTAAGGATAAATAATTAAGCACATACCTAAAATTATCAGCTTTCCTCGCCGCGTAAAGTCCTGACACGGCATTCAGTTTCCACCCCCTTAGATGGAAGTTGCGCAGTCCGAGTCTCAGCCGTTGCTGTTCAAAGGGCATCTCCACACCTAACTTGCTCATATCAGTGTTGTCCATCAAGAGGAATGTCCTCAAGTCCATGCCGCTGCTGAGGACCTTCGACGACATGTATTCGCAGTTCATACCATATAACAGATGGGGGATCTCGCTTGTGTATGTTATTCTGGAACAGACAAGGTGATATTTTAGCAAAGGATTACTTTCGGAACATTCGGAACTGGCGGAAATGTACAAGTTGTTCATCACATTGACTGAATAGTGAATTTATTGTAACAATAAATTTTGAGACAAGTAGACACAAGAACAAGCACAGAAATTACCTAATTGGTGACCTGAGGGAACCCACATGAGAGAAGTAATAATAATAAAAAAAAAAGGTTTTGGAATATAAAGTAGTGGTTGAAACCTCATTTTAAGATTGTACAGCCCATGTCAGGAGATACTTGACAAGTAGACCATTAAAATAGTGTGTACAAAAGAAATCAACTAACTTTTCTCCTTTATTAATTCCAGGATAGAATTCATGCCATGACGTCATCTTGTGCAGAAACTCTGTGTTGTCGACGTCGTCAGCGTTATCGCCGGCCGGTTTGAGTTGTTTCTGGAGTATCTCGACGATGTTCTGGTAGTCATGTGAGTCTGCTATGTCGATGGGAGTCCGTGCAGACTTGTCCACTTCGTGCAGCCTCGCGCCCTGCGCTATGAGCATCTCCAGGATCTCAGGTTGGTTGTGGTGCACCGCCCAGAACACTGCCTGTCAACAACTTTATAGATAAAGTTGTAACACTCATATTTTGTTGATATTGTTACCTTAGATCTGCAGATTGATGCAATTGCAATCTGTTGTTCTTAGTTTAAACTACATGTACCTGTCATATTATGTACCTACAGCTCAAATTCATAGATCAAATTGGAAAGTTTATATTATTAGGACAACATTTTTGTTTGAAAAAAAGAACAAGAGTTTGTTACTGACTTAAAGACTTGCTGAGCTCACACTTGAGATTGCACTTAATATAATCATAGTATTGGAATAACTTCCCATTCATTTTCTAAGAATAAAATTATTTTATGATATAGGTACTTACTGTCCACCCCTGCTGGTCTCTCATCTCGATATTGACCCCGCTATCGAGGAGTTTTTGTACGACAGCCACTCTGCCACTGCCGATGGCCCTCATAAGCGGAGTCTGCCCATATCTGTCTCCGATGTTTAAGATGCAGCTCTTCTCAATGAGGCTCGTCACTATGTTGTAGCAGGTGTCATTGTCTGCACTGCTGTTTGAACATGCCACCATTATGGGAGTCACTGAATCTGAAAATAATATGGAATTTGTTTATGTTGACAGAAAAAAAAATACAAATATAAGAATCATGAGTCATGGTCCTTGGGAAAGGTTAGTATATCTAAAGTTAATACCATGTTGTGACTAGTTAATACTAACGCATGGGATTCTAAAGGTATTTCAATTTCCTATAAGTAGTTAATGGTGCTAATTCCTGTAAATACCATCTATTTTTATTTTAAGTTATATCTGTAATTTTGTTATCCGCCGAAAAGGAAAGGGACGGGTAATCGACAAGCATAAAATTTATGGAACACATGTCAATTTTAAGCACAAATCTAAACCGACCGTCTAAAATTTTTACATCAGTCAATAACCCGACACAGTTAAGTAGACAGCACGTCAAACGAATTGCATACCAGCGACGTACCTTTTTGATTCGCCCGGGTTATTCATTCATTTACTCATTCTTCCTAAAATTAAGAGCTGTGAATCATCCGTCCCTTTCCTTTTCGACGGATATGAAAATGACGGATATAACTTAAAATAAAATTAGGCGGTGTCTGCAGGAATTGGGGCCAATGTGTAAATAAATTACTATGTCTTTTAATTTGTCTATAGGTATTTACATGATGAGGTCTAAAACTAATAAATGGACAAAAGACATCACAGAATGGTACCCCAGAGACGGCAAAAGGCGAAGAGGGAGGCCAATCAAAAGATGGGAGGACGACCTACCTAAGGGGTGGAGACGATACACACAAAGTAGAGCAGATTGGCGCATGATGAAGGAGGCCTATGTCTCAGGACAGCCCGATTAGAATAAGTACTACATATAATAAACCTATGTAAAGTAGAACTGTACATCGGTGAATAAAGGCTATTTTTATTTTTATTTTATTTATTTTTTATAGGTATTTACTAAGTCAAAATTGATTAAATTAAGTCATATTCAGAGGACTCCTAAAGTGTATTTCGATATTTTATTTTTATTTATCTAACAAAGTGGCAGCTGTTTAAATAGCTAAAGTTTTTCAGGATAATACTTTCAATATTTAACAGCTCCTCTATCCCTTTTCCCTACCCATCCTTAGGGAAGGCCCGTGCCCCAGCAGTGGGGACGTTAATGGGCTGATGATGACTTTCAAAAGTTAGATTTACCTGCATGTAAGTTGGGGTCGGCACCCTGATCCAGCAGCAACCGCACAATTTTCTCCTGTGCATGGAAGCAGGCATGCATCAATGGTGTCCATCCACTGTCCAACTTCAAATTCACTTCATTGTTTAGATCTGAAACATTTTTTTAATACACAAATGTATTTTTTTTACCTTTGATGGGTTTGCTCTTGGCCCCAGACTTGCCCAAAGGCAGACTTGACAAGGCCTAAGATGAAGCGAGCTCTGGCCTTGAAAGCACCAGGGTTATATGCATTCGGAAATACAGAGGATGGCAAAAAAATTTGCGATGCGAAGCGCTTTGTGTGAATAGTTGGGATATCCACCAAATAGGGATGGATGGATGTATTTGTGTGCAGTACTAGTTCTTTCCACTGCCTAAGGTATAGTGAGGGGTGAGACGGGGGAAGGTGTGTTTGATTTATTGACAGACTGAGTGTCATATTATGTACTACTGTGCACATGCCTTCCCAGAGGGGGTATGGGTGATAAAATGCTTAAGTAATAAAAAATAATAAGTTAATATAAGTTTTTGCTAGGAATACTATCATAGCAATAGCTCAGTTGCTAGTAAAAATTATCAATGTTTATGGAAGAACCCATTTTCATAAACACATTTCTTCAAAACGTGTCCAATATAATAAATAGGCATTGGGGCCTGATCAAAATAAATAAAAAGGGGGACCCTTGTAATGTACATTACATTAGTATACTATAGGGTGATTCTCTCGAGAATGAGTTAAATCCTTCCATGAACATTGTGAAATCATTTTACCACAAAAGCAAAATTATGATTATTATTCAATTCAAATCAAATATACTTTACTACACACAAATAAAACATACAAACAACACAAATATGATCACAAGTACTAATATTTACACTAAAACACTGAAACCATGTCACATTAACTTTTTTGACAAATAAAACCATAAGTCTTATTAAATGTCAAATATGATAGTGCAACAGGGTTCTAAAGTGGGTACATGATATTGCTCATGACTGTACACATTATTATTACATATATGTTATTATGATCAATATAATATATTGCCAAACAAACTAACCACAGGCAACAATTTTCTCCACCTCCAAGACATTTCCATTGATAATAGCATCCTGTAAATTCAGTTCTATCTTCTTCCTCTCATTGTGTTGCTGCACAGGATGATAATTTCTTGCCTGGAATTTGTTACAAAAAACCCATTTACACTGTATAGAAATGAACCTAAAAAAGAATATGTTAATGTAAGGGAATATTTAATAACAAGTGGCCGGCTAAATATGATTATAGTTTTTGGTTTTGGTACTGAAAGTTTGCTCATCAACCTACAAATAAAAAACAAACTAAAATTACCGCAAATAAATGCTGATCTCCTTCACATCCTGCCATAGTTTCGGTATAAAGATGTATAAATAGGTTGTGGAAGAATCAGATCCTAATCAGAGGTTACCGTTGAATAACCTGTGATGAGAATCTGACTGTCTTGAAAATTGAAGCACAAGAATATTCATTTGTTTCTTGCATTAAATCTTTTTGACCCAAGTGCTATATGAATTCCTTCTAAAACTCACCGGTTTTTCATAAAATCCATAATCATCGCTGTCTGAATCTTCATCTGATAAACCAGCTGGCCTAAATTGAGCCATTTCACACCCTTCTTCCGAGGATTATGTGTGAAAAATTCGTATTTTCCGCAAAAAAAGTCTCATTCCCTCATTAACGCGAAAAAGTACAAAAAGTTTGACATTTAGGAAATAAGAATGCTTTTCAGAAACTTTGACAGAAATAGGCTAATCGTGTGAAAGAGATACAACGACAAAAAAGCTTTGTTATGAAAATTATTTTTTCTTTTTACTTATTAGTACTTTAGTCTTTGCGTCAACCTCAGAACAATAACTAAAGCATAGAAGGAAGGCTAAAATAAGAATTCAGAAACTATAAACCGGCTCTCTTCTAGCTTACGACACAAACTATGAGTGAGAAAAGGACAAATGATTCGCTCTTTGCTTCATTTTTTCCGAGGTTGTCACAACATGAAATGTCATTTGGACCTATTGGACTCATTTTAATTCGGCCAAATACATAGTAACATACATAAGAAGATTTTACTTATATTTACCGAACTATTTGACACGGTCGCGTGAACTTTGTTTACGAGTGTCTTGTGTTCAGATTGTTTTAAGTGATAATTTAACAATATTTTTCCAAATAAATGGAAAGAAACTTTTATTTATATCAAATAATTGAGTGTCTCGACTCTGTGACATTATGTCTTGTGTGGTATGGGGCTGCAGCTCACATTCAGGAAGAAAAGAAAATAGCCAACAACTTCTGTCGTTTCATCGGTAAGTTTTTTGTAATTTTCTAGTGAAATGTGAACTGCTGAACAATTTTAGGAAAGTAATATGTTTTGCTGAATAGATTTGTAGCATAAAATATTTGAGATATCCATTATATTATACGTTTCATCGATGAATACGGAATTGATTTGAGGTTATGTTGATTGTCCATAGTGATGTACTAAAATTATCGATACTTTTAATTTTTAGATTTCCTGTAGACGATAACAAAGAGAAAGAATGGATAATTCGCATTAATAGACGAAATTGGATTCCAAATAAGTACAGCCGTATTTGCTCGAAACATTTTACTGCGGATTCATTTATGTGTGTTCCTAATTCAAAGTGGAGGCGTCTTCGAGACGATGCTATTCCTACATTGAACATTATAGATCAGACAGATGAAATGGTGTTTAAATTTATATTTAAATTTCAGCCTAGCCTGCATCATCTCACTGCTGGCTAGATAGATAAGATATTTGTATCATGTTATCACAACACGTTTATATTATCTATCATTCAACTACATATTATTATGTACTTAATAAACTTAGTATATACTAAGTCTGTAGTTGTTTTATGTCTAAACAATTATGAGTTGTACACGTTTTATATAAGTAAATGATTATTATCTTTGATTTCAGATATTAAATCCAAAAGTGTCGACTGGATTTACATGAAAAGGTATATCAAATAATTTTCTTTTTATATTTTTATCATGATATACATATATAGAGTGTATAATTCAACCAGCTGCACAATGCACTTAAATCAGATATATTTTACTTTTATAGATTATTTTGTACATACACTATTTTAACATTATTATTAAACTTTATTTCAGTCAGTTCAAGAAGACGACATGAAAAATTTAAAAGAAAAGCTGAACAAGTCACGCCTCAAGATCAAACGACTTAATGAAAAAAAAAGTCAATGTGACAGGGTGTCACAAAGACAGTTTCTAAACAAATTGACACTGTTTAGAAATTAATAAATTTGTATTTATTGTAAATATAATGTACATAATTAATAACGTGTAAAATAAATACTTGCTAATGAACAGATTTACGATCTAATTTATATTTCATTTTACCTCCTGTTCTTATTTACTCCTACTCCAACACTCCAGGTTGATACGAACTGCGCCCAATAAAGAATGTAATGAATGTTATAGATTTGTGTAAGCGACTTAGATAAATCTTGACTAAACCTTCCTTTACAAATACAAATATACTTTATTGCACACAACATACAATACTTACAAGTTTTACACGAAAGATACAGTACACCACCTACCTACCTTTTACTTTCCCTTTCTGTTCTCTTATGAATACTTGTATGCCGTATTTTTTTTTAAGTATAATGCTATATCTAGTAGGTACGAGTATGGTAATCCTAGTATTGAAACAGCTTGTAGCCCTAGTAAAGACCGCCATTTTATGTTTACAGAGTGGCACGTTTTTTCTGTAGGTATTTCCAGTCCATACTCTTTTCTATGTCTATGGCGTGAGCCCATCGGGCCTCTTACCGTCTGTGCGGCTTAGACCCGGCGGTTCCAATTTGCACGGCACGTCGATCGACACCAGTGCACGGCGGATGACATCATAAATAAATTCGAATATTACAAAATACTTACCGATGAAACGATAACAGTTGGCTATTTTCTTTCCTTCCTGAATGTGAGCTGCAGCTCCAAACTAATATAAACCAGACAATATAATCCAAAAATGGTTAGATACTTACCTATCAGAGACAGAGTCTCCTTTCATCAAGAAGAAGATAATTGCATCCTACAAAAAGAAATCTTGTAAAAAAAATTTATCGACATTAATTGTAAGTAAATTTAATTTTATCGACATATTAGTAAAGTGAAACCCAACACTAGGCAATGAAAAACTTGTGACAACCTACGAAATTACGAAACAATTTTTGTATATGCGTCTTTGTCTAACATTACGCCGGTTCCGTAAGATAAAGTAGAGCAGAATTATAGAGTTCTGTTGCTATTTTAGCCTTCCTTCTATGCTTTAGTTATTGTTCTGAGGCGTCAACTGACAGATTGCTAATTTTTTTTTTTTTTTTGTTTTAGTTTTCCCCGAAGGGTAAGGCAAAGGGAACTATGCCCATACAGCCATGTCTGACGTATTTTTTTTCTTGATGATTAATGAAATGATGAAAGGTGATGATGATGAAACCTAAGCCCCCACCCTCGGAGTAGACTCCTACTCCGAACCCCAAACGAATTAACTCAAAAGTCCGCATAAACTTTTGAGTTATGAAGCGGCTTCTCGACACGAAGCGAAAATAGGCAGATACACTTTGTTCATTGAATACTCCATGACAGATTGCTAAGTAAGAGCTAGTGGAACACCTGAAGTTTTTTTTCCGCGTTATTGCTTGGCATGGCTACTGTTATTTTGAGCTAGTGTGATAAAATATTAACAGGGAAAGTCATCGCGGGCACCAAAAGGTGGTTAGTAAGATATTATTGTTCCATTTTTATAAGTAGACTGTTTCATTAAAGCTGTCCCCGGTGGAAACTATTGAATGTGAGTTTGATTCATTTCGCAAAGTGTAATGAACTCTGTGTAATGAACTCAAAATGAACTAGATAAATAGACAAGTAGTTATTTCTCCAAGTGGGTACCTAACTACTTATTGGAAAAACAAAAATAATAATTTAATTAACTTAGAAAAATGGCAATGCGGGATTAATACATTCCGAATGGAATATTGTTATCATACCTATGAATCGTAGGGATGTTCATGAACTATGGGTTATGAACTTATGATCTTCTTTTATCGTGTGGGTTGTGAACTTGTGAAAGCCTACCTCATCAACCCTGGTGTCAGGGTTATTATTGAGCTGTCAAAGGCCCCTGACATGGCTCATGTAACGGCTAGGTACTTACGTCAGTCAGTAGTAAGGAACCGGGACCAAAGGCTTAACGTGCCTTCCGAAGCACGGACCATGCGCAACTTACTTTCGGACAATCAGGTGATGAGCCTGTAATATCCTAATCAAACTAGGGATCACAAAGTAATTTTTGTGGTGTGTCTGTCGTGGCCAGATCATAGAATTGACCATTTCATTAAATGATCGACCATTTCATGAAATGGTCGTATTTCATGAAATGGCCAACTTCAACTGACCATATCGTTGAAACGTCAGCGTTTAATGATATTTCCATCCACGTTTGGCCATATCATTAATGTAGGGTGTCCATGATAAGTGGTGTAATAAAAACGCGAAATAAGATAGGAAATAATGTATTACTCTAGTACAAAGTACAAAAATGTTTAAAAGTCAATTAAAAATTAAAAAGTCGTTTTCGATTAACGGAGTGTTGATGTAGTTGACATATACGCCGTAACTGCATCTCGCTTTGAAGTCGTCGTCATATTTTTTGACACTATTTCATGCCATTGGTCATCATTCAGTATACTTTTCGTGTGTAAGATAAACATACTGGCGGCGTAGGGGTGGCCCAAGGGCCACCCCCGCCGCACCCTAACCTACTGTTATGCCTTGTAAAAATTATAAAAAAAAGGATTATGATAATTTAAATTATGACAAAAACATTTATGCGTTTTAATAGAATCCTGTTTCAAGTAGTTAATATGCCATCTGCGGCATATCTACAATAAGTCACGTCAAAAAAAGAAACTTTACGGACAGTAGGATCGTCTATATTTTTCTTTTTTAAAATTAATATCTCTTCATTCGCAGTTTTAATTATATCATATTATGAAATCCAATAATAGTCCATTGATTTACGTAGCGTGGTCACTCGACCTTCATTATTTGCCTTTTATACGAGTTTTTCTTTTCACTTTAGTGTCAAAACATTGCTTCAATGCACTTTTATCTTGTATTTGCTCATTATTATTCGTATTATTCGCGTTCACACAAGAATAATTATTGTCCGCCGCCATTATGCAAAACATAAACAAAGCGACACCAGCGCCACTACCGGTGGATAATGTTACTATTTTACGATATGATCGCTAACGTTTGGCCATATCATGAAGTAATCATGCATTTAGTTGGTCATATCGTTAAACGTTTTGTGTTCATTGATCTGGTCAAACCACATCATGATGTGGCCAACGAATGTTGTTCCATTTCATGAAATACGACCATTTCATGAAATGGTCGATCATTTCATGAAATGATCAATTCTATGATATGGCCACGATATGTCCACACCGGGATTCGAACCCAGGACCTTCGGATCGTGAGCCCAACGCTCAACCACTGGACCACGGAGGTCGTCAGGGTTATGATTAAATGGTGTTATGGTGGGTTAATAACTACCTATTAATTTGATCTATCATACCTAACTACCTACAGTATATTCGTTTGGTCCTAGATTGAGCGAATGAGCTATAAGTAGGTAGGTACGTAAGTCACTCTTTTCTTTCCGCAGAAGTTGTCTTAACGCTAATTAAAGAGGGGCATTATTTCGAGCAGTCCATTACGAACGGCACTTCACTTTCTTGTGAATTCCATAATAAGCAAACACTATATGTAGGTAATAGGTACTTACTAATGAAAAAATAATAAAGAACAGATTAATTAGGTGGCGAATTTCTTAAGTGTAGCCGCACTTGAAAATAAAAGCAATGAACCTCACTCAGAGTGAAGAATCCGGAGTAAAAGTCTGAAGTGGGGGTTCTTAGCGTTGTGCGCGTCGGCAGGTAAGGATAATAGGCAACAGTTCCAATTAGGGGACGAGGGCGTTTGTTAACATTTAATTAACGTCAGCCAGCTATTGTGTCGGCGTCGGCCTCCGGGGCGAGCCCCGTCTGCTGCGTCTTGATGAGCCACAGTCATACAGTTTCGCGTTACACACGTATTTTCCCAGTATACGCCGCGGCAGGATCACTTCATTCGCTGTACATTGTTCCAGGATCTTGTGAGCGGCGAAGCGGAGCAATCGCCAGATAGCAATGTAGACTGAAGCGGTTGGTTGCTAACCGAATGACGTGAGAATGTACCTATGAGAATGGCAAAGGTAGAGTGTTTGGTGCTCGCAGGTGTCGCTTGCTAATGATGCGCCGCCGCCGGCGCCGACGTGACGAGCCCTCAGCGGAATCTCTTCAGTATCCTTTTTCTTCTTCATTCTGCTCTGTGATCTATTGCTCCCTTTGACAACTTAATTACTCATTAGTAGATAGGTAACTTAATTGCCAGTAAAACCACCACTTTTTGGATATTTTACCCCGAAATAAATTAATTGAATTTGAACAAATAAAACCAAATTGTAGATACTTTCTAACTAAATGGTATTTTATAGAATATTGGAAAACATTTTTTAGTTAGGTTTGCGGACGGGCGAGCTGTATGTGTCAAGAACTCTCTTAAATAACCAAGAGAAAAGACTAAGTAGGCAATAAATAGATAGTGCCAAACGATCAGAATTAAATGTCAGCCATGAATATAATTGGATAGTAATCCTTAGTGGGATTGGAAGAAATGTTTTCGAATGTAATAAGGATTTTTCTCATAGCGCAGAAGGTAAGAGATTTGATTTATCGCAGCGGCCGGCGGAGTGACCGCCCGCACCCCGCCCCGCGCCCGCGCCCGGACGCGTTATTAAACTTTTCCCCATATTAAACATTCCGGAGACGAATACATTTTATTGTTGCCTCGGACCGACGTCAGAGGCCCTTACAAAGCGAAACTCAAAGACGGCAATTGCGAAATAAATTGAAAGCAATTTGATATTGCGTCGTAAGTAATAGCCGTCAGAACCCCACAAGTCTGTGCGAGACATTTTTGTATGCAATTTGTGTTAGGTTTAGGAAACTTTCAACGGGCCATTTGATTGTGGCATTTCGGTTCCGACGAATGTTTTGCTAGTTATACTGTTTCTGTATGGTCATTTGTCATGCGATTCTTAAACGGTTTCTTCGTGATTGTTCGCTTTAGGAAGAGGTAAACGTATTTATTTTCAGATACCTGAGGTTAAAAGGCAATCTGATATTTTGGCATACAATCTGATACGTTTTGTGCAAGAATTCCTTGCGAGATTACTAACAACAGAACGCTAGAAGATTTATAATACCCATTATGACATCCAGTTTATTCCATTCCATACTACTTAATATAGGTCAAATATGTACGTTTCTGATCAAATCCAGTCAAATATACTTTGATCCCAAATAAAAGTTAACGAATCTTAACTGCTTTTTCAAAATAATCATTTCTGACTACCACCGTAAATACAAAGTCTTGAAGTTTTAAAGAAGTCAATAACTTGAATGCGGACAGACAATCACAATGGGATATTGTTCGCGAAGGGCGAAGATCGCGAAGGGCGGTTGGAGCCATTGGGGATGGCGATTATTCGCAATGCGATCATATTAATTCCTCCCTTAATTGTTTTTTCGTCCCGTCGGTCGCGCCGTCTTCATCAGTCCGGTCTAATCCGAAATCTCATTTCCGACGAATAATTGTAGGAAATAGAGCGAGCCTCCCTTGCGTCTTGCTGGAAAAAGCGGTGGTGGTTTTTTTAATTCGTTAGTAGGTACTGAAACATAATCAAAAGATCAAATGTAAGTATATATATCCCTAGAAAAACAGATTGCAAACTTCATACGCTATCGCATAATAACTATAAGTATAACTCGCATAAGCAGTAGCAAATCATCAATACAAGTTGCGTAAGTACCCAGACAGTTATCCTCTGAAGTGGTATTGGTATCGGGATAGGTTACTGCTGCCACAATCAGCAAGATCCTGCAATACGATGGCTGCTTTCCATAAACCAAAGTTTATGATCGTCGGAGAAACACGCGACGAATTACATACAGCTCCCAGTAACTTTACTGTTCGGGATAAAAAAGAAACGCTGAAAATGGAACGTATATTTTGTTACCGCTAGCACATGGAACTTAGAGGTAGATTAACTAACTAAATAATGTTGTGTGAAGTGCGAAATTTGCAAAAGGTATTCTACCGAACTCATTGTTAGATTTAATTTATATCCAACCATGTGGGTTACCTTCACTGAAGTGCTGTCCTAGGTACCTACCATTCTATTTCCAATGATGAATGAATGACCTACCAAATTAATAATAAATAAAACATCAGAAAGACCTGCTATTTTGTTAGTGCCTGCTATACGGCCGATTAGTTCCTCAAAACGTCACCTTCTTCTTCAAGTTTGCCAATGGAAATAAACGAAGGAAGCTCTGAGAAGCTTCACATGAGTTACAGTCTGTGGCAGACTCTAAGTGATTGGCTGGCCACATTACCTTGTATCTGCTGATTCTATCCCTTTACGTAGGTACATAACTCCTATCTATAATATTGGTTACGTCGGTATCGACGTAACCAATATTTAAATGTAAATAGAGCATAATCTTCAGGGTTCCTTGTTATTATCTACTTTCAAAATAATTTTAGTTGACACGAATATTTTACTTGCCGCTAGTTTCCAATACTATCTGTTGATATGATTAATTTAATCTCTTTGCAGAAGTTGGACCATAAAAGTGGCAGTTACAAATTAAATGGTTAATTTATGTAAGCCTTTAATGTAAGTAGGTAGGTACAAATATTGTAAGAAGCCAGAGAGTTCTGTAGACTTATGGCTTCCATCCACTGAGGAGAGATAATGCTTGCAGGCAATCACATAAGTGGATCAAATAGCTGTAGTCCATTTGGATAATGAACTAGCGACTGTAGCCTCAGTCAGTTCTTTTTATTGTACAGCCGTCGATATAAAATAAAAATAAATGAATATGCAATAAAATACATGACCGCTTACGTTAGATGTAAATCAAATACTAATGTTATCTATTGATACTTAACATGATGTAAATAAGTTGGTTGAGTGATGTTTATTATCGTGTACGATTTTTAGTAGCATTTTATTAAAGACAAAATATCAAAGCTTGGAAATGTAGAGACCATTTCGTTACAAAAATGGAACGACATGATACGCTGAAGCTTTTTAAGAACTAGAGTGAGTGACACCACAAACAGAATAAGTAAATGTTGCAGAGCTGCGCAGTGTTCACCCGTGTGTGTCAGGGCTGTGTGTGCTCGGAGTGGTATCTGATCAATCCATTACGGGTACTCTGTCCAGGAGCTGTTAGGCCCGCAACTTGGCGACACACATTTTCCATTTCCCCCCCTTGTCCTTACCGGCCCAGTTTCGCCTCTTCCATAATTCAATCCATACCGAATCCATTGTGCGATACACTACACTTTACACTGAGCTAAAGGTGCGTACATAAATTTTATACATATTCTTTACTTACTCGTATAAAGTTTTCTTTTTTATTGCAAGGAAATATTCCTATTGTGTTAGATGTTACAATAGGCAATAAAATTATACTTATTTGTTGTGCTAATAAATTTTAGCTTTTCTTATATAAATATGATTAATCCGTTCCAGGTGTGGGTTTAATAGTGCTTTTATCAAATGTTATTTAATTATTGTTCTTAATTTATAAGAATTGGATCATACCTACACAACACAACTCCTATTTCATACGTATAACCTTGTTCTGTTACATGTCTACGCTGATGTTATTACGGTTGGGTTCACGGTATATTGGCAGCAATATTTCCTAGCGAAGCTGCAACTGACCGTTCGGAAACCGAAATTCAAATCAACGTTCAGTAACTTGATTATGTTTGGAGGTGCATTCGGACTGCATTGATCAATGTCAAAGTAAACTTTGGCCGCAATATCCCAACACTGCCTCTCGCTTTGACCGTTCCACGTGTACCAGCTTTCAGAGTAGGTACGTACCTATTATGTTATGTTCGAACCTAAAGTCAATGTAATATACTTAGTCGTAATTTGCATAAGGAAAATTAAGTTTCGTTTCGGCTGCTAATGGTATCTTATTCAAGCCCATAAAGTCCCTATGAATGGATGCATCACGCGCATGTCACTTTTCTTAGACATTATACCTAATTAATTATCACTTTCATTATTTATTAATCACTTTAGTTAAATATTTATTAATATTTTATTCATTTTAAATAAATTTATTCCGACTTTTACAATTTGACCCCTCTTTTGGGCAACATTTTTCATTAGTTTGAATTAGAGAGATGTCTACTAAAGATTTTGTGTACGGTCTTAATAATGCTAGCCTTTGATCTCCATTCTATCTAGGTCTGATTGTAGTGTTTGTTGGCCGTAGACGCGCCATGCACTAAAGCAATAGCCGCGTTTCCTTGATCCAGTCTATTTCGGCGAGATCCATTACCTCGAGAGTGGCGGCAAGAAGCAATCTCATTGAATGACCGTCTTCAGCCACCCCGCTACCCCCACCCCACCCCCTGATCCACGCCAATCGGTAAATATGCGTGTTAAATATGTATGCGTTGTAAGATGCTCTAAGTGTATTAGATTTTGCTTGCTTTTTCATTCTGTCAAGCAGTTAGGTACATATATGAGGACATATAAACATGGCGTCTATCGCTTACGCATGCAGGACACGCATGAATTTACTTTATGAGATGAGCTCGCATTTATTTTCTCAACTATCATATCAGTCTGTAATCTTGAGGGCAGCTTGTCTTGTCTGTAAACGTAACCCTTCAGATTAGCACGTTTTCGTTTACTCTACTCCTAGTAAAATTTATTTGATTATTCCAGTTTAAGTTCTCCATGCACTTAGTGAACTTTATGCAGAATATGATGTACCTAAACACGTTGGGAGAGGGGAGACAAGACAATGCATCACAGAGTGTACAAGGTAGTTATCTACAGCGTACTTAAACTTTGTTGTCTGCATAGGGCTTAAGTAATAACTTATATCTGGCAGAAGCGAAAACTTGGAATGCAGTTCGTGCGAAGTGACTAGACTTTTCCATTAGGGACAATTATCAGGCACAACGGAGGATCCCGTGCTTTCAGCGGCGGCGGAGGGGCGCCCCATCGCATCGCCACAGCGCAGCGCGCGCGGCGGCGGACCTGTTAGAGATAACGTCATAAAGTCGCCGATGCACAGAGCTGGACTAACGTCTTTGCTATTGCGATGCCCTCACCTCGGGATAATGGACCGCGCCCCCCGACCCGCTCCTCCGCCACCCTCTCGTCGCACTCTCTGTACCGCGAATTTACAAAAGCCATTTCACTAATAGAGTCATAGAGACAGGAATCGATTAAATTTTGTTTGCATTTTATAAAAGCTTTCTTTCTTATCTGATGGTGACGAACGATTCTGTGTATTTAGGTAGGTAAGTGTTTTAACTTTTTTAATTTGTTTGTTTATTTAAACTAAGAAAAGTACTTACTTAAGTTTCATGTTGAGATAAATATTCTTGGTGGTTTTCGAATATAAAGTACTTAGCAGATTTCCTTTTCCCCTCTCTTTTACCAACTAGTCAAATCAGTTACTTTATACTAAACGACAAAAGACGAAATTACTATGGAATTTGTATGAAAAAGCAACCTGTTACGACATACAAAAACGTGACAAAATGTCACACTTACTTTTTATTACATTTTTCTTTATTAAAATTTATAAAATAAGTTAAATACAAAAAATTAAAGTTTATTGTCACATTTAAATCTGTCTTTATTTAGTAAGTAATCAGAATTTCATAATATTATATAATATAATTATATAATTTATCTTTGATCTAGGAAACTACCCAATTCCATTAATTAATAGGAATTAATTAGTAGAAAATGGAGTCTTCTCCCTCGTGTGGGTAGTGAGATAGATTACCAACCTCATCAACCCTGGTGTCAGGGTTACTAATGAGCCGCCAAAGGCCCCCGACATGACTCATGTAACAACTACTTACTTACATCAGTAAGTAGTAACCGGGACCAACGGCTTCACGTGCGTTCTGAAGCATGGAATCATCTTACTTCGGACAATCAGATGATCAGCCTGTAATGTTCTAACGAAACTATTGATCACAAAGTAATTTTTGTGATATTTCCTTACCAGGATTCGAATCCGGGACCTCCGGATCGTGGGTCTAACGCTCAATCACTGGACCACGAAAGCCGTTAAAATGGAGTTAGGAGTAGAGATGGTATTTCTTGAGCTAGCTGCTACTACTTGGCCTATTCTTTATTTTATATCAGATATATTAATTAACGTAACTTCCGGTACGTAGAAGAACTGAAAACAAATGATTAACCCGTTTAAAAACAGTGTTAGTACCTAAGTATTATTTTTGTAGGTATAAATTCCTAAAACTCTTATCTAAGATTTCAATTTCAACCTGAATGACATCCATTTCATTGCTTGTCAAGTTCCACTCAGCGGAACAATCGATATCCATTGTCACGTTACCCCTGGTAATGTGTATAAGCAGCTTATGACACAGAGTAAGGTACTAATGAACTAATGGCGTATCAGCTGCCGCTCGTCCGCCCGCCGTCGCTCACTCTCCACCAGTATTGCCAGCTCTACTTGATATTACTCATTAGGTATTTAGGCCAATGTTTGTTTGTGACTTTCTGTGGTTTATTGTTTGTTCTGATGTACCTTACCTACACACTAATGAATTAAAACTGCGGAACGATTGCATTTGTGTTTCGACTTTCGTAATATAGAGGCAGCTAAATTTCAGAAAGGTACTGCACTCTTTTTTGTGGGTAATATATCATGGATTAGATTTGGATTAGACTTATTTGTGGTATATTTTAGTTAGAAGTTTGTGTAGTAATAAGAAAACAAGTCGTTCATAGATCTTCGAATGATTTAAACAAGTATTTTATTTATACTCTAGAGTAGGAATTTACACATAATTTATACTTATCTATGTTCTTATTCCAATTCTGAATATGTATTGGCAACACTGCTCTCGGTTAATGGAACTCCACTGATGTCCGCCACTCCGCATTTGACTAGGCGGCTTTCCCATACCCCCCGACTACATCCGACTCGCGCCGCCTAATACCTGTGTGCTTACACACTACACTAACGGTTCAATTAGAGACACAGGCGAGGCTGAAAGGATATTGCTGATAGTGCTCCTTGATGCATATTGCGGCTTTCGACAGACGATATTACCCAGGCGCTCAGTCCATCTCTAACAGATTCACATGTATTGTGATTCTCGCAGAAAACTAGGTATAATAGGAATAATTGACAAGAAATTACCTACACGAGTAATTGATACCTTTTCTACAATAAGAAACCTCTTACCTACGTAGGTACTTGTCTCGTTGATGGACACATCCGAAAGTATCTCAAATAGTAAATGCGAAATCTTTTTAGGCTTACGCCGAGCGCTGAGTGGGTCCACAAATGTCGCTAAAAGGCTGGACGTCATTGTTTATCCGGGCCACATTAGGCGGGTAACCGGACACGCGCGCTCTGAGTGCGCTACAAGTATCCGCTTTCAACTCATTACTGCTCGGACGTGGTGCGTGGGCTGCCCACCCGGGGGGAGGGGCCCGCTACCCACCGACCGTCTTTGTCCTTCAATCCCTCTCACAATCTTCGATCCAATTGCGAATACCCATACATCCATCTAATGTTGGTCTTACATTAGATGACAACATCGGACGGGCCGTTGGAAGCACGCAGCTTACTCATTTCTAGGAAACTCCTGATGTTTTTCTGAAAAAGACAACACGGTCGTAATAAGAATTCTTAACGTACGAGTATTGTGTAATAAACATCTCGTAGAGTGTGTTGTCCGACAAATTATTTTCCAGCCTTGTCAAGTCCAATCAGGCAGATTTATGCCAAATTAACAATAAAGAAGATTGCGACCTCATGTCAGATGTAATCGCAAAATAAAGTGACACAAGTATCTTAATCAAGTGTCCATTCGGGGGAGTTAGGGCGGGCCGAGCTGTCGGTTATGGGCGATTCAGTATAAACCGGCGCGATTGCCGCCTCACGACCGCGCCCGCCGCGCGCCCGCAATAACAGTTTCGACAAATTGAGTCCGCTGACATTGAAACGGATCAGACTCGCTCGCCGTTTGGACTTTAATTAAATTAATCACTATT
Organism: Pectinophora gossypiella; assembly: GCF_024362695.1. Lineage (NCBI taxonomy): Eukaryota > Metazoa > Arthropoda > Insecta > Lepidoptera > Gelechiidae > Pectinophora > Pectinophora gossypiella. Next base: position 8,058,371 of record NC_065407.1, on the reverse strand, counting down.
AAAACTACCCATGTAACTTATTTTACGGACGAAACAACTTACTCCGACCCATAAATTAACTTTTCGAATACAATTTAAGATAATGAATGTGCGATAGTCGCTTTATTGTAGCAAATGACTTTGTTTACCTACGGTATACTGATTAATTAATTTTAATGAGTTAAGATAAATAAAAATGCACTATCGTGGCTGTTTTAATGAAGCAGTTAATATGTTGAGCTGGTGATAAGAATGTTTCCTACTACATTCTTATCACCAGCTCAACATTTTATGTGGAAAATCAGTGACGGAGGCGGGCGCGGACGCGGGTCGCGGCGACACGACGCGGCGGAGGCGGCCGGCTTACCGACCGCAATAACATAACCGTTTGGACAAATTGTGGCTCGGTCGGGCCGGGATTAGCGGCTTTATGGAACAATTCGCGTCCTACCAGCCACCAGCCGCCAGCTAGCTGCCTGATAATTGATATCAATGCTCAGCGTCCAGCAGGGAAAGAAATTAACCGGTCATTTGTCTGTGTTTCTTTTTATTAGTTCGCTGCATGACTCCGAAGTTAGCTTAAGACAGGCATTAATAAAGCGAAAAGATATACTTACTACTTATTGAATTTATTTTAATTTGACATAGACGTTACTTCATTGTGGCTTGACAGATTATTAGGGAATGTAATTAAAACAAAGTTGCATTAAGTTTCAAGAAAACAGCTTGACTTTTGTTCTTATTCATATCTTATTATCTTACCAATTTAATAAGGACATTCCGATGACCTTATATGCGTTTATAAACAGGTACTAATTTATACTCATTTAATCTTTTAATAAATGTTTACCTACTCTTTTGCAATTTGGTTTCCTTAACGGTACATTAATGTCAGTATAGTGGCGAGCAATAAATAATTACTAGTGGAATGTCCGCAGTAAATGGAAAGTTGTTGTGTCTTTAATGCTGTTTTCGTCAGATTTAATCAGTTAATTTCATTAAAACGTTAAATCAGATACGTTCATCCAAACAGCGCGCGTAAATTAGTTTTTTCTTAACACAAACCGTTCTGAATAGTAAACAAAATGAATGGGCGGCCCTAAGCAAAGTTTAATCCGTTTTTATTACAAAGAAAAGAAGTAATTACTCTTACCCTTAGCCTTATAGAGGGTTGGAGCTCGAGGTAAAAATTTCCATAGATTTATCATAAGCAAATTAAGTTTATAATTAAAAACAGGAGTTTTGTATAGACGTAATTTGAATATGTAAATATTATTCAGCGGATTGCTTACTGCTAAGAGAATTCCAATTTTTTTGTCTTCGTAAATTATGTTTTGAAGTTATTTTGATTAAGGAAAAGTTGTTACAACTTCTTTATTCAGTAATCAAGTTGAAATTTTACGGGATATATTAAATGTTTATATAATGAAAGTAGTATAATTGACTAAATGGGTACTATGGATAAAAAACGATAGTGTTTGGGGAGGTAGTTTGGCTTTCATTACGGAGTGTGTGAGGGCACGAGCGTCGGCAATTATCCTCCTCAACGCAATTGTTCCATTAGCTGAGCAAATAACGATAACCACTGATTAACTACAGCTATAGTCTACAAATCAATAGCAAACCTATGATTGCCTACTCTCATTAATGCTACTTGACACGTCCTGATTCAAGATAAGGCGTAAATGAATGACGGCTGGTAAGTTAATAATGACTCATGTGCATGAGTGAGATTAACCTACACAAAAATAGTAAATGCATTTCACTCTAGTCCCACTGTTGAAGACAGCTACCTATTTTCAACAGCCCGAAATGATACTGTAAGTACCTTATTCAATTAAGTACACCTCTTCCAAGTTGGTTGTTAGATTAGAAGCGTCTGGGGTTACAAATTGTCACATGACATGAGTTGGTACGACCCCACGTGGTTATGCCAATCCAGAAACAAATAGGTAATACGCCTTCAAACTGCCTACAGATATTCAATAGTCAGCCTCCGTGGTGTAGTGGTTAGAGCGCTGGGCTCACGATATTGAGGTCCAGGTTCGATTCCCAATGGGGACATTGTTGAAATCACGTTGTGAGACTGTTATTTGTGTGGTAAGGACATTGCAGTTGGTCCCGGTTATTAGGCGTAAAAACACCTCCGCCAACCCGTAGTGGAGCAGCGTGGTGGAGGATGCAGTATGATCCATGCCCCCTCCGATTGATTGAAGAGAGGCGTGTGTAACATAACGTGTTTATGTTGTGTTGCGTATACCTATATCATAGTAAGTTTTCAATATGATCCTGAACGTGGGAAGCTATAGATACTAATTAAGGAGTTAAAAGAAATTACTTTAATATTTAAAGAAGCAAGTAATCTTGTTAATTTACACAAGCACATTGTTCTCGTTAATTGGAATCTGAAGTTAAATGGCAGCGGAGTCTTAATTAGGTAGGTATATATGTGCTTGTTTGCCATATTATTTTATAGGTAATGTATTTTTACCATTACTAACTACATAATGAGCTATCAGAATAATTATCTTACGTATTTATTTAATCGTTTCTAATACGAATGATGAAATAAAGATATATGATATAGCAGAAGTACCTGCCACAGAAGGTTCTTGTTTTAAAGAAATATACAGGGTGTTAGTGACATCGTAACGAAAACTTTGACGGATGATTCAGACCATGATTCTGAGTTAATATCAAGTGGACTTTTCCGTCGCAAAAGTATGGAATTAAAAAAAATAATAAAAAAACAAAAAAAAAACATGAATTTTGCGATGGAAAATTCCACTTGATGTCAACTCAGAATCATGGTCTGAATCATCCCCCTCAGTATTCGTTACGATGTCACTTATATCTTTCAGCCTTCAAACCGGAGAGTAAATTCCAAAAGGAAATGCTAAGGAAACCATTTCTTTGGAAGCTATCTTTCTAATGTTTTACTTCACAAGTAACCCCTCATAAGCATGTCATACGTGTATATTTTAATATAAAATGGCAATTTTTTTTTAACCACCAATATTGACGCATGTTTCAATTAATTTTCTGAGGACTTTTGTAGCTCAGGGTTGTACGAACTCAGTTTTTACTATAAATTAATTTGAGTTTGTAAACTAATTAGATTATTTTCAATTATGGAAAACTGAAATACGTCACAATGGTCAGAAATGCTGAACATCCACGCTGTGTAATAAGTAAGTACCTATTGATGTGACCAGATAGAGAGTATCATTCAATATTAAACCGACTCGAACGTCTGCTCCATCGGCACCGGTTAATATCCACACCCCAAGTGACGATTTTATCACTTAATCAAGATACCAGTGAAATCAATTTAGAGCCCGTAAGGCCGAGCGGCCTCACCTAAGAGTCCCTAAAAGTCCCGAAGGCGGGCGTCCCTGCCCCGTCTCGTTCGCTCGTGCCCGTTTATAAACGGTTTTATTGCTTTCGGAGCAACCGAACATTATTAAACTTTTCCAATTTCGATTTATCACGTAGCTGTCGGAATTTAATACCGCCCTACCTTCGGCGGAGGCGATCGCCCGCCGCGTGATTACAATACACGTCGTTAATAATACGAGGAGAGCAGTGCGGCGGCGGCTGCGCCATCAGCGACCAGCCACCAGCAACTACGTCGCTGTCAGTCAGGTGTCCTCACGACCGCCTCGGCCGCACGTACCTACATCACTACCCTCACTCACATTACATCGCTTCATTGTTACAGACTGCTTATTAACAATTTCAACATTTGTTACATGAGCTATACGTTTTACGACAGAGAGTTTCATAACAAAATAAAGTCTAATATCAGCCCGGGTTAAAATTATGAAGCTAAAACTGAAGGTTATTGAAAACGTGACTTACATTTACATAGGACCTATGCGATGTTGTAGGTAGACATGTGGAAGATTGTTTATGAAAAAGATATTGCGATTTACATAGATTAAGTTGCGTACGTGGATGTTTTTTTGGCTGAATGTGGGTTGATTTATTGGGAGTAAAATGGGGGTGTAGAATAAAATGTTGTTTATGTGGGTGATAGTAGGATACTAGTGTGCGGCAGGGTGGTGGCAGGGTGTAGAGCGGACGCGGCAGCGGCGGCGGCGGCGTGCAATCTACTCACATTCATAGCGCCAATCAAGCACCGATCCACCGCCTCCCGCACACCGCACTCCACCCACCACAGGAGCGGACTTTTGTCAAATGCGATATCTGATTTTACCAACACAGGCTATCCTATCTAACAAAAATATCTAACGACAAAACAACATTTCGATCTTCTTGACTATAGATTCCTCTTGCTGTCTGCTCAATGAAGCAGAAAATTCGCGATGTTAACTTTGCAAGTTAGAGCAATAAATGTGTTTTGGTTTAAAGACTAACAAGCAAAGTTGAGGCGACTCGTTAGATCCAGTCGGTATTAATGAGGCTGTCACTCCTATTAAAACTCTTTAGCCCTATTCCACCTCGTTAGCAGTTGGCAATGCCTTCGAAATACGATATCGATTTGTCAATAAACTTGTTCAATATCCATTTTACTTTTACCTGATCTTTGAAAGCTACAAGTACTTATGTTTAGTTTTCTTGTTAACATTTTTAACAAGTTAAGTTTTCGTATCGGTTATATTATCATGTTCACGTAAATATGAGACGATTAGTCTCTATTAAATTGTATCATTTTTTATTATTTTTGACGTGCTTTGTTATAGATTTGTCGCAAATGGCATTAACTACTTACTTAGCCGGACAAATGGGGAGTGCTGAGGGCTCTTACCCGATACAAAATTTAAGAAAACGAATACTGAGAGGGAAGATTCAGCTCATTATTCTGAGTTAATATCAAGTGGAATTTTCCATCGCAAAGGTATAGAATTGAAAATAAGTAAGTAATAAAAATAAACTAAAAAAAAATAATGTATTTTGCGACGGAAAATTCCACTTCATATAAACTCAGAATCATGGTCTGAATCATCCCCGTCAATATTCGTTACGATTTCACTAACACCTGTATATAATATGTAAATGTCAAAAATAAATATTTTGCAGGACACTGCTGTCTTTTCCTTGTTGATATGCGAGGGGGGAAAGGTAGTTTATTTGTTTGACTAATACAAATACCCTATTGTCGCCTATTGTACTTATTTTTTTATTCGTATGTTTATGTCCTTTGTATATGTCGTTGTGCAATAAAGTATTATTGATTGATTGATTGACTAATAAAAAATATTTATTTATTATCTTTTTAAATAATTATTTATTAACTTCAAAATTAGCAAGCGAGTTTATAATGACACTAAACTTCCGTAGTCGATGATGAAACGCCTGCTTCTGAATTTTATTCTTGATAGATACTTACCTACTAGGTATTTCGTTGCAGACTGTTATTCATTAAACGACATACATGCTAGGTAGCTACCAGTTTATTTGCATTTAATTTAGGTGTTTTAGGCATAACCTATCAGCCCACCAAGAAAATCCCCAAGTGATACGTCACTTGCTCTGTAAAACTTATAAATATAGTCGTAAGCCAAAGCATCAAGCCTTCTAACTTAGAGCTGAAACGGAATATATCGACTTCGCTGTGCCTGAGTACATCCCTGCCACCTGGGCTCACGTACGACCGCTCGTAAGTTCAATGGAGGTGTTGATTAAAAATATTTCCCATGTGCGCCGGATAAGGCCCAATTGGGCCGGCAATCACCCGCGCTGCCCACCGCTAATCATGCGCTGCGAGGTCTTGCCCCTTATTGCACACACATACACACAGGCAAGCATATAGGTAACTTACCCTCATACAATACACCCATTGTGCCACAGCCAATTTTTTCATTCAACCGATTATTACATTTTGGCTTCGATTTCTGAATTTGTAAGATTTTCGTTGATGACGTCATAAATAGTGCACATAATAAGTATACAAGCTTTTATTTATTAGCAAGTTTTTATGTATGTATATAGATACTTAAGTACTAAAAACAATAAATGTTTCTTTGGTTTTTTTTTTCTTTCTTTCTTTACTCACATAATTATTAGGTGGAGACTTGTAATTAGCCTTTAAATAAGTAATATGTTATACTTACTTAAAAATATTTATGGCCGTAAAGCTTTTTCAATATAAATAAAAAAAACTTAATTTTAGAATATCTATTCGAACTTTTCTTAAAAGGTTTTCTAAGTAGCCATGATGTACGACAATGCACCATTTGCTTCGAAGATTTATTTCGCCAAACTGCGACGCGGTATTTCACAAATACGTACTCTATTTTTCCACTGAATTTGTCATGCTTAAACAGCTTTTAGTGTTTAGTAATTGAAATCTGCGCTTTTAATGAAGCAAAAACATACAATGAAGATGAAAGGCTACCTTAAATACGTGGCAGTCGTTAGCTAAGATAAAACGTTCCATGTGGATGGCTAACGTTTGTCGAGCGCATGTTTGTCATTGCCCAAAACGTTCGGCGGACACAAAGCGCGCCACAGACGGGCAAAAACAACCACTTTCCGTTCTCGGAGTGCATTTAATTGGTGCGCTATCCCGAGTGCGTAGCTCACATGTCGAGATAAGGCGCAGCGCCTATTACACGCGCGCACTGACCCAACATTTTATTATTCATTTTAGGAGGCAGTTTCAAAACACAATTTAAAGCCACACCAGTAACACGTTCCACATTTTGACTGGAATCACTATAAATAGAACTGTATTATGGCGTCCTACTAGGCGATTCTTCATATGTGGTTCTGGCCGGGGTCACATGCACCACCGGTGGCTCACGGGTTACTCGCTGATGTGGCGGGGTGTACCACAGGGTAGACTATACATTTAATGTCCTTACTAATAGATTTTCACTGCCCTGAGGGAAAGTGGTGTAGCCCCATCAGTGAGTAGCCTGTGTTCCACCGGTGGTGCACCTCGGCCTTAACATGTTAAGGGTGTAATAGGAGAATCAGAATGAAATGCAGTATTCAAACTGGATTTTAATTACAGTAGGCGCAGGTTTGAATATTTAGTCTATCGTGTCATGAAACACGGCTATTCGTTTAAGTACCTAAGCGTAAGTAGCCATTTTATGTATATAGGACCGCTCCACCTTTGCAGACAGCACCTATTAAAGCAAATACCTCCTCGTAAGAAAGATGAGAGAGTCCGAGGCACAGCAGGATGAGTCTCGTTGTTTTTCCGATTGATCTAAATTCATTAGAAAATCGCGCACGTAACCGCATGCGCACACGCGGGCGCGCCGGATGCCAAGCTTTTTGCGCGCCACTCTGTCTAACAAGATTGAAATAACCGCTCGCCTTTGAACATGGAATCTGAGACCTGTTGAGAATGAGACAAAGGCATGGACACAAAGGAATAATCAACCCTAGATTAGGTCACTTTCGTTTTAAAATATGAATTGTGGCTTAGAGCTTGTGCTAAACAAGCTTTCATCTCATTAATAGATCTAAAGTGACGTAAGAGTTATTAAATCACGTGACGGCAGCATGCAAACTTTTTTGTCCTACGCTATTATATTTTAAGCTTCTAGTCCCTAAGTAGTAAGAGTTACTCTACAGTTTCCCTGTGCTACGATGCTCGTACAAGCCTTATCAAGCGAACACGTCTGTAGCCGGAGTTACCGCGCCCAGCCGATTAGGAACCGTTTATTTTATTGAAGCACCTACTTATTGTCCACGTCACTTTTTGCGCTCCCCTCTACGTGCGTCCGCGCAAACGGGTTTTATCTCAACATTCATCGCGGTAATGTAATTCATTACATCGGCCTTACTAAGAAATGTCTTTCTTAATCGCAGTAACAGTAATCATTAATATTTTTTCCATCATTTCAAAATTTAAAAGCTTTTTAATGTGATTTTATTCATTTAATTATCGCATTCCTCAGATTCCGACCACTTTCGGGTACTTGTATTATGTAGGTAGATACATAGATTACGTGTCCTCTTGGGGGACAGGAGAGCTGTCCAAACCTAATGCCTCTGGATCTGATAATTATTCTAATTACGCTAAAAGGCAGTCGGTAGCAGCGACCACTTAATGAAATTAGACATTACACAGATGCACGCACTCCACTCAAAGGCTTCGTGGAATTTTTAAAAGGCACAATTTTAATAAAAACTTTTTAATTAAATGTAAAGCTACTACTATACTAACACAGATTTTATGTTCATGAGCGTCGGTATTTCTTTGTGTACTTAGCTTTGTTATTTTAAGCGCTGTGGTGACTTTTACTATTTAACCCGAGAAGGGTGTGCGCACGAGTATAATGCCAGATATTATCAGATTTTATAGGTAATTAGTTACAACACTACAACTGTATCTGTTGGCATTTAATCCTCTTGGCAATTTGATACGTTGGCTAACAAAAATTTATGACGCCTTGCCTATAGGTCGGCATAGTAGGGGAGGTCGGGACAATATGGTATAGCTACGAGAAAATACTTTATAACATGCAAATTACAATCTTTAATAGAATACGTTACCCAGACAGTAATAATTATAAATAAACTACTATTTATTGGTAATTCACTTATTTAATTTTCAAACTCATATTTTCGAAATGGCAAAAACCAAAAGAGCACATACTCGATACAAAACATCCAACCTTCCGTTAATTCCAAATATAAGTATGTAGATACTTACAGTAAATGTAAACAGTCAGCATCTTTTTGAGATGAATTTGTGTCAATCTCACTTTCCAATCTTTTGCGCTTCTTAATTCGATTCATAATTTCCTGCAACTGTTGCGTTAGCCGGTGTCATAAACATCATTCAAAATATATAATAATCCACAAAAGGGGCAAAAAAATACAAAGGGGCCCCGTTATGCATCAATTATTTTGCCCACTGGACATCAAGTGCTATATATAAAGTGTAACTACTTACTATGATAATTAAATGCTACCGCTGCGGTCTTTTAACAAGTATATTTCAATTACATAAGTACTTGCGTAAGTACTCATCTGGCTATAGGTCGACGATTTATGAAAAACTTCGCAAGAATATCAAGAAATTCAGTTTTTTTATTCGCTACGACCAACTTGGCCCGGTCTCCCCTACCTACTGTGAAGGGTGCAGGCTATAATCGCACTGCATGTTATTTAGCGGAATTTTGTCTACGCCAAGTCCTTTTAGACAAAGTACTTTATATTCTCAGAAGTAATACTAGCAAATTATTTTACAATAAGTACAGGAAACTGTTTTCCTTAAGCTTCATTACTTATTTTATGTACTCGTAAAAAAGAATGTCACGGTAACGGCCCTCATCACTTCATTTCATCGCCTTATTAACCAGTTGTCGCTCCTTGTAAAAACTAGAAGTTGTCATGTCCTTAGATTGAGTAGCATCTAGAGTTCCCGGAATATTCTAAGTCGGGAGAAGCAATAGCAATACGGATGCAATTTGATCGCGCGAGCGGCATTTGCAGCGTTCTTGCAAGGCTTCCACGAGTCTCGTAGGACTTTACATTAATAAAGTTTATGGGTAAGACGATTAAAATTGTCGCGTCGCCGCTGTCGCGACTGGACACCACGTCGCTCGCATACTAGACGCCCACCAATGGCCGCTTAAATCACACACATACGTTTAATTAAAACATTCTTTCCAACACGGCGCGAACTATTCCTATACAGATAAAACTAAATCTTTTTAATTTACCTGAGTGCTTGCAATTTAAAAATGAGACCAATCATGCCATTAAAAATACATACACTGTGGATATTTACGACTAATAAATTTCGGTACAGTATAGTAAAAAGATACGAGGACATTTTCTGAACTCGTTCCTTTTTGAGTTTTATGATTCCGCGTGCACTTCTGGCTCCATTATGTGAGTGATTTAATTTGCAATAAAAACTAAATAATGGAAATTTTATCGCTATCGACATGAAAGCGGCTTACATTTCATTTTAAGATATTATTTCCATAAACGTTCCTATTAGGTAGCGACATATTATTGTAATCATGTAACTGATTTTATGTAAATACTTAATGAAAAGTCGATTCCGTTGATTTGGATTGCTGAAGTTAATTCAAGAAACTCGAACTACCTAACAATTTACACTTAGATCAAGTTGTTCATGGCCAAAGGACTTAAACAAATTACCCAAGTTCTCGAGGAAACTGATACACTTCAATGAAAAGCTCTCGACTAACAACTTCCATAAACATAAAGTAAAATGTAAAAAAAACAAACCGACTTCAAAATGTGTCTAAAATAGTAAGACGTAACAATAATATTTGTAGAATACAATGTTAGAATCTAAATTCAAAAGTCGGCACACTCACAACCTTCTTCGTTACCTGCAAACCATGCTAATGCTCTTACCGTGGTTACCAGGTAAAACAAACTGTTCAACCGTCTTCTATTTCACAGTTTAGATGAAAGTATTCATCTTCTTCTATCGCGTGGGTTGTGAGGTGGATTACCAACCCCTTCAACCCTGATGTCAAGGTTACTACTCGTATTGCGCCGCCAAAGGCCCCTGACATGGATCATGTGACGACTACTAACTTACATCAGTAAGTAGTAACCGGGACCAACGGCTTAACGTGCCTTCCGAAACACGGATCATCTTTCAATAAGTTGAATGTTACTTACATTTACAATACATAAAATTAAATGACACCTAACGACTTCATATTGCCAACTAACCCTAATCTATCTTCATACAAAAGACATTAACGAGATCATTGTTATCGTTCGATTATAATGATTTTGACCATAACTTCAAAACTGCTAAGCCGAGACTCAATGCAATAAAAACATAATTATTGCAATACGATTTGTATTTCCTGAGAAATACATACACATTTTTAAAACTCACGCCTAATTCCCACCTGGGTAAACAGAGACTATGGAATTCCATTTGTTTCGATCCTCCTGACACACTTCTCTTGCTTCTTTCACATTCATCAATCGTTTCATACACACACCGGTTCAGAGTAGATCATACTGAACCTTTTCTAAGGAGATCTCCAATTTGGTCAATGTACGTCCTTCTAGGTTTTCTGAGAAATGCGTGGACAAAGTACATACAAACATACATATACGTCTGCGTTTGGCACAAGCGATATAGACTAACATACTTTACGAATGAAGAAAAGAAAAGAAAGAATATGATATGCTGTTATATTTTGTAGTTCTGTCCACCCCTTTACCAAGCTTGTCTGCTCATTAGCTAAATTGTTAAGAAAAGTGATATGTTTAATGTTTGCGTAAGGGTGGAAGGGTGGCTGGTGTAAGTGGCGGTCGAATCAAGGCTGTTCGACGCGCTCACTCGGTTTCCTTTATAGCGCGCACTCTCTTACGGAAATGCTTGACGTAGGCAGAATAATGTGGATAAGAATTCTCTTTTATTACCCATATTTAAAGGATAAAATAACTATACTTTTATAATTTTATACTTTTGTTACTTGTGCTTATATTAATGTAAGTACATATTGTAAAAAAAATTAAAACTCCTTTGATTGGTTCTCTTTTTATAAAACCATGACGACCTATTACACTTGCTTCTAAACATTGTTAGAAGGCACAAGGTACAAACAATTCATAAAGCTTCAATTTCTCTGTAGGTAGTTACAACATTATATCAATGGTGTCGGGCAAAAAGACCAGTTTTCCCAATTAAATATCAGATTGTCTAACAACACTACACATAACATAGCATCTCGCCTGTACCCCCAAAGGGGTAGGCAGCGGTATACGTATACAGGGTGCAAGATCCATTAAAAGTAATTGTACGATTGTGTTAGTGACATCGTACCGAAAACTTTGAGGGATGAAATGTGTGGAATTTTCCGTCGCAAAAGTGTAAAATTAAAAATAATTTAAAAAATAAATATATGAATTTTGCGACGAAAAATTTCACTTGATATCAACACAGAGTCATGGTCTGAATCATACCCCTCAGTATTCGTTCCGATGTCACTAACACCCTGTATAGTACTCCTCACCAGCACCAGCATCAGATTATCTTACTTTTAATAATAATTAGATTGTTTTTATTTAGTCTGTCTTTAAAATCCATATTTTGACTATTGCGATGAAACCTTTTTTAAATATAGAACTTATCCACATAAATCCAGCATTTCTCGCTAATACTTTTAATGGATCTGATCCATATATTATTTTTAACATTACTGATAAAAAAAGACCGTGTAGGTAAGAAGTCACAATAAGTACTTAATATAAAATATGTTGTAATTTACAATCAGAGTTAGTTATACGTAATTCTGAAACTTTGCATTATATAAAATAATCTCATAACTAAATTCCCATTTGGGGTAGTCAGAGGTACATTTGTGGACTAAGTATCCGCAAGCCGTTGGTCCCGGTCACTACTTACTGATGTAAGTATTGTAAGGAAAACGAATTTCGAGCGCTGGCAATACTGATGGCACCGACTGGAGGTCACGTGGTCTACCATAAAACGTCACTTTCAATTCTACTTCAGCTTTGGCGCTAAACGGAAGATATTTGTTATATTTACGTGTACTTGGTAAAAATATAACCTTATTGCGTTGAATCAGTGTTTTTCTGGGCTTTCTCCTTCAGCTCAGAAGCGGGATAAAGGACTTGTACCCACGTAAGTTGTTATTAATTGACTCTAATTCGTATTTTGGTGCTGTGTTGTGAAAACCGTTACGTGATATTTTTTGGTTTGAAATGGGCCGACATAAGAAGAATAAACGTAAACATAATGACGACGATGGTGACCGCGAATCTCGTTTGCGACGTAAATTATTAAAACATATTGAAACTCGACGATTAACGGAACGTTTGTTGCAATTAGAAAAAGAAGTTTTTCGTAATCGTAATTCAATTGTGAGCGAAGCTAAAGATGCATCCGCGGGCTATAACGATACGGATAATAGTGTACTTTCCGGTACTTTTACTCCGCCACTACCGCCATCAGTTACGGAAAATGTTCAAACCAAAGGTGACGTCATAACGGCTATGCCGTCGGTTGACATTTCGGTCCCCGCCAATAATGTGTCGTCTAATATATGCAATTCAAACCTGGACTTGGATGTAAATAACTATCGGCTGGTATCGGACTCTGCCGCGCACGGTTCAAACGTGTCTAGTTGCGCCACGGGAGGTATCGCCGTGCCGAATATCACTGCGCCGAGTTGCGCCGCGCCGAGTTGTGCCGCGCCGGTTAGCGCCGCACCTAGTTGCGCCGCGCCCATGCATGCTACGCAGGTTAACACCACTTTCGGACGCGCTGCCCTTAAGAGCGCGAATTCTATGCCGCCACCCGCACCAGCGGTACTTGCATCGGCGCCCTCGTCAATTATAGGTGCAGACAGGAATTCTGTTATCATATCGCACATAGTGCCTCCGCAGTTAAATTCAGCGCCCCCTTCTATTGCTACTTCTGCTAATCCGGGTGGATCTCAGCCGGTGCTATCACCGTACTATTCTGACACGGTAACTACACAACAACCGTCACACTCTTCGGTAAAATATGTAGGACGTAACGACCCCGTACCCGATTTTGATCCACAAACTTCAATGATTACGATGGAGCAATGGATTAGGAAAATTGAAGGAATTTCTAATATGTACGGTTGGGACGAAAAGACGGTTATATTCAATTGTTCATCGAAACTTAAAGGCTATGCCCGCAAGTGGTATGATCAACTCACTGATTTAAATTTAAACTGGCCCGAGTGGAAAATGCGTTTGCTGACTGCTTTTCCTTCCAACCGGAGTAAACTGACGATGATGCGTGATCTTGTTAATATTGTACGTCGTCCTGAACAAGATTATTTACAATTTTATTATGACAAGCTAGCTTTGGGTAACGCTTGTGGTATACCTGAGTCCCTGGTTACGGAAGCGATCATTGGAACTATCGGTGACAAACTCGTTGAAGTCGGTGCGATTTCTGCAGGCTGTCGTGACCCATCCAACCTTTTGCGGTACTTATCGTCACTGAGGCATCCCACGCTTGTTAACACATACCATAATAAAAATAGCGGTGGTTTTGATAATTCAAAAATTAAATGCAATATATGTAAACGTCGTGGTCACTTTGCAGCAAAGTGTACACAAAAGGTTCAAGCGAAACAAGATAAATCGGCATTGGTCTGCACTTTTTGCAATAAACGTGGTCATGATGAAAATGATTGTTATACCAAAAACAAAATATGTTCCTACTGTAGTAAAACCGGGCATATTAAAGATGAATGCTTCAAGCTTAAACAACGTAATGCAAAAAATGACAAGGCTCAAACTGTCCGCGTAATTAAAGATGCTTCAGGTAGTTCTAAATATTACATGGACATAAAAATTAATGACTTACCCACATATGCATTTGTTGACTTTGGCAGTTCATGTATAACAATAACGCATTCTATTGCTCAACAATTACATTTGAACATCCAACCCTGTGAATCTGGTAATGTTATTTGCGGCTTTGGTGGTTCGAAGATAACTCCGATCGGCGAGACATTGATAAAGGTTTGTGTTGACGAAGCTTCATGTGAAGCTAAGGCTTACATAGTTCCAGATAATGCTCAAGATATTGGAGTTATCGTCGGGCAACCATTTACCGAATACCCGAACGTATATGTTATTAAAACACCTACCTCGTTAAAAATATATAACGATAACTATTTGGATGTCCTACCTACGGTATGTGAAGACATTGAACGCGTAAAGTTTATTACCGATGAAGATGATCCAATTATTTTGCAACCTGGGGTAAATAAAATCGTACTCTCGTGTGCCGAACCCGTATCTGGGCCCGTTTTAATACATGCCGCGGAATATGGAACACCTAGAGCTGAATGTGTTATTCCGCAATGTGAAACTGATGTTATGGACGGGAAGGCTACAGTACATGTGATTAACATCAGTAACAGTACGTTTACTTTGCCAAGTAGTCAGTGTGTCGCACGAGCGACAATTATAGACGGAAATAATGAGTATAAAATTGGTGACAATTTGGAACCTGATGTTGTATCTGATTTAAAAGCGATATTGCGAGAATATTCTGATTGTTTCTCTGGGGATGATAGTAAGATAGGCAAGTGTTCAGTTAAAATGCACATTGAGCTAACGGACAAAAAACCTATTTATTATCGTCCGTATAGGATGTCGGTTACCGATCGCGAGAAGGTTCGTAATATTGTAAATGATTTGATAGATAAAGGCATTGTAGAGCAATCAAATTCTCCATATGCGAGCCCAGTATTACTTGTGCCGAAGAAATCAGGCGAGCCACGCATGTGCGTAGACTACCGTGCGGTGAATAAGGTCACTAAAAAGGAACGGTATCCATTGCCGTTAATCCAAGACCAATTGGACAGGTTATCTAAACAACGTGTGTTTTCTTGCCTTGATATTAAATCTGCGTATCATTGCATCCAAATAGATGACGAAAGCAAACAATTTACCGCTTTTATAACCCCCGATGGTCATTTTCAATACACGCGCATGAGTTTCGGTCTCGTGAATGCACCGTCGGTGTTCCAACGTGCAATGGATGACATATTAGGTCCGCTAAGATTCAAGTTTGCTACTGCATACCTAGATGATGTACTCGTTTATGCTGAGAATCACTCTGATGCGTTAGAACGCCTCAGGACAGTTCTGGAACGGATAAGGGACGCAAATATGACTTTACGGCTAGACAAGTGTTCTTTTCTAGTTCCTCGTATTGAGTACTTGGGCCACGAAGTTTGTAATGGTGAAGTCAGGCCATCCAAGTACAAACTTGATGCTGTGCGTGATTTTAACCCTTAAACAGGCCCCGAAGAACTGCTGTAAGAAATAAAGTGTTATATATGGATTTAGGCTTTGAATAGCGGCCTGTATGATTCCTTATCAACACATTCAGAAAAAAAACACTGAAAGTCCTGAAAAAAAATGTGGGAAAACATAATCCCATTGCCTGGATAGAGACTATCCTTTATGTGATAGCTATATATAAATGTCGAATGTTTGTCTGTTCATAATTCTATTGTTTGATTACTAGATCATTTTTATTTTAAATTGTAATTGCTATTACTTATTTAATTATTTATTTATAAATAATTTAATTTAAAAATAATTGTATTAATTTTTTATATTTATAGAGGTTATTATGTGGTAAGTAAATCAAATACTTTTTATTATAAATCCCATTTATTTCACATTTTATTATGAATCCCGAATTTAGTATAATTTGTGTATAACATAATCATAATAAATTTGTGTGTAATCGAAATGATGCGTAGTTTTTAGTAAAACAAATATGTTTAAAAAAAACACAAGTAACGTCGGGTGCAAAGGCTAGTATAAAAAAATTGGTGATTTGAACAGGCAAAGGATATATAGCTCCCACAAATAAGTTCGACTCAACAGGCTTTGGTCACATGTTCCCCACATTATTATTTGCCTTGTTTTAGACAATTTAGCAAGAAATCAACTAGAAATAATGCAAATCCTGTTAGGAAAATTCAAAATCTCTAACATATCAAAAAATTGCACGACTTATCTTTCTTTGTTTCGCCATAATCTGTATAAAACCACCACAGTCACTCAAAAACACGTCTCTAACGGACAGACGAAACTCGAATGGCTGTCAGTGTCACTTACGTTCGGATACACAAAGTTTGAAAATTCGGAACCATAGAGTATATATTTACGATTAAATTTTGACAGATTGTGGACTCTTTATTGCCAAAACCTGGCTACAGCATCGAAAAATCAATGTGGGACACATATGTCCGCGGCCTGCTTAAGGGTTAAAGTACCCCAGAATGTTCATCAGGCGCGACAATTCATGGGCCTGGCAAATTATTTTAGAAAATATGTGCCTGGTTTTGCGTCCATTGCCCGTCCCATAACAACTCTTACGAAAAAGGATCAACCCTGGATTTGGGGTCCGGAGCAGTCGCAAGCGTTTGAGCGTATAAAGTCAATTTTGATTGCACAACCTGTTTTGGCATTGTTTAACCCTGATTATGATACACAAATTCACACGGATGCGTCTAAAATGGGTTTAGGCGGAATTTTGATGCAAAAACAGCCTGACGGTGCGTGGAAACCCGTCGCGTACGCAAGTCGTCAGACTACACCGGCCGAGCAGAAATACCACAGCTTCGAACTCGAGACGTTAGCTGTGGTTATGAGCTTAGAGAAATTCAAGGTTTATGTCTCGGGATTGAAGTTTGTCATAGTGACTGACTGCAGCGCCTTGCGTTGGACATGGTCAAAACGCGACTTGTCTCCACGTATCGCCCGCTGGTGGTTAGATGTACAACATTTTGATTTTGAAGTAGAGTATCGTGCTGGTAGATCTATGGCTCACGTGGACGCATTGAGTCGTAATCCCGCGAACACAGTAATGCGTTTCACAGAAAAAGATTTAATAGAAAGCATACAACAGGATGACGACTCAATTCGTTCCACCATGGTTCAATTAAAAGATGAAATCAGTAAAGGCAATTTGACCGGGCTAGACAAAGATTACTGTATCGAGAATAACATTCTATTTCGCAAAATAAATAAAGATAAAAAGGTTGTGGTGCCACGAATATGTCGTTGGTCTCTGGTACAAAGTTTCCATGATAATAACAGTCACGTTAATTTTAATAAGACTTACGAAGCAGTGAAAGCCAAATATTGGTTTAGTGGTATGCGACGATTTATACAAAAGTATGTGCAAGGCTGTATTTCATGCCAATACGCCAAAAAACCAACGGGACGTAAAGTAGGTCTATTACATCCCATCGAAAAGGTGGCAGTACCCTTCCACACGTTGCACGTAGACCACCTTGGTCCGTTTTGTAAAGGTTCTACTGGCAAAATGCATATACTGGCTATAATCGATGCATTTACGAGGTTTATTTGGTTAGAGGCTGTGCGTGATGTGAGTTGCAAGTTTGTGCTGCAGACTTTTGACAATTTGATAAAAACTTTTGGTGTACCAAGCCGCATTATCAGCGATCGTGGCAAAGCTTTTAATTGCAAGGATTTTAAAGATTATTGTGTGCAACGCCAAATTAAACACGTGATGACCGCTGTTGCAAGCCCTCGCGCGAACGGGCAGGTAGAACGGTTCAACCGAACTATACTCGATGCTTTAGTAGCCTATGTTGGTGATGACCAAAACGATTGGGAAAAATATTTACCCAGAGTTCAATTGGGATTGAACTCAAATATTAACAACACTACCGGCAAAACTCCATTGGAGTTACTTTTTGGTTTTCGACCGAGACTTGTGGGTGATATCGTTGCGCCCTCCAAATCAACAGACCTAGCAGAAATGAGAGAGGTTGCTTCTACACGTTCCTCTAAATTGTCCCAACAATCGAAACGAAGCTTTGACCAAAAGAGGCGTGATGAAGCCCCTTTTAAAATAGGGGATATGGTTCTTGCAGAAAGAAAAATTATCCGCAAGGGTTTACAAAGTGGTAAATTGATGCCCCGTTTTGATGGACCATTTACCATCATTAAGGTACTGCCTCATGATCGGTATGTTATTAAAAGTGACAAAGGTCGAAGCCGATCCTATGAGAACGTCCTAGCCAGGGACAAGTTAAAACCTTTCAGAGTTGACCGGAACACTCCTTCTGATTCCGATTAAGAATGGAATCTTGTTGAGGATGATTATTAGTGTACCTACTCTTGTATTTTTTTTGTCATAAGGATATTATTTGTTCATTAAATCATTTTTTATTATGATCGATCTTTACATACTTGAGCGCTAAGCCTTAAGAGGCATGATCGTAATCTGTTTTGATGGATTGGAGCTGGTGGAAGAACCTTTAGAGGTTCTCAAGCACCGCTCATTGTAAACGGTCAATTTGATGCATGCAAACCTTAAGAGGTTGGAGTGATATGTCGCGACATTGTTCTAACAGATGTGTACCTTTCGTGGGAGACCATCTTGGTTGGCTTTAAGAGGCCGCTTGTATGATATGGCATTAAGAAGCCATTGATTGTTCAGCTTTAAGAGGCTGACTGTACGCTGTGGCATTAAGAAGTCATTGACGAGGCTGGTTGTACATTACCTAGTTATTATGACATTAAGAAGTCATTCTAGTTGTCTTTCAGAGGACGTGGAGTGATAGCATTAAGAAGCTTGATATCGTTTTATGGATCATTAAGAAGATTCATTTCTTTTTCTGACGTAAACCTTAAGAGGTTGTGACGTCACCAATAGTACTACTACATCGACGGCTCCGCGAGGCGCGCAGCAGCACCAGGACGGCCGACTGTAAGGAAAACGAATTTCGAGCGCTGGCAATACTGATGGCACCGACTGGAGGTCACGTGGTCTACCATAAAACGTCACTTTCAATTCTACTTCAGCTTTGGCGCTAAACGGAAGATATTTGTTATATTTACGTGTACTTGGTAAAAATATAACCTTATTGCGTTGAATCAGTGTTTTTCTGGGCTTTCTCCTTCAGTATGTAGTCGTTACATGAGCCATGTCAGGGGCCTTTGGCAGCTCAATAATAACCCTGACACCAGGGTTGATGAGGTTGGTATTCCACCTCACAACTCACACGATAAGAAGAGAAGAGTACACGCATCTCACCGAGCTTTGTGTAACCTGGAATTTTTTTGTTTTGGTATTATTATTTCAGTGCTACTGTGTTAATTTTGTAGCGTATAGAATGTGACTGAAAGTAAAGTTTCTCTTTATTTACACCTCACGATGTGCACATACCTAATGGATCAGAAGCGAACACTTTAGTAGACACATGATACCTACCGTGTATTAGCCTTTACAACTCCCCACAAATGTATCGAGTGGGTTCCAACACTTGAGCTTTCAACTTGATGGTAATATTGAGCCATCAATTGCTTGTGCTCGATGTTTTATTTAAGTTTATTTCTTCCTGTGTAAAACGCATTTATTCTTATTTGTTATACAGAAAGAAAAACAGATGTTTAAAAGAAATATACTTATGATTTCGTGTAAAAAATATTAATAACAAGTTGAATAAGAGAACAATAAAATTGTACGATTGCGATTGATCGAGCGTGCGTGACGCGTTGGATCACATTACTAATTTAAGAGCCACGCTCTTGTCGGTGTAGCATTCTCCATTCGTGTCTATCAAAGGCCAATTCTTTCACTTCCTTATAAGACACGACGTTCATCTTCTTTGTAATCTGTTCCATGAAAGCTCTTCTTGGTCTTCCCCTTCCTCCCTTTCCTTGTAGCTTCCCTTCTATGATGTTTTTAATAAATTCGTCGTGACTTATTATGACGCATTGGATAGGTAAGTATATTAAATGTATGGCGAATTCGCGGCCCCGCCCACCTGATGTATTATTATTACACCGCCCGATCCCGACGCATCCTGTCCGATGGATCGGGAAATGTAATAGGGTCTCTATAGAACCTAGTACAGCCGAAGTATTGATATTCTCCAGTGACATAGCATGTCTAGATGCTCCGTCGAGTGTAGCTGTTGCCACAGTCACACGTAAAAACAATTAAAGTTGCACAATGAAAGCGTACACTGCCACCATTGTGTTCCCTGAGTATTAATCGAATAAGTCCAACTGGTCGAGCTTTGTTGCCTTATTACTAGGAAAACTCATTTATACATGATACAGACTCTACGTGGAAATCAAAGCGAGCCAATTAGTTGGTTTTCCAATAAATCCAATAACAATTGACATTGGACTTTTTTCGTTGGACGTTACCCGTATTTGTTTATTCTGATGTGTCATGAGAAATTATTTATTACAATTTGTGAGCAGATGAATGTAGGTCCGATAATGATAATATGATATGATAGTAGGTAAGTAATCCTTAATTGTGTTTGGGGCGCATGTGTGTCGCCAATGGTTTGTTGATAGAGCGGGCGGCGGGCCGGGCGCGGTGCGGCGGCGGCGCGGTGCGGCTCGCAGCCCGAGTGAGTTAATTAACTGGGAGCGTGTAAGGCGACGCTCACGGCCGCTCTAATTGCGCGATTATTCCTCCGCGACGCCTAACTGCTGGATGAAATTTAATTAAAGTTTGTTGTTCAAATAGATTTAATTAAAGTAATGTTGTAGCGAGTGGCGCGACGACGCCGAGCGGCGCGGCTCAATCCGCGTGAGTGCTGCGCAACTTTTCTAATTCATTACTTCTGAAAGCGTACCCGTGATGCCGGCACTCTTAATAATTTGTATTGTGTAGTTGGAACGTTTTAGTAAGATCTGCGGAGCTCGGAAGAGTTCCTCGCATCTACTCGGCAGTCGGCGGTGCCCGCACCACCACCCGATGACCGGCATTCATATCATCGCCGTCTTATGAGCCACTCAACGTAATGGATGCCCGATTTCAACATTAATACCACTCGATCCACTTCTATAATCTGTGTAATGTATATTCAATCGACTACATTAATTAAATTATCTATAAATTGCTAGTAAATAGCTTGATATATCTCCATTAGCGAGACAGCAGTGCCGTTGAAAATTACATCGAAATGGTCTCTCGAATACAAATGCACCGTTAAAAGCTACATTAAGATAAAAGCTGTATGCCATAATTCGTGTTAATTATTAATAGGATTGTCAATTAAGTCGAAATCGCGCTCGAGAAGTCCTTCTGAAAATAGGAAATATTTATCTATCCAAAAATAACAATCGTGGCAACGATCCGCGGCCGTAAGCGACGAACGATGTTCGCGTCAATTACGGCTAATGGAAAACTTAAATTATGATAAAAGCTAAATGGCCGGTGGATGCTGCGTGTCCTCCCGGCGCCGGCGCTCATCGTTTGCGACAGTTGAGGTCATCCCTACTGGCTATCATGCCCATGTCTTGCTCATGCTACGACTAAGAATTTATGTCTATTGGAACATTTTAAATCTCAGTAGGTAATATTTACCGCGTATTCGGTAAATATTACTTTCGTATAGGATTCAGTCTTTGTCTCATTTACTTCAACGTAAGCTCTTGGAAAACAATTTTAATAATCACCTCCTCAACTCGAGCTTACAAGCTTCAATACATGTTTGACACAAGTCCGACTAATTGATTCTAAGAAATTGATCTTTCATTCAAACCAAATTTCACCTCAATGATTTTAACATTACTTGGAAAGACAGTCCATAGAGAGGTTGAAAATAAAAAGCAAGGAAAAGGTTTTATATATTTATTATAATATACTTATTTACAACTGAAATTAATTTAGTAATTGGGTTACATCCTTATAATATTTAAATGTTTAACAATAAATAAAACCTGTATATAAGTATTTATACAGATTACGTAACAGACAGTGTTTCTGATAAAACCTTAATAAATACGGAACCTTAAGAAAAAGCCGCGCATACTTGCAATAGTTTTTCCCTACAGTTTAGTACATACGAGTTGAAACAAATATATATTTTATTTAAATGTAAGTTTTAAATATCATATTATGTATGTAAGCTTGAAATAAAAGGCCATAAAGCGTGGTCCGGTCGGTGTGAGAGAGGGCGCGCGCGGTTCGTCCGCGCCTGTCCGTTCGTCCACGCATCCGTCCGCGTCCGCGTTCGCCCGCCGCCGCCCGCAGTCGGCGCCGCCCGCCGCCGCCCGCCGACCCACAAAAGCTCTCTGTCGGGCAGCTTTCAGCCGATTACCCGCGACGCGGAGCCTAATTTGATTGCCGCTCGCCATCAATTACCTCGCGACCACCGCAGCTTTTTATTTACTGCTTGCTTTCGCACCATCTCCTCGCGACTTTTCGCTTATTTATTCAACGCAGGGATTTATTGTGCGTATCCGAACGGCTTTATTAGCATTGTTCTCATTTTGATTGCTTATTGTTCCTTTGAAATCATTAAAAACGTTATGCTTCTCTACTGATTCCGCTACTAGCGTCGATTAGACTTCGTAAGCCAATCGTTTTAAAATGCCGCAGAATACACTTATAATAACTACTACTTATATTGTATTATTTTAAAAAGCGGTCGTGTGGAACGTGATATTGTCGCCCTTTTAGTGCACGCAAAGCAATCGTTGTTCGCTGAGCGTGATGTAAATAAAGAGTGGGATTGCGTTTCGTTGTCTGCCAGTCAATTTCCTTGATGAACTCACAATTACGGAAATTGGAAGCGCCGCCGCCGCCGCCGCGCGTTGGGCTTTCCAACTAACTTAGCATGAAACATCGCTTTCAGCTTTAATACTAAGCGTCAAACCTCTTTAATTATTTAGATGACGCTATATGGGCATTTATAATCAGTTTTATGGGTTAGTTTCGTAAAGAACGAAAGAGTCATTTCTAAATTTAGCATACTTACATCATTTTTACATTTTAATTAACTCTGGGGTAACGCGTCATTGAGGCGAAGTCAATTTAATCATTTCTTGCGACGAGATATCCATTTCAAAAGTGTTACTAATGAGACGCATGTGTGACGTTGCTCATGACACTGCGCGTCTCGCCAGGGCACCGGTATCAGGCGGGGGCGTGCACCGCCGACGAGCTCGTGAGCCGCGAGCTGTATCCTTATTGAAATCTTTACTGGCCTCATTGTTCCATTCTCAATTTGGGCGTCCTTGCAAGTTTACGCATCTCTTTCACGAGTAAATTGCTCTGCTCCGTCGGAGGAGTCATAAAGAAAATTGCTATACAGTTGATAAATAATTTATCTGAAAGCCCGCCCCAGTCACCGAAACACGCCCGGGGTAGCACTGTTTCCACTTCCACCTAATATTACTTTCCTTTTGTACAATTTTGCAACAGGGCCGTTCGCACGTTCCTTTCCTTTTATGGGCAATAAGTGGAACGCAATTATATTTATGGAGCAGAAATGGTTAGGAAAACTAATTTTACTGAGTATCACTAAATATATTATTATGAAAAGAGAGAAGTTAATGTTATAATTCGCTTGGGCTTCTGTGTATTATCTACTACGTAAATTGGCACGGATATTGATATTAGCGGAAGCTTCTTTTTTATTTATGACGGTTAGGTATAAGTAGATCAATCTCCTTAATTAGTTTTTTGTAGGAATTATTGCTAATATAAGTATATCAAATACAAATATTGTTGATGAGAGAGTATTTATGCGTAGCAAGTAATCGGCGATGGTCGACGAGGCGGCCGCTAATTGGGAGACTTAGGTATTCAGTTTCTGGAGCAATGATGCCTAATTAGTGTGCGCAGCCTCTAATTAAGGGGCTCGCTTTAATTACTCGCACGAACAAAATTCATACAACGTTTGACACCGGCTTCCTCTGTATGATTTAGAAACATACGTAAATGTCATGTTGATGCTTATAGATGCTTGCGACGTACAGCCTTTAGAACTTTTTAATAAAATGTAGTCGCTCATATAGGTAGGCTTCTACCTACATTTTATTCCAACGCTAAGAAAAGTTACACATTGCAAATTCCTTTTTTAAAACTATGTATGTATTACACGATATAGTAATAATGCGTTTATTCTCGTGATTAATTAAAATGTTATTTTTTACGTGTAAAAACTGTCGTGGTGGTTACGTAATAATGTAAAAGGCCCTCATTACACGGTAAGTGTAGGGAATTCTTATCCGTTGCCAGTGGTTGTTTATTCAGCTGTATTAATTAGTAGACAGGTGGATTACAGGGCGAAACGTGCCCTAATTAGAGACATGTCTGTACAGAGCGGAACATATTCGCAAAACAACCGTGTCCGACTTGTGCCGAGCGGCGAGCTGCTTTTCTACAAACCTCAAAAGAATCTTGCGCACGCTTTTTATAATAATATATATGGCTAGAGTTTCTCTAAATGTACGTGTTGTTTTATTATTTCTTTAAAATTTAAACTTGAATGTTGTATACGCCTGTAATGGTATAACACACGGTCATTGTCCGTTGAATTTTGTTCATGTAATTTTTATGTATATAATGAGGATTATGTATCTTAAATAAATAAATAAATGTATAGATAAGTAGGTAGGTATTTTATTTCTCTGCTGAAAGGAGTACAAAACATCTCGAAAGCATTTACTTAGCTGCTTATAATTTTGAATATAATGTTAAAGGATTACGATAAATTAGCTACCATTAACGGGCTATTTAATATGTTAAATGACATGTTATGACATGACATACATAAACAGCTTATATACGTGCCACTGCTGGGCACAGGCCTCCCCTCAATCAACCGGAGGGGGGCTATTTAAAATCAGACAAATTAGATCTATAAACATTTCGAATTAACCTAAAATGATAATAAAATGGACACACTATACATAGAGCTAGTAATTTGGAAGCGCAATATTCAATCGGTTTGTCGTCTGACAGTAGATCGCAGTGTACACAGCGAAATCAATTAGGTTGGTCTGTTTGTACCTCCAATAAATACAGCTATCGTTAATTAGAATCAATCGTGGATTGCGTCGACTCGATTCTGAAATCAGCTGCGTGGGTGAACGGGACAGCCACTTCGCAGACAGCTATATTTGCTTAGCTAAAAGAAATCTAGAAGGCAGACCGTTTACAAGTAATCTATATTCAAATGGATGAATTCTTGCTAATTTTATGTAATTTTGCAGCCACAAAAAGGTAGGTATGTACTTTGCCTGTTTTTATTTTTGTATAACCGATTCCGTTTGTGTACCTACACTTGATGCACATACACCGAGCTAGAAACACTAGTGAACCCGATTTTGTTTGCTGGTTCATACAATTTTCCCGCCTCTCCGTCTATCCGTCAACACACAAAAAATAATGCTAGTTGTATATAATATATGTACAGCTAGCATTATTTTGTTGACTTAAACTTTACAAGCTCGTTTTAAGTTTTTCATTAAAAAGAAAACGTGTAACATCAGTCACCTTTTTGTATCATCTTATTAAAGTTCACTGATGTGACTTTCCCAAGTCGAACACTAATGTACAGGGTGTTAGTGACATCGTAACGATAACTTTGAAGGATAATTCAGACCATGATTCTGAGTTGATATCATGTGGAATTTTCCGTCGCAAAAATATGGAACTGAAAAAAATAAAAACAACATAAAAATTTTCATGAATTTTCCGACAGGAAATTCCACTTGATATCAGCTCAGAATCATGGTCTGAACCGTCCCCCTCAGTATTTGTTACGGTGTCACTAACACCCATACCTACTTGTATGGCTATCTGTATGTGCTTATACGGAGTGTAAATGACGTCGTAACGAATACTGAGAGGGATGATTCAGCTCATTATTCTGAGTTAATATCAAGTGGAATTTTCCATCCAAAAGAATAAAATTGAAAATAATTTAAAAAACTAAAAACAAAATATGAATTTTGTGACGGAAAATTCCACTTGATATTAACTCAGAATCATGGTCTAAATCATCCCTCTCAGTATTCGTTACGATGTCACTAACACTCTGTATAGCTATAATTTAACGAACTTATTCCTATTAAAGGTTCTTTGAAAGCAAACTTTATTTTTGACTACAAAAAAAACAGTAATGATTTTTCTAAAGATTAAGCTGTAAGTATTAAGAAAGTCTCGATTGGCTTATTAAGGAGCAGACTAAATGCAACTTTGAGTACCTAACCCAGCGGGATCTATTTATTTGTCGGCGTCTGATCAGAGTATATTCACAAGTGATTGATCTATTTGTTCTGCAATCCAATTTGGACGGATTTATTTGATTGGTTACAGATATTTTATCTCATTTTCTGTTTCCATATCTAATTTGTAGATTAGATACTAACCACCCACGTTTTTTGCAGTCTTAGTAATAAAGACAGTAAGCAATTAATGTTGTGAATTGTTTGTTACGTTGAATAATTTATTAGGTAAGTACTTACTTACAGTATAAAATGACGTAATAATTTGCATAGGATTATACATATTGTTATAACGTTTAAGTCCGGACGTACATAAGATGAGTAATAGAAGTAATGTTTATTTATATAAAAAACCTATCAGATTCAGATAATTTATCTGAGATCTCCACCAATACACTACGAATGCACAAAGTAAGACCTGAAATGCAGCCAAGCTTTTATCCTTTTCAGTAGGTAGGTAGATGTATTTTTCTCCGGTATGTTGGCATTCCTTGCCATCATGTCGAAGTTATGTATGTATGACAAATAATGTGAATGTTAATTCCATATAGTTTTACAAGTGTCAAGCAATCTTTCTGCATAATTAACAATCTTAGAGATGTACTGCGCTGCCCTGCCCGCGCAAACGTCGATTAATCTTTCCATTTGCATCGATTTGAATGTTGATTGGAATTAAACGAGTAGCTGCGTGTACCGTCAGACACTAGACCTCTGCAGAACGGCTGGAAAAATATTTTAAGAGTAGCTAAGAAAATATACAAGCTTCAGAGTTCCATATAGTTTAATAGGAGGTAGGTACTTAGTTATGTAAGTAGTTTTGGTACTTAAAATATGGAAATGTAACAGTTATTTTTTAATTTGTAATTTATAAGAATTTTCTGCAGTTTTTACGTACCTATGGAATTATGAATGGTGCTGACTGTACGCAGTGGGCTGCAATCGGCACTAACGCCCGCGGTGTGGCCCGACACGTTCCGTGACAGGTTTACTACGTCCACGTTTTTGATATTGATTTTATTAATTAACAACTCTCCACTTATAAATAAAAACCGGCCAATAGTACGGTTATAATAATATACAAGTATAACAAGCTAAATTTACATACGCAAAACACTTTGGCTCTCTGCCTTGGCGTGGCAATCATTTTTCTTAAGACATTCGCATTCTTCTGAAAGCGTATGTTTTGTTGACGCAAGAATAGATTATATTCTTTTTCCATTATACTCGTAGTGAATTTTTATTGTTATGGAATAATATTTTATGTTCGTCACTGTGTTTGAAAGCATTTGAGACATCGCTAGCGTTAAACAGTTGGCAAAGCTTATCTACCTAGATAATATGAGTAGGTCAAGTGCTACCTACTCATACTATCTAGATAGTGAAATGTAGAAAACTTTTCGCTTTTGACTTGACGAAGCGGAAAGAAAATTCGATACAATAAACTAGCAGCTTAATTAGCTCGTTACAAGTTAAATTGAATCTGCTACAGCAGTGGATCGGCGATAGGATTATAATGCAAAGTTGCGAACACGTCTGGTAGCGCGGGCGCGGGCCGGGCGGCGAGACTCCGCTCCAGCCGCTATCTGTAATTAGGATCGAGTGCCGGAAGTGCCTCCCGCGACACCAGGGGCTTCGGGTTCCAACACTTTATGTATTTTACACTCGTCCTCCTCATATGAACAACAATTAAATTGATTTTGGAAAGTATAACCTTACTTTATGTACAGGTAGGATGCCCTTTAATTATAAATTTTACCCTGTTAAGGTGGCATACCAATTAACTACTGGAAACATAATTAAAATTTAGTACTTTAACAAATACAGCTTGGAGCAATAAATTCTATAATATCTTAGCAGTACATCTAATTATAAATAAAAGCACTTACCTATAGATTTTATATTAAGCTCAGAATTCCAATAAGTAATAAGCCATTCACGAGGCTGGCAAACTCGGCGCCTGTAGCAAGAATTGCGCTAATGGATTGTTGTTACTGACTTAGCTTAATTAAACACGCCGGGAGTCGACACTCAGACTCATAATACTGCTAATTAAACGCGGGTTTACACAGATCCGAAAAAGAGCCACTCAAACACGCTTAGCCGGTATTATTACAGTGTATTCAGGAGGCTCGGCAAACAGGCCCTAGTCGCAAGGGTGCTACTCTCAAGTTTCGCGTTTAATTAGACAGATAGACGCGCGGACGGGCCTTATTAGTATTGTCTACGGGGGCCCAATTAACACCCGGGAGGCGCCGTGGGTGGCTCCAAGTTCGTTTTAATAATCAAGGGATCCCGTTGGCTTCGTTAGCCGAATAATAGGATCGGGTGGCCTCGATGCCTCTCATTAGAAAAAGTTTATTTAAACAGCGCAGTCATGTAGCGTCGCCGCCGGTACTCGAACGGTCTCCTCTCGTGGAGTGGTGCTCATCTACATGGAGTGTGGCAAATCGAACGTGGAACTAATTAAAATATTTACAATAATGAAACATTGCTGATTTAGCACCATACACGTAGCCTTATAAAGCAGCTGGGGACAGCTTTCTATTGTATTTCCTCCTTAATTTAATAAGCGGCGCGGTGCAATTAATTTGCATGTAAGTATTAAATTGCGCTGTGAGGCAGCAAGCTGCATCTCGGCCATAAAACTCTCATTACAGACCGGCAATTTCTCTCATTAATGAATATTGCAGAAACATTGTTGGTGAGTGTTCTAAAAGGCTCATGTGGGTCTGGGTATTAATTAACATTAACAATTTTATTTAAGTAAGTAAGTAAATACTGTAAAGGATATTACCTACTTTCCTTGTTTACCCTTTATACGTACATGATACTTAAAATAATGTACCTACTTTCACAGCTTACTTTTTCATGCAGATTTTGCTTTGTAAAATAAGTTGGTAGGTATAAAACCCTTTTGTATTCCAGTACAAGGCCTGCGTTGCTTTCCGTCCCGGTAAATGTCACAGTGAGATGCAAGCGCATGCGCAGGTTGGCGCACGACTTGTCGACGTTAATAACTTTTTCTCAAAACACTAATGAATAACTTGCTCCTTATTACCGGGCACGTTCCACTTCCACCACTCTGCCCGAGGGGCGGCGGTGGCGGGGGCCGCGGGAGGCGGGGGTGGCCGCCGTTGGCGCCAATCTTACAACTTACCATTAAGTAATTTTCATCAAGATTCATGTTTTACTTAATGAACTTCTGCTGGTACTGGAAATGCACATTTGCGAGCTTCTACGGCCGAGCGTGATGCCGCTTTTAGATTAATTGTTCCTCCAGATGAAAAAGGAAGTAATTGTTTCGAAAAATATATCTACTCAGAAAATAAAGCCAATTACACAAATGGTTCAGCTTGAGCTAAGGTAGTATAATGATTAACAGGAAGGGCGGAAATCAGAAGTGTATAACGAGCAGCTGGAGGCGCGTCCAGCCAACGTTCCCGGTAATGCTCTATGTGGAACACCATTAATGAAGTTTTTCCACTTGCTTGAACGATTGATGAATGTGGAGGAAGCAAGAGAAGTGTGTCAGGATCGAAGCAAATGGAATTCTATAGTCTCTGCTTACCCCGGTGGGAAATAGGCGTGAGTTTATGTATGTATGTATGTCCACTTGCTTCTAACAACCGCCCGTCATTAGCTTCTGCTTGTCTACATTCTACTACACTGTTTATACGGAAAATGTTATGCACATGACATTTAATTAGAGAACGTCGCTAGTACTATATATTTATCTTGATACGTATAAGGAATTAATGTAATTGACACCAGTTTTAATGGAGCATTTATACAGGCCGGTGATTACCGGGCCCATAAGGAGTGCAATTCTCCCGAGTTGACGTACCGTGGAGCCAATTTAATTTACAAAGTTGTCGGTCAAGTCCGCACTCCGGATTAAGCTCTGCACGGTCGCTCTTAATAATGACGCGCCCGCAGACATCTGTCAGCGTCGTGCGAATCATTACGCACCGTGACACGTCACATGTTGCCTCATTTTAAATTATTCATCTCATTCCATAATTCATTTCTTCTGCAACACATAACAACATAACATAAGCTCACTATATTCCAATTGGTAGGCAAGAGGTACATCCGTCGCAAGACTAAGTACCCACACTTCACGGAGCTTTCTCTTAGACCAACGTGATATGTGGTGGACCGTATCGCCGTAAAAATAACCCCCGACAAATAAGGAAATATGCGTCGTAACTGTGTATATGGTCCCATGATCAACCAACAAGGGCGCGATCACGGATAGTGATAAAAAAACCTTTGCGCGGGCGCATATAAAATTTTACGACACTGCCAATAACGTGTCTCGTAATGCGAGTTCGCTCCAAATAATTGAATTTATGTAAGATTATAATCATTATTAATACCACTACTGCCATTTTATTGAGCTTAATCTGGTGCCATGTTGTCGTTTATAATACCTACTTTATTCTGCGAAATGGAGTGTGGAGTTATTTTAAAGCTTTCATGGCTAGCATTATTATACAGGGGTATTTTTATCACGCCCAATAATAATAATCAAGAATCAATGTGACAGTGATTCCGAATTACATTACCTACTTAAGAAACATACGGGGTGATAAAAAAGTACTTATTTGGATATTGTACAGATTGTACTAGTAATGTTCCTAATTCAATTTGTTCAAGTCCAGAAACAATTGAAACACAGATTACTTAGTTACTATTGTAGCGATTAACCTCCAAGCAATATCTTTCAGTATTTACAATTTCAAAGAGATTGAAATTACATATTGAGTTTCCCCTTGTACTTATCTCAAGAATTTGCATTAAGGGTGGGATACATGTACTCAGTGAAAGTAGGCTCGAAACTAGTGGCTTAATAACGTAAGTTTGTCGCGAGCGCGTGTTTAAATTCCGACGGACTTGACGCGAGCAGTAATTACATGAATACCAGCTTATGCACTTAATAAAACTAGCACTTCGCTGCTGCCGAAAGCTTAATTTTAAGCTTTAATTAAATACCCAGACAACTACAGAGTGACAAGCTGCCTTTATAAAACTTTGTTTCGGGTTTGGAATGCCTTGATAAAGATTCGTATGTAAACTGAGCACCAATTAGAAATTATAATTACGAGGTTTTAGGAAAGACACGACGTGTGAATATTGTTGTTACTGTATTTTGTAAATCATTTCAAATTTTAAATGTAGATTTGAAGTTCTGCTATTTGCGTACCTAAATCCTTTCTTGATGATGTTCTTCACTTGAAGCAGGTCAGGGGGATTAAATAGGCCACATCGAAGCAATTCATCTAAAAAAACAATATTGCAATTTGACATTTGGGCATATAAAAGTAAATGCGCAATGCAAACAAATGTCAATAGCAATATTACTTTTTTAGATGAATAGCTTCGATGTGGCCTTCTTAACCCCCTTAGACTGCTACTAGTCTAGTAGACACACTTTAGAGTGATCCTGGAACTGCTCTAATAATATTCATAGCAGTGTAATTTTGTTAAGATTACGACGCAATACCGCGTAATCATTACTATATTTAATACCTCGGAGCGGAACGTGATACCTGACATAGTTGTATGCAGGTTTTATGCGTTGCTCATGCATTGCAGTGCAGCTCGTTACTATATCAGGTTCTATTAACATTTTGCTAATGTGCCGCCATTAGAACCACTCTAATGAGGATCTTCCATAGTGTTGGTTAATACCAAAGCATTTTTAGCTTTAAGTAATTATTAATTTAATTGATTATTCGCAGAGGATTTATCGTTTCCTGCACCGTGTAGGTAAATAACTGCGTATTATTTTATTGATCCTTGTCTATCTGGCTTTACTTCATACAGTTGAGATCTATTACGATTCTTCATACCTATTCACTTACTGATTTAAAACGTATTGCCATATTCATTATTGTTCTCTAAATGTATTATACCAAAGTATTTTATTGCGCACAATATCCACTAACATTGTACGCCACTTATTTCTTCAACGTTTTAACACACCTTCATCAAGTTTATGACCTTAACATTAACGCGAAATCCTCGTAGTGGAGTGGCTCATGAAATCCCGCTAATGGATGAGGCGAGGCGATGCTTTAAAAATATCCATCTAATCTCGGAGTCGATTTAGCTAAAACATTCCCGATCCATGCCCGCGCGGAAACGGGAAATGGGACGTCTCGCCCACTTATGACGCCCTCTACCACGACTGGCCTGCCACAACCTGCGGCTTATCATACCCACCTCATATTTACCGACCCAAAACAAAATTAGTTAGTATATTTCTTTTTGCATTTCCAATAAATAACGAAACACACCCAAAACTTTCGACTTTATCATTATTAAATCACTGTAGCTTTTATTATCGTCATAAAATAATAATTTGCAATAACGACAGAGATACGACTTTTCACTTCACCGATTTATGGAGAGATTCAAATTCAATTAGCCATTAGCTTTGTGACGGTCGATTTGTAAACTTTGTTCAGTGGTAGCGGGCTGAGTGGGGAGGTGGATGGTATTTATTCAGCATTAGAAGGCAGGCACTCTCTGTTGATGCGGCACTGACATATCCGTTAATGCTTTTTCCATTTCCCCGCCACTACACTCCGCGTCCCTCCCTACCACTCAGGGCTTGACCGAAATGCTTCACGTCGCCATTTCGTCAAGGCGCTTTTTATTTGCTATATCCAAAAAGGTAAACAGTGCCAAAAAACGTTTAAGGTTTTGTTGGAACTTATTACTTAAGATATAATAATGTAGCGTGAATAAGGTACAAGAAATCATCGAATGTGTTTGCATTATTTTATAAGGCATAGTTACGGTAAATTCTCAGATTGCTTGGTTATGAAAATATTATAAAGCAACGTCTAATTTCCGGCTGTTTTTTCCTGACAGGTCTGTTCAATGGGAAGTACTTATTGAGCATGAAGCGCGATGTACCTACTTTTACGTAGGAAATAATTGCTAAAAGCAATCAAAAGTGTAATTCTTTAAAAAGGCGGCGGGTGAGGGGCTGGCGGCTGGCGGTGGCGGTGCAGCGCCGGTGGTTGCCGCTGCCCTTTTGATTGCGCATTATTCGCGTGTTTATACAGTTAGATCGCTTCCTAGATTGTTGCTATTGTGATAGCGTTTTTTGTTCGCGTGGTTTTGAAGGGGGTTTTAATTAAAAATGCTTGTTTATACAGGCGAAATGGTTTCTTTCGTTTGCAGCGGAATTAAAATTTAGTTTGTTTGCCCCGATTCAACACACGTAAAAACCAATAAGCACCTATTGAAATTGAAATCGGTTCGCGATTCTCTGTATTTTTTCTCTTTACAGTAATATTGAATTAGATTATGTCCAACATTTTTGTCTGTACATCATCAGCCGTACGACGCCCACTGCTGGGCATAGGCCTCCCCCAAGGATCTCACATATAGGGATTTATTGTATTAAAGTTACTGAATTCAAGAATTGTGGGGGTAGTGTATCTTGTGCGGCCCACCCACAGTGTCGTCCATTCATCTCCCCGACGCATTTATACATTACTCACGGCTCAAGTATCCGATTATATAACACGCAAAATTTCAATTACAAGTTGTAATTAGTTTTTCGAGAGTTTTTCTTTCAGGAAGGGGGAGAGTGGAGGTGGTGCGGGGGAGCGAGAGAGCGCAGCGTGCGTCCCGCTCGCGCCTGCACCGCGACGCGCCTGAGTAATGTCCATGCCACTTATTTGATTATTTTTATGCAATCTGCGCAGGAAAATGAAGGATTTATTTACTACACCCGCCGCTGTTAATTAATTTCACGAAGTACCTACGAGCTGTTTGTACCTAGTTTGTTAGATTTGGTTTGGTTCAATTTCTATTATGATAGTAAAACAACGGAACAAATTGCTTTTCTTTTTTATTAAACAATTTGTTCTTTACGAGGCAGGCTGTTGTTGAATGAAAAATTCTGAGCATGTTTTCCATGTAGCTTTGGTACTATTGCTGCATTGGATAAAGTTAATTGGTTGTACTCACACTTTATTTGAATAATATTCATTCAGCGTTCGTAACAACTAATTGTAGTAGCTACAGGAATTTAAGTGCGATTGGGAAAGATGTTTACTCAGCAGGTTTAGTAGAGCGAGTGTGATGTTGTTCTCATGCGAGCCCCACTCGGGATTGGCAGCGGCGGCGGCGGCGGCGCGGGCCGCTAATGCACGGAAGCCGGGCCATGCGAATTAATGGCAAGAATAATGGCGATCCCATTATGGATTGCCGCCAACATACTTTAGCCATGAAAAGAACCGAAAGTTACATTTGCGATACTC
Organism: Pectinophora gossypiella; assembly: GCF_024362695.1. NCBI lineage: Eukaryota > Metazoa > Arthropoda > Insecta > Lepidoptera > Gelechiidae > Pectinophora > Pectinophora gossypiella. The sequence continues at coordinate 8,023,617 of NC_065407.1, read as the reverse complement.
TGAATACTGAGCGCTCTCGGACGCCCCCACCCTCCCACTGGGAGGCACAAGGAATACGCTGGAGTCGTCTTAATGGATCTTGATATCCTTTAGGTAATTACTGAAATTAAATAGAGGCTCACAATGTTAATGGCCAAATAAATTAATTCTCCTCGCAAAGTTATAACTTTACTCAAACACGTGCAAGGGCTCAGCACTTTCAGCAGCTCTATGTATGTTATATGCCCTAATAAATTCATACTTAGTTAATTAAATATGACATAAAAACATTTTCGACAATGAAAAATCTATTTTAGAGTACCTACTACGTACTAGTTAACTTACCCATCCAAATTATAATGTTCAATATTTTCGGACCGTTTCCACGGTGATCTCTGTTCTTTTGTCACCGTCTTTCATGCGAAAGTTTTAGAATGGCGAAGTCTTTTAGATTGCTTTCAAGAAAATTAAAGCATTAATGGGTGCTATGTGTAAGAGCTAAGAGCGATCTGTGGTTGGTCGCAGTCGGATGGTTGCGGGGGTGACATAGTGACGCGACGGGCGCGACGCGACCGAGTCGTGGCGTCGGTGAAGCGACGCAACGACCGCCTACGCGGTTCCCGACACCCCAACGCGCGACGCTCACGGCTGCTCCCCGGCCCAGCGCGCCACTAATTGGCAATTTGTTCGATCCTTAGATCTGACATAATGATGCGAGTTCGTTTATTTAAATGATTCGACGGAAACTTTGCGCTTCACAATATAACCCACGTCGTTCTTAAATAAAACAAGGGTTAATGGCCCATTCACGGTCGCCTTTCAAAGGTTGAAAGTTTTTAGTTCTTCATTTATTATCATGTTTTATAATTGATTTTAAATCTTCGCACGTGACTTTTTTATGGAAAAGATACGTATCACGTCTGTTGAGCAAGACCGTGTCGTTTGCTGTGCAATTAACGAGTTTTTCTTTGCCATTCGATGGTATTATGTGGCACATAATATGTACTTACCTACTTACTTACCTTTCTGTTCACGCAATCAATTTTCTTCACATGATAATTGCTGACAAGGCATCAATTAACGCCTCCATCGATTATATTTCGCAGCCAATTATTTCGCTTTATCGATCGTAATTCATTCAAGTTGCTCGTTTATTCCTAGCCTGTAAGTAGAGACCAATTCATCAATGCAATCAATGTTGCCGTAATCAATTGTTTATTTTCAAATTAGTTGTTGTAGGATTTACAGAGAAATTGCTAAATAAATCTACTTAATACATACTAACTTAATATCACTTGTATTGTACATAATGCTTAGTCTTTTTAGCGATAACGATTTAGAAGTAAGTATTTGATTAAAGTATCTACCTACTTAGCACAACGCGTGTTAAGGTCTAATGGCTGGCGTTACGGCAGCTTAGTGATCTGGTAAATGAAAAGCAAACAGTCGCCGGAGCAGAGCAACCAACACATTAGCCAGCCGATCTCCGAGCATAGATATTCTGTCATATTAAAATAACACTTTTTTAAGAAACATTCATAAATCATCCTTTATTTTGATTATTAATTAGGACCGCCTATATCTACTTATCCTATTACTAATATATTATACTTCTCATCAAAAAAATACTTCCGAATTTTTATTTGACAAAACACGAGTCTAATAAAATTTTAGAATTAGGTGCAAACATTTACCTTAAGAAATAAAAACCTTCTAATCATTATCATCATATCCCTAGCATTATCCCGTTTTTCACAGGGTCCGCTTACCTAACCTGAAGATTTTACAGGTCCGGTTCTTACAGAAGCAACTGCCTGTCTGACCTTCCAACCTGCAAGGGTAAACCAGCCCAATACAGGTTGGGTCACATACCTCTGAAAATGAATTTCTCGGGAATGTGGGTTTCCTCACGATGTTAAAAACCTTCTAATACCCATTGTAAATTTGTTTTTTTATTCCTAATACATAACATAAACGTAATTAGCCTCTACATCCCACGCTGGAGACAGGCCTTACCCCTCATTCTTATATTTAATATTTTTTCTGTTACGTAATCCTTACAAAACATAAACTAGCGGGGTGTTTCGGAGAAACGTATATCAAATATCTATTAGAGGGAATGACGCTGTAAAATTTTTGCTTAGAGCTTTGAGTTCTAATAGATAGTAGTTTCAGGTGTACTATCTACTTCTATCAGTATACTTTCGTAGACGCATATTCCAATATGCGTATAAGAAGAATTAATTAGTGTATCTGAGCATTCATTAGCTTTGAGAAGTTTGCATAGCGCGGCATGCTGAGTTGGCGAGGTGGCCGGTACACCGTGAAAGTCGATTACCGCGCCCATTAGTCCCCAGCACGCAGACTAATTAATACAACATTTTGAATAAAGCTCCGGATAAGATTCTTCACAGTGCCGGGAGAAAAATCAGAAATTTAATTAAAAAAGTTTAAGTGAGTTTTCACGGGCGAGCGTGCTCAGCGCTCCCAATAACTCAGGCGAATTCTATTCTTTCTGTAACCAAATTCTTTTGGGGCCGCCGGTGAACTGTAATTAACCACTTTTTAATACAAACAAATTTGTTACAACGCGTCTAATAACAAAGATTTTTTTAAATCACAAGCAACCCCTTTTTATTGTGAGCATTGTCTGCGTCACAAAAAGGCTGGTTTCGTAGTATTACAAATAGAATTTAATATGAGTAAATTATGGAAGTTCGTTTGAAAACGATGGAAGTTATTCTAATATTGTAATAGTGCTGCATTAAAGGGTGTTGTTCCCACGTGAGCCGGCGGCGTCCGTCCGTCATTACGTGCAGTGACGATGGCGGCTCGCAGCTCGCACACATTTTTGTGAGCTCATTAAAATTACATTACAGCACTTATTTAAACAGCAAACAACTAAACGACGCTCGTTAATGCGTCTTGTCGTGGAGAATTTTATGGACATTCCCGTCTGCGCTCACTATAAAACACATTTCCGAGAACACGTGTTAGAGTGGGTTGATCAATATGTATGGTTCGCCAACGAAATAAAATAAACTTAATGTAGAACGCGTTACTGTATTTTATGTGTCGCAAATAGGAATACTTTTAAAATGCCACACGAACTTAATTACGTTGTAAATTTTCACTCGACTATTTGATGTTTTAAAAGCATAAAACGTGTGGGCTTTGTTACAGATCATTTGCATTCGATTGGCATGTCCATACGTTTCTACAGAGCGCGTATATTAGGTATTTTTTTTGGTTGACAAAGTAATGTATTTTTAAAGCGACTTAAAAGATGCTCAGTGGCAGAGGCCTTCGCCAATTAGCACGGCTTATGGAGCCCGGGAGTTCGTCAGAACCCCAAATGTTTTCAAGTGAGAAGTGCTTAAGTGCCTCACAAATGGAATGGTATATTTGATCGACCATCAGACGCTAAGAGCGTTGATGTTGGAGTTAAATAATACGTAACCACATAAACATCGGAAACTATAAGCAAGGCAACGAACACTTGAATCGTCCGCTGCCGAACATGAGAATGCTATAAGTTTGGCAAATATTGTCGCGACCATTAGAAGGAAAATGAAACTCACGAATGTAATCATTAAATAAATATATTTATTTACACAGTAACGGTAAAATGAAATTCAATCAATCTGTCGATGTCAATGAGAGTTCAAAACGATGTATTGTGACTCTATTGTATGTTAGACGAGATAATTTAAATTAGCCAATATTCTAACTATAACGACTGATCGTATTTTTACATAAATACATCTTTATCGTAGAAATCTTTATTTTACATTAGTTACTATAATCTTAGAAAACTTTAGCATTTATTTACCTATATTTATGGTATCAATTTTCATTACAAAATAAGTTTTTAGCGGATCTGAAATTATGGTCAACTTTATAATTACACGCGAACAACAATCACTGAAGCTATGGCGAAAGAAAATGTATTTTTTGAAAGTCATACGTAAACAGTGAACTTTAATATTTTACAGGGGTACTTAACTAACCATTGCACCACTTCAGAGTACCAAATAGAGTATCACTCACTATTTTAATATCCTACAAACATAATTCATTTTGTGTAGACTCTACATAATTAAAATCCTTTAACGGAAACTTATCTTTGGTAAAAAAATAATAACATTAACATACTTAACCAATCAAAAAGCAAATAAAAAGGAAACCAACCTCGATAAAAGTTCATACCTTGTATGATAACAATGTTTATGTTTACTAAATGTACCTACATACAATTCCATAACAATGAGATCGATTTATCAATAAAATTTCAACGTCTGGACCTGAATCGTTGTATGAAGAGGTTTATATACCTATTACAAATGCAAAGAGAGTGATTTGACATCGTGACATAAAAGGGCGTGAATGAATTAATGTTATCAGCTTTTTATGTAAACACACGGCATGACTAAAATGGCTAAGCGCAAGATATGGTGCCATACGAGTGTTGTATTAGAACTGCTAACAGTTTATACACAGCAAACAAGTAATGTAATGTTATTTATTACAAAAATGTACTTATATGACAATAAAGTAGGTAGTAATGTTGAATGATGAGCAGTCCTGAGAGCGCACCCGCACGGCACAAGCCCGAGCCGCGTCCTACCCACGCGGCGCGCTATCTTAACATGTAAACAAGTGTTCAAATCGTATACGTAATGGAAATATCGTGTTCTGACAACGCATTCGCGACTCATCCCGGACGTTTTGTAAAGTGGCCGCGGATCCACGGCCGCCTCAGCCTAATGTACCCGCCGCGACTAAAATACGCTCGGCGCGACACTCGACGTATGTCTGCACTTAGCCTGCTCCGTTAACTGACACTATTTCCTTAACTCCAAAACAACCTACACTGAGATTTATGTGACAGTTTATGAACTTATAAAAAATAAGCGACTATTTTCTATATGAGCCGTGAGTGATGGCTAGTTTGCGTGAGGGTGAGGGTCGAACGACGTCACTGGTAGAGTCGGTCGCTGCGCCTTGGAGTTCCGCTTCGTGGTGCGGCCTAGCGTCCCAACGACACTCAGTGGGGTTTCACCTGCGGAGTTGACACGACTTGATAAGTTAAATCATAATCAAAACAAATATTTGATGTAGATAATAAATATTCATATAAAGCACCATTTACCGAGGCGAGGAGTCGGCGCGGCATCATCGGTCATCGCGCGGCGTCGCACACGTCTGGGTCGGGCGGGCTGCCGTAGCCGCTAGACGCGTCGTCGGCGCCAGCGCAGCCGCCGCCATCCTTGTCGGCTAGCGCGCCACCCGCTGCGCCCGCGCATCCACCCGCGCCCGCATACGCACCACTTGGAGACTGCTGGCAAGGATTATTATTTATGTATCAAATTTCAAAGAAACATTTTATTTTCAAACATCTTCAAAAAAGTTCACGACTAGTAGAAAAACAGTTAGTAGAAAGCAGATGGAGCTTATTCCATGTACTTTAGATAGAAAACTTATACTCGTATATTTTCCTCCATAAGGTAAATCATCGATAAACTATAACACACAACATAAAATAGCATCATGCCTGTATCCCGAAAGGACAAAAATACAAGGACATCAATTCGATGATAGCAGGCAAATCCATCAAAAGGACTCAATAAAAAGTATCAATTACAACATTATGTACGCACGATGAGTAGATTTAAGTTCGATTTCCTGTGTTAGCAATTCGCCTGTCAACCTCCCAACAGTAGACCGTGAGCGCAATCAAAAAGTCGATTAGAAACGTCGTGCGGCTGAATGGGTTCCCTCCACTCGCGCGACTCATAAAATGAAATAGATTCCCCCACATTCGCATTCCGACAAGCGTTCGTACGAGAAAGATTAATGATCACAAAAGAAACATAATAAAGTGGAGATAGAATCTCCCACTAACAGTGTCCTTGTGGGAGTTATTTACTCTGCCGAGCCGACTTTTTCACGTGCCCTTTATTTGGGGTGAGTGAGCTTAAAAAAAGTTCACGACTTCTTAAATTACCTATTTATTTTCATAATGTATGTAGTAGCCATGCGTACAGGATGTGTTCTTTTATAAAGTGTAAACAAGCATTTATAATAACCGCGTCCGTGTTAAATCGATAAACGTGTAATGATATAAATGGCAGGTTGGCCGAGTCTGTGCGGATGTAATGGCGCTGGTTTGCGGCTATTAACAATAATTTAGCCGGCGAGCGCGCGGCGTGGTCGCGGTCCCACACGCCGCATTGGGCCACGTCGACGAGAGCGACGTGGTGCACCGTCTGTGGTGGGAACCGGCAACGTGGACAACCAGCAATTACCTATACATAATCTGACTTGACAAAGCTCCACAAAGGCCTTTCAGAAATAAACGTCTACCGCTTTACTAAAATATAACTATGCCGTATGAAAAGGGGTCGATCAATAGACTAAACTAAAAGGCTCGGAATCAAATGTGGATAAATTGGTGTCTCGATTTGCGAAAAATAGTCACTATAAATATGGAATCGGTCGATAAAGCAGGGGCAGACCAAAATACTAACACGGAGAATAGACTAGAGCATGTCATTGAGTTTGTAGTTTTAAAGTTATGGTCAATTACTTATTTTTAAGACGAAAACAATGATCTTGTAGATGTCTTGTTACGTCACGGATAGATCCGAGATCAGGACGGATGCGTTTGTTGCTTACACAGCTGGTGGTTTATTAGAAAAGCACTGCGCTTACGACGAATGTGTTCATGTATACCTATATTAAAAGATGTGGCATGTACCTGAAGTCCGCTGACTTGTCGTCGGATGTGCGCCAGCCCGCTGGGGTTGGCAGCCATGCTGGCGAACACCAGCCGCTCCTCATAGTCGTACTCGCATAGGATCTTGTTGTCGCACAAATAGAATCTGTCGCCTACGCAGAACCTGCACACAATTTATCTACTTATTAAATATTCTCACTGGAACAACTTAACGCTCTACACCATAACGGTTTCCTAGATAGCATCATACTTAGTTGTTCAACATTAACTCGCGAGTTTCTATTAAACTTGTTTATGCAACTTGCAAATCATATTGCATATTATACGGCTTACCCTGTGCCATTGTTTATAATTACTTTGATTTAAGTCAAGGTTTGCGATCGATGATGTTAATTAAGACTGGTAAATTACAAATGGAACGATAAAAGCCCCTAGATAATCACCTGTGATTGCACTGTTGACAGGCGAAGCATTCTAAGTGGTAAACGAAACTCTTGGCTCGCATAACCATTTCGAAGGCGGGAATGACTTTGTTGCACGCCACACAGTTGCCGGTCGCGCCGAATAACCTGTTTAAAAAATATCAGGGTTATAAACGTTATATACGACGTATAAATATCAAAAGCACTTATGACGCACGCTACCATGTTTATGCAATTAAATAGTAGCGAGCACAAAGCGGGCAATTACCATTAATTTTAACAGTCAAGTGGTATTGAAGGGAATGTTTTCTTAGGAGGAATCTTTTTGAGAATTTCAACACAAGGTAAGTAAGTATATACAGAATTGTATGAGTATTCATTTTTATTGTGTTGAAAACTTCATAAAGAAAAGAATAGAGAGAGAGAGAGAGAAATAAAAAAATCCAAGAATTTGTCGTTGTGGTCCAGTAGGTAGGTATAGGAACTTCTTACTTACTATCAACGATAATAGAACCTGAGCCTCTTATCTGAGATACTAGAAAGCCAAACTCACCTAAGGTAATCTCTTTTGCAGAGCATGAGGTCTGCCTTGTAATAGAGCTTGGAGCCGACCTCGCCGAGGCGGCAGTCACAGCAGCCGCATTTGAGGCAGTCTTCGTGCCAGAAGCGCTCCATCGCCTTGAGCAGGAATCGCTCGGTTATCACCTTGCCGCACTGCGCACACAGCCGCGCGCCGCCCGCGGCTGCGCCCACGCTGCTGCTCAACGCATACTTGTTCTCTTCTTGTTGAGCTGCTGGAAACATTAGCCCAGTTAGTATCCTCGTAGTCACGATTTACATGAAGAACATACAAGTGTTATGCCAATCTATAATCTTATAAGAAAGAAAAACATTTGATATCATTTAGCCGCTTTTACGCGAGATTTTCTTAGCTTAAATAGTAATTTTACTGAATGTTCATTGTATATCGTTTCCCGCGAGGTTATTATTTTTAAATAAAATATCGTAAGATTGGTATTCTGCTTATGGCTTGTCATTTAAATAAAGTGAATGTAAATTACAGTTCAGGGAAACGATTATTTTAAATGGTCAAATTGGTACGGCAATAAAGTCGCAATTTTTGGACGTCCGAGATTATTGAGTAAGTAGGTACCTAATTTCACTTTCGTTGAGAACGAGTTAATCGGCTGCTGAGTTCAGTCGGAGGCACATTTCTCACGCCGCAAACATGTTATGTCGTAATCAATGGTAGGAACTTCATAATTTATCTGTCTGCTCTTAGTGCTGATAAACACAAAAATTACGTTTGTAATTCATATTCATAGAATATAAATTTAACTTGAAATAGGCTTAACACAAAAGTACAAAGTGTTAACTAAATAAATATATACCTACATTAAAATAATTATTAAATTAATGACTATTTTAACCACCGAAGAGGATAGTACGTATTTAAATTAGAGCTGGGAGGTTCGTAATGAATTCTGTTTCGCCGCCAGTAGTTTGCGAGTAATTGTTTATAATACGCGACTCATTACGGCATTAAGCTTGGCCCGATTGTCTTCTACTCCGTAATTACGTCAATTAATTCGAGCAGAGCGCGCAGCGTGACACGCACGCCGCTGACGTCATTAACGATGCGCATACGCATTTTTCTCATGCAACAAAAAGAACAACAATGTAACACATGCAGACTCATTAACTGCGTTAACAACACCCGATAAAACGTTATGGTACATTCGCGCCGTAAAAGGCGCAAGTACAAATTTTTATTTCCTTTTCAACCGAGTGAAATACTCGTACTGCATAAAAATGCACTTAACAATTTAAGTTCGCTTCCTCTCGACCTCGAGCAATAAGTAAATGGGTCGCCTTTGGTAAACAATCAGTTCCAATTTATCGGCAAACCGTCCATATAATAATAGTGCGTACGTCAAACCAATCAAGGATCCAATTGAAGGGGTAACTAGGTGGACATAACTCAGCGCAATCGATCACTGGCCGGCACCGCCGCGCCGATACATCTCGCTTATTGAAGCTGACGTCGCGACAATAAACTTAATTGGAGTGTATTAATGACTGCTCGTTAATAATAAAATAATAAAGATGACGTATGGTCCCGGGCGGCGTGCCTCGCAATTAGTTCGCCGCAGGGATCGAACGCGCTCGCCGCCCGCCCTACCTCCTCGCGTGTTACTCCAATAAAACGGCATTCCTCTATCCTATAATTAATACATCTCCTCTAATATAAACCCTGTCATAATTCATTATTCATGGAAAATTTGTCCGAGTATTTCCTCCGCAGACGACACCACAAAAAGCTAAATCAGATAATTGCCTTTAAACTTAGAGTCTAATGCGTTCACGCGAAACGTTGCGAGTTAATCAATTCACTGCGGTTTGCCTTAATAATTCTTGGAATACATGCATAGGCGAGGTGAGTGTGGCTAGAGATAAAAAGTGGTAAACATTTTACCACACAGATATTGAGGAATCTAGACGGCGACACCACAGCGTAGTGGAAACCGAGCGGTTGCTGACGCATATTATCCATTGCAGGCGGTTAATGTTGTTATTATGGAGCTCATCGGTTATATCGACCCATTGACTTTTTAGTCGCGTTTGCGTCGTTTTACGAATGAAATAAATTTAAATACCTACAAAAAAGCAAATATCACATTATCTCAGATTAATCCATAAAAATGCCCTATAAAGTCTTGCAATTTTTAAATTCTCCGACGTCTCCAGTTCGCCATGTGTGGCTGTATACATAAAAAACCAATAAAAGGCGAGTTAATAACGTGGGCTGTACATAAATATCCGTTGGTGGGTGAAGGCGCTACGTATTATTTTCTTTTTATTACCGCCGGGTCGAGAATTTGATAGAGACTTGGCTACCGAACTGCCCCGGCAGTATAATTTCGCCAACACAGCCGCTCGGCCGCCGCCAACGTATTAAGGCGCTGAAATGAAAAAGAAACCCGGAAATGGATGAAAAGTAATTTATTTTGTCGTGAGTGGAGCGACAATAGAGCACATTCTCCTAATAACATTGCTGTTTCAGCGGCGCAGACGTGTCGACGAATTAGCCATCCTACGCTCTCGCTGTTGCGTTCGTTTATGTCAACTTAAAATTAATTTTCTTATTTGCAGCGAAATTATTTCTAAAGATAGGTTACATATAATTGGAATCTGTAATAGCCTGTTGTTTTAATTTTGCTTCAAAAATCCTTTCTTGGCGAGACGTAATTCATTTCCGAGAGTCGCGTGGAGTGGGAGAGCGTGCTCGTTCAACTTCGCACCTCGCACTCTTGTACTGCTTCACAGTCTTACAATTGCTTGCCTTAAAGTAATTTAATCTAAGAGTCACACTGAAATTGTCATGCATATTATAAAATTAACCGGGTCTTTTTTTAATTACATAAATAGACCACCCACATTCGCGAGAAATGCATTTCGGAAGGTTGTGACCTAACCTATATTGTAGTTTTCCCTTCGCGGGTTGGAAGGTCAGACAGGCAGTCGTTTCTGTAAAAATCCTGTCAAATCTTCAGGTTAGGTAAGCGGACCCTGTGGAAAATGGGAGAACGGTAGGGAGATGATGATGATGTATTAAATATCTGTTTATTTTTCTCGCTGTAAAGTAAAATCTGAGAAGTATTGCATGTATGAAATTGCAGCAAGCAATATAAAGTACCTCCTTACAAATAATAATAGACATTCTTAGATAGCCCTCACAATATATCGATGTAAATGATACTGCCGAACGGGGCGTAAAGGATGTCGGTTCATCATAAAAATATAATCGAAGCTCCACCATTGTTTACCATAATGGCCATATATTGTCGTTACACGATTACAGGTCGAAGTAGTCATGCGTGGCTTGGCAGTAGGCAGCATTCCTTGGATTCAATTAAATGCCAGGTTATTGTAATGAGCCCGCATCACGACCGCTCGCAATCATTCCGTGCAATTTACAATCGTTCATTGCGTTTTGCAATTAACTCGGCATCCCGTATAAACCTACATCACTATTCATCGTGTTGTTTACGTTTGCATGATTTGAACGAATACTTTTTTTGTACATTTGTTTTATAACAGTAGAATAACGCGGTCCTATCAGGCGTCAAAGACTTCGACGATAATTACTATTAACGTACAGAAACTCCTATTTCCCACCGGGGTAAGCAGAGACTATGGAATTCCATTTGCTTCGATCCTGACACGCTTCTCTTGCTTACTATTAACGTATTCTTAGAAAAAACAATGCTTATAAATAAAATATGTTACCATTATGTCAAATGTCCGTAGAATATTTTGACAAGCATTCAATTACTTGTCTGTCGTCGGGGCAGCGATTTGAGAGTCAACGCAATACAAACGTATTTAACTGCGTGTTGAAATTCATTAGGAGAACTAAAATGTCGTACGGAATAATATAAAGTGCGGTTCTAATGGATGTGTACGTATAATGATTGTGGTTGCAGCTGGTGTATGCTAATGCTCGTGAGTTTATTTAGTTTAGCGGCAGTCGCAGGCGGGTCACTCATTAAACAATGGAGCTGATTGCGTCGCAGCGATACCTATTATACGGGCGTAATTAGATTTAACCAAATGCGGGTTTTGAATTAATAACGACGCCGTGTAAAAATTAACAAGCAGGATGCACGACCTAGATTACGTTGATAATTATTTTCTACAGCTACTACTAAAGCGCACTTAAACAACTTTTGCTAATTGTGTATACCTTTAATATAATTTCATTAGATTGAGTCATAAACTTACACAAACAGCTAAATTGCTAGATGTTTTATTCAAGAGTAACTAACTGCGTACATAGCCTTGTCTAGGACTAAAGTAAATATTTATAACTAACTCTTAGTAAAAAAGGTGTTAAGGGTGTTACGGCTGTAAAAAGGGTGTGATTGTAGGCAAGTAATACCAATTTGAGGGCTTTATATTAAAATGATAGCTACCGATGGCGGCTCCCCGCGCCCCGCGCTCCGCCAAAGTCCCGTCGTTAACATTTCCGTTATTAAAAAAGTACGCGACTTTGTCATCAGAGAAGTTAGTTTTTTTTAATTAAAATTATGAAATTGATATTGCCTTTACGCCGGAGCTCGCTTCCCAACTCAAGCTTGTGAAAGTTTAAATTAATTTTTGAATTAAGCCTAATGGCAGTGGTAAACGATTTCTAAGGAAAGAGTTTTCTGTTTAAGCAATTAAAATTTCAATTATTTGATGGCGGAAAACCGTATCTTAATTGCTTTTCATTGCCGAAATAAAAGAGATCGCTATTAATTAATATTTGAACCATTAATCTTTTCAACAGGAACGATTATCAAAAGCTGCTTCATCTACAAGTGTTTTTATAATCCCGTCATTCATTAATAAAGGTACCTATTGTAAATGTTTTGCTTTGCAAATAATACGTAATTAATGAGATTTCGTTTATTTTTCGATCTACAGTCACGACGGAGTCCGCATTTCAACCGTATACCATTTATTTGAAACTGTTTTATCATAATAGAAGAATATAAAGTAGTATAGTTGTTTCAGGAAATTTTATATACAACATTACTTGTTTGTATTCGGCCGAGGAGAGCGTCCGATATCCATTTACGATTGCGACTGCGAAAGCTGACTCGATACTGAGACAAATTTTATAGAAATTGGACAAAATATATTATAGGGATAAACTACACAAGCGTTCGTTTGAATACGAAAGATTCATTCGACTCAATCAGTAGGTAAGTTCTGTCAATTGATCATACAACACAACAGCGTTCAATAGAGGCAATGAAATATCAATAAGGGTTCTCAAATCATGATTATTAGCTGAACAAGAAGCTACTCTCATTGGTATCAATAAAAGACTTCAAAGTTAAGAACATAAACAGAAGAAATATTGACTCGTCTTGATACTTGTAACGAGACAATAGCATGGCCGTACCTAATTGGTTACGTCACATCATGATACATGATTGTAGCACCAATCTCCGATCAAACTTGTACAAAAGTCGAGACAATCTACGTCATAAATTATTTTCTCAGAGAAAGGCTCCGGGCGAAACTTAAGCCTGACATAAGTGGGCAATAAACTTCAGCCAATTTGGAGATTCGCATCTGGAGGCTCTTATTAAAGCCCGAAAGTTAGTCCTTTTCATCCATCACTTGTAATACGTGTGTGAGTTATTGTATGAAAAATTGAAGAATAAATTGAGTCGCTGCAGCAGCGGCGAGACATAAATCCCAACTGAGCCCTCAATATTGTTTTAAAGGGGAAGTGGCCATAAATTTTATCAGGGCCGCCCAGAGCAGCCGCGGGCGCGGGCCGCGTCACGCCGCTCGCCGACGTCGCTGCGCCGCGCCGCGGCGCCGCTGCCGTAACGCTCCCGCGCCAATTTTCCGCCATTGCTTGTGCATTCGGTGCTCATGTGAATTTGTGCTGTGTTATTCAACAAAAATGTAAGTCTTTTATAAATGGATAAATTCGAGTATCCAGAAAATTGCTATACTGGTTCACTTTCAACAGCACACTTTGCCAAAACTGTATCGAATTTTACTAAGTTATTGTTTCTTGTCCTGAAACAAATAGCCCGCGATTCAACGAGTCAATAAGAGTCATGATGTAAATAAAATACGATTGTGATTACGATAAGGTTCGATCACTTTATTTATTGTCTTTGTTACCGCATATAAATCATATTACATTTTTAATTTCACAGGCCATAACTCCGCGGTGGAAGCGGTTATGTTTTGTAATGGAGCCAGATGGTGAGATTAGAACTTCAATCAGCAACATAGTGGAAACGTGCTCCTTGGGACAACGTTGCGGGGCACAATAAAAAATCGCTTATTTTTATCAATACGATCTGGGTGTCGGACATTTCGCATAAATGTGATATTGCAATATCGTTCGTCCCCTTTTTAATATCGCGACGGACGCTGTTGGGCGGTTTATGGCGCAACCCTTCCCGCGTTTTATTCGCGACCTGTTTGTCCTAATATTATGAAAAATTGACGTCAGCAAAACGAAAACGTCCGATATTTATAAAATTTTGTTGTTCAATGATTTATGTTTTACACTGCGTATCGAAAATACCTTGAAGTTTACTTACTCCAAATCAAAAAGTATTCACCAATTATATAGTATAGGTACTTACTGTTGCCGCCGTCCGGCTTGTGCATGGCGGGGGGGTCTCGAATCATGATGAGGTCGTCACTCACGCATCACACACAGGGACCTGGAACAACACAAACATTACAACATTATCAATCATCAATACATATATAAAAATAAATCAGTCTTCTGTTTGTTCGACCTAGTTTCTATTTTTTTCTTAAATACTATTCATAGGGTAAAAATTGTACCCAGGCCAAGCTGCGGCGAGTCACTACTTACATATAAATCAACATCAACAGTATTTCAACTAGACACCCACACGTTACAGAAAACAACTGTAAAGATAAAATTAATTAAACCTACAGGGATTGGCTGTCATCGTCCTGTTTATAACGCAATTTACAGGAATTTCCTCTTTTAAATAATTTTAATTTAATGAAGCTATCGTATTATTATTCTTATACAAGCATACGTAGGAAGGATTGAGTTTTACCATTTTTTTTTTCCTTTTCGTTTCTCCGAAATGTTTGTTGAAGTAGAGCATGTTTGAGTTAACACTAACGTCTATATTTATATCACTCAATTATGTTTAAAAATTATATAGGAGCCGACTTCGAGTGCTATTAGTGTAGGTAGTTTGGTTTAGTGTTATTTAACATTGATCCTTGCATAACAACATCCGCGGTAGCCTGTTGTATATGATACGAGAACTTACTGTAGCAATTTGGCTTATTATTATTTATTTTATTTATTTTATTTTATTAATTCGGAGTACCAACAACTATAACTATACAATGAATGCTTACAAATTTAATTAAAACAAAGTCATTTAAAGGTACTTGGGCAACACAATACATGCAATCCTCGAAAGTGGTCCTGATATTGCACGGGATGATTTATTCTCAAAGAATTCTCGCTGGAAGGCAATACGAGTAGCTCCGGCATCTCGGACGGACACGGCACACGCGTCTCTGCGAAACCTCATTAGAATAAACGATATCCTCTCCTTACGTCCACTCCGCGGGACCTTATTACTCCGACAAACTGCCGTCAAACGACAGCACCCCTCCTTGCACACTACATTCTACTATCACTCCTACTCTCCATGCTTTAAGACGCCTTTTCCAACCGATATCTAGTTGCAAGACCAGCCAAACAACTTCACGTCTTACTAGTAAAATATAGAGCAGATTTTCGAACAGAGTAAGATAACAAACGTACAATCAGACAGCATCGCTTGAAGGTTGAGATGTCCATGCAAAGCTGTAAATTGAAACTTGGGAGATACTAATAACTCTCTTATCGCTTTATTCGTTCCTACTACACCTGTAGCTATATACTCGGATCAAATAAATCGACGGCCATTATCAATTTTCTAGAGAATTTAACAGTGACTTACGTAAAACGATCGTGTAGTTAGTGAAGTTACAAAGTGATTTACCTATTAGATACGGAGGTTACCTATTACTGCCCTCTCATTTGGTAAAGTCTAAACACCGTATGTGAGGGGAACCGTCTCCTGATCGAGCCATACGATGGTTCATTCAAGATTACTCTAAACAGTTTCAACAGCGCTAACAACTTTGGATTTATTCTATTAAGAAACCGTTTTGCTCAAGTCCATAGATGTGGATTCTACCTAAGTCTTTTCTTACAACAGTGTTGTGCTCTATTCATTTAGATCGTTTAAATATGTATTTATTCCAGATCTTGTGGTGTAACACTGTTGTAACAGATGTTATAATTAGTTCTTAAGAACAATTGACACGGAACACCGCGAAATGATTAATATATAATATTATATAATATATTTGTCTATACATGATTCATAGCGTAAAAAGTTTAGCGCGGTAGTAAACTCCTTTAGTATTCAGTCTCAGTATTTATTGTGGGAATAATACATCTATGGATTATTGGCGCGCTATAGCGTCGTAAGTGCAATCGGCCACCAAAGGAGCGTCAACTCATAAATAAGCTAAACGAACCCGGGATCGGAAGCAGTCTATTTATTATCGGCCGTTGCGATATAACAATCCATCTCGGCTATTTCGCGGCGATTTATCGCGGCGAGCGGCGCCGGCGCAGACGGGGCCCTCCATTACAGACAGACGCTACTAATGACCTCCTCGCCTCTGCTACAATACGTTGCGCTAGTGATAGATTCGGAGAGACGGTGCTTTTATTTCTGTCATATTATGTGTTTACCACAGTACACTTACAATTTTATCGCCGGCGAAAAAAGATTAGGTAAGTCTCATTCAAATACGAAATTTATTTGATACAAACAATAACGGTTAAATAGAATACCTTACCTACACGGCTGATTACGATTCAAAGATAAATCACATGAATTCGATTCATAAAAAACATTACAATACCATTCGCCGCAAATAAAAACACATAAAATAAAAACAAAATATGCTATCAAACTCAAGTGGAATGAAAAAAACTTTTATAACCGCATCGAAATTCCCATCAGCACCTGTTACAAAGGCGGCTATCAAATTACCCGCGACATATCCGCGGCGAAGCGAGCGCGCCTCCATCCATAAATACGGTATTCGTTATGCATTTCTCATATTCATGAATCCGTTTTATTGGCCCCAATAAAATATGAACATCTCAGAATGGATATGAGAGAGCGGGCAAATCTAATATGGATTGCTTGCGCCGGATTCGGTCCGATTGGCGGGTGGGGGCGTGCAGCTGCGCGCCCGATCTCGCGTCGCGACCGGCTCCGTCATCGCTGACGGATCATCTCGCGTCCGATACTACTATAATGTCACACAATAGAATCTGGAACATCTCACGTATGTGGAACAAGTAACAACAACAAAGACGGCGGTATAAGAAAAGGTTTGTAAATTGAAGAAGTCGGAGAGCAAACATTCGTGTGCACTATGCTATACGTCACGTCATCTTAGCCGGGAAACAATCACTCATAGCGGCGAGTCGGGGCAGGGAGCGGCGGCCGGCGAGCCCCCGACGACAAAGGAGTAATTGTCCCTGCGATACTCCCCTCCGTAAAATGTGAATTTAAAGGGCACTGTCACACTAAACCAGCCGCAGAAAAGGGCAGCTCTTCCGTTGACGTGTCAAAAATTCAACAGAGTGCCGGGATAAGTGGAATGGATGGCGGTATCGTCGTTCCGGATAAAATATTCTACGTCAAATCGTACGTCACTGGCTCTCGACTTGTTCTCGCTGAGAGTGCTTCGCGGAAGTCTCTTATTTATTCGCTTTATGTCAGCTACAGCACGCCGCCTTTGTGCCTATCGAATTTACAAGCGCCCATTAGGGCGCTTTGTAATGTAGGAGCAAGGTTGAATGCCGTGGTGAGTCGCTGGATTCGCTTTATTGAACTCGGCGATCTCACTTTTACGTTATACAAAATAAAAATACATAATAGTAACTAGTAATAAGGCTCTCCCTGTCCGCAACACATTATGTAACCAATCCCAACGCATTAAAACTAACTCACGAGACGAGAAATCCATTAGAGACATTTCCAGTAATGTGGGGTGCGCGGCGGAAACCCATTTGGGCATTACGGGCGGGGGGGGCTAGTGGCAACTATCATAAGTATCTCCATTATGATTGCGTTATCAACGCGATCAATTAAGCAGCATTACGTTAAAATTCACCCCGGCCATCAATTACGTGGCAGCCGCGTCAAACGCCAAGCGTGGCTTAATATGGACCTGCCCCGAGCGTTAATATTCACTTCACCAGTGTTGCACTAGCACAGAGAACATTGTAAACGGCTACTTACTTACACATCTAGTGTACCTAACACCAAAAACAATTTGATCCATTAGGGGCAAGTAATCTGTTAGACACTCCCTTCTGACTCCACACTGATCGAATTCATTATTCACCGGCAGAGAGCAATTAAAGCTCCACTAATCAATCTCAAACTTCAGCCAGAGCTGAACTCTAATCAAGAAAACTCCTATTCCGTGAAAGCTTTGCGAACAAAATTTAACTTAATTAAAAATGTAAATTAAATTCCTAGGCGCTTCCACAAGCATCACGTCGTCCCGCGCGCGCCGAGCGCTCGGGCTTTTGATTGCAGCTAAAAGGTTTGGGATTAGTGCGCGAAAGAGCTTTCAGTGCATTTGTAGAGCTTTTAAGTGGGAAGCTTTCGCTTAAGACACTTACATACAATGTAAATTTTATGTTCCACCTTGAAAGTGTATCTCTGTTACGGTTATGAACAAATGGATCTACCCACTCTAAATATTATGAAAGGTACATTTCTGTGTAGGTGTGTTTATAATGCAAAGTTACAGTGACTTAATGCTATTGAAACGTATCAATTTGTTTGTTATAGAGGAGAATATTTGAAAAGAGGAGTGAAGGGGTTGTGGGTGTCGAGGGCGTCGCGGAGGAGGGGGCGGCCTGACCAAGGAAGTTCGGTGTCCGGAAATAAACCGCCCGTAAAATTGTCAATTCCGAGGGAGCGCCGGCGCTGGGCCCGACAATTTTGAGTCGTCCGTCTCCGCGCAGCCCGTCGCCGAGCTCCGGCCCGACTCACTATTTAAAAGCCAACTCTTGTCACCGGAACGTTCGGCGTGTGCACATTAAGGAAATGGTTAAAGAAAATACAAATATAAAAATGCAGATATACACAGTTACTTACATAACATTAAAATGCATCGTACAAGAGGTCATACTCCTATCACCGTCAGCAAAACTCGTATTGCCATCTGGGTGCGCGCCAAAACAATCACTGTTATTCACTATTTAGCCCCACGATACACTACATTACGCTCCACCTCGTAAACAGTCTCGATTGTTGATTAAAATGTAATTACTTTTGGGTAATAACTTGAACTCAATATGCGTTAAGCTAAACTCGTTTACGGAGTCACTCAGAAGAAAATTGGGTCAGATATATCACGAACCGCATACGCAGATAACACACGCATCGCCCATCCAATCACAAGGAGCAGCGAGCAGAAAGCTTATTATCGGGACGCGTTCTTCCATCAGGCGGGTAATGAGCGCGCGAGTCGCCGGCCGCCGGACGGGAGACCGGACCGGGCCGGTCTGCCCGGACCACGTCGAGCTGCACACGTGCACCACTCCAACCCCCGCGCTTTTTGAACTGAGATCATCGCGACGCTCATCCGTGAAATTGATTCTCGAGAAAAGAAAAGACGAAAAGATAAATAAAAAGGAAATAGGAAAACACAAGCTAAGATTTGGCGTGAAATTGTTTTTCAGCGCCCGCCGCCCGCCGTCGACGCGACTCCGGCGGCCCGCCTCGGAATTTCCCAATTATAGGGTGTAAATGTATCTACTTGATTACGTAATGTGTTCAAGTTAAGAGGTCTTCTATCAAAACTAATTACGTAACACATAAATTATCATGTCTACATAAATTTATGTATTGAGTTAATTAGTTGATGGAGTAGATTACGTTTTGTTGAATAATCTTTATATCATGTTGTCTATAGATATAAAATCCTAATCATGTTATTCGACGTTGAGAATAACAATCAGATAGAGACAACTAAGTGCTTAATAACTAATAACAGTACGTTACGTCCGCCAATGCGAGAATCGGTCGAGTCGAATTGGGATCTTAAAACACTGTGACATCTCATCCACTACGTGATCCATTTGCCGAAGTAAGAAGCAATCTCATTCAATACCCGCCCCCGCCCGTGCCCCCACCGCGAGGGTTGCTAACAATGCGATACATTGTGCGCGCCGTATCACGGAACGCAATAAAACTTTACATTCCTCTTTAACTACTTTCCTAGTTATCAGCGTGTGATACGAAATGGGGCATAAATATTACTTGTTCTTCGAAAATTGTATTGCTGCCGGCTTACTTTACAGGGTTATCGACTAAAACTGTTACCGATTAGAGACAAGTACTTAGTATTAAATTTTTTTATTTATTAAAAAACTTGTAGTTTTACTTTTCGTCGTTTCCTTAACAAAAAGTTGAATAAATGAGACAGCTTACGTGGCAGCCCTGCAAGGGGAGCGAGTATCGCTTTCCCCGATTGTATTAGATTCAGCTGCCCTTTTCATCTACATGTCGTTCTTACCTCTCGAGAGGGTCGCGACTAGTGGATATGCCTCGGACGTCACTCCATTTTCTATGACTGATCGTCCGTAAGGCGACGCGTAATGGCTCTATCATTATGCCTAATGTAAAAGGAATATTCCATTAGATTATGAATGTAACCGTAGAATGAGGGATCCCACAGTGACAACGCTGTACATTATTACTAAGAGATTAAGGGGAAAATAACAAAGTATACTTAAGTGGCCGTCATTTATTAAATAGTTTGTAACACAGGGGAAATGGGCGCATGGTTGTTTTAAATATCTATTTCACTTTCAAAGAGTGTCACTTCCGTTCACCTAAAAACTCATGTAGGAATATTTGTCGGGAATCTATGAATATGATTATCCACCCCATTCCAAAGGATATCATCCAATAAACCTAGTACGTAGCAAAGGTATCAAATCTTTTTCGTCCGTAGTGAAATTGAATATTTATCCGGGTAGTATCTCTATTCCGGAACAATTTTTATGTAGGGGGAATACAATCTCAAGATATTTGGGAGGGCCACTCCACTCGGATATTGGCAAATACCTTGCCTACATTACCTTTATTGCCTGGCGACGTCGCTTGCCCGGTTTGATCTTATCTGCGATTATTTGCGCATTACTCAATGTTCCTAAACGTAATCCGATCATAACCGAATAATAATGCGTTGATCATGAACAGTTATATTCAACCTTCGGCTTTGTGTCTTGAGATCATTGCAGTCAGAGCTTACTCATTGCTTTATTTGAAATCTAAGTAGGTACCCATACCTACAACCATAGCCTGAGTTCTCGATATATTTAATAAGTTCGAAACCTTGTAACGTCAGTAAGTAATTAATTCTCTACAACATCGCTAATAAATTGCATACAGGAGTTTTAAATGTCGTTCAGTCCTTACGAGTAAGTACAGGTTACGACTTCACAATAGCGTACTCATTCGTTATAACTTATTTGTAGGTAACTATTTGTATTTCAAATTGTTGTTTTACTTGTGTTTTACCTATAGTTGGTATTTTCGCTATCTCATGACTATTCTCCGAGGCTATTAAGTGGTACCGTAGCTAATACTTCACGGCGTGTATGTGTAATTATTCAGAAAGCAGGGTCGGGGGTCGACACGGCCGCACCGAACCGGCGGAGCAGCACAAACCTGTCCGCAGCTTACCATAAATATCTACCAGGATAATTACGTTGAGTAATCCCATAAATAAAATTGGCATGCATATTAAATTATTATTATTGCAGTATGCCGTTCGCCGTAATTGTCACGGTATATATTATCAGTATTGGTACCCGGGACTCTGGTGGTTCCTACTTAATGTGTTTTTAACAGCTTTAATATTAAGAATTGGTCGAAGTAGCAACATAGTAAAAGAAAGCGATTACTTTTTGTTTTGATAAATTATGCATCAATTGAACTTATTTAATTAACCGTTGCGTGACGACAGCAGCAGAACTGTCATTTTATTTGCCATAGTAGGGATCGGCGCCGGCGCATGTAACAGCTGTCTGGCGTACAAATTAGCCCAACAATGGACGCAATTTACTGCACAAAACTCGCCGCCATATACAGCCGTGTTTATAATTGAGTGGACATAATGGGATACTCGACGTGAATTATCCGCGACCGATGACTTGTGCCTTATGCCGCGTTGTCGACGGCTCGCCTAAGGCCTTCTCGCCAAAACGGTTGAAGCAACAAGACAATCCCTCTACTATTACAGTTTATTCGATAAACAAACATGCCCGTCTAATGACTCCACACACAATGCAATTTACATTTTTAATTGCCCTCGGTATGCAACTAAAAACAGTTAATTAACATATTCCGGCGAATCAATCTAACTCAGTCATTATTCAGTGCGGTGTAATTACAAATGTGCGCACGGAGCGCGCACGGCGCACCACACACGCGCACGGTCACTGTAATGAAATCGCTACTCCATCGACGAGTGGCTAATGAATTTAATTAATCACGAATCAAACGTCATCGTGCAACTGTTATTGCTTATTTACAGACAAATACATTACATTAATTACTTTGTTTTCATTGTTTCTAATCTTTACCTATCATCCATCACATGCGTTTATGACGTAAGCAGGTAGGTGTCTAACAGAAATAATTTACCACTGCATAAACTGTATTTCAACAAAATGTCGAACTGAATCCATTTTATAATCTGGAAACTGGTACAAAGCATTTCGAAAGGCATAGAAACTTGGGTGGATGCCATATCGGGTCGTGGCTGATTCGTTTAATTGTCATTGTTAACCGTCCCGATAGACCCGCGATAATGTGGCTTAATTAACGTCCAGACGCAACGCTGATTGCGGCGTTGTTGAGTCAAGCTGCAATAACTTAGCTAGAGGGTTGTAAATAAGTGTTCGTGATCGTCGACTAGGTATTTTAATGAGATTTAATAGCGCGGTTCTGCCACGCCGCCCGCGCCCTGCCCAGCCTGCGTCGCTCGCTCGCCGCGCCCGCGCCGCTCGGTCCACACGCCCCACAGGTAACATTGTCGGCTCTTAAGGCCTTAATTGGTTTCCTACATGTTTAATCCGCTTAATGGTTGTTTTTGTCGGACAACATACAATAACAAAATCCGGTTTCGACATCGATAATGCTGATCGATGTGAAACGTGTCACTTAACTTCTTATTAAGTTGATTAGTATCGTTGAATGACAAAGCTACCGTTTACGTAAGCGAACATAAATATTTAATAGTTTCTTAGCATAGATACTTGTCGCCGATGTGAAACTTCTTATGACAAATCAAGTAATATTTGATTGCTTCATTAGATACGAGGAGTAGGATGCTAATCGTTATTTATAGACAATAAATTGTTATATTCATGGTGGTTGGAGCGGAAGGCGCATAAATTCGACGAGCTAGTGGCGGGCTGACACCTGTGATTGCATTTACAATGCTAATTCACGGCACAATATCACGTCAGCGACCGCCGCGCTTCTCGTTTTCGCAATCGCGATGAACACACGCCCAAACGCCTGCCGCCGCGCCGCCGCCGCCGTGCCCCGACACCGCCACACCGCTACACTGCCACACCGGCGCACCGCTCCCAAACAAATTACCTTCCTCACACTTTGCACGTATTTCAATCCCCGTTTCCACTCGTTCCATTGTTCTGGTGTCATAATTAAAACTTGTCGTCGTCCAACAAGTCAGCTAAATAAGTCTGCAACATCGGAATGAACAACGACGCGATGTCGACACAACCGTGAGTATGATTGATGACAATTTTAAATTCATTATTAAATTATGAATAGAGTAGAGCGGAGGGAGCGGGTCGTTCCACGTCGAGATAAGCCGCGGATAAGCGGCCGCAATCCATTATCGAGCAGTTAATTGATAATTACTTTCTTCCATTACGCCGAACGAAAAACGCGGTGATTAACTCTGAATCGCTTTAACGAGCACAATGGGTCGACGTTCAATTAAAAACCCTTGTCGAATGTAGACGGCTTCGCAGAAAAGCGGATTCGCCGCTGACTCAATCTCGTATACATGGAATAAGGAATTACTCGCGTGCGGAAAGTTTTTAATTAAATATTCACCCGTTTCGTAATTAAGACACGATTCAATTGAACACAATGGAGTTTCGTGCGGCGCTTTCGAAAGAAATCAGAGACAGACTTAACGTTTTCAATAAGTTAACGAGAACGGAGATTGGACGGCGAGATGCGCAGTAATTAAATTTTTTGAATGCGCTCGTACACAATTGTGTAAGTTGCAAGTAGAATCACGGAATTCGTTCGCCTTTGATCGTGATCGCTTGAAACGTATAGAGTGGAGAATTTCATCTTATTATTGGCGTAATAGACAGGAAATAAGAAAGAAACTGCAGCGCGGGAACATCTTCGGTTGTAACAGCTAATCCGCCGCCCCCGCCCGCGTCTCCCCACTCCGCTTGCTGCCACATATGCCACATTTGAGCGTAATTTAAATGCATGCACATTACTCCTGCATGCCGCAGCCGACACAATACCTTAATTTATTATAAATAGCTTTATTACCCGAACGGCGCAGACGGGAACCTCTAAAGAATAAACCACATCCATAAAAATAATTGAGTTTAGAATTAATCCGGTTTAATTTTACATGCCGAATTAATAAACTAGCCCACAACTCTTCAAATTGAAAGTACTGATTCAATAAATTGAATTAAGGATTCGATTAAAAAATAATAATTAAATTTTCGAAATAGTTCAATAACGTTTTATTATCTCGACTTGTAATCCGCGAAACGACCTCGCCGTAATCTCCCAGACATTTAATTTCGTCGTTTTAAATGAATCGCAGATCTCATATCCCATCCTGAAATCCTCTGTGCGATTGGTTCGTTCCGCCGATCGTATAAATTCTCAAGAAAATCATCTGCAGAATTCCAATAGTAGGGTGCTGATGTCCGAATTCGTGATATATCGAGCCAGGGTTCGCCGGGCGCCGCCTGTTTATGAGATATTTCATAACGCGCATAATTTCCACGCCATTCATCATTTAGCACTAGATCGACAGAATTTGACACCTGCTTCTGTAAGTTCAACTGCGAATGTATGACTTAATACATCGACAACTAACTACTAATTCGACAGAGTTCCTTTCTCACCATTGTGAACTACAATTTGTTTTATTGTGATTGTTTGCAATCCAGGAATAATATTATACTCCCATTAAATACCTAGTTTATTGTTTCCTCGCTGGCTTCACGTTTATTTTATTACATTCCTGTAGGTACTTTAAGGAAATAATCTAGCATCATATGTGAACCTTCATAAATCAATGCAATATAGGCATGTAAATTATATTGACATAACAATGCAATCGGATCCATTTACACCACCGACAAAAACAGAAAGCAATTCTGAGGAACATGTTAATGGTTGGTACAAAGTGTCGCTAACGAGTCATCTGCAAAAAAGTCGTGGGCTTTTTACAACCACGTGAAAATTGCTAAAAGCATTACACGTGTATAGTAAATGGATTTGATACCTTGATTGAATGTGACACTTTAAGAGTACTACAAGTCTGTTGCGCAAAAGAGTATATTAGATTATTATATTTGATTTTATTCATGCGGCGGATTCTATTTATATCATGTTACCACAAGAGTCCCCTGGTGTCGCCGGAGATGGCTGTCTTCCTGCAGTTACTCAATGGTATATTACTTTTGCAAAGGGATTGTTGTTTTTTTTTTTTAATCTTAATACTAAAAATACACTTTGTCAATGCCCTGCAAAACTGTTTAAACAGTTTATCTGCAGGAAAGAGTTTCTACTAATAATATGAACTTATATCTAATAGTCAATAACATAAGTTAGCTAGGACACGAGTTTAAAAGATGTTGTTTAAGTATTTTTTATATTTACTTTTATTTGGTTCTAGACGGATGTTCTCAGGCAAACTTTTCAGTAAGTAGGGAAGTCTCTTTTTTAGAGTTCTATCGCCATAGTAATTATTGACTCTAGGAACTTCGAATTTGCCCGCGCACACCGACCTCGTGCCACAACTATGGAAGACGATTCAAGTCTTCACCAGCAATGAAGTTCAATTTCATAAGATGGCTGTACCTTTATAAAATTAGCGCCTATGGTGTAATGAGCTACATGGCGAGTGCGCAGTGTAGCGAACCTCGTACCCGAGTGTGCAGCCCACACTTGCTCCATAAACAGGCTGCCGTATTTTTCAATCAGAGAGCTGTCAAAGCGTTCTGACACCCTCATCCCATCGGCTCGCACTCGCCGCGCACCGAAATTGGTTTTCTACATTCAATCCATACAAAGTTTAATGTTATTCGTTCGCGATATCACCGGGATGCTGCCGATGTTTACCGACGCGCCAAATCATATTGGATTTGCAAACTTTTGTTTGCGGACTTTATTTCATTTCACTGTTAGTTCAGGCCGAGAGAATGTAATTTTAGATATTGTCCTCCCGACTATGTTTTGAATAAGTCTCTTTTATTCGTTTCAGTGAAGCTATTACGCAAAATGTGCAAGAGCTCAAAGGCTGAGGCGAGAAATATTACAGGGTTTCATTCTGGAATGAGAAGTGCAAGTTACAAATTAACCGCGCCGGATATCTGGGGAGCAGCTCGCAATAGCTGGCGAAGGCTGGAGTGCGGCCGCAAGCGTTTATAAATTGAAGGGCTGGTACCTGCGGCTTAATACACCGCCGTTTCCGGTTCATTTCCGGGCGGCGCGCGCGGCGCCGGATATTGCTTTTAAGGTTGCGCCGCACGCCACCCGCCCGGCGACGGTACGCGCCCGCCGCCCGCACGTTGCTCACGCTCCCGCTTCCCGCTGTTTCTATGCTAATACACGCGTGCACATCACTCGTTTCCTGAATCGGCGCAAAATTTGATGTCAGGACTTGGCTTTCTGAACTATAGCTTATATAAGGAAAGGAAAATGATACAATTTCCCATTTAATTTTAGAAGCAGTTAGGTACGTAGATTTAAATTAAATAGATTTATTAAAAACGTTACAGTAATAAAAAGAAAAGAAAACTCGAGATCTGAATAAATAGGTAGTCACTGTAATCCACACAACGAACAAGAAACTCTACAAGAGTTGCATCACGAATGGCTTCTAACAAATAAAAATAAGAGACATACAATCCCTTGGAGCTGGTCCGGAAATTAAATTTTCCCTTAAGCTTAAAGTTTAATTAACTAACATCACGCGAGCGGGAGCGGGCAGTGTCGGCGGAGCGGGGGCGGGAGCGGGTCCACGCTCCATCGCCGCGGGATTTGATGGACAGTCAATTTAAGAGCGAATCCGACGCGGCAACGTGTGCGCTTTAATTTGCACGCGAGTAACGAGCTCGCATCTCCCCGATTGAGTGCACACCGCATCCGTGCTCGCTACTCCCTTTGTCCGTCATATTGTATCCACTATATTCCCGGCATGCGGCATCACTACGCACGTAAGATCGGAATAACTGACACTTCCTCATTAACTACAGCTTTATAATATGTTATTTAGGTGAGTTATCGATTAATAAATTAAGTAATGCACAATCATGACTGTTTATTACATAGTGCATCACGGACCTCCGCATGATAAATATGATTCATGGACGGGTGCTCATAGCATAGACAATTACTATAAAAACGTTGCAAAACTGCCGTTACATTGTATGACACGAATCATAAAATGTCTAATGTATTTTACATGTTTAATTTTTTTCCCATCATAACGATTACCATATGGTTCTCCATGGCGTGATGTGATGCTAAACAAAAACATTTTAAACGTCTGTTACAGCGGAGCAACATGCGGTTTCAATTAAAACCGCGTTACGCAACTTCATAAACGTAATTATACGTAGATTTTTTATTGTTTTCTTCATGTATTCCGCATGGAGTAACATTGTAGAATATCAAGTGAATAAAACGACTCGCTTCGACACGGTCGCGACGCCTACGCATTTTATCTATGAATAAATTATTCTCTTTTGTAACTAAGTATATTAATTAAATACATTACCTTTCTATTAGGTAGTTATATTCACAATATCAAAAGATTAAGGTCAGACTGATATGCGAAATGAGCCTACCATTAAAACAATTTCATACTTCGTGCAGTCGTTATATTAGTCGATAAACATGCAAACGCGAAAACAACATTTTAATAATCATGTTTCTTTTAGTAAGACAATTACAATAACACATTCCCACAAAATGGATGTGTAAAAAGTTAATTAATATTACCCGTCAGTGGAATTATTCCATCACACACACCTATACATAATTTCAGTGCGTGACCGATTAATATTAATAAGTAATTGCATAACAACTTTGTATCGTCGTTTTAGTATCGAAATGTTTATTTTATTTATGCGCTTGAGAAACACAACTCATCTTATCGCCGCCCTGATTCAGCCACGCTATATCGTTTCCATTACTTTAAGTAGATTTCGATGTTTGTGTCAAAAGCAGCTGCGATAATATCGCAATTTATTTTATTAATACGTTCGATCTAATGGGACACACTTAGGGAAGCGTCAACTCGAATTAATAGACTCGCATTAAAGTGTAACCTACTATACATGCAGAGGAAGTAGAACCAAATAGATACATATTTACATAAGGCGTTGAATTTGGAAAGAATGTCATATGATTCACATTTGAATAATAAGATTAAATGTTAAAGTTTATCGCGTTTTTATTTCGATACAGCTATAAATAAGTAAATAGCGCCATCTATTCAAAGTTTTTCCGATGCTAATTGTGAATCATTAACATAATATGATATTAATTCACCCCGTAAACATGTCACTTCCTATTTACGTATTCAATGGATTTAAACAATAAATATATCGTATCGAAAGGCTTTGTTTTCTTTTCACGATTAATAAACTCCGATTATGAGCGAAAAATTTGAATATCAAAGGCACGAAGTTAATAATGTAATCGAGATTATGTCGGTGCGTATCGAAATGCTTCGTTAATATTAATTCTCCAATTTATTTGAAATTAAGTCGGTAAGTAAGTTGCCTCAAATACCTGTATGCTTATTAGTGTCATAATTCGGTATCAACGTAATAACTAATAACTGCTACATCTAAGCCAATGTGAGCCTCTGTAGTAAAGTAGCTAGGAGCAAATCAAGCATCTATAATATCTATCTGTATTTATTTGAATTTACATGAAGCAAATTAAACAATATTCTGGTATGTTATATATTTGGGGTTGCTGTTTATGGATATTGTTGTTTACAAACACGTCGGCACCGCGGGGTGACCTCACGTGTGACTCTCTCAGAATTGCAAATTCGATTTGCTGGCACAGTATCTGAAATAGATGTGTTCAATTTAAAATCTTTTCGATCAGTTGCTTTACATTAATGTTTGGATTAGAATTGGAAAATATTTCACGACGTCAATAGGAGGCATTATTCAGAGACCTACTTGTCAGATATGTAGCTTAAAAATAAACCGAAGGGTGCTGGCTGCGTATAAGTCGGCGAGGGTTAAAGAATAGGTAGGTAGCTCCTTTCCAAGCAATAAACCCCTACAATCCCTTTTAATACGATAATGTGCCTCTATCTTTCGTCTGCAGTCACACACACGACCCTCGTGTGCTAATTGAATTTAAGGAATAAAATCCAATCGCCCGATTCTTTATTATTCAAGATCCAATTTGGATAAGGTCTGATCGGTCCGCGGGTGCGGGCCGAGAGGGGCAGTCGAGAATAAAATTGGATTTGTCACTCAAAACATAAGGCTGCCTTTAACTTTAATAAGAAAGTACTGTATCATAAATTTACGGACGAAACTTTCCAGATTTCTCCAAAGTTTTACGTCGACGTTCAATATCATATCTGACGTTGTTATATTGGAGAGAGTGTTATCAGTGAGCTAATTTCCTATGCGGTTTTGTGGTGTATCTATTTGGAAGTGCGATATGAAATTGCGTATTCACCCCTGTCGTTCGTCGGTGATGTAGTAAGTGGATAGGGCCCCCTCACTGCGTGTGGTGCTAGTGCGGTGATCAGCTGATAGCAGTAATGACATGCCGCTATCGTCAGCGACCAGCGACCGCCGTCATCACACTAATTTGCACACCCTAATTTCTGCATTGTTTAGCTACTTTTATGTAAAACTCAGTAAGTACGTAATGTATATCTTTGCATTGTAAACATTTACATAATACAGGACTTCTCCATTTCCAAATGTAATATGAAAAAACCAAATTCACGAGCTAATTCTCTATAGGGTGTGAGTAGAGCTGATGTGATAGATAAGTTAGTTTAACTAGTTTTATATTAAAATTGGTATATAAAAAATAATAATTAGGTAAGTACCTATTGTAACTATAAGAGACGTTTACTCTACAATAGAATAGACTGAGGTGCAGGTCGTTTCTTATCAGGAGGTGAAGGATTTGGCGGGAAGAAGAGAGGAATGGCGATTACTCCACCGGCAAGAGCGCAGTTCTTAATTAAAGAGAGAGAGAGAGAGAGAGAATAGAGTATCAATCGAATAATAAACAAACTAACTGAAACTGCTTTCATGGCCCCTTGTATCGATATAGAGTCGGATATAACGGTTATGTACAAATACGAAGTTGACGCGACACGTGCAGGGGTGCGCAAAATTAATGGTAAATAAACAGTGGCTTCTATTAGTGAGAGCCAGTGATTGCTATCGCGAAGATGGATAGGGGTGTCGCACCCCAGACAGCGACATTCATGGGGAAATAGATGTTTTCCTCAGCACCAAATGAACGCAGAACGGCAATTTAACCTGTTGTTGTATTAGTGGGGCTAATGTAATTATATTACGGTAAATTTTGATAAGTGGTTTAAATATATTTTATAGACTTTATTATATCTAAAGCATCTTTTCCTATACTAAGCTCACTGCGCTAAATAAAATAAAATGAATGATTTCTGCTTCTTTAGTTTTGTAAATCGCAAAGCATAAGCAACTCTATTATAAATAAAATACTGCATCATTACTACCGATCATAAATAAACATACTTACTCATAACATAAACAGCCTATATACGTCCCACTGCTGAGCACAGGCCTCCCCTCGATCAACTGATAAACTTCTTCTTATCGTGTAGGTTGTGAGCTGGAATACCAACATCATCAACCCTGGTGGCATAGTTGCTGACATGACTCATGTAACGATTACATACAACCAACCATACCTAACCGATTAGGAACCGAACCTTATACATTTTTGTTAAACCTTCTAGTTTATTTCCAATAAATTGTCACGATTTTTCCTGCTTAAGTTATAAAGTGCTTTTTTGTTTGAGCCATTCATATAGACACGCAACTACCTACTTTCAACTGCGCGGACGAGTACGCGACCTGCCCCAACAGTGGTTACATTGACTGAATACCTACTTCTCCTAATCCATGTCACTAGAACAAATTGATTTTAATATTGCCCTTATGTTGCTAAAGTAACCCAGTAGGCTCTGCACGGCAACCGCGCCGTGCACGGCGCGAATTATATCGAGGTCTTTGACCAATAGCCGTTTGACGTCCATCTAGATAGCATTCGTATCGTTTATTGGTCGAAGCGCTCAATATAATTCGCGCCGCGCGCAGCGTGGTTGTCATGCAGACCCGGCTGGTAATTGCGACTGAAGTTTTGACAGGTAATTAGTTAAATACTTTATATTTACTTAATGTATTTACTTATATTTATTTCGTTATATATGTGTTAAAGTACCTAGGTATACATGTACATATAAAATGTATTGTATCACTTTTGGAAATTCGTTAACCCTCACTGATAAATGATCAACAGTTCTTACGTGATTTTACCACTGAATTCGACTTAGAGTTTGAATTCATGTTTGAACCATAAATAATTGATATCACGTGATTTCTAGGGTTTGGGCACAAACCCGTTACTTAATGGAAAAATCGACCCTTTCGGGAATACAGGGGAATACACTTTATTGCACACAAATTACTAACTATCAAACTCAGTTATCGACGGAAATCATCTGCAAACCGCAACGAATCCATTCTTGAATATCATTTTTAATTGTCATATTTACACGGCATTACAGCCAAGAGCCTGGAGCCCTGAATTGCTCAAACATACGAGTCTCCAGAGGCGCCGCTAGGGCTGCGTTAATTGCCCAAACGTTGGACAGGGAAGCCCCGCGCACCCGCACCCTGCAATTGGTACAAATCTTTCGGCGACGCAAAAAGCGCCAATTCACCGGCTAGTGTTGACGTTACTCTAATTAAAGCCGCCTGCGACATAGATCGTAGACAAATGTAGTTGGTATTTTAAATGATGTTTCAGTGTCTAGTGGTTCGCTATTAAGTATACGAGTTTATTGTTTACAGTCCTCCTCAACAATCTGTCTCTCTTGTCACGAAGTGTAGATCAGCTGGAATAAATCTCTTTCTTAGAGATAAGAATTCATGTTTCTTTTGTCTATCCTATAGTGTACAAATAAATAAATAAATAAACAAGCTCTAAAATCGTTTTTTCTGTATTATAAATTATATTAAATAGTAAAGTAAATAGGTATCTGAAGTACGAAATTATTTTATTAATTACGGTTAATTGGGTATTTTCCTAGGTCAAAGATAAATTATGAAATTCTGATTACTAAATAAAGACAGATTTAGAGCTAACGAAAAACATTTTCTTTTTCATTTCAACTTATTTAAAAAAATTAATCAAGAAAACGTTAATATCAGTCCGACATTTTATCACATTTTTTCTATGACGTCACAGTGTGCTTTTTCATACAAATTCCATAGTAATTTCGTGTTTTGACGTTCAGTAAAAAGTATCTGATTTGACTAGTTGGAAACTACCCTATTACCCAAAATTTGCATATAAACGAGTCCTTTTTACAAGTTATCAGTTTCCATTCTAATGAGCGAGAGAAGTAAAGCAAAAGGTGGGAAATAAAATGCCACATCCGATGTGTCGGCGATCTGTGTCACTCGTTCGTTCGCTGCTGTCTCGCGTAATTGATACAGACTCCGCTACGAACTGCTATATGGACGTCAGACTCTGTGGGTGGTTCTCTTCAGTCTAATTGGCGTTTTACTTATACCGTTCTCGATCCTTCTATCCAAGGAACACTTAGCTAATTTTAATCTAAATCGACAGAAATTACGAAATAAGCTTTGAAATATCCTCTCAGTTGACGCAGGTACAGTGACTTACGCCACAGAAATTGGCAAGTAGGTAGTTGAATATGAAACGATCACTGAAAGCGCGGAAATTAAATAGCCGGTCATATCCGGCCGCCTGAAGTGTGTCGCCCGGTCGCACGGCGTACGCCGGCGCGCGCGACGGTTCACATTCACACCGCACAAGCTCTCACACTCTCCTGTCAAACTCATCATCATAAACTGTCCTTCATTTTGGTTACGTACCTACTATCATTAATCAATACAAATGTTTGTATACCTAATGCATACGAGCCCATAACATTAAAATTGGATTAGTGCATGTTATTGAAACGCTCTGACATGATTGAAATATCGTGTTCAAACACATTTCAATTACCAATATGTGTACTAATGTTACGTGAAGACTTTAAAAAAAAAACAATGTTATAGTTTTGATTGGGCTGGTGATATTATCAGCATTCGAGACATACATTTTTAATTAGGGACCATTATCTTAATATGCGGTTAGAGCGACTACTGTATGCAGTGTCACCGGCGGCGGCGGCGCACGCGCACTGCACGTGAGCCGCCAATCACTCGCACTACGGCAATCAATTCCAATCACACACGTAATGTAAACTAAGTTCTTTATTACCCCCTAATTGGACTAATTAAAGCAGTTCCCAATTTAGTAAATTAATGAATAGAGCCCATTGTGTAAACATCTATGACGTCCCGAGATGTTTGTGCTCAGACGTGTTTTGCTTTAATTAGTAAACGAGACGACGATAATTTTGTGCTATGTATATGCCAGATACTCTGTAGATAACCTACGTACCTAAATATGATTGTGGTTGGCAATATAGAAATGTTTCATAATAATATTATCCCGGTGAAATAAGTTTATTTTTAATAAGGAAAGTCTCAAGTGTTGAGGAAAGTTTAATTATTTATTTCCGTGGAGAAATTGGAAGCGGGGCAGGTGTTTGAGAGGAATCACAAGCCATTATAAGTAACGAGACTATGAGTATACAATTTGGCGTGCGGCTCCTGTTAGTGTTGGGGAGCCAATTAGAAGTGTTAGGCGGAGCGGCGGCGGCGCGCGGGCGACGCGGCGACGCGACCGTCCAATTAAACTCCGACGACGTACACCGCCGGAACACCACTGCCTCGTAATTGCGTAAGCCACTTCTAAACAAACCTCCACATTTTTTGCATTGCCACTAACAATAGAATCATGTCAGCTACCACAAGAACTCCCCTTCATAGTATGTAACCATTGAGTTGTTAATTAAATTCGCACAATACATTCCCTGCGTTCGATGCCGGTATTGGAGAGTTTTATCGCAGGGAGATAGAGGCGCTTTCAGTATAATCCTCGCTCACCGGCCGGCACCGGTGTTGCCTCTTGTTTAATTACAACAATAGTGGCCCCCTAATGAGAGTTTTGCGCTAATAAGCACTGCAGAATGTAATCAACATGCCTCGTCGCTCTAATGAGCCGAGTTCCTGGCAAAAACAACCGACGTCGACATTTTACTGGAGATTAATTAGGCGTCTACTCATACAGTGTTAGTACCGACGGAAATCCCCAGCTCTGATGTACACTTCTTAACATATTCCGAGAAAGTTTACCTTGAAGTGACTCATAATTAGCCGACATGGACAGCGATAATTTTCAACCAGCTGCCTCTCCAGTTACACCCAACAGTTAGGTGCCGTGACGTGTTTATTCAACGGAAACAACTTCTATTGACAACAAAGTACAGAGCCAGTAAACGTCGTTAACTTAAATAAGTACGTTTGATTACGTCGTAGCTACCCCATTAAAACTTAACGAGGGGCAACCCCGGGGAAAATAACTAACCCAATTTCCCTTTGCCGGGAAATCATTAAAAGTCTTAAAAGGGTCTTTTCATATATTTTTACCCCGGAGCGTACGTGCAAATAAACACATTTTTACATACTCGAACAAACAATTCCCCTAACGAGGCGGGCGCGTAACGAGGCAGCACGGGCGGCCGCGGTCGGGCGGCGCGCGGGCCGGGGGCCGGTCAGCGCGCCGCCGCCGGCGCAGGACACCGGCGCGCGGATCATCAGCACCCGGCTGCCCGCTAATTGGAAGGATACGCCCGGAAATGTGTCTCGTTACTCTCGGCGCCTACCTGCCAGAGCTCGCCTAACGATACACTGATTTATTACACTGAATACATTCAAATTGACAGCCCACACCCGACTAACACTCACCATCATAACGTTTGCTCTCCACCAAAAACATCAGTTTTATTTGTTTTTTAAGTAAGTAACTGAGGACATTACTATAAATAGTATAAAGGATTTATTAATAAGGTTATTAATAAAACGAAAAGGCTATCGGAATGATATTACATTACATGACTTGAAATTCTATCTCGCGCTATAAAAACAAACATCCAATTACCGAACCAGCAGGAGAACATCGTTTATAAATTTAATAGGGCCTTTATATGTAACGTATTAATAAAAGATTTGCCAATTAGTGTTGGCAATGTACATAATATATAATGAATGTTGTGTTGTTTCTTATTAGAAACGGGTACAATCTGACGAGTCTTGGCAATTACCGAACGCTACCAAATACGACGAATTCCGCGTAATTGCTGAGAATATTACGGCACTGAACTTAATTGTTTTCGACTTAATTAATTAAGCTTTTGTTTGAAACTAACAGCAAAGTGTAGAGTTGGCAATTCTAAATTGGATCTTGTAATTACCTTACCCTCCCTTTCGCTGGGACTGTCTACTTTCAATTATGAGCGAAGCTTTGTTAATGAAATCAATTATAATTGGGACACAATGTGAAGCCCATTCGTATTGCTACAATCAATTACAATGCGTTAATTAATTTATACTTGTTACTCTAATTACTGGAGTGAGGATACTGAATCTGGTGTACAATAATGCGCGTGGTAGTCCCTTCATTACGGAGTGTAGCGGAGGTAGTGAGGTCATTAGGGGTCTCTAATGAGCAACGTTGATAATGGAACTCATAATCGGGCCGGTTAAGGCACCGCCACACGCCACACGCCGCCGAGCCGGAAGGAAGCTTTCACGCCGGTTATCTCACACCGCGCCGACAACTATCCACCCACTTAAGCTTAACCGGTTGAATTTAATCACAAGATGGATTTAACTTTTCAACTAGATGTGAAACTATGCGACTATAAGATATTCGAATCCAAATGCGGTGTCCTCATCGGACAGGAGAGAGCGCGCGTTGATGTCTTTTGTTCGCGGGCAACAAAAATGCACGCAATGGCAGATGTCATTCAAAAGACATCAACTATAATGCGTATGCGCAGTTTTTGTTTTGCATCTTTTTTGTTCGCGAGAAAATATGTCTGTATTATTCGATAAAGGTTGGTATTCACTAACCAGCTTCGTTATGAAACTATATCATTTTAAGGTATATTTTGTAACTTTAGTTAATCCGCTGTAATCATTCCTTATCGCCTAGTTATGGTTCCAACTAAATGAAGTAAGTCAGTAGCGCCGTAACGCTCATGATTAGATACTATAAATTTTAATGGATGGAGATAAACATCATAATCACGATACGGGTTTTACACGACTAATGCATTGATTTCGCTACCCTATAATATCTTTTGCGTAATATCAGCAGTTAATTTGCATTAATTAATTTTAGAAGCTATACCGCGTAATGTAATCAAATTATGATTGATAAGCAACCGCTCGGCAATTTACATATACTGTAATTACTATGCAATGCGTAATCTGCTAGTGATGGTTAATTATTTCGCAATATCATATTTATAGTGCTAATCAAGTTATACAACCCTGGCTGACCATTTTTAATTTATTTCTGCACTTGAAATTAATTATAATTATACAATGACCCCTGAGACAGCTCTCCTTCGTCTTTAAATTAAAAAAATATGAATAATTATAAATAGGTGGGATACAAGGCACAAAACTAAAAATACGTGCCAGTCTTTAAGACTACATAGATAAATAATAAAAGTAATTGGTTACCTATCCAGATAACAGACACACGCAGACACAGACAGATTCTGTCTTTCACAGATTTTTGAGCGAAAGCCACAAAGATAAACTAGCAAGTCAAGACTGTTACAGCGATCTTTCCGTCCATACAAGTTTGACACAAGTTGAGAATTTTAGTCGTAAATTGCGGCGTATATATTCTGCGGCATGTATTTTCGGCTTTAGCCGTCGTGCGGCCGTCTAGAGGCGGGCTTTAATTAAGACACAATAATTAAAACAAGCGACATCAGTATGCGAGGTCGTGAGGGCGCATACGACACGGAACTAATTCGCTGCCCGCGATTATCCACACACACGTAGTCGAGCGCTCTCCGCTAGCTTGTGACTTTCATCAAAATAAGTCAAGTTTTATTTACAGGCTCGCGACTGATCTGGCTGACAATGTGAAAAGAAAGGGTTTTTGTTGAAGAAAATTGAAAGTTTACATCTATTTATTCAAATAAGTATAGATTTTGTAATGCCTTATTGGCATACAAAACTCTTGGGAGAGAATATACAACACTAGCGGCACTTCTTTACCTCGTGAGAATGAGTCGTATAATGTATCAGATACCAACAAAACAAAGATACATTATAATAATTTCTACACCTTATGGAAAGCGCAACTGTTCGGAACTTTTACTTCCATCTTCTTAAAATCTTCATTATAAACACCTTATTTAGAGAATTACCTACTTCATTTTCTCTGTGAACAACTTTGTATTGTCTGTGAATAAGATGTCACTGTCTTCAGTTTCGCGGTGTCCAAATACGATCCGGACACGAATTAATTAAAAATACATTTAAGATCGGACGATAGAGACGCAACCTGGGTAATTCTATTGTGTTAACAAAGTAATATCAGTTTCGAAAATCTTTAATTATAAGAAACTCTATTACCGGAGATGATACAAGGTGTTTTTGTTAGTTAATTGTTGTTTTTAAACATAATAATATTTTATTATTACTAAAATATTATTATTACGTGTGTTTATTCTGTTCGTAACTCCAAAATATAAAGAAGAATAAATGCCAACTATTAGTAACAAAATAAATAGCCGTATCTAAAACCTTCCATTATGTAGTAATAATTCTTTATGTGTATGACTGTTTAACCTTCATTTCGTATCACAATTATGTTGTAGTGTTTACCAAAACTATCACCAGCTTAAAACAATTTCGTAACCAGAGCATAGTCTCCATGCAATGATTGTTAATATAAATGTAAGTATTCCGCAATGCATAGGTACAAACATTCATTGATTCAAAAACCTAAAAGAATTAAATAAATGAATAGGTAGGTATATTATTCAAAAGTATATTATATGTACATAACCTTTTTGCAGGTAGATAATCAAGTTTACCCGCCAACTGGATTTAAGTTTTCAAACTATTCAGGGAACAAAAACAAAAATATTTTAATTTGATAAAAATTGTCGTTTCAAAGAATTTCTAGCAAAAATAACTCTACATTTGTAAATATAATATTTAAAGTTGAATATAGTTGAGTAATATTACATTAGGTACGTCATTGTTGTTAAATGAAAAAATAAGCAGGTGCAATGTATAAAAACACACTTTTTTATTTTAAAAGCAAATGTTCTTTTCTTAGTTAAAATATAACAGCAAAAAATATTTAAAAAACCAATGTTCCAATATTTCATTTTGTTATCGTAACTAGCAGAAATTTTAAAAACAAAGGCGTATGAGTACATATTTTCAGGTGCATATAAAAAAGCAATACCTAAATAAGCGTTCATTAATTTGTCATAAAAATCTGATAAAGCTTATCGGTGAAAGCAAATAATACAACAGTGATACAGACCTGAACGCTTCCGAACAGCTTCCGACAACAAGCAGTAACCGCAGATAACAGCAATAGTTTTCTCCACTTATTTTTGTATTTTAATCCATACAGAGAAAATCCA
The DNA here is from genome assembly GCF_024362695.1 of Pectinophora gossypiella. NCBI lineage: Eukaryota > Metazoa > Arthropoda > Insecta > Lepidoptera > Gelechiidae > Pectinophora > Pectinophora gossypiella. Next base: position 7,984,674 of record NC_065407.1, on the reverse strand, counting down.
CCACAAAGTCGTTGAAACACCAGATTACGATCTTACTTGTCCACTTAGAAAATTGACACTTGAAATTCAAATCGCTTCCGGTCAGCAAAGACCAGGGTATTAAGTCCAAGGTAGAGCACTGGAGCCGATGTGCAATTTGACTCGCGACCGTAAATTAAAATGTTTGATGTAAAGTTTTAATTAAAGAGCGGGAGATGTTCCGCTGGCGAGCGGCGAATCGGAGCTCGAGTAAAGTTTGGAGGCGGGTGAAGAGCGACCGACACGAGTGATCTCCACGGAGCGCCGCGACGGAGTGAGCTGCCGTCTGCGGTGCGGCCGCTCGGGCAGGCCAGCAGGGCGCCCCACAGCCGACACGGGGTGGAATGGAACAACACTCTAATATAATGACGGGGTCGGAACACTTTAATACTCTAATTGAAAAAGTATACTCCGACAACAGCTTTTAAGTGTTATAAAGTGTTTAAAGTAAATCCAAAAGTTTTGTTTCTTTCATAGAAGTACCTACCTTTAAATATTTTAGGCAAGTCGAGTCGCTTTCCAAAGCTTTCAGGGAGCAGTATTTATATTCAGTCCTAGTTATAAAGACGAAATTACTAAAAGCTTATAAGTTACTTTCGAAGTTTTGGTTGTATTCTAATGGAAGAAATGTGTAGGTATGAGTAAGTAATTAATAACTTGCCATAATAAATAGGATACTGCAATACTAATATATAAAAAGAGATCGTATATTAAAGTAATTGAGAAGAGCGTCACGTCCCACACCGATGTATAGGTAAGAAATATCGCAAACACTGCCTCGATAGTGGGTTCCGGCCTAAATTCAATTCCACCCCTTTCCTCCGCGCCCGCTCCACTAGGAAACCAATCTTCTTTACATTCCCTCGCCGACAAATTTATACTCCTCCATACGTCCTCCCTAATAGGAGACGGCCGAACGTGGTGAAGGTGGTCGACTACGTAAATTATTAAGCAGCGGCTTGTGACCGCAAAGAAACGGCAAGTGTGTCCGGCCGCGGCTCCGGCTGAGAATTTAATTTCCACGGCCGCCCGCCCTCCGCCATTGTCCGTTAGTATTTCATTACGGACCGAGCTTTTCTATTAATAAATCACTCTTCGCCTGCGCCGTTTAATTACGTCCCGGATCCGGTCGACGTCTGATTACACTTTCATCGAACATCTAATTAGGAGTGCAGTGGGCCCGCCGCAGGACGGCTGTACTCTTTGTCCGGGGGATATTACACACGCCACTCCGCCGCCTGCGCCGCACCGCGCCGTCGCAACCACTGCAGCGCCTCGCGCTCAACTTCCAAATGAACCAACTTTGATTAAAGTCCACCGCTTGCACTCCTTAATTAAACCATGAAAATATCAATCACTTGCGTGATGCATCTTCATTTGAATTTATTATTAAAAATAATTCTAGTTGGGACGTAATTAAACCTCTCCCGAAAATGCGAAAATCCCCCCTCCCCTCTCCTCCCTCAGTCTTTTTTCTTGCAGGAATGTAGGTAGGTAAATTAATTAAATATTATAGTGCTCTGTTCATAAGTTAGCTTTCCGTTCCTTTTCTAATTGTGCTCTGCATCAGGTAATGACTGCATAACTTTTAAGGTAAGTAGGTAATTGCTCGTTTAGGTTTTTATTAGATCACTAGTTAAGCGGAAAATATTATAGAATGAGATGCATACATTTATTGCACAGGCGAGTCGCACGTTTAGTGTAGCTTTTAACAAATTTATCTTCGACGAAGTTAAGCACCTAAAGGTGTGTAACTACACACAGACGTGATGATGCTGTTTCTTCCGGAGATATTTCCTGTTGAATCGCATTAACATGCAATATCGATTTAAATTTAAAATTCAGTGCCTGTGAATCATTGACTGGAGTAAAAAATAAAGAAAATAAAAATATATTTTATTTAATGTCTGGTAATGCAATAAATGTCTAAATGTAGACACAGAGAAGTAATAACATGAGGCTATTAGCAACTAAGTATACGGCAGTAAATAATTGATTCAATTGCAAGACCTGGGGAACTGGAACCAATGTGATTGACATTCAAAGACCCTCGCCTCGCTATAAGAGGTTTTGCCAGCCAATGGAACATTAAATAGCCAGTTAAAGAAGGCCACGTAATTACTAACAAATGTAAAATAAATGTAAATTGCTCATAGCGTATGAGCAAAAAGGTACGCGTGCATTATTAGTGAGGCTTTTATTATCCATTTCGTGTGAAATGCGAATATAATTAGTGGGTGTGTTAAATGTTGAGTTATTGCGAGAAACACGTGGCGAGGAAAGCTTGCGGTTCGACATAGTGGCTCAAGACCTTTTTTAATTTCCTGGGTTGGTGCCGTGCGGGCCGCGGCGCGCGGCCGCCGGCCAGCCCGCCCGTTTAACTTATTGCCACGGTTAACGAGAATACGGCGTTGTGTGCCGGCGAAATTGAAGGATTTACTCCGCGTCCCTCCTTTATTAAACGTATTGCACACTCCCCCGGCGCGTGTGTGCGTGCCGCTCTACACACAGTATGCCGAAATTACATTTCACATGAGTCGTAATAACAAGGGCGGGCGTAAATCACGAACATTATTAGTTTTTCTCGGTGCTCCTGCCATTTGTCATTTTATATTGACAGGAAAAGTGACATGAGTGACAAAAAGTCTAATTAAATGGATTAAAGAATGGAAAACGTTGTAAAAACTATCAGGATGGCATCTGGATCGGTAAATAGGTTGATAGTCCGTTTTCAATAATACATTATTAATTATTATCAGATTGTATATAATTTGGCGGCTGCAGTGCGACATAGCAGTAGAGGCGTGCGGCGGGCGGCGGGCGCGCGGTGAGTGCGCCCGCGCGCAAGACGCAATATCACCGGACTTCCTGTAAGCTAAGCGTATCGCCTCAAAGTTTTGCAATATACGCGCACCGAGCCCGTCCTTTATTAAAAACTATTCTCACATTTTTAATTAAAACTTGTGTTCCCACTAAAACTTTATTTAAGCAATAAAGGCGGCGCAATTAGCGGCGCTGTCCCCGGCGGCGACTTCACCTACTTTTCCTCTGCTTTAATGAGTGTTTTTTAATAAAGCCTGAGACTGCTGCAAGTTTATTAATTTAGTTTAACTCGTGTCACGGCACCGGCACCCCCGGCACCCCGCGCGCCCGCACCGCACACCCCGCGCGCACGCTATACCCGTACTTTTTAATTTCACGCCCAACTCTAATCGTTATTGGAAACTAGCACGGGAAAACTGTACATTATGCATCTTATAACTTTATATAAAGCAAGTATGGAAATAAATCTTGCAAGCTGAAACGCGAAACTGACCATTATGTAGGGTAATGGAAGCTTTGGAAAATCAGAAAAAAAGAGTGGTGATGGGGATGTTTTCTGAAACGTACCTACATTACGATTCCAAAGTAACAATCGTTGTCGAGCAGCGAACTAAAAGCTTGAATGACGTGGAGGCCCGCGCGGTGCAGCCCCCTCCCCCTCCCGCCAAGTGTTCCGGCCATAATTACATTCCCGTGTCTAACAAATGGAGAATCGGTGTTGATTTGTGTTTAGCCGAGTCCGTGATCCAGCGACCCACGCCCGCGCCGCCGCCGCCGCCGCCCGCTCAGGTCTCGCTCTATAACTGAACCCTTAACCAGTATAACTAATTAATAATTATCCATTACAACGTTTTATAAACTTTTTGCATGTTAGTAATAATTACTTAAAAACCAAATTACGGATTCCTTAAAAAGGTATGATCTACTCTGAAGGCGTGTGGCTCTGAGGATTTTAATCAGTGTCAATATTTTCTCTCATCTTATTACTCGATATTAAGATAAATATCGCCTCTAAAGGTCGCAAAATTTATGTCATCATCTGAGTCATAACCTGCATTTCATTTCAACCTGTTTCCATAGAAGGTGTTACAATACTTACAATAATATTTTTGCACTTTAAAACCATTTTTTTCCGTAAACGAATAAAAAAGTAAATGGCAATGGAATGGAGCGTTGCATTACGTGCGGCCCCGTAATTGCGCGCATATCGGCTAAGTGAAAAACGAAGCTCGACCAGCGAGCCTAAAAGCTTCGCGGCAGATTGGATCAGCACACGGATTTTCCATTACGCGACTATTCTTTACTCGGAAAGCTTTGAGGAGCCTACAACAGTCATGCACGCTAAACTCACTCATGCATTCTACTTTCCTGACGAATCGATACAATATTTCCAAACCCACGTTAAGTTCAGTCTATTACATTTTAGCTGAAATGGATCGATCAAGCAATTAAAACTTCAGATGAAAAGACATGGAACGTAAACTTGTAAAGATAGAGCTCTCTTGCGCTGACACCTGAGTATTGACAGACAAGACGCACATTAACTGGTACCTAAAGGCTAGATAGGCGGCATCGAAGTGATCGCGTTCGTATGACTACATGGGCTAGATCGTTTACGCAATGGCTCGCACGGAGCGGGCATCGGGCGTCGTTAGCGCGGTCATATATCCTCGGATAGCCGCGAATATTGGCCGCACTAACAATGTGCGTCTTTATAAGTTTTTAACGAGCTCGGACGGTATAAATTATGTGCGGGCAGTGGGTCTCGTTATCTCGCTAACGGCGTACTAGCGGAAGCTTAATGTAGCGAGAGCTTTATTGTAGCCACTTACGGCGCTGCAGTTGTAGAACAATATTGGCGCGGAGACGTTGACTTGTAGGGGTCTATCTAGGTTTAGTACCCAATTATGCATTGATGCCTTACTTCACTAAACTAGTTTTAATTCTATCTCGAAGTAAGTGATACTATTCAGACATTCTAAAATGTCGTAGTCAGAGTTTAGGAAGTGAAGTAAGTAGAGTGTATAATTTGGGAGCTAGACGACAGAAGCGGCCAGCCTGACGGATCAGGGCATAATCGTTAGAGCGGCAACGAGCCAAGGCCTGCTCTTGAACCCACTATTAATATGTAGTGTCCAACTAGCTGACTATCCACTATGCTGAAACTCTAAATGTTTACAAAACAAATAACTTAACTACTAACTGTCAAACCATAGACATAAGACACCCTCTGTAAAATTTTGAGTTTGGTTTGTAGTAGCTCAAGTCATTTATTCATAGAGCTTGTCCACACATCCGAAGAACTTCAGATGGAACAAAAGCCCGTCGTCGTTCACCCGTACAAGAGGTATCGTATCAACATTAACAAAAATCTCAGCCAAGAGGCTTTTAGGCGGCTACATAACTAACAATTGGATTGCCCATTAGCTAAAAAAACGCCTCTAACCAACAATGAGAGGCGTGGTGGAGTACGCTCAAGAGTACCTTTCATTCATGAACAAAAAGGCTCGTAGTGTGTAGTGCGACGCATTTATATGCATAAGCATATGTTACGCAATGTACTAGAGTACATTTAAGTTAGAATTATAAATAACAAGCTTTGTCTCTAAGTACTCTGGCTTAAGAAACCGCACGACGCTGACTGCACCGCATCCGTCTATTTCAAATTAATCGGTATGCATGCGTAACAAAACGTTCAATTAAAGTCCTGCTTAATAATTCCTTGCAAACAGGCAAGTGGCTGTCAGTGCCGCGGTACGTATAGACAAGTAATTAAAGAACACTGCATGTTCCGAAGCCACATTCAAGTTGAGCTGTAATACGGAAACCATTAAGGGCGGTTGAAAGTTAATAAGTAATAGGAACAGTAATTGCCTGCCAGAGCCGCATTTAGGCGGCGACCAATTAAACGGCCTCGCTAATGGCAAGACTCGAAAAATCACCTCGGCTTTTGTACAACCGTCACCGTGAGAATTTATTGTTGCTACTACAATTACGAGTTGTAAAAACTGGTTCGCTGAATATGGATTTATTTCATTAGTGCTTTAATTAGAGTTACCCATTCGGGTAACATTTTCATGGTAACCTGAGCATTGAAATGCTCAACAGAGGTAGATTTAATGAAGTAATTTGATATCTATCATGTTTCCAGCTGAATTGTATTAGGAGTTCTAGGTAAAGCGTTAAATTAACCTCGGACTCAAATTCCCGGTGGCTCCCTGCCGCCGGGGGTTCCATATTAAACCGAGCGCCCCTACAACTGTGCGCTTTATGCAGCAAAGTATAGCCACCTTAATTAAATGCATTAATAATAATTTTACATGATTAGTCCGGGCGGCCCTGGCGGACTTCCAGCAGGGCGTCAGTAAATGAAGGTCTACCCCGCCATTACAGCTACAGAATTAATAAAAGAAATCCCTTAATTCTTCGCTTAATTAGAGGTATTCGAAACCCAACGAGGTAAATAATGCATTGTATAACACGTTTAATTACCAAATATGTAGATCATAACAAGATCGTTATAATTAACAGGGTATAAAATGCGGTAAGAAACGTTTATATGACTGCTTTACATTTAAGTATGAATAAATTACTGACGAGTTTAACTAGACACCTTCTCGGAACGTTTGGTCGCAGCCCGAGTCTTGATTAAAAATACCAATTAAGATTACGAGCTTTTTATACCACTTCTAATCAAGCAGTTAATTAGGATTTAGCGTAAGCGTCCGAGACCGGGCCGGAGAGCGACCCCGCGCCGCGCTGGGCCGCCGCCGTCGCCACCGCAGCCGCCGCTCGCTGTTACTAGAGACCAACCCGCACTCTGATAACAGACGCGTTCTGATAATATTAAACGCACTGTTACACTGAGTCACGTTACATCATTTACCTATCACTGATTACCGAGTCATTTCCCGAGTTTAATTGATCTGCAATATCTGAGATTAGTTAGCAGCAACAGCACTATACATTCTTACGCAGAGATGTACCTACCTACTTGTTGATAAAGTAAAGTAGTGGTGTAACATATAACGTCTAATGCAAGTAAATAGAAAATATAGAAATCTTTTGTACTCCACTCCTTTTCCGAGACTTGTTGTTTTAAATATACACGAAAGCCAAGACATATCTCTTCCATTTTAGGAGCGGCGAAGTAACAAATCAATATTTGGTGTGAGTGCTTTTTCGTGCAACGGAGAAGCTTTTATCTGGACAACGGCCGGATGGCAGCACAAACAGTCAAAGGACGGACACATTCACTTTAACATAACGCGATTCCACCATCCTTCCTCCACATATTTCTATTCTCTAGCTTTGTAAATTATGTAATTTTATCGCAGCTAAAGTTGCCACCGTGAGATAAAATGTCACTCCAACCTCGTTGGTAGTATTGTCTGATATTAAATACATTTGAATAGCAAACTGTCTATCTTCCTTATAATATATTATAGGTTTATAGCACTGCGGTGTATACAACAAACAATAATTTAATTACATTCTACCTGTGTGTACATCACCGGAAAAAGCTTTAATTAACTTCGCCAATGAAATAGTGAGGTTTAACCAGTACGGACTAAGTGGAAGTTTACCGCAAGCGTTAATTATTATCTGCGAGGAGTGCTCTTTGTTTAGTTGCCAACTCTAAATTAGTTTTCGAAATGGATCATTCGCACCCCGGCCGCCCCCGGCCCCTCCGCCCGGCCGGTAATTGGAACGTTCCGAGATGACACCACTCGGCTGCCTCTAATCAGTTAACAAGAAACACACTACATGCTATTGTGATTCGCAAGCACAAGCACACGCCACCTCCGCGCCTTTGAACCGCGGAGCTCTAGTTGAGTACCGGCGCACACGCCTCGCCTCGCGCCTCGCGTGCTTGAGACGCTCGCTGACGCCGCTAATACACGTCATAATTAACGCAACAAGATTATGTTGCACTGAAACCAGGACAATCCTTGTAACTACCTATATTGTACGTTATGCTCTTAGAACAATGTAACCCAACGTAAATTATTTTTCTTATCACCGTCATTATTCAATTAGTCATCATTGCTCGATTATAACCCTTAGCAATAATAATAGAGCAAAATGGTATACTTATTGTGTTAGCAGTCGGTGGTGGTCGGGTCATGCTGGACTGTGCAGCGTTCGCGTTGTTTATAGCTTAGCATTAACACTGGCTTTTAGGTCAGTTGTCTAGTGACGCAACTGTTGACAACGGACTTAAGCATATCCCACAACGTTTACGACAGATTAAAAGTATTTTTGAGTTATAAATTTTAAATGTCGGCAGTTTCTATGCATATTTCATGAAATCTTTTAATTTATTAGCACAGAACATAATTATTTTATGTTCTCTTATTAGTCGACAGCCCTGAAACCGGAATGAGTTCTGCTTCCATCGCGATCACAAACTTCCATTAGGCGAAATATTTTAATTAATTCACTTCGCTAAGTAAGAAAGCGCTATCCGATCAGCACACATAGAGATAAGTACAATACCCGAAACTTGTACACACTCAGCTATAGAATGACAAAACCTTTTAGCGGGGTAATCCTGTTAAATACTGAGATACAAGGAAAATGCTGTCATATGTACAGAGAGGAGAATGGAGAGGTTTCTTTAACAGCGCGTGATCTTGTTTGTTTTTGGCACTCGGCGATGGGCGTAAGCACTTATCTTTAGAGTTCTTGCATTAAGTCGTCAACAATTAAGGCTCATTAAATTTCATTAGAGCAGTGTCCGGGCGAGGCGCGGGGCGAGGCGAGGTGCGGCGGGGTGAGCCGGGCCGGTGCCGGTCGCCGGTCGCCGCTTAGACGGATAATCTCCAGCTGTCAGCCGCTAATGCGTTTTAGAGTACGTAATTTGAACCGTCGAGATCGGCGGTAATTAACGCCCGCAATTAAGCTAAGTGATTATTAGTGACGAACACAAGAGTCTGGGTGTGCGCCTCTGTCTACTAGCTGCATTGAAAGCCTCTTTCTTTAACTCTGTTAGCACGATCGTATGGCTGTGTAAAGAAATTCTGGTTATTTTGATTAGCACACTTCGGAAACTAGAGCCTTAACTTACTTTAGTAAGATAGGTTGTTTTTATGGAAAGGAAAAATAATATAAGAAGTTGAGACATTTGGTCATCATTAACCTGTTGCTGCTCAGAAGTTTTGATAATTGGTGATTTTTTTTTCACCTTTGGCACCCTGTATCTTTTCCGATGAAAAAAATACTCCCGAAAACAGTTTTTTGACAATATCTTATTCGTTTTAAGTAGGTCGATTATAATCGACGCGACGATAGCAAAGGGTTAGTGGCTAATAAGTGGTTCCGAAGGAGCACGTAGAAATCTGCAAAATGACTTTTTTAAACTCTCGGACAAATTTCCAGGAAAAACTCCCAAATGATCGGACTACTTAATATGTTTAAATTAGGATTTAATTTTAAATTCCGCTTAAGTCCATTTTATCCAATCTACGAGTTTCGGGGTCACTAGGTATGTAGGTAAGGAAACTTTTAAATCAATAACTAAATATATTTCTACGATAAAATTAAGTAGTTACCTACAAAAAATACCTTACAATGGTGACATTTATCACAAACAAGATTTAGCAGATCAGCTTTTTATAAGTGAAGTGTTTCAGGTTTCCAATGAAATGTAATTTAAGTGAACATACACTCGAGAGCTGAGTGAAGGCTTTACGTCACTTCAATTTTGTGTTAAAAGTAAGTGTGCGCGCCTCAAGTAACCCGGGGTAATGTATTCCCATATATACATAAGTGAAAACATTTTAAGAAGCTCCACGGACCCACTGCATCACCCCGGGGGTTAGGGCCTAAAAGCACTATCGCCGAGCCAAAGCCTTACAACTCTTCTCAAATTCAACTTACTTTGCTCTGTGGATGTACCCGCGCGGAGGTTTTCTACACCGACCCGGATCATCTTGATGCTTACAAATATTCTAATAAATAGGTACTTACTACTTAATATATGTATATACTTATCTCCAAATAAGAAGTGCCCGCTATTGTGGATAAATCGTAGATTCTGAATGCTTTTTAAAAAACAATACGTATTTAATGGCAGGGACTACTACACAAAATTTTTAAGTTCTATCTCACGTCACGGACTATTTTATAGATTAAGAGATGTGCCCAACAAGGCAATCTATCATTGAATGTAGAGTTCATCATATTTAGCTATTTTTGGACACCTAGGTAAGCGACTACTAGACGGCTGATATTGATGGTTCTGCTCACCTATCTGGGCGGACATTTTGCATCCCTATTGAGGGATACCTACGCGCGTTAGTTATTATAGAAATTAGAGACTTAACATAAAAAATGCCTTATCTAAATATATAAAAGGAGAAACTGACTGACTGACATATCAACGCACAGCCTAAACGTTAGAAATTAACATTAGAAACTATACATATAGAAACATTTCGAGTCGATTTTGGAAAATGCGCTTACGACATTTCACTATAAACCCATGATACCTACCTATACCAATCAGGTAATGGTCCTGAACGTAAAATATCACACTATATTCCCAATTGGGAATCAATTAATAAATATATTTTAACGAATACTTACAATAAAAAATCTTTAAGCTACTTACTAATAGGTAAATACACACTGTAGAATAAATGTACGGTCACGAACATTAATGTGTATACACTTTGGTACCATGTCACATTATTTTTTTGACAAATTGAACTGTAAGTCTCACTAAATGTCAAATATGTTAGTGCGACAGAGTCCTAAAGTGGGTATGTATGTCTGTACCTCATATGACAGAACAGCGTAGGTATATTATAGGTACTTATTTGATTTTTACTAGTTAATTAGCTAGATAGTAGGATGGTAGTGATACCGTGCCGAATACTAAGGGGGGTTATTCAGCGTCTGTCGTTTCTTTTTTATTATTTTTAAACATTGTCAATTCTCTACTTTTACGAAGCAATTCACACTTGATATTAATTCAGAATGATGAGCTGAATCATATATCTCTCATAGTCGTTATGATCTTCTTCCTTGCGAGCCGATGGCGATCGGAACTAAATTTTTGCTGACCAATAATTGGCCACGCCAACGGCATTGTCAGTGGCTTCGTAAAGGTCGTTATGATGTTAGGTAGGTGTCCCCTGTACGTACTTGTACTCAGTATTCGGTTCGGTGTCACTAACAGTAATAATCGTTATTTTAATATAATATAATAGGTAGTAATAATCATTATACTTAATATCACAATGTTTTTCTATAACATTGTATTCCGGCTAGTATCAAAATCGCCGACCGTAGTTTACGGACACATGTAACGAATTCAAGTTTAGCGTAGCGCGTGGCTGTAGAGTACAGCCAAAGCTTTACGTGGCTGCAGGCTGCGTCAGGGTCGGCGGGGCTCCGGAGCTGTCCAGGTCACCGGGGGTGCAGCACTCCGGGCCTGCACTCGCACTCCGCTGCACCTCATGAACACCGCTTTCTCTGCATACTGAACGAAGCCATGCTCGATTTCATATAAAATAAATTGAAAAGTTTTCGAGTTTAATTCCGTCTCTCAAGCCGCCGCCGCCAGTTCGCGCTCGCGGCGTGGCGGAAGCGAATCTCGATGTTTTGTAATGGAGCTTTTTAAAATGGAAGTCGAACTTTTGTCAGACACTTTTAGCCGCGCCGGAGATACATTTAAGCTTTTTAACTTTTCTACTCCGGTAATGTATCCCACTCCGTCCTGCGTCTGTAGAGGTGTCGTATAAGTTTTTTATCCTGAGTAGATGAAGTAGGAAGTTTTTATTTGTGTGAGTGCGCACGTCCCCAGTCGCTGGCAATAATCCTGCCAAAGAACTCTCTATCCGACTTGTGAACGGTTATTTTTTTCATGTTCGACGACAGTGTAAACATTTTGCCTACGATCCATTAAGTAAATGCACTCAGGCCACCACTCGGCACTGCATTAATATTGCATTTCTAACTCCCCCTCCTCACGCCGACCCCTCGATGGACACCACTTCGGCAGGTTTTCAGAAACAAAGCTAATGGCCGACCAGAGTATTTACCTACATAATAGCTTAACTGACATGACAATGATGTTTCTATTCAGTACAATGCTTATCAAAGGCTATAACCAACCAATTAGCAGATAAAATATGTATAATGCTATTATCTCTTGGAGTAGGTATACAATTTATTGACAAAATTGTTTGGTAGCACAGCAGGGCAATGTACCGTGGATCTATTGTGGGTAAACAATGATTGTTCTTAACCGTCTCCTCGAGTCGTTGTTGGTTGTAACATTCTTTACAAATTACATCAATCTCACAAAATCAATAAGTGTTTGTAGCTAATGTAAGCGCTTAACGAGCCGCGAGCGGTACTCCTGAGCGGATCAGCAAATGGAGTGCTTCATGCATAATGTAGCGCAGGCTGAGTGTTGTTTTGAAAAGCGTTCTGAATTTGTTATTTTCGTCACACCAGGTGATGCCCGAGAACCTCATGAAACATTAACGACATATCAATATGTCAATGATTCTAGAATCGTCAGAAGACGCATTAAATTGTATAAACTGTTTCCAGAAAGAGCACGTCCTATATAGTCCCGAACGTAGATGGCCTTTATTTAAACAAGATTCCAATTAATCTAAGCTACTAATTCAACAAAGTATCTTATACTCTTAGAGCGCAGCACAGACCCATCAGCGAATGCCATCTACGAAGTCTCTGGAAGTGCAATAGCAAAATGAAGCATAATTTAAAGCTGAGAAATCATCTCTTGCCGTAAAGCGTATTTCTACATCCTTACATAACTTTATTAAATGATAACAGGAGATAACCAGCACCTCAGAATTAATTAATCCACTCAGAGATTGCATCTAAAAGCCCCGGTGCCCCTCGCTCCTCCCGGGGTCGATCCGTTTCCAGCCACTTAAACTTCACGCGGCGCGCTCTAGCTTCCGTTTTAATTACAAAATTAATTCAAAATGTAATTAAAGTTAACAATAAGGCAGCAAACAATTGAAGTTATTTATGTTAGTTATGTTTTATAGCGAACAGTACGCGCTGGAAACGCGATCTAAGTACCTTCTCGTGTGCCGGTTCTCGCTGAAAGTTGTTTATTATTAATGTAGGTAAGGTACTCATTATAGGTACAATCACACTCTTTTTTTAAAATCTCAATTATTGATTAGCACCATCTGATCAAACAAATTACTTTCACAAACTCCCTTGCCACTCATTTATATTTGATCAGTATTCGTCGTGATCAGTCGTTCTATAAATCTGTGATTATCTAAATGGGATGGGAGCTGCCATTTTTTGCTTTCGTCGCTTGTGGATTGTACGTGATAATTAACATATATCATCCTGAGTGGTATTACCACTACAGCTGTAGCTTGAAGCTAGATCACGTCTGACTGAGGCGACACACTCTTACAGGTAATTAATAGCCATTACGCCGTCTCGTCATCGTCAGCACAACGAGTACTTGCACGCTCAACACTCTAAAAGCTTTTATAAGAAAACGATCAATTCGACTATTCTAGCAAACTAAAAAAGTACACACCCGCAGTTCGATGCAGTACTTAAGTACCTAAAGAAAAAGATTTGTTTGTGGATACGTTAGGTTGGTAAGTATCTACTTATATATTATAGGTTCCTACCTATCTACATATAAATATAAATGGAACTGGAAATGGAATTAGGTATTTTTATAGCTAATACGGAATCAACAATCTTAATGATTTAATTTAAACGGTTGAGCAGTTTTCTGTTGTGGTGTGCCCAATGGGACATCGTGATGTGCATTATAGTAATCCAGCCTAACATAATTATATTAGGAACTCTGTATGACTGTTTATTTCACTTGCATGTCTAAACTGTTGGATAAAGTAGGATAAACATTTAATTAGGTACCTACTTACGGCACATATGCAGATAGGTACTTCGATTGAAACGAAACCCAAGGATGGACATAGGCCACTTTGTGGGCAATTTCTTTGGACGAACTTGCTTGAGAGAGTACTTTCCGGGCGGATTTAGAGTAATAAGGCGATAACGAAGTCCATGCGGAAACGACGAGGCTGGCGCAATAAATAGGTAGGTTACAAATTTAAAATCATTTATCGTTATCCATTACATCAACATGTACCTAGCTAGTAATGTAAAATGTATAAAGCAAAAGGACGTCAGGAGGTAGGTAGCCACGACGCGGACCGCGACGTACACTCATCCACTCAGGGCGCTAACGCTATACAGGCAATAAAGCTGCTCTGAAAAGCACTTAACGGGATTGATTCAGACCATTTACCATTCTTTAAACAAACACAAAAACTTTTCTACTCTGATAAATTATAAGACCTTTGAGGATGTCCATAAGTATGTACGTACTTACCTGAACATTTCATGTTTTAAATTTCAATTTTGTTTTGAAAGCACCGGTTAGATAATATGATTCACAAAGAAAAGAATTAACGCCCGAATAGCTGGTGGCCTACTGAGTTGGCAGTGACAGAATTACTATCCGATTGCTAGAAGGTAGTAATTGCTAGTTTTCATCACAAATTGCTTGATATGATTATTTTGATCAATACGTTTTTTTTCTTTGATGAGAGTGGAAGAAACGAAAGTGGTGTGACAGACAGGATCGTAGTAGATGGAATTCCACGGTCCCTGCCAGAGGTTTCTGCTTACCCCAACGGGAAACAATCTGGTCTTGATGTGTTCTTATGCATAATAATTATGTATGTTTGATTTTATTTGACCAGCCATTTCACATCAGCATGGCTGGTCGCCTTCTTCTTCAGCATAAAAGACGCAGAATTTGTAAAAGTACAACCAATTATTTAATTCTAATGCAGGCCAAAAATAAATCTCAAAATCAAATAGGATTCCCGCCAATTATTAAAATCATCACAAACCAAAATAAAACAAATACCTCAAAAAGTATATAGTGTGTATCCGAACATTAGCAAAGGTAAAATAGTACAAAGATAAATATGTAGAGGGCGCTGTCTACCTTAACATCAACTGTAGAATTCTTTGTGTATAATGGTATAATGTAATCTACACAAGCACTGTTATCTAAAATAAAAATAAACGAAGTAATGACAATATAGGTTGTGTATAATTTTTATGTTGTTTGTTTTCTATATTGCTACAAAAACATTGTTTTGATGACTGTCATTCAACTAGGCAGTATAGTCTTAAGATCTTAATTCGTCTTAATTTGACGTATGGGAAAAAAAATGTCATTTTCACGCGCGAATTATTTCACAATATTATTTTATGTTTTTTGATTATTGTGATTACGTTAAAAAGAAAGACAATCTCTGTTTCGTCGAATACCTATTGTCAATAATGCCTACGACTCGGAAAAAAGTTATTAAAACAGTTTATAAGGATGAAGACAATAGTGACGCAGAGAATGCCGCTGGGGACTTCAGTGATTCTGGTTCTGAAGCTGAGATACCTGAACATTCGAGTTCGGAAGAAGATGAAGAAGATGAGCATTCTTCAGCTGAAGAGTTTGATGAAAAATCTAAGAAAAGGCAACCTCAAGCTAAGAAAGTAAGGAAACAAGAGTTTGCTAAGCAGTTAATTAGCAAAATAAACCGGCAATCTTATGCCGGCGATGAAGAGCTAGATGTTGCACCGACTCTCTTCTCCGTCAAAGATTTGACTGAAACAGATAAACTGCTACCTACTGTTTTAAATTTATCAGAAAGTGGTAAGTACTAATGGAGTAAAACATTATCATTTCCTCTACATCTTAACTAACTAAGCACCCATGATGTAGTAAATATTTTTGATTTTTGTTATTTATTAACCCTATCAATCGAAGGCCTGAAGAGTGGGACATATACAGGCATTTTTTTTTCTTTAAAAAATATTACCTTAATAGAATTTTATTCTGTATACAGGGTATGTGGTATAGTTAGTGTTCAACTTTGTCTTTTTAGTTTAGCCATAGTGCAAATAAAATGATAATATCAAAAATTTTAGTTATTTTCTGTTAACTTCAGATAGTAGTGAGGATGAATCTCCTAAAGCACCATCTAAAAAGCAGACCCCGGCCACTATCACATCAATGCGGCACCAATCAGACAGTGAAAATGAATCTCCCTTGGAGTATAAAGATGTGAGTAAAAATATCTTACTGATTATTTATGATTGTTATTAAAGAAATTATCTTAATATAATTTTTAAAAAATAACATAACATAACATAACAAATACTTTATTGCACAAACAGGAAAAAACAAAATACAAAACAAAAGAGAAATAGAATTAGTACAATAGGCGGCCTTATTGCTAAGTAGCAATCTCTTCCAGGCAACCTTTAAGTATAGGAGATATTGAATATTAGGTAAAAAAAAAAAATAATAATTATAAATTATCTTTAAATTTATAGGTATGGTCACAAAATGTCCAAGATAATAGTGAGGAGGTTGCCAAGAAGACATTTATGGAACTTGAACAGCATAAGGCTAAGATTGAGGAGACAAAGGCTTCACTCCTGAAGTACCAAGCATCAACATCAATCCAGGGGGGAGAGGTAGATATAAAGAACCTTTTAGCCCAGGGTGAAGAAGTTCTACCTGAGCCAACACCAGAAAAAAAGGGAAGAAAAGTCAAGAAGAATGCAAAAGTTGATAGCGACTCAGAAATGGAAGACTGGGAAGAAGTAAATGGTAAGTAAAGTTAAATCCTAATAATGTTTGTTGCTAAATAAAAACAATGTCTTGCAAATTCCCTGCAATTTCATTACAATTAAATATAAGAAATGTGTAATCTTTACAGAGGCTAAAACAATACCCCAACAAGGTTTACAACTTGTGGTAGACTTCCCTGATGCTGCATGTCGAAAGACGAAAAAGAAACTGGATGTTGAAATGATGATGAAAAGGAAAATCAATAGAGTGAAAAAAGAATATCAAGTTTATATGCACAAAGTGCATGTCCTCTGCTGGTTGGGGCATGGAAACCACATCAGTCGGGTTTTAAATAACCAAGAAATTCTAGCAGCTGCCTTGTCATTGGTTCCTTCGAAGGAGTGCTACCCAGGTGAAAGAGTGGACATGAAATATCTTGAACAAATTACAACTTGGTATAAAGATAAACTCTCATTAAATCAGGATAAAAATGAAAACAAATTTCGGCCTAAAGCTCCGCCATTAAAAGATATATTGTTAGGACAAATAAAAAGCAGAACTGTAACAACAAAAAAATATCTTGTTTTTATTTTTGTCAGTATGTTAAGAGCTTTAGGTTTACAATGTCGAGTCATGTTCAATTTTGTCACCTTACCAATTAAACCACCGAGTTCAGAACTTTGCTCACTTTCCACAAAACCAAAAGATGAAAAGAAAAGTACATGTGACAAAGTAAAAACTGAAAAAGCTCAGAACAAAGAAAAGAAAAAGACCACCAGCAGCAAAAACAAATCAAAGCAAAAAATACAACAAGTTGATGGTAATGATGATAGTTTCCTCTTAAGTGATGATGATGCCATGGAAAGCATAACACAATTGGATGGAAATGACGATACAAATGTTAAACCTAGAAATACTAGAGCTACAAGAGCAAAAAAGAAAACAGATGGCACAACTAATGATATTGAGGATGTCTCACCACCAAAAAGAGCTAGAAAATGTCCAAGTCCGAAAGGTTCAAAAACTGCACCCAAGACTGTAGAGGCTAACAAAGACGTAACACAAAAACGAAAAAGAGCTACAAGAAAAGACGAAACAGATAAATCAAACCTCACAGACAAATCATCTGGAATTTCAAATTTTCAGCAAGAAAAAATGGACGTCGACAATCAAGATGCTAAGCACACGTCTCCAAGTCCCCGAAAAACCAGGAATACTGACAAAAATATCGGTACTAAGGCAGCAACATCACAAAAGACTACGAAACCTGAAAAATCCACGAACAAACTACTAAACCCACCTAAAATTACAGTCACAAATGACAAAACTGTAACTAATATATCAAGCAAATACTTTGAAAATGAAAAGACAACATCAGTGAAATCATCAAGGCTGAGTCTCAGCAGAAATCGCTCACAGACTGCTAACCCATCCACCTCACAGGAGACTGACGCTAAAACGGATGACAAACTCGTTAAATCAAAATCAAGAACTAAAAGTGCCCCAGGGAGTTCTGTTGAAACCAGTAAATACTTTACAAGTCCAGAAAAGAAACCTGAAATAAAAAGAACGAAAAATACAAAACTCTCTAGAAGAGAAGTAGCTAAAGAAGATGCGCAAAGGGTTAGTCATAGGGATCTGGCGAAAGGTAAAGCTAAACCTAAAAACGATGTCACGGGCGACCTCGTTGACATCATCAAGAAAAGAGTTAAAGAAGCAAAAGAAGACTCAAAAATGGGCATAGTGAAAGGTACGTAGGTAGTCAGTTATGTTGGTAGGTAGGAAAGGTAAAAGGTACGTAACGGAATTTATTTAAAAATCCATTACATTGTTTTACAGCAAAAGCCAAAAAAGAATCAGATGAAGATAGTGACTATTTACCTGAAGAATTGCCGAAACGTCGCAGTTCCAAAAGCGATGAAGATTTCAAACCAACTAAAATCAACCCTAAACCAAGTACAAGTACTGGTAAAAAGAGAATCGACCGCCGCGTTTTATCCTCGGATTCTGAAGAAACTCCAAAGAACAAATGTGATGTCTGGTGTGAAGTTTTTGTTGAGGAACTGGAACAGTGGGTTGCGGTGGACGTGATTAGAGCAAAAGTACATTGTACTGGTGAGATTTATGTAAGTACCTATTATGATGTTATTTTATCCACAGTATTGAGTTTATCTTCTCTATAATTTCATATCACTGATATTTATTTAACCTAAATTACTTTTGCGTCTAGAATCGTGCCACGCATCCAGTTTGCTACATAGTGGGCTGGGATAACAACAACTACTTGAAGGATCTCACTCGTCGCTACGTGCCACATTGGAACACGGTCACCCGCAAGCAAAGAGCTGAGCCTGTTTGGTGGGAAACCGCCATTAAACCATGGCTCGGACCCAAGTCGGCCAGAGACCGCGAGGAAGACGAACAGTTAAACAGGATGCAGTTGGAAGCACCATTGCCTAAAAGCATCGCTGAGTGAGTGTCATTGTTAACATTTTATTTAATCATGCAGAAACGACTTAAACCAGTGAATGTCATGTTCACATCAACATTTTAAGGATGGTGCCGTATTACCAAAATTCAATGTTAACAATTATTTTATTATATGCAGTGACCGGTCAATCGGTGAGCGGGTCACAGGCTAAACGTTTGTTAATAAGAATGACCTAGCTCTATTCTCAAACCTCATACTTTACTAAATACATTCCAGATACAAGAACCATCCTCTATACGCGTTGAAACGCCATCTCCTCAAGTTCGAGGCAATCTACCCGCCGGATGCGGCAACCCTCGGCTTCATACGCGAAGAGCCGGTATATGCGCGAGAGTGCGTATACGTCTGCCGGTCCAGGGACACTTGGCTTAAAGAGGCGAAGGTGGTGCGCCTTGGGGAGCAACCCTACAAGGTCGTCAAAGCGCGGCCTAAGTGGGATAAGGTTAGTTCAATTAATTTTATAATATCCCGCCATGGGCTAAACGTCGCTTTCGCAGTGACAAATATGTATGCGGGCTTTGACCAAGGCGCGCGGCGACCTTTATCTATGGAGTCTATTTGACAAAACACGCGGTACTTGCGCCGCCATGTCGCGCCCAATAACGCAACCCATGCCGCTCCGCTGTATGACAGCTTGATGATTCGAGTGTTGCTTACCCGAACAATTTACCTTGAGTATGCTTTTGTTAGGCTTTTATGAAGAAGTAAAATATAAATGATCTAAAACAGTACTGGCTACTTAGTAGAAATAGGAATTTAAAATAGTAAACCTAATTGTAAAAAAAATAAAATTGAATGAATGAATTGAATTGAATGAATGAATTGAATTGAATGATTGATTTGAATGTAAAAAATTCCAGCTGTCCAATAAATTGATCACTGACAAACCGCTGGAAGTGTTCGGGCCCTGGCAGGTACAGGACTACGAACCTCCGGTGGCTGAGAACGGGATCGTGCCGCGCAACGCGTATGGCAACGTCGAACTATTCAAGGATTGTATGCTGCCTAAAGGGACTGTTCACATCAAATGTAAGTTTCGAAACACTTCAGTAGGTATATCAATGTTATGTTGTGTGTGTCTCTAAATCGGCGAGCAATCATGAAGTCTTTCTGAAAATGGAAGAAGCAACAGTGGTGTATCAGGGTCGTAGTAAGGGGAATTACGTGCTCTCTGCCTACCCCAACGGGAAATAGGCGTGATCTTTTGTACGTATATCAAAGTTAAAGGTGCAGCGGGGTCTACACGGGTTACGTAGATAAACGTCGTACGATTAGTCGAAGCACGCGATATAATTCGCGCCGCCTACGATAGCGATAGAGTACCCGTGCAGACCTCGCAGCTTATTAAATTTTTTCCCTTATATTAAACTCTTATTATAAGTTATTACAAATTATCAAAATTCAAAATGCAAATTATCAAAATGCATCCTCAAAATTAACTTATTTGTAAGATTTCTGTTTTCAATCTTTCTGCCACAATAAAAGCGAAATACTTGTATTGTAGATATAGAACACTAGTATTAATTGTACATGATATAATTTCAGTGCCTGGTCTGAACCGAGTAGCGAAAAAGTTGAACATCGACTGCGCGCCCGCCATGACAGGGTTCGACTTTAACGGGGGTTGGTCGCACCCCGTGTATGACGGCTTCGTCGTCTGCGAAGAGTTTCAGGAAGTTATAACTGACGCTTGGGTCAAGGTAAGCTAATTGGTATCTTACATGAATGACATCGTAGTTTCATTTAGCTTATTTGGAATATAGGGGCGACTATGTACTTTGAACTCTATACCCGTTCCGAATTGTCACAGAAAGGCTTCCGCAATAGGTGCTGATTCTAATCTTGTTTTAAGTTTTACCTGCCATTTTCTTATCCGCTGAAAAGTAAAGAACAGATTGACCGCCGTCAGCCTGTCGAATACCCGTCCCTATCGTTAGCGGCGGATAAGAAAAAGACAAGTATAACTTAAAATTAGGTGTCAGTTGGAATCATTATTGTGTTCTTAAATTAGCACTGTTGTAAAAAAATACATAACGACATTTCAGAACACAATTCTATAACAAGACAGTTCAAGTTTTCTGCGACTTTAATTAGTTAATCAAAGTAATTTATCTGTTCAAGAGTTCAAGTAATTTTTGTCTATTGATACAATCTCAAATCAGTCGAAATTACTTTGAGTCTGTCCTTTGTTTGTTAATCACCTGATTGTCCGAAAATGTAAGATTAATCCGTGCTTCGGAGGGCACGTTAAGCCATTGGCCCCTTCTGTCAGCCGTAAAACATCTCCACCAACCCGCAGTAGAGCAACGTGGTTGAGAATGCTCCATACCCCCTCCAGTTATAGGCTAGTTATGTACGTTTTATGATACAATCTTATTATTTCAGGATCAAGAGGAACAGGAGCGCAGAGAGCTCGAGAAATTAGAAGCTCGTGTGTACGGCAACTGGAGGCGGCTGATAAAGGGCCTGTTGATCCGAGAGCGACTCAAAGATAAATATGGATTCGACGACCCTCCCGCGCCGGCGCAGAAGAAGAACAAAGGCCCTAAACTCGTTGTCAAGAAAAAATAATGTAAGTTTGTTATACATATTTAGAAAGTAGAAGTATGTTTGTTCAAATCCATATTTTTTTAAGAAAAAACCAAAATGATTCACTTGTGTTGTGTGTGACTTTCCGTTAACAGTCGTCTGTTGGATATCCATAATTATGTTCATCATTGTATTTAAACTAAAAAAGTGGAGGTCCCATAATCAAAAACTTTTTATACTTTCAAAAACCTGGTTGTGTACAAAGCAGTTCTGTAAAATTGCATGTTTAGTTTTAGAGTGATGAAATCACTTTGAGCCAGTATATTGTAACTAATGTGAGTGTTATTTATTTATTGTTTTTTATAAGTGCTGGACACTGGCTTGTTTAGCATTTAAGAATGTTGTAAAAATAATTGTATGGTGTTGCTACCTCATTTTAACATTCGCAAGAAAAGCTTTTTATACGCCATTTTATAGATTGATAGATATTGCAATAATCATGTGCCTATATTTTACTTTAATGTAAAATAAATGATACCAGTCATCACAATTTACTTAATTTAATTTTAACAATTGTTTAAGATAATATTAAATACAATAAAAACATGATTTTATAATAAAATATATTTTTTCACAATGAATGATTTTTTTATCAATCTTCGGGTAGTAGGGATAGGAAATAATAGTACTAATGACAAATTAAAATATTTATTCAATAAAAATTGATAAATTTAATAGTCGATTATTTTTCATATTATAAATATTATATTATAATGCAATAAGCTGTAATTTATATTACTATTTAACATTTGGGTTTTTGTTACATAGCGAAAGCTCTAAAAGCATATATATATTTTAGTTAAAATTTACTCTAGCACAGCATATTGCTGTCTGAAACTGTAGTGTATGTACAAAAATCTTTGGTGTATAAAATTATGTATAGACACTTCAGGTCTTCATTGCAAGACCTGGTCGGTCGAAACGATTGCACTTATTTGCAATCTTATCCGCGTTTACAGGATAGTTAACTACCTTGATATCACAATGTGATAGCGTAAAGGTAGATATAATCACAATGCCATATATTTTTGTTTTTTTTTTCATTATTTTTCTCATATTTTTTTCCTTTATTATTTTATTTAGTCTTACTTACCTACTTTAAGTCTATGCATCTTACGTACTACAATATTTTATGACGAATTTATAAACTAAGGGCCCAGACACATTCACCATTCACGATTTGTACATATATGAAAGGAATGTAACCTTTAATTTATATTGTTCTATCATAAAATATTTTGCACTTATCATTAAAAAATCTATGTCATTAGTCTCATTGGGTAGTATCAACCATTATTAAAGCCAGTTTAATGAATGGTATGATCTTCGGGTAGCAATGTGCAACAGATTAAATTCCTTTCATGCTACCACTCGTTCAATATCCTTCCTATAAAGTCCAGCTTCATAGGTTTATGCCATCGTCAATGTGCCTGCGCCCATACCAAAGCCTACACCCTTAGGTCCGAAGTTCCTGCCATAGCAGCCGCGGCAGTAAATCTCGCCGTTGGGTCCATCGTTCAAATTGGTGGAATCCTGAAGCAACGAAATATTTCAATAAGTACAGTAACAGTTTTAAATAACCAATTTTTATGAGCTTTTATGATTTCAATGAGGAATCCTCGTTGAGGATTTCATTTGTTGCGGTTAACGTAGTGTGTGAATGTGTATCCGAATTTCAGCGTTTATTTGCAAAGGTTTTTAACAAACATCCACATGCCTGAAAGAGATACGCATAGATATTGCATTACGATCTTTTTGTGCTGTAGTACCCGTTTCGATTGTAAAAAATAACTGTCAACTTGACATTGACAGCCAAAATGATTGACGTTTCGTAAAAGTGTTTTCGTATATGGACAAATTCGTTTGCTTTCGTCATAAATTGTTTATAATTACGTGGTCTTTAGTGTGAAAACTACAAAAATGGACCTTTTACCAATATTTCTATTTGCCGCATTAGTGATTGATAGGGGTTTAGCTGACTTTACAACTGAAGATTGTGCTTCTCTTGGATTCATAAAAGCTAACCTTTTATGTTCCTCCTGTGATCAACTGAAGGACTTCAGCTTAGAACCATTGATAGCTCACTGTAAGGAGTGTTGTCATCACGACGAATCAGCACCGAAAGAAAAGAAATACGCTCGTGCTATTTTAGAAGTATGCACATGTAAGTTCCCGGCGTACCCCCAGATTCAAGCCTTCGTGAAGAGTGACAGGCCTGCTAAGTTCCCTAACCTTCAAATAAAATACGTCCGTGGACTGGACCCTATTATCAAGTTGCTTGACAAGGATGGAATTGTAAAAGACACTGTTGCTATTGAGAAGTGGAACACTGACTCAGTGGAAGAATTCTTGAAAACTCATTTAGATAAAGAGGAGGAGGAAGACCGAAGCTACTTGAAAACTAATCAAATTTAAGTTTTCTAAAATATAGTTTTAAGTTTACAATTCATTAAGCCTTTTAATTTCACTATGCTACCCAAACAGATTGGAATATAGATGTTACTTAGTTAATATGAGTGATACTTACAAGAGATCTATGGCAGTCCGCACATGAGAAGCACCGTCTGTGCCATGTGCCATTCTTGGAGTGCATTTGTTCTGCAGCATAGACAGGGAAACCACACCGAGGGCAGCCCTGGCCTTTAGCTGCCTTCTGGCCGGTGAAGGGAAGCTGTTCAGTGCTGCAATAAAAATATATTTTAGTACAAATAAAGTATAACCTAACTAGTTTTCAAATCAAATAGACTTCTACTTGAGGAAATCATGAATCATTATACTCTTTTCCAATAAGAATTAATAAGAAATAACAAGTAACATAAAATTACCTACTTTGAATGAGAATGGATTAAAATAGTTATAAGGTAAATTGCATATTAGTGTGTTGCATATTGAAGTTGAGTGGTGAAATACATTTTTCTGCTTGCTGCACACAGATCCTAGATATTGTATCGCTGCTGTCTATGTGTCAAGTTTTACTCTTGAATTCTCACATGACATAGATTCAAATGTTAAATTGACCACCAACCACGATAATTACGCTGAGTAAATGATTCTGATTCAATATTTTATAGTATAGTTAAATGATTGTATGGTATACTAACTATGTGACAGTGGGCTCTGCGTCGGTAGAAACGAGGGTGGGGGCGTGGCCGTAGCCGAAGCCCTTGGGCCCGAAGAGTTTTCCGTAGCAGGCGCGGCAGTGGATCTCCTTGTCGGGCCCGTCACACGCCAGCATCGAGTCCAGCGGCCGGTGGCACTCCGCGCAGTTGAAGCACTTCTTGTGCCACATCTGAAGCAACCACAACTGTTATTTGAAGTTCTACCCACTTATTTAGTAGATCCACAATCACTCCTATCACGTTGGTCTAACAGAAATTTCGGTGAGGTGAGGGTACTTTGTTCCCCTTGCGATGGATGTATGGTCACGAGCATTAACCCAGTTACTCCTGAAACTATTTATGGTCTCCGGATTTCGTAATTTTTCAATATGTGTTTTATTGTGGTGCCAAAGTCTTCGGAAAAATAGTGAATAAAATCTATCTCTTCTGGGAAAGCGGGAAAATCATGGCCGTTTAAACGCCCAGTAGGAATATCCACTACTAACATACACAAGGAAATATAGCTGTATTAAAATACAATTTAAGTTTTCTTGCGCACTTTTATTTGCAACATAAACATTTTAACTGTAATATGATAATATTTCTACTATTCGGCAGTGTGATGTGTAAGAAAACATGCTTTGGGGTGCAGAGAAACAGTACATTTTTTACAAAAATAATTAGTTTTTTTCTTGCATACAGCACACCTCAGCTGATTTTCTTTATATTCCACCAGATGCGCTCCATTCTGTCATAACGGGACGTTTCACGGTAGTTTCTTGACGTTGGACGTGGACCACGCTTTTCCGTTTTTTGATACGTCACCAGAGTTCTCCAGTAAGCTTCTTGCTACCGCCCTGCGATAAGTCAGATGATAATATTCGCCACTATCAGCCTTGTACAACTGCCAAGCATTGTGAACAGCCATGTCGAGGCAATGACACAGCAATGGAAAATACCATTTTCCCCCCTGATGCTGGTCCTATATTTTGGTCAGCTCAATCTCGATTTTTTGCCCCTCTAGGAATCTATGTGCATTGTGACGATTCCTTCACTGATATTTTTGATTACGTGGCGCTGTCACGGCTATAAGAGGTGTATCACATTCGGTAGCTGCAGTGACATCTGATATAATCTGTTCCGGGGGATCCGCAGCTTCATCAATAGATACAATGCCTGTACATCTTCTTTTGGCTATCGTAGACAAAGGCAATTCATGTTCAATGTCAAAAGATTCGTCGTCTGAATAGATCAGGTCCGCTTGAGCTTTCAGCTGAGAACCTGAAAAACCCAACAATTTGAATCAATATATAAAAACTAATAAATAACTGTGTAATGGTAATAAATGTATTATGAACAAATGTATAACTATTTCGCTTACTAGCTTACCTAGAAGATTATGCCAAGTTACAACTTCTTCGCCTCCAGAATCCTCATCAGTTACATCAGCGTTCGCATTTTCAGGTGATAAAATAGCTACGCCACTTGGTAATTGATCGTTATCGTCAATACACTCCAGCTCTTCGATAATTTCAATCAATCTCAACGGTTTCATATAGCGCGGCCTGAAAAACATAACAGACGTTGATTCTCCTACTGGGCGTTTAAACGACCATAAACTTTCAAGATCAAAATTGATATAAAAAACTCTTGTGAGATACTTTATTTTCCATTTCTTGACTAATATGTACTTACGTCTCAATAAAGCTATAAGTAATAAACAATAATATCTCGAAAAACTAATAAAAACTTACCTCTTAGAAGCCATATTTCGAAATATTTTATTAACTGTCACTTAAAACCGCAAAATTAATTGAAAATAGGCACACAAATAGCATTAACAAGTTACTGTCATGAAGTTTAATTAACACTAAGGAGAATAACGCAGAGATAACTAGGGTAGAAAACATTTATTCTACAAATAATCGAGGGTAGATTTGATAAGTATTGGCGGGCGTTTAAAAGGCCAGTAGGGGAATCTGGGTTAATATGTATACACTTTGGTACCATGTCATATTAACTTTTTTGACAAATTGAACTGTAACTCTCACTTAATGTCAAATATGTTAGTGCGACAGAGTCCTTAAGTGGGTATATTATATTGTTCATGACTGTACCTCTGACTACTCCAATTGGGATATCCCAATTCTACTATATAGTCGTGAGCTTATTTTATGTTGTTGTAATCCACCATCATTCCAATAGTAAGAATAGTCCGATGCATTCATCGATAATATAATACCTAATAAGTAACATTCATTTGTGGCAATCTGTCTTTATTAACTTTTATAAGCCCCCTGAGGATAGCCTCATATTTATATTATGTATATAGATACATAAATACATAGATAAACGCACGACCCGTGATCCTTAATCAGGCGGGCAGAGTAAAAAATAATCAGATGACAACTTAGTTAATTTTCGATACCATAAGTGGCCATCCAAGAGAGAATATTTGTACATCTCGTGCAGATTGTTGACTCAATTTACCACAATGAATGCGAACAGAAAATTAGTATGTGAACTTACGGTTCCCTTAGCCAACTGCTGTTCGGCGGCGAACACCGCGCCGCCACAGCGCGGGCATCCCTGCCCTTTGGGCGCCTTGATAGACGTGGTGTCCGGGTTGTAGAACGGACGACTCGCCGAGATCTCGTCCTCGCTGGAAAACAAGTTGCTGGTTAACTAAACTGTCTCTTTTAGCAATATAGCTGTAGTCTGGACTGTTTCTAAACTCGCCAGATGCGGTAACTTTTAATATTTTCTTGAAAGCATATCAGAGGGCCTAACAAGCCACAAACCCTGCAACCCGTCAAGGACGATGTAGACCTGCGAGAGTCTCGATTCGCGCAAGTTATGCGTTAACATCTTGCGAAGTAAGAACTTGGCCAGGCTAGAAAAACAAACAAGAACTCAGTCAAAGAGATACTTACGTCAAGCCATCGGTCTGCAGGAAACCGGAGCCGCAAGCGAAACCGTAGCCGTGAGGGCCCCATTTCTTGCCGTAGCAGGTTTTGCAGTAGACCTCGCTGTCGGGGCCGTCGCATGCGATGATGGAGTCCAGGGTCTTGGTGCAGTCGCGGCACTTGAAGCACTTGCGATGCCACTCGCGACCCTTGGCTAGCACCTGCTCCGCGGCGAAGACCATACCACCGCATCGGGGGCAACCTTTGCCGGGCGGGGCCTGGATCGCGGCCGTGTCGATCAGCGTGGTCTTTGGTGCTGAGTCACTGTATAATGAAGATTCGTTATAAAGTCACGAATCGGGTTCATGGATATCAAATAATTTTAGTTTTCCTAGTTAGTAGCTATTTTTTTTTTTCAGTAATTCCCAAACCGCAATAAGTACCTATGTATCTAATTGGCTAAAAAAAGTACTCTACAGTATGTCATAATTCTAGAGGGGCGGCCAATTTCGATTCAACCATATTATTAAATCGCCATGAAGTATTATTAGATACGTAGGTAATTAAAAATCGTGCAAAAATATCACTCGTGACGTGACGTGTTGTCTAGGTAGACGACACCAGACAATTACGACATATCTAACCAAGCCGCCAAGATTACATAAGAAAAAGTAAGTTGGTATACAAACTGTTAATGAATTAACTCTTGGATCGTGTAATGTAAACAAATTAAACTAAACTCACGCATTTATGATTAGTTAGTGAACTTAGTGAGATTTCTCGTAATTATCACATTTTACGAGTGAATGGTTATGCGTGACCCAATGAAGAGGATGTGTGGGTGGATTTACGGCTTATTACATGCTGTAAGCCGAAAACCCGCGAGCGGCGAGTCTCGCCGATATTAAAATTAGTTCGTTCGAGAGCGGAGCGCGCGTTCTATTTCCATTCTGGCACGCTGCCATCTCTTGTTTGTATTATAAGCTGTTTTTATGAAAGTGACTATGTGATGGAAATAACCTGAACCTGTCTTGTAACCTGAGAACTCTGAGCCGTACTGTTGCTATGGAATTCATAAGTGATGATTACGTCGTGTTAAGGTAATGGTGGTTACGTTATAATGGAATGTGCTGTAAATAATGATATGTTCACCGATAACACAAACACTATTTGCTAAAGCATCTATAAGCAAATATTCGGTTAAATAATTAGGTAAACGAGTGGAGGTAAAAGGTATAGCAGTCCTATAGACTGCGTCGGTTTAGGGTCTGGGGTAACACAACACTTTTAAAATACCTTTGCCACTCCAAGTCCTTTATATCACACATAAGACCGAGGGATGACATCCCTCCGTGCCCAATACCTCTAGGACCAAATCTTTGTGCGTAGCATCCTACAGCGAAAGCAAACAAGCATGATTATACATTGCATCTGTAGAGTACACAGCACGTGAGATAGGGATATTGTGTAGTCAGGAGCTGTGCCCTCGCCAGATGAGTATATGGCTGCTCAAATGGTTCTTACCCATTGGCGTAAGGGTCACTCTGCAGGACACCAGCGCCCTTGCCGTAACCGTATCCCTTAGGGCCAAACTTCTTGGCATAACATACTACAGAGAAAACATATAATTAAAACCACAGAACAGAACAAGGTTACCAAAAATTATATTTATGAACATTTACGTTAAAATAATGTGATTGAAGAAAATTTTAAATGATGGATCTTATAAGTTGGCAGTGACCAAAAATATGATAAATAAATGGGATTGGAATGAAAACACCTACCTTTACAGTAAATGTCTTTATCGGGGCCCTCGCAACAGTTCGTGGAGTCCAGTCGTTTCGCGCAGTCGCCGCATTTGAAACACTCCCTGTGCCATGCCTGAACATACAGCGAACGGTGATGGTCAGTGGGGGTCAGGAGGGACATGCGAGATGGGTGCGGGCAGGCTACACTACGGGGACATTCTGTTATCACAATGACGGGTGATGTTACTGCACAGGTAAAGAGGACGGAGCATTCGATCAGGGAAAGAACGTTTAGATACCTCGACAATATATATCACCATCTGGTCCGTCACAATGCATCATTGAATCAAGTGTCCTGTTGCAATTTAAGCATTTGAAGCATCGCCTGTGATAGCCCTACGGCACAAGAACGTGTTTATTATTTTCCATTTCTGAAATGACGTTTCTGTCGTTATCATTTCATGGGATCTGAAATTTTGTTCTAATTACTCCTGCTAATTAAAGGTACTTGTGTTTTACTATAAAAGTACTCTTTTTAAAATCAATCATTTTCAGCTTAGTTTTAAAGCAGCAGGATATTAACTGTTTGAGTGTTATTTTAAAGCAAATGAGGTAGTGTGAGGGTGGTATCAAGGTGAGTAGTGTACTCACTCGTCCACGGGCCAGCATCTGCTCGGCAGCGTACACGTAGCCGCCGCAGCGCGGGCAGCCCTCGCCGGGCGGCGCCTTCGCGATCACGCGCGGCTCCATGCACGCACCGTTCGTCCTCACGCCATTCCTGTACACAAGTCTCCAGTCACTAACATTCGCAAGGTCTTCTAGCTTAGCAACGTTGACAGAAGAGATGTTAAAAGCCTCCGGCTGCTTCTACGCTAACATCATCGTTCACACGGATCGCGGCGAAGCAGTTGTTGCCGGCGGCGCACCTCCGCCGTAATGGGAGAAGGTAAGGGCTCCCAGCCGCCCGCTCCGCACCAGCCCGTGTTTGTTACGGCCATCTAATTGCACTACATATATCGACATAGAGGGCGCTTTCCTTATCCCATCACATACATTGGCTAATGTTATAGCTAAGACGGAAGCGTTAGCTGAGAATTAGTGAGAGAGTTAGTAGCAAAGAAAGTTATGAAACAAAAGGTAATCGGCGCATGCCTCCTAGGTGCGTCTGGAGCGATGCGAAGCCGTGCTGAGGCTTTACAATATGGTTTCTCACCGTTGCTCCGCTGGTTCGGGTCAGCCCGCTTGGAAGGGGAGGAGAGGACAGGGTGAGCGCGGTCGAGCCGACGCAGCGCCGGCGCCGCTGGGCCACGCCGCCTCGACCGCGCGTATTGTAAAACTATCATCACTAGTGGTCGACTCTTTTATTGGTTTTAATATAAATTAAGAATAATAGACCGATAAACAAAATAAATTAAGCGATAGCGAATAATAAATAAATAACCCTAACTATGATTATAATTTAAAGTACGGTTTGGCGTGCTTTTGCGTGGCGCCGCTGGTTGGCCGAGATGTGTGTCGGCGACCCGCTAGCTCTGCTGGTCCGCTGCCGCGATCATTGCCTGTTGCGACATAAACGAAGTGGTCATGCACGTGTCAGCCGGGCGCGTAATGTACAGCCGAGCGCGCGCTGTCTACTACAGAGGTTGTATGAGTATATGTACACGCGGTTAATTTGTTACGTACGGGCCCTTGGGCCGGTCATTGATGCGACCTTAGATAAGGAAAGACCCTCAGTGGCGCGGGCGGCGGGAGTGCAGAGAGGGTTGGTACTTACGCGTTCTCCTTGGACAGATGATCACCGGCGTCCATGGACAGGCATCCAGCGCCACCGCCGAAGCCGTAGCCCTTAGGTCCGAATTTGCGCGCGTGGCATACTTTGCAGAAAAGTTCACCTTCGTGCTCTGAGCAGTTGGTCGAGTCCAGCAACTTTTGGCAAAGGCCTGCACAACCAATTAATATTTCATAACTACATGTTTACTACTATTATAACACGACTCATAATAATTCAAGCATGCAGGTACTACATATCTTCTTAATTTCTTCACATACAGTACGTAAGGTACCCACATATTGCATCTTAACAAAAAACATTGTTTTTGCATATTTATTTTAAAAAATATTGTGTAGAACGAAAATACAGATGGATAAATAAAAAACAATAAGGATAATTAAAAATAATTTCACAGTCAAAACATGGGGAAAATAATTATCTAACAGTATAAACAACTGGTTGCAATTATGACGTCAACCAGAATCAACAAGTTCAAGTAAACTCACCGCATTTGAAGCACATTTTGTGCCATTTGAGGCCTCCGGCCACGCGCTCCTCCGCCGCGTATACGGACTTGCCGCATTTCGGACACTTCGGGTTGTCTGCAGGTTTGAAAGGCATTGTGCTCGCTTAACTTATCCTGCAACAAAACATACCACAGTTCAACTAACGATCTAACTCGTAGATGTCGCGCGCTCTCCGTGTTACACCCGACTTGGATACTGGCACTCTTCACATTTAAAATTCTGTATATCAAGTGTTCTTCTTCACTTTTCGACACGTGTCTTGTCTTACTTGATTTGTCACCTCCTTCAAAGAAGACGGTTGAGTTAACACTGACAAACGAAAAACATTACTGAATTCCTCAGTAGAATGTGTTCTAGTTTAATGCATTATAAACTGGCAGAAATCCAAGTCGCCTGCACCACTTCAATCGCATCCAAACTGACACTTTATTGCTCAACAAGCACATGTACCGAACGGTATGTTAGCAAGGCGAGCTTCCTCCGAATGCTACGAGAGTTTCACGTAAAGAAGGTACGTTAGGGCGGGCGGCGCGTGGGCCGACGTCGCCCGCGCCTAATTTGGGATCGTTCAGGTAAAGTTACATTGCTGGAACGCGGTGCATCGCTAAAAATAGGCTGCACTGGAGGAAGCTCCATATCACTCGCGATTGTCATTACGTTTCGATATTACAAGTTAATGTCACTTTCACTAAATCACGGACCTGTTCGTCGAGTCGCTACGAGAGTCGAGCTCCCGATTCGCGTTTACAGTACAGGGCGGTGATGCCAAGACTGCGGTGCGCGGAGGTCGAATGATGCGCGAGGGCAGAGCGCGAGCATAGTCTATGCGCGGGTTGCACACGGCCCCAGTGGAGGGGCGCGCCGCCGCCCTGCCACCCCAACGTCCTGCGCCGCCGCGGAGCACCGCAGGCGGTCCTGCCTGCAGCGCCTGCACCATCCTCCACCGCAACACTGTCTCCTTAAGTCCAGCTGTCCAAGATATGTCTTCTGGTATAACACCAGCATGGCGCCAACTACAAGACTTGTCATAACAATTTTAAAGCTTGTGAAGACAGATGGCCGTCGTACTCCATTCTGAAATGTAGAAAATGTTGAAGGTTTACATTAAGATAAATAGGCAGAAACATACGGAAGATATATTACTAAGGATCGAAATAAAGCCATTGGTCATTTTCCTTTCTCTATTTACCATAAGAAAAGAGGTTACTATCGCCAAAAATTAAGAAGGGCAGACGACAAGGCGTCGTCACATTAAAGTAAGATAATTTCTGTTCAGAAGGAAGCTGTAGAAGAATTCAAATGTGTAACTTGATATTACCTATATAAACTTACCGGGCAATTTTTTTTGAGCGAATCAGTCTAATACTGTAGTATTTCTAATTAGAATAAGATTTAGTATTCACTCATACATTATATTATTACTAGATATGTTTCAGAAAGAAATACCTAAGTACCCTATGTAGTTATTTATGTAAATATCTGACCTAAAATATTTCTAAAACTTAATAACGACAAATTGTAACTAAGTTAACTTCGATTATTTCTCTTCAGGAATATTTCTACCTGTGTTACAGGTACACGGCACAATCTATATTCATAGGCATAAAAATAGATTGTATCCTCGATATATCTACTTCTGTACTTTTTGACTTCTGTACGTACTTAGAATACAAGTTTCAATTAGTCTTCTGGCGAATTATAGCCCACCCGGATTACGGACCGAGTTATATGTGGGGTAAGAATGTATTTTTAACAGATATTTACATAAATAATTACATAATGTTCGATTTGCTAGTAAATAATAAAATAGGAAAAAGTATTAATACTTAATGCAAAATGTTTATATTTAATGATATAAATAAGCTATATACGTCCCACTGCTAGGCTCAGACCTCTACTCAATCAATCAAAGGGAGTGAGTATAATCCACAACGCTGCTTCAATGCGGCTTGGTGGAGGAAACTTCTCCTCACTATGCACTTTGAAAAGTCAAAGTGTATAGTGAACCTTATATTGTTCTAACTAAGTTTGTACGTTATCGCGAGAAACCAGAGTGTTTATACGTACATACTTCATCGTTAATCTGTCTTACACATTTCTATGTTTATATCATCAGGAACAAGTTTGAGTCACTCAGTAATTTTGGCCGAGAGTGTAGGTACGCATCGGCAATGACCAATGGCCTCTATAACCTAACTCGGACATAATACGCGCGTCACTTGTTAACAGATGCTGAGACTTGGATGAGATAAGACAAGAATTAAATATGGCAACTGTTCAAAAGGAAATCCAGAAACATTATTTATCTCTCTATTTATATTACACTGTGTACTTTGTAATATTAGTCTTTTGACAACAGCTTGCATTGGTTGTAGCTACTTGTATAACAAATAGGTACCTAACTATGTATTCTATTACTTTACTAACACTTAATTTTCGAGAGCATTAAATTATCTGCTTAAATTATACTTTCATCTGTTGAAGTTTATTTGTAGCCCAAGGAGGGAAACTGAACAAAGTTTGAAAATTTTGTAGATTTTCGTTAGAGGTTTGGTATTTTTTTTTTGTAGGTCGCACAACTTTGTTTTGCCTACTGTAGTTTCACACTACCCTAAGGAAGGGGTCCAAATAATACCAAAAAGTTTCCAGTGTTTTTATGTAAAATTTGACTGGGGTATTGGTAATATCATATCGTCACCGGAAAAATTACGTAAGCACCAATATCGTAATATGGCAGCCAATACAATAACGTATTACTAGATATAGAAAATGAAAAAACTATGTAATCTTACGTTGACGTCATATAAATTGGATAAATGGGTAAAAAGTTACGATAAAAAAACGAATAAAATCTTTAAATTACTTTTAATTATTCCCGAAATGGCCTCTTGGTGCTAACGTATTTTTTCCTTTCCAGTGACGATATCACGTGTTGACATTTTGATGTTGTTTTTCCCACTCATTGTCGAGTCAAGTCTGAGTCTCTGTTTAATTTTGGCTAGGTAAATAAACAAAACAACCGTTACATACTCATGGCTCCAGACGGAGAAAGTTCTAGCTTCATGGCGATGACGATAACACGTAAGGGCATGGACTCACCACGACCGAAATGTACAACAAAATGTGTTCTTTATTGTATTTACAATTGGTCCAGACTCTGTGTCATGAATCACGGAGCAGATCACGGCATAGCAGCACGCTCTGCCAACTTGTGCACACCTGCCTGTCTATTAATATTTTTACAAAAATAACTCCTGATGATAAATGTAAGGATACTTAAAAATAAGTAGCATCACACATCACAGCGCGAGCTTTCCGAGTGTTTAATTAATTAGTACCTCTACTATTCAATAGTAGTTCTTAATAAACAAATCGACCTTTAAATGTAGTCCATGCCAGGTAAACTTAAATGTCATGAGTGTGAACAAGAGTGGCAAGGTGAAGGTCCAAAGCAAAATAACCGGTTCATATTGCTTGCAAGGGGATGTCCTTATTTAGACCTGTTAGTTAATTCAACAAAGACTGCCATATGGTTGAATCAGTCGTAACGACCACCGTAGCCCAGTGGCTGAGCGTTGTGCTCACGATGTGGAGGTCCCGGGTTCGAATACCGGTGGAGATATATCACATAAATCATGGTTAAAACATTGCAGGCTGATGTCCCGATTGTCCGAAAGTAAGATGATCCGTGCTTCGGAAGGAACGTTAAGCCGTTGGTCCCGGTTACTACTTACTGATGTATAAAGTGGTTAAATGAGTCAAGTCAGGGGCCTTTGGCGGCCCAATAATAACCCTGACACCAGGGTTGATGGGTTTGGTAATACACCTCACAACCCATATGATAGAAGAAGACGGCGTAACTGCTTTAATTGTGTAACTTACCTACGTACACACCTGTGCATTTATGATTTTTTTTTATGGAAGAAAAGTAATTTTCTTCTCCCTAGCATTATCCCGTTTTTCACAGGGTCCGCTTACCTAACCTGACCATTTGACAAGTCCGGTTTTCTACAGAAGCGACTGCCTGTCTGATTTTCCAAGCCGTGAAGGAAAAACCAGTCCAATACAGGTTAAAAAGGAAAAATGAAAGAAAAGTAAGTAATTATAAAATAAAGCTAGACAGCAAAAAAATTAAATAAATATGCAATCAGCTCTACAAGATGTGATCCGTGTCAAGTGCTATTTTGTTCCATTAAATATCGACCGTAAGTTTACTTCTTAATTAAACCGAAACATAAGGACAGAAATCGCTTTTGAAATGGGGAAATATTCCACTTCAAAAGATACCAAAAATTGGCAAATATACGGAAGGGCATTAGCCAACAGTGGATAACTCATAAGTTATTTTAAAAAATACCACAAAGACTTAAATGCTTTTAGCAATATTTAACTGCCCATTAACTCCTGAAGTAATTTTCCTTGTACGTAAATTATAATTTCACATAAAACAGATTTATGTAATGTTGCGGTAATATGCATTTGTTACTGAAAATTATATTTACTTCGCGAGTCAATTAGAGGACGCCGTTCAGACTTCAAACGCACCTACGTCAAGCAAGTCTGACAACACTGCTATTTTTGTTACGAACTTTATCTCACGGGGCATAAATTATACCCGAGAAATGTTCCTTAAAAATGTCCTACTAATACTTCGGCACTTCTGGCACGTTATCAAACCTGCCCTATCACGATCTTGCTCCTTTGTAGATATCTTAAATTATTTAACTCAGCCGAGAAAGCTCCTGCCAAACACTAATTGATGAGCAGCTGCTTAGGAATTTTTCCGTATAAATTATCATGATTTTGGCAACAAGTCTAGCTATGAACAAAACAGTTCTGAAACGGAAAATGTTTTGCCATAAATATTTACGTCAACAATGACTAATTGTAACAAAGAGGCAAGAACTCTCGGGTGGAGAGTAGTAGCTAAATTCCTTGCAAAGGTTTGCCATTGCCATTCTTATATTTTGTCACTCGATGTCCATTTTATGTTCTTTATTCAAACATTTACTTTGTTGAATATTTAAATTCGTAAAAGTGGCGATGACAGAATGGAGCGACTTAAGGCGGGAATGCGGTTTGAATTCGCGATTGTATAATTTTTCAGTTCAGGTGTTTACGGCTAATCCGCAGGTGTGGTGGATCTCTCCTTGCGCGTGGGCAGCAGCTAAAATAACGTGGAACCCGCGCCGGTGGTTACTCAGCGCTAACTCTTCAGGGCATTACTCATGCGCCGTCGTGGGTAGCCGGCACCCACGCCATATTAAAATTTCATACTACACTTTTAGATCCACCAGTCTACTGGTGAAATCCGAACAATCAGTTGACGCCCTGTACTGAACATTGTTTGTGTTCTGTACTGTAATATACACAGACCCTTTCACGTGAACTTATTTTATAAAAAACACGTGAACGGAATATCTTTTGTCATAGTAAGTGTCGTGGTTCATAATTTAATAATTTATTTGAGTAAGGTACATATTAAGTATGTCAAACCGCGAAAGTCTTAATATAAGTACCTTTATGTTTTATTTTACATCGGATTAGATAGAGCTATGTTTATCGCGCGTCATTATTGAAATTTATGTAAGGATTCGTCGGAGTCATGTAAAA
Source organism: Pectinophora gossypiella (assembly GCF_024362695.1). Lineage (NCBI taxonomy): Eukaryota > Metazoa > Arthropoda > Insecta > Lepidoptera > Gelechiidae > Pectinophora > Pectinophora gossypiella. The sequence continues at coordinate 7,947,451 of NC_065407.1, read as the reverse complement.
AATTATATTATTTTCATTTGTGTTATTTTTAACCAAGTAAAGATTGATGGACCATTTAAACCAGAAATCATTAAATTTCCTATTGAATATTCGAATACTTCTAGGTATATTAGGTACCCTACAGTGTCAAATGATAACGTAAGGAAAGTGCATAACATTATATCTGTGGTAGCCTGTAATTATCCTTTATGTATTATTAAAATATTGCATGTGTATATGATGCTGTAAGCTCCCCGAATGAAATAAATAAACAGCATTTATGTCCGGCCAAGTATTGCTAATGACACCTGGGGTGTTAAAATGGCCACATCAAAGCAATTCATCTCAAAAGTTATATTGCAATTTGACATTTGTACATGTAAAAGTAAGTGCGCAATGCAAACAAATGTCAAATAGCATTAGATGAATTGCTGCGATGAGGCCATTTTAACCCCCCCGAGGCAAATAAAATAAGTCTTGACAAAAAAGGAGGCATAGCATTAATTAATTAAAACTGAATCGCTGCACTCCGTACAATAATTTACAATATAATAATTTACAATAGGCAACAATGCCTATTAGTGAGTAGAGCTTCAAGTGATCAAAGGACAACATCGAGCCAGTTAACATTTTGGCATTGCTGTCTTGCTTTATTGACTAAGTCACTAACCCTTCGCCCATAAAAAGACGTCAATTACGAACATACCTACTTACTTGTAGTTTAGTAATTAGTTGGTATTTACCTGTAATTTTAGTAATAATTACATTGTAGCTACCTAGAATCCCAACATTCTCTTCAGTAAAAAAATATTTCTATTATAAGTAGCTATAGAAAATTCGGCTTACTCACTATTACAATGTTCGAAGTTACATCGCATCGTTAGCGCTGCACAATGCACATATTGTAGTGAATAATAATTGATGTTACACTTGGCGTAGTCAATAGTCATTGATGTCATTACAGAATTCGAGCAGTTCGTAATATACATGCTCGCAGACTTCTTATTTAACTTATAAGACATACTACTGTTAGCTACACGCAGCGGTCTAAGCCCTACCAAGCACGGAAAAAATATTTGTCATCTTATCATTTCTCTCGAAAGTTTATTTCTAATTTCTATCGCCAATGCCGCTACTTGCAAAACATATGTGATTGTATATTTTACTCTGTGGAATGTTAGAAAAATCTTGTTTATTCTACTCGAGCCCACTTTCGGCACACTAGAATAATAACCTAGTTGGCAGGCCAAGCAAAAAAAAATAATATTTTCAAGATCAAACTATTCATTAAAGCCTACCTACGTACATCCACATTTGCATCCTAGTGAAAGAAAAAGCTGTAAAACGTCTTCTCGGTATATTTATTCGTTATTCTAAAGATACATAAAACGAATGATAAATTACCCACATCTTCATTATATAAAATTATTCGCAAAAGTGAAACAGCTAGAAACTATTACACGTTCAACACTACTAACCCTGTTTTTGCATTGCTATTTTAATTACCTATTTAATTTTCATTTAGAAAGTGTATAACGTATTATTCGTTGTAAAACGTATCAAGTTTACGATTATATTCGCCATGGTCCAGGTATTGCAACATTGCGCTGTATGCATTCCGTGCAGCGGAGCAAATGAAACAAGATATTTTTGACGGCTCCATATGCCTCAAGAATAGAACATTCGACTAACGGTTTCCTGCTGCCGACTCTACATTCTGTGCTCTATATTTTATCCGCAGATGTGGAGTATGTAGCCACCTGTTTACTTATATAGGTATGTGTATAATTGAGGTCATGTCATGAAATATAGTTGTTGTGTTTTACGTTTTTAGATACAATGTCAGTGTAGATAATGGTATAATAGTATTAATAATTACTCAGTATCGCTGAACACGACTTTTGTAAATGGAACGACTTAGTCGATCAGTTTCCTAAAGCTCGCAGTAATTATGGCGACTCATTAACATTTAATTTGGATGTACCTTTGAATAGTACGCATACAAATAAATAAATTGTCAGCTGAGATTGGATAGGAAGTAAAAAAGAAAGTTGGAAGGCGTTTCCTGCGGCGGAGAGCGCGCGATGCGCAGACGCACATGTCCGAGTGTGCGCTATTTCGGTGCGTGCGCGCAGCCCGCTGGAGCGGACTTCTTGGAACGTCCAGATTACACCTATTAATTTGGTAACACTATACCTACTGAGACGATTGTAAAACGGTAACGTTTCTATCCAGGTTAACGTTATTAAATAACAGAATGGAAGGTTGAGACAAAAACGTCTGCTATTTAACGAAAATAAACACATAAATTATTATTTTGAAAAAAACACGTATTCATATAGTATAGAGTATATCTTTTTTTACTAACACGAAAGTACCTATCTAAACAACATGATTTCTTATGAGGTACCTACTTGTCCACCTAATATTCCTGTCTACACTCTACAATTAATAAATAAATGCATAATTGTATCTAAGTACCTATTAAAATTAATGGTCATATATATTTCTGAGGAGCTCGGTGGCGCAGCGGTAAACGCGCTCGGTCTGCGATTGTTGAAGTTAAGCAACTTTCGCAAAGGCCGGTCATAGGATGGGTGACCACAAAAAAAAATGTTTTCATCTCGAGCTCCTCCGTGCTTCGGAAGGCACGTTAAGCCGTTGGTCCCGGCTGCATTAGCAGTCGTTAATAACCACCAATCCGCATTGGGCCCGCGTGGTGGTTTAAGGCCCGATCTCCCTATCCATCCATAGGGAAGGCCCGTGCCCCAGCAGTGGGGACGTTAATGGGCTGGTGATGATGATATATTTCTGGGATGCTGAGTGATATGTACGAGCATTATGACGCAAATGTCTACTGGTGGATACTTAGAAGGTCGTCATGGAAAGTTCTCCTGTCTCAGGAGCTCACGAGCTGTGCAGATTGACACCTGGTACCGATAGTGCCTAGGTACACTTAGCTATAAATACTAATGGACAACGACGGGGCACTTAATTGATGCAAAATCCAGAAAAAGATGTCTTCCCATCTTGCCCTAGTATACTAAGATGGGCTCCGCAATGAGCAGGATGGGGCATAAAACTTTCGTGTGTCAAGGTTGTCTAAGCCTATCATGTCCCACAGTTCATTTTAAATATTATAAAAATCTATGTAAAAACAATTTGAAATACACAGAAAAACAAATTTTAACGAAGCGATGATACACGAAATCACAAGACATTTGCCAAAATCTACTGTTTCCAAAACACGTAGGTACAAATGCGCCACGTGGTCTTGTTGTTTTCACACTTCGCCGACTAATGGCCAACATGATAACGAGACGTCATGTTGGTACATATAAAACTGTGGAACCGCTACCGATTGTAGACTATATTGCAGAATAGAATAAAATCTGAGGTGAACGCGCACCTAGACGCGTCGCAGGAGCCGCACGCGCCGAACTCATCAAATTTAGCGACAAAAGTGGCACTGGAGACCAGGCGCGCGACGTTGCATATGGTTTCTTACAACGATGTATAAAATTCGATGCCTTCGGCGCGTGCACCTCCTGGGGCTCGTCTAGGCGTGCGTTTTCCTACTTATGTCCCACTTTTGGGCGTGTAGGCGGCATATCAACCAGAGAATAAGTTTAGTAACACGCCCCCAACACAATCGTGCACGATTTCAATGCTGCCTAGCGACAGAAGTAAAAATATGTTTTCCTCTTTAATTTTTTTGTGCGGTGTTAGATGTTTTCTAAAATAAAATACGTTCACCCAAATTCAAATAGAATCAGGAAACTAGTAACGGCCTGCAGCTATGTTTATGAGGAGATTACTTTTTCAATGTTACATGTTATGTCATGAAGTTTCCTTGCATACCTACTTATAATAAAGTACCACCTACTCATTCGCGCGGAAGAAGAAACAGCGAACGGTATCTTTTATAGATTTTTATAAATATAAGATCAGAACCCATATAAGTACTTACTTTATTTTATCTCAAGGTGTACAAGACAGGTTCAGTCATTTACAGTGCAGACACTCAGAGAGCTGTACCTATCCTACTACTCATGTGACGGAAATATAGTTAAATCATACAAAACGTACAAACAAAACCATTTCATAATATTTGGGTAAAAAATTAACAAGTCTGAATAATTGAAGAGACGATTGGATAATAAATGTTCACACTGTACTGTTTTGTATTTGACAGTGAGTAGGCCAGTGGCGGCAGGGCGGTAGATTCCATGCGCGTGCGTCACCTCCGGAACTGGCCTCCTGGACACCACACTCCGCGTGCCAATAAACACCCGCTCTAGTGGCACTCTATTATTGTACTAGCCACTCATTGTAAATAAATTCGTTCGAAATAAAAAAAAATAAAAAAAAAACAAATAAAAATAAGTTATGAAATATCAATCCACCTATTTGCGCACTGCACTGCAGTCTATTCATGTACATATCCTCTGCTGAAGGTTGCCTGGAAGAGATTTTAGCGACAAGGCCGCCTTTGCCCACCTTAGTATAACTTGCCCTGTAAATGTCTTGAAAATGTATCTGCAATAAAGTGTTATTATAAACAAAAAGCTTGGTGAAGCTTGAGTACTTAGTTCATCGTGGGATGGATGTACCTCTGACTAGGTATCTCCATTCTGATCCAATGAGGGAATTTCCAGGCAAAGTTCCCAAAAAAGGGCGCTGTATTTTTTTTCTTCATTTTACCTTCTAATTTTATGCATCTTTTACCTTTGGTTTTGGGTATAAATGTGGACCCTTTTTATTACACCCAGGCCCAACATATCTGCCACTCATTATACTTTGATCTAGCAATATTTATTTTTAATGCTTCTGCCATTACATTATATTTTTGAATAATTATGTACCCGAGTAACACACAAACACGGGAAAACATCATAGAAGGAAAAATTGAAGGAAAGAGAGTAAGGGGTAGATAGACTTAGGAGAATTTATGAAACAAATAAAAGAGAAGGTGCAGGTCGTGTCGTATCAGGAGGTGAAGGATTTGGTTACTCCACCGACAAGAGCGCAGCTCTTAAATAAAGAGAGAGATGTACCCGAGTAATAAGAAAATAGGTAATTATCACGTTAAATCTGGACAGCGCCTATTTATTTATTTATTTATTTATGGTCACCAACAGAGTTAACAACAATAAATACATTACAAGTTACTTATATATAAACAAGAGTAATTGTTACCCTAATTATAGGTGACAACGGCATGCAAAATTAACTACAGCAAAGATAGCTTAAATGAAAAAAAAAAGAAGGCTAAAAGCGCATCACGCTTGCACAGCTTAGGCTATTTACACTTAATAACGCGCCTATCATATTATTTTTGAGGAACGTAGCCTGAGAAGTACCTCGTTGGGAATATAATCGTGAACTTATGTACTTAAATAATATTCGGAAATCGAACCAAACAGTTTTCACATAGCAAATGGGTCTGGCGTGCCCCAAATTATTCTGGTGTGAACATCAAGGAACTGATGATAATGAAGTGAGAATTTGCGTACCAATTTACGAAGTTGAGTGCTATCCAATCTTTGAAAAAGAACAAATCAAATTAAATAAAATCTATTTTTGTCACATCAACCTGAATAGGAACCAAATTGCGCTCGTTGTGAGGTTCGAAATCTGCAACCGTGAAATGGGAGGAAAGCCCGCTTTCCCCTGCCCTCACGAATAATCACGATCAATTGGGTATTTAACTGGGCCAAAGGTACATTATAAAATGGTAATCTGGCAGCCAGTCTAAGATGATTAAAAAACTTTCTCATTTTTCTTTGTAACTTATTTTCGAATTTTAATGAGAGAAGTATCATATACTTACATAAATTGAATTAAATACTTACTACGTTTAACCGTTTTCATCAATGACATTGACGACACACGAAGGTACTTCCATACTATTATAAATTAGAAAAAAAACTGTCTCATCCGGCTAAGTTGTAACCAGAAGTAAAGTAGCCTTACCTATGTATTCTATATCATGTAGGTAGATTATATATTAACACGCTAACCAGGGCGTCACGTTGGATTTAGCGTCCGCCATAGCCTAATCACCGAAGAATCGAGACGCGACACCTCATTTAGTGACACTGACACCTCATTTGTTAAATTCTGACAGGTGGTTTAGATGTTATGTGGGAACCACAGACACAACAGACGTGCATACATACATATACCTCCTTTTTGCTACGCCGCAGACGGGTAATGGGGGAATTTCCTGAGTGGGTTTAAAAAAATAAAATACTAAAGTTTGGTGCAATAATTAAATAATACCAAACAATTAAATAATTTTGATTTAGGACGCTTTTGTTATTGCATTTAGTCACTTGTACAACGCATGTGATCAATTTTAAGATAATCTGTATATTTGTGATATATTATTTCGGAATTCCTATATTGCGGCCTAATATCCGTAGGTACACAAACACCTCACCTATCGGCATCGAAAACTTCGATAATTATCGGATTAGGAATATAATCATGCCCTAGTTGTGTGCCATTTTGCAATATGCATCACGCAAGACACCACGCTCTCGATCACCTGATTCTTTATATAAATAGTCACCTGTAACAATAACTACAATAAACAGCCGATAAATCACTTCACGAAAGTGACAATGAGCACGATAGTATATTATAATTTTATTAAGGCCGGGCTGGCGTCGACGCGGCTACCCGCTGTTCCGCAACCGAGCCCGAAATAACCTCTTACGCTTACGTAGCTACAATTGGAGGAAAATCTACGTTTTATGGTACGGTATGGCTCTTAAAATTCCTTCTTGAGTAGTATGTACATAAAGTACCTACCTAATCAATTCTAAGTAAACTATCAACCAGCAGACAAAAAATACCTGGTCAATGCTACTCGGATATCATTAGTTCTTTAGTAGGTACTTATTACTTCTGCATTTAGTGTACTTAATTACTTATTTAATCAATAAGTTTATATAAAATTTTCACAAAATATAGAAATGTGCACAAATGACATTATTATGTATTAAAGTCAGTAAGTATACATAAACAGCCTATATGAGGTATATACGTGCCTTTGCTGGGCACAGGTGTCCCCTCAATCAACCGGAGGGGATACCTATAATCCATCATGGGTATGCCTGGCATTGCCGGCCGCTCAACTGCGGGTTGGTGAAAATCAGTATAAGAATGAATAAAGATCCGAAATATAAATTGGAAGAACACTGAATCCATGTCCACCCGAAAACTTTATTATAGAAACCACAGATGTAACAAAATACATTTCGACTCACCCTTGGTATGTTTCCAGTGCATATGCCACCTGTCGGCATAACGTAGAATTAGGTGCTACGGAAGTGGACTAGGGCTGAATTGGTTTGCAGCAATGGAGCTCCATCTACCGGTGTTCAGGAAAATTATCGTGTCTTCAACTTTCTCAAGCGCCATGTGTGTACCGCGGCCCTCCGCCACCGCGCACCGTGCGCAAGCCTCCACCACTTTCTCCCGACTGAGTGGCAGGCTTCTAAAACTAGGCAGTACTATTAATAAAGGCTTGAAATCGAGCTCGTTACGACCCATTCCGAGCTCTCGTCAAGGTTATTTGCGGAATCAGGTCGCTATCGTAACGTCGCGTCGCTATTCTCGTTAGTCGTTAGCCCGCCGTTATTCGCATGGTGTTTGCGCGTGCGGCTTTTGTTGGTCGTTGCCTGCACCAGATGGCGGGCTAATTTTACGACAGCAGCGGTGCTCATTTATCATGTTTATGTTCTTTGTAGCGAAATAGAAACTTATCGTCACTATTTTAATGTGCCGAGTAAAAATATTTTTTTCTAGATCACCCGTTAAAATTGAATAAGGTTTGTCAATTAGGTTATTTAAAACATACACCACGACCACCATTACCATCACCATTTACCTACCACGAGGGAGGTGCCCAGGTCTCTGCCTGCCACGACAATTTCCAGTCGGGGTAGGCAGAGACGTTAGAATTCCACTCACTATAATCTGACACTACTACTTCCTTTACTTCCGCTTCCGCCACTCTCATCAAAGACTTCATGCTCGCTGGTAAAGAGTACTCTTGACCTGGTTTTTCTTTAAAACAATCTGGATCTGTTCGCAGTATGTATGCCTCCCTCATCTAACTCTACCACTTACACCCGCATCATAAATGTTTTTCGTAAATCTACATTAATTAATCATCTCTACATCCGTGGCGGCCGCGTGTCGGACGACGCTCAGTGGGTAGGCCCGCTACAAGGTGGACCGACGATCTGGTGAAGGTCGCGGGAAGTCGCTGGATGCGGGCAGCGCAGGACCGATCGTCGTGGAGATCCTTGGGGGAGGCCTATACCCAGCAGTGGGCGTCGTACGGCTGATGATGATGATGACATGTCCGAACCATCTTGTCGGTATCCACCCACAACTCAGTACAGGCCTCTCTTTCACGTCATCCTTTCCTTTTTTCATCTTAATCATATTTAAGACAAAATATAAAATATTTTTTTTATCGGATTAAGTAAGTATTTTTAAAAATAAAGAATATTTAAGTCTCATAAAAACCAGCTTAGTAGGTATAGAAGAAACACAATGATCTCGTTGATGTCTTTTGTATGAAGTAAGCCCCTATCAGAGTATGTAGGCAACACGAAGCCGTTAGAGCTCGTTTATTAACCGAGTTCAAAAAAGGAGTGTAATGTAATATTGTTGGAATTACAAAATATTCGTAAATGTTAGTTTAGGTGGGCTTCAAAACACGAGTGCCTGTTCTATGGCAGGCATTTACGTGGACAAACATATATAGTGGCCCAGAAGTTCAAGTTCAAAATGAAAAAATAGATAGAGGGACTCATTAGCTACCAGAAACACCCCCATGTATGTTCAGAAATTATTTACGGTTTTACACTACTTACATTACTTCAGAAATAATAATTTTGTCGCTATCCCTTTCTTAATAGTTCTTTTATTTAACTTCATAACTATGCCTAAGGATATGTACCGCTAAGTGAAAAAAATTAAAGCAGTCAAATCAAAGATAAAAAAAAGGTATTGGAAATCATAGTGATAATTCGAAAAGTAAGAATTGTAACAGTTGTTAAAACTTCGCCGAAGAATAATAAACCCTGAGAGTTAAGAGACCCTGAAAGTATTTCTAAAAACTGCTCCATTTAATAGGCTTTTAGAAACATCCAAAAATGTACCCTTAATAAGGGCATAAAACTAAGTAATTAGCCCTCAAAGATTGCAAGACAGACACTATCCGGCCAAGTAGTCGCCTTAAACGGCAAATTGTCAAAAAGCGCATTAGAAAAAGTTCAATAAAACCAATGTCGGTAGTCATTGCGTAGCGTTGAGTCGCATCTGTGTGACTCATAATGAACTAAATGTCTCATTTGGACTTATTTTTCAATTCTCTCAGGCAGTATAAGGATAAAATTTATAAATATTTATGTCCTCCAGCATAATATATATTAATTACATCTTTTATACATATTTTTTATTTATTTGTATCATTGTATTTGTATAACGATACGTTATCTTACACTGCAAATGTTGTGTGCACCTATAATCGGCTTATGTAACAGTCTAATTCCTGATGTAACTTTTATTTCATTTAATGTTTTATTATATAAGCTGTTGGTGTACCTTTTTTTATAAATAAATAAAAGAAAAATCGGTCAAGGGTAACCGTTTTCTAATTTTCTTGCCTCGTTTTCTAATTGTAACATTTTATTTAATTAAAATGCAGAGGATTATTAGTGTCGTAAAGTTTTAACACATTCTGAACAGGCGGTAGATTTATTATTATAGGATAGACTTTTACGTATGTGTGTGTTGAAAATTGATGATTCTTTTTATAACATTTCAAAACAGTATTTGTAGCATCCTTTATTTTAGTTGATGTGATTGAGATATTGTTGAAGGAAAAGGTACTTTGGGTGAAGATGTGTATGGGGGTTTTGAGCTAAACAACACAGAAAATTTGATATACCCAGGTATATTTTAATACAAAATAAATAATAATATGGAAATAAATAAATATTACAACTTATCCTAAGCACTTATGTACAAAAACCATCTTGGCGCTACATGGAATAAGACCATAACTTCTAAAGTAGGTACATTACTTTGATTCTCGTCAATCGAGAGATGAGTATCTTACAGATCAAGCTTGACTAGATTTCACGTCGGTACAGTCTCACAATAGCGTCCGTGCACTGAGTTTTGTACAGAAATATCTTATAGTAATATCACTTGGTGCGTTGCGGGGTGGATATGGAGGCGCAGCGCTCACTTGCCGAGCAAGATCTTGCGGCCGGCGCCCATGTTCTGGCCGGACTGGGTGGCGCCCTTGTTGGAGCCAGCCTGCAGGCCGATCATGGTCTGACCAGCCTTCAGGGTCTCCTCAGAGAAGTCGCGCTTGCACTCGTCAGCGGGCTTGGGTCCGAGGTAGGGGCCGCTCCATTCGGAGTGCCTGTAGGTCTGCGAAGGAAAATAATGTTATGATCATCATTTTAATAACCACAAAGCTCCAATTTCGAAAGCCCCTACTCGGCCTCTACAGATTCCACGAAACGTGTGACCTTGTGTATTTATGAAATCTGAGGTAACATTGCACGAAGGTCGTAAATCTTGGTCGGGTTGGCGAGCTTCCAACTCTTCAACCCGATGCGTATCAGCAAACATCGTGTTAACGCGCTATTACTTGTGATACGATATGCAAGCCTGTAAGTTTATGGTAAACATGATCTATAAATAGACAAATGTATACTTTAGAGCCCGATGATGAAAATCTATATATTTTTGGAATGTTTATTGAGATAGACCTAAACTCATCTTGTGCAATTTTATCGGTATGGTGACGTAGATTATGAACCAGGTGTAAACTTACATTTTTTTCCTAAAGTTAGAACCTTTGCCTGTAGGGCATTGACTTGCGTACATTCAAGGCTCTATTTCGAAGAGTTCAAGAGCTCGTAATAATGATTTCTATATCAAGATATAGATGCTTACCTCACGGCCGAGGGCGAAGAGGGTGCTGACAACCTGGGCGATGTCCTTCTTCTCCCACAGGTCGACTGTCTGGAACACGTCGATGTCTGGGACACCGTACGCTTTAATAGCCGCCTGGAAGCTGTAAGGGAAACACGCAGGTTAGTTACTGGTTTTCACGGACAACTGAGTCCCCTGGTTTATGGAATGTCGTCACGGTTCTTAAATTAGCTCATAGATATTCTAATAATATTTACTTTTATATTTTTCTAGCGTTCGGCAAAAAAATTACTTTTGTGTAGCCGCGTTACCTTTTATCATATGGATGGTATTTTTCCAGAAGATGGAACTTGAGTGTAGAGACAATTTTAGCACTTTTGTGTTTTTTAAGAAGGTGCCACTCTACAGAAGAAAAAGGCTGTCTATATTTGTCTCTGTTAACATTACATTCATGATGGCTTTCAAAATGTCGTGAAACTCACTTGGTGATGTTCTCCATCATCTTGAACTGTCCGCCAGAGGTGTTGATCTTGGGGACGGAGCCGGGCTTGATCTTGTTGATCAGTTGGCAGAGGACGGTGCCGTCCTTAAGCACATCCTCGAAGGCCTCACCAGGAGGGAACTTAGCGCCGAGGACGGTCTCGATCCACTCCTGGCACTCCTTCTCCTGCTCAGGGTTGCGCTTGGAAGCGAGCTGTAAATAGCATAATGGTCAGTTTGGTTTATTGGTTTATCGATCTTAATACGAGGTCCCATTATATTCTTAGGGAAAAAAAAACTATGAAATTAATACAAATTGCAAGGAAACTGGTTTTCAAAAATATTTTTTCTTTTTTCAGGTGCATGAGTGTCTCTATGAAATGAATAAACATTTAAGAGTAGGTAAAAATAAAAGATAATATTATATAAATAAGACTGAGATAAGTCGGGAATAAATACTATTGGCAAAAGAAAGTGGCTTTGAGTGATAAGAAAAATAATTAAACTGAATTGTTTTTTAAGAGTTGGAATGGAATGTTGGAAAGTATTCTGACCTTGGCGCGGACTTGACGTTCCAGAGACATGATGTGTGTTGGGAGTTGCTTGTGGGAGATGTAAGAGCTTTGCCGAGCACCGGTAGACTGAACTCCAGAACGCTAAGCCGTTGTATTTATATGCGCTTGCGCTGCCTCGCCCTTCTGGAACGCTCGCGCTGACGCCTCGATACGAAATAGCTTCTGACTCAACAACCTTATTCAAAGCTTCAGTATGATACCTGAAATTATTTTCTCATATCTTTCTTCCTTGAAGGACTATTTAAAAATTACTATTACTTATTTAAAAGTAAATTAGATACTTCACGTTTCCACAACATAACAGTGACATGCTTTGAAACAAAAATCGGACGTGAACGTGGTACTAAATTCCTCGACTCCGCATCCAAAGATGCACTATCCAGGTGATTGATTAACCTCATTTATCGGTACTTGAAAGGCAATACACCAAAAACCACACCAAAACCATATTGAGATTTCCTAAGTTTACTAAGTAGGTAAATAGTTTTTATTAGTTTTCTTTTTTTAATTTACAGTCAATCATAACTATATTCATCATTATTAAAATTACTAAAATAACTATTTAAAATTATAGGTGAATGACTTACGACAGAATTACAACTGACAAAGTGGCTGTGACATACGGACAGACAGACAGACATGACGAATACATAAGGGTTCCGTTTATTGCCATTTGGCTACGGAACCCTAAAATCAGTCTACGATGTGAAATAGACAACAGTTTGTATTCTATAATGTCACGTCACATAAATCATGTTAATTTTATAGTCTCGCAACACTTACCATCAAATCATACCCTATCTTTCTGTTGTTCGCAGTTTAAATAATGTAATCTCTGCCACAAGACATATTAGTTGTTTACTCCGCTTAGAAATTTAATTTAATTTTATCTTGGCCTCGAAAGCTTTTTGATTAAGTTCTTTTTTTAAACAGATACAAATGTATCTGTTTTAATTATTGAAATTTCAAAAAGAGAAAAGATAAAGAGAGAGAGGGAATTTTATAATAATTATGTCACAGCCTGTAACTACATACTTGTAAAGGTTAACTAATATTGTCATATATTTAAGGCTTATATAGTACAAATAAATATATTATTATTATAAATGTATAGAGCTTACTGACCCCTTCGTAGTGTTATTACCCATACCTAGTGTCGTGTCGTGGAAACGAACTACTTATAGTTACGATGATGAACACATGAAAATGGTTAATCAATTTCAGAAAATAAAAAAAAAACTAAAGGAAACATTTGCCTTTAAAAGCTTTACCTATTCATTACGATACACTTTACACTTTTCATCTCGTTAATCAACAATAAATTTTGTTAATCATGTAACAATCCAGTGTAAATGCATTATAATAATTTACTACAGGAGCTGAAAAGTAGTAGATCATACCGAAAGCCTTTTAAGGCGTTACGGCTTGCTCATTGGCGCCCCACCCAACGGCGTTGAGTCGGCGACGTGGATGTTATTGTCGCTTGCCCACGCGCACCTCGCTCCTACACAAAACCTGACAAATTGCCTCTTTATACTTTCTTACAATACTTTTTCTGTATGAGAAAAGCCATTTTCCAGTGCATTAAAGAAAGCTACACTATTATTCAGTATCAAAATAAACTTTTATCCGTTGAAAAATAAAATGATTCTTGAGCTATAAAAATGGAACAACAAATATATTTTGGTACTTACTTATTTCCAATTATTACGTACAATTTGAGGAATTAGACAAAATTTGTTAAAGTCATATTATGTTGACGGGAATTTCATAACGTGCCCGGTTTATGCAACATAAATAAATCATTTCATCGTATAAAAAATATTACGCAGGTGTGTCATTTATAAAATTACTTAGTACAATAATAAATCAACGCTTAACTAAGGCGTAGGCAGAGAATATGGATATTTGCTACCATTTTGACAAACTTCTTGCTTCCTCCACATTTATCAATAGGCATAATCATAAACTGCGCGATGATTAGTCACTAATAAGGCTAGTTTTTCTAGTTAAGGGTAGTTCTTCTAGTTTTTATTAAGAATAACTTTCGCCTCATATATTACCTATACGCTTTCCTAATTCAATGTGTCTCTTCTACATAATCTCATATGTAGTATTAATAAAAAGATCGACCAGTTCAGTACAATTATTAATTATATTTCAATAAGATAACATTTTACAATCGTTTCAATGCGCGGTAAAAATTATATCTGTCAAAGTACGTAAGCTAGTGTTGTGAAGTTTCTGAGCATAGTGATGTATCAGTCGATATTAGATCGATCGATTCTTTTCTATCTAACAGTAGGCACGTACTACCTACTTGAATTCACTTCCGTGTTCCTTTTATTAGGACTTGAATGCCTTTGATTTGTTTTCATGACACAATGAAAACACGTCTTGGTTTTGTACTGGCATGCCTTCGCTTCATAATCGTCATAATATACCTACATAATTTATCTTAGCGTCTATCCACATTTCCACGCTAAGACGCAACACGAAACTTACGCCAACGTCACCGTCACCCGTCACAATTTGCACCGGGCCACGCTGCCAGCAGATACAGTCATGAGCAATATAATGTACTTACCCACTTTAGGACTCTGTCGCACTAACATATTTGACATTTAGTGAGACTTACAGTTCAATTTGTCAAAAAAGTTAATGTGACATGGTACCAAAGTGTATACATATTAATGCTCGTGACCGTACATGGACCCCTCATGCCGTAACATACGAACTGTCGGGGTTGGTAGAAGCAGGCATCATCAATAAGATAATCAGCCTCGCCTGAAAGTCATTGAAAAGATATAAGGGGATTATGATGACAGGTATTTTATTCATTCGTAATAAATTATACATTACTGCATAAAGCTCTCCTAGCTCCTATTAAAATAGCTTTCTGATCACCTACGCTGCGAAGCGCGTGGAATTGGTGTTGACATTCCAAAGCTCTTTGAATACGTGTAGGTGTACTTGGATTTGGGTAGAACAAAAAAAAAACAAATAAAAACAAAATTATACCATCTCTATAAATACACTAACAAGAACATACCCGGAATTTGTCATTGTGGCGAAATAGGTACATCGTTGTTGTATCTAATGAATCTTGACATAGATACTTACTAGCAACGAATATTACATTTAATTTTGAATCAAAATATGTCACGTGTGGCGGTGTCCAAATTGTGGGAAATTTTACAGACTATGAAAACATAAACGATTCTTCTCAGAATTTCACCAAGCAAACAAGGTTATCAATGGACTTGGCGGTCATCATAGTATTTTAATTGTTTAGTTTATATGATTTGTCAATAATACATTTTAAATAATAAAAATCAAAAAGGTACATGTTGAAAGGAGGTATTCTACAGGAACCCGCCATACTCCTGTCGACTAATTAAGAAACCGAGAACGTAAAAACAAGCTCGCGAAAATTTTCGAGACAGTAGGTACAGTTCATTGACCGCATATAAATAAAATACCTACGCCAGTGTTGGTTCCACGTCAATTTAATAGCCTCTAATATTTATCATACACTAGAAGTCGCAAAAAAAATCTGAATAATTCCTAAAAATATGCCTATCTGAATTCTAAATGATAGTCTTGAGTCAGCATCCGAATGGAAAAAAAAATGCTCTACTTATGTGTATAAAAGCATGTTATATTATGTGGGTGTGTATTTTACCTCTGCTTACCCCTTCGGGGATATAGGCGCGATGCTATGTTATGTACTTATACATGGTGTTAGTGACATCGTAACGAAAACTTGGAGGGATATCAAGTAGAATTTTCCGTCGCAAAAGTATGGAACTAAAATTAATTTAAAAAAACATTAAAATTTTCATGATATCACTTGATTTCACTTGATATCAATTCAGAATCATGGTCTGAATCATCCCCCTCAGTATTTGTTACGATGTCACTTACACCCTGTAAGTGACATCCTAACAAATACTGAGGGAGATGTTACAGCTCTTTATTCTGAGTTAATATCAAATGGAATTTTCCATCGTAAAAGTATAGAATTGAAAATAATTAAGAAAACACAAAAAGAACATGAATTTTGAGAATCATGGTCTGAATCATCCCCCTCAGTATTCGTTACGATGTCACTAACAACCTTGTATACTTACAGCGTATTTAGCATATTCTATAATAGGCTAAACATGAATTTGTTTACCACCATGTGCCCAAAGGTTAGAGATAATATACATGATCAGTGTTACATGGGACTTAAACATAGTTGAAGAAGAGTGAGTGTATATACTATAACCTCAGCCTAACCCTTAAGGATTTAAATTTGATCAGTGATGAACTGTTCTCGAGGAGCTCGGTGGCGCAGCGGTAAACGCGCTCGGGCTGCGATTGTTGAAGTTAAGCAACTTTCGCAAAGGCCGGTCATAGGATGGGTGACCACAAAAAAAAAGTTTTCATCTCGAGCTCCTCCGTGCTTCGGAAGGCACGTTAAACCGTTGGTCCCGGCTGCATTAGCAGACGTTAATAACCATCAATCCGCACCGGGCCCGCGTGATGGTTTAAGGCCCAATCTCCCTATCCATCCATAGGGAAGGCCCGTGCCCCAGCAGTGGGGACATTAATGGGCTGATGATGATGAGCTGTTCTCAATAATGTTCCCGTTGTAAAAACTTTTTAATAAGAAGGGCACTGGCTGTTTTTCTTTTTCAAATTGTTCTTTCATGTATTTGGGTCTTATCTGTCTAATGGTTAGGAAATTAAGTTATTTTTAAGTATATAAGTTTTGCGCCTAGTTTGTTTCGCGTTTAGTTTAGTTTTCGTGGGGAAGCCCACATTCGCGAGAAATGCATTTTCGGAGGTATGTAACCTAACCTGTATTGGGCTGGTTTTCCCTTCGCGGGCTGGAAGGTCAGACAGCCAGTCGCTTTTGTATAAAAACCGGATCTGTCAAATCGGTTAGGTAAAGACCCTGTGAAAAACGGGATAATGAAGGGAGATGACGAAGTTTTGCGCCTTTTCACTGAAGATGCTATTTTATGGTCTTGAGAGAGAGAAACTGTGTTATAGAACGAAATGATTTTAAATACTGCATCCTCTATAAACCGTTCCTGAAAATAGCCGTTCTAATTTCATTCAAGTTCACATCACACTTCCGTCAGGTAAAAAAATATTCTTTTTACCTTGAAGAAATATAACTGAACAATGATAGAGGACAGCAGTCGAATAACTAAGAATATTTTGATATTCGGATACATTTGTGAATAGCATTTGTACTGAGACGTTGTTGTAGGTGCTTAGCTTGTTGTTGCGCGCTGCTTATTAGGGTTCCGTACGCAAAGGGTAAAAAACGGGACCCTATTACTAAGACTACGCTGTCCATCCTTCCGTCTGTCATCGGGCTGTATCTCATGAACCGTGATACCTAATCATATAGTTGAAATTTTCGCAGATGCTGTATTTCTGTTGCGCTATATCAACAAATACTAAACAGAATAAAATAAATATTTAAGAAGGCTCCCATACAACAAACGTACATGATGTTTCTGCTTGTTTTGGCTGGATATTATTAACGGCAACAAGTAAACGCTTGAAATATTCACAGAATATTTAGTTACTTATATATTTCACCTTATAATAAATAATTAAATTAATATTTAAGAGGGGTTCCCATACATGAAGGTACGGAATCCTTCGTGCGCGAGTCCGACTCGAACTTGGCCGGTTTTTTGTTCATCATTATACTTACTTCTTTTTTCTATTGAAAAATTACAAAACATAACATGTTATAATTAAAACACTTAATAACGGGTTCTTCCCGCGTTTAAAATAGGGATATTTGAGCTTTTTGATTGAGTACCTACTGTATATAAAAAGATCAATATAATGTAGAAGTTATTTCAAGAAATAAAAATAGGGATATGAGAGATTTAAACGCGGTAAGAACCCGTTATTATGTGTTTTAATTATGATAATAACCGCGTAAACTTAAAACAACATAACATGTTATGTAACATTATTTAAAAAATATATCACATCCGGCATTGGCGTGGTTGATATATAGGTGTACTTATACGTAGATTACTTAGTCCGTCATGTTAGATAGAGCATATTTAACTTCTACTTCTTCTTACTTTATATTTAACTTCTAAGCCAAGCAATTTTCATACATTATTTATTTACTTATGTCATTTTATGTTTTTTTTTTGTATTAGTGGAGAATGCTACACCGACAAGAGTGTGGCTCTTAAATTAATGATAATAATGATTTGTTTATAACATTCTACTTGAAAAATGTAACTCATTAGTTAGAATCTTACCTTCGTTATGTTAGTTACCGATACATTTCATTTTAACAGCCTCTGCCTCTCTTCTTATCGAGACGGCGGCTGTGGTCCAGAGGTTGAGCGTTGGGCTCACGATCCGGACGTCCCGGGTTAGAATCCCGGTGGGGACATATCACAAATATCACTTTGTGATCCCTAGTTTTGGTTAGGACATTACAGGCTGATCATTTGATTACCCAAAAAGTAAGATGATCCGTGCTTCGGAAGGCACGTTAAGCCGTTGGTCCCGGTTACTACTTACTGATTTAAGTAATTAGTCCTTACATGAGCCATGTTATTGGGTCTTTGGCGGCTGACACCAGGGTTGATAATTCATCTCACAACCCACACGATAGAAGAAGAATAATTCAAGTACCTTAATTTGTGTTTTAAATGCATTAATGCAATAACCTCCACGTTGGTGTAACAGAAAGCTCGGTGAGGCGTGGGTACTTCGTTTATCTTGTGATGAACGTACCTCTGACTATCCTATTTGGGATATAATTCTAATGTTAAAGTTATATAAATGTTTATGTAATCCAATAATATTTTCAAAGCTGTGTATTTAATCTGGAACTAATTTATTATTAATAATTTTATTGGATGTAAAATTGACTATGAACTAAATTAAATAAATTTGGAACTCGTAAATGTTTATTGTAAAATTTCTGTTATATTTATTATAATATTATACATAACTTGATTAAGGTTAATAAGGTAAAAAAACAGACGTGTTGAAGTCCGGGATCCGTAAATAAAATAAAATATCACTTGTTACGCTCTTTATTAAAACACCCTCCACAAATTCGTCATAGTTACATACACTCAAGGTACATCACTATAATGCATATGTACAGTTAGTTTATTACATATTTACAACACTTATCAACCCCTTGAAAGACAATTTGTCGAAAGAGAAATGCAGTACTAGACGTAATATACGCATTGATATACAAAATAAGTCAATATGCAATTGTCTTTTATAATAATTTGATTTTTATAAATTATTCATTTCACTAGATATGACTAGAATTATTACTATCTTAGGTAAACGTAAAAGGAAAACGTATAATTGCCACTAGAAGCTTCAAATAAAATTACATAATAAATAAAGCTAAAAACTTAAGTAGAACACTTTTAATTATTGGAATACGAAGATCTAGCAAGAAGGTATACTTCAGTAAACGTATACACGTCGTGGAATGCTTATTTACACGTTATCACACACAAATTTTATTTTCCAGTATATTATATCCAATTTTACCTACCATAATTTTACTTTAACAATTTTTATAATTATTATACACCCTCGTATATGTAATTCGTACGTTTATACAATAAATACATCTAAAATTTGGTTTAAAAGTTCATTATTGCGATATCTTAATGGACACAAACATTTGGCACTTGAAAATCTTTCGTTCACTCGAATCATTCACTTTGTAGTCTCGTTTAAGGAGTTCACTTTGAGATCAACACACACGCGCAGCGTCACATGGAATGCAGATTAATGATTGTCTTGGATCGCGCACAAAGGGCGCGCGCCGGGCGGGTCTGCCGTGGGTGATGCGAGTCGTGAGGACGAGCGGGGCAGAGGTCGCGGCACATCCATTAGAAAAGATGATTATTCGTTTTGGCGAGAGTGCCGAGGTGGTCCGACAACAGGTAGTTGGGGGGAGCCACGCCCAGCAGTGGGAAGCCCGAGGTCTGGCGCAGCAAGCCGCAGCCGCCGGCCCACTTGCCCGCGCCACTCACCGGCGGCCCGCCTGCGCCCCCGCCGATGCCGTTTATCTCCTCACACAGCTTGTTACCTGGAAAATAAACAAAAAATAATAATTTCAAATATTCAAACACAGCTCATGTTTATTAAGCCTCTTAATTAACTTGCTCATTCATTCTCAATTGCAACACAACCGAACTAAAGCTCGTACATACAAATCTGTCCGAATATGAAATCAGGCTGCAGCTCGCCGGCGAATATGGAATAATCGTGGTAACGCAATTAAGCGCTAATCACCTAATCCTTGCCGCGCGGCTCCGTTGTTTATTCAAGCCTGAGTGACAATCGCGCGCACAATTAGCGCAAATGAGCCGAAGTGAAAATCTGGTGGCTGCGGCTGCGGCGGCGTGCCGAGCCCGTAATGTGATTAATGCGGCCGCAAGTCCGCCATTACCAGCCATCCGCCCGCTGCCACTCGGCTCAGCTTCACTCACTTCTATCCAATCTACTAAGTTTCTCCAATCCTATCAAGAGACATAATCTCTACCTTGCATTTTCGTAATCTTACTCTACCTAGACCGGTACGAATAAACAAGTATAGGTTCCTTGAAACTGTAATGAAATCAAATAGCTTTTGCTGAAGCACGAAATAAATAACACACTTTACGATAAAATAAAATAAAATTTTTAACAAAAAAAAACCGACTTCAAACGCAAAACTAAAAAGCAATAAATAAATTTACTTCGCACAAAGTAATTAGTACGTATTTTCAATTAGTTAATTAATTTATAATTCTGAAGTCGGTGCCAAGGAAATGCTACAACGAAGTACCGATTCATATATTTTTCAATACTGATTGTTTTGTAATATTTTGTTTGACATTGTTTTGTAATTGCTTTGATATAGGTATTAAACAATATTGTGTGTACATAGTAATTTGATATTGTAGTAGGGTTGTTGTAGCATTTACTTGGCACCGACTTCAGAATTATAAATTAATTAACTAATTGAAAATACGTACTAATTACTTTGTGCGAAGTAAATTTATTTATTGCTTTTTAGTTTTGCGTTTGAAGTCGGTTTTTTTTTGTTAAAAATTTTATTTTATTTTACGATTTTAAGTGATGGTTAGACCGAGCAAGGATGCAGACAGACAGATTTTCTGATTTATATTCATATATAATAATATAATATATTATTAGTAGTGATCACAATTATTATTGATGAACATGTTTACACACACACTCACACACGCGCTAACGCACACGAGCACACGCGCACGTACACACGCACACACACAGATACACGCACACACACAGACACACGCACACACACACACACACACACACACACACACGCGCGCGCGCGCACACACACGCACACACACACACACACATGTGTATGTGTACATACACACATGTGGTTGTCAGTGGAAGCTGCTATCATACACACTCACGCATACATATAGATACAGTAGATTTCGCGTGGTTCGCTCGCTGCTAAAGCAGCTCGCGTGTCCTGTTTATTCGAAACTGTCCCTCTTCGTATGGCGGCCATCTTGTTTTTCAGCCATTTTGTTTTTTTTCACCGGCGACAGAATTTGACCAAGATTTAAATGGGTGTCGTGGAAACAAACAAAATCCAGGTGCAATAGGTTTGCCAGACCGTAGGATGTCTCCCTGATTGGGAGCAGTTTTCAAAGATGACGTTCCGATCACACCCCTATACATCATTTTTACCCCCAAGACATTTTCTGGAAAAACAAAATTTTGTATGGCGGCCATCTTGTTTTTTCGCCATTTTGTATTTTTTTCACCGGCCATTAAATTCGACCAAGATTTAAATAGGTTTCGTGAAAGAAAAATTGGTTCAGGTGTGATAGTTTCGCCAGGCCGTAGGGTGTCACCCTGATGCGGAGCAGTTTTCGAAAATCAGGAAGTATTTCCATACTTAACATGACGATCCAATCACAACCCCGATATATATTTTATATCCCGAGACATTTTCTGAAAAAACAAAATTGTGTATGGCGGCCATCTTGTTTTTCCGCCATTTTGTTTTTTTTTTACGCGCTATGGAATTTGATCAAGATTTAAATAAGTGCTCTGAAAGAAATATTGGTTCACGTGCGATAGTTTTGCCAGGCCGTAGAGTATCTCTCTGATGCGGAGCAGTTTTTGGTGACCAGAAAGTATTTCCGTACTCTACATGACGTTTTGAGTAAGCGCCCCATACATTATTTTTACCCAAACGGGCTTCTTCCAAAATCGACAAAATTTTGTATGGCGGCCATCTTTTTTTTCCGCCATTTTGTTTTTTTGCACCGGCGATTGAATTTGATCAAGATTTAAATACGTTTCGTGAAAGAAAAATTGCTCCAGGTTGTATAGTTTTGCCAGGCCATAGGGTATCTCCCTGATGCTGACCAGTTTTCGAAGGTCGGGAAGTTTTCCCGAAGCTTAAAGATCGATCCGATCAATATGACTTTACAAACGCACTAGTCGCTCCTACGATTTTTGAAAATTCCCCTCGATTTCTCTGGTCTTCCATCATCAGATCCTGACTTCCTTGACATGGGACCCCCTTGGGTATATCTCCTTTCAAACAAAAAAAGAATTATCAAAATCGGTTCATATACGACGAAGATATGCCCGAACAAACATAAAAAAAAAAAAAAAAAAAAAAAAAAAAAATATACGGTCGAATTGAGAACCTCCTCCTTTTTTGAAGTCGGTAAAAATTAGAGTAAGCCACATAATAGCAATGGTTCACGACAGATTCAAACTTGACCTAAATTCTTTTGATGCTATTAATAAAACCTACTTCACACACCATTGAATCTTGCTTCAAATTCGTACATTTTCTATTTCCGAATACTGGTATGATTTGTCAAAACCAGCCTTGTTGTGTTCGCCTACGCAAGCGTGAGAACTGAAATAATTCGATCGACGCACTCACTGGACGGGGTGCAAAGTGTGACTCATCGAACTATAATTTCGAAGATCTGTGTAACAAACAGAAGATTTCGGCTGATACGCCTTCTAAATATAATCTTTGACGCCGTGATTCGTCGGCTAAATATACGCACTGGCTTTTTTTGTTAATTTGAATATTTTTCTACGCGAAAACAAACTTAATATTAAAATCCGCTTTCACAAATACGTTTTTATTATGTGACCTAACGAAACGTAAATATAATATTTTACATTCGTAAATCTAGATAACCTCATCATATAAAGCTTTGTTCTTAAATTGTGTCTGTCTGTGTTTCAAAATAAAAAAATACTAATCAACCGTTAATTATTTATTTCAGAGCATACTTACTTAAATAAGTATAAAAAGTCAAACTAAATCTTCAGAAGTAATTTTCAGAGTGTCAAGTTTGTAAGATATAATGCGAAATGTAGTCGTCTTGTAAATACACCACAGCTTACGTAAGTTACCGTCATCAATTAAAATCTGGTAGCCAATTAGCGCCGTCAATAAGTCTCATCACAAAGAGGCTAGAAATGAAAATTGCTTGGTGCGACAATATGATCATTATTCATTGTCTACTTCGTCCTTCCCACTGCCAAATAATATGGCAAAAATAAATATTACTTCACAAAATCGCCGAGCCAATGAACGGGCTTTAAATAAAGCTTTACGCTATGAAAACATAAAACTATCACTGCTTCTTGCGTCAGGTTATAAACTAAAATTTTCCCACTTCGGTTTCATGTTTCGTATAATATACGTATGTCACTTGCCTCAAGTAATTCTATAAAAAAATGATCTTACGAGCTTTGAAAATGGTAAGCGGGATTGCGATTGTCTTTGATGTAACTAATTGGTTTTCCGGTCCATGTGAAAAACTAAACTGAACACTTTTTTCTGTCACATTATTTAGCAGACTGAGGAAATATTTAAAAATAGCCGTTATTCGAATTTCAAATTAAATCTTCTGAATTGTTTTTAAGATTACGTAGCACTTGCGATCAAAGAAATGTCATTTGAAGATTATTATTTTTAATTGCGAGTGTGGAAGTTTCCTTCTTGTCTTGTGTTGGTGGAATTTCACGGAGGGCAGAGTAGGGGATACCCTGCTCCCGCCGTTATTTTAATCGTAAAATTAGAGATGCGCACCGAATACTTTATCACGCACTTACTGAAATTTATGGCACCCTCGCCTGATTTTATTATGACCACTTATAACCGTGTGCTCATCTAATTTTCTATTGACAGAAAATGGTATGCAGGTAAATAAGTTATCGTAACATTTATTAGTATACTTTTAAATCTGGTTAAAACGAGTCGCACTCACATATAATACGTACAACTTAAAAGTGAAATTACAACACTGTATCTACCTACTAAACCAACGTAGGTATGTCCATGCAAAATAATCGTTTAGATGTCGATAACGCCAAATAATAAGTACAGTACAGGGGGGTTAAAAAGGCCACAAGCAATATTGCCCTTTGACTTTTGCGCATACAAAATAAGTGCGCAATGCGCAATCACGAGTAGGAATAATATTGCTTTATAGATTAATTTATTATTTATTTATTTAATGTGGCCTTTTTAAGCCCACAGGCTCAAGCCACAGGATATCAATTATTATAAATTCAGAGGAAAATCTAAGGATGCGATGATAAGACGTCTTAGCTTAGGAATCTTCGAGGGTGGTTTGGATTGAACACTAGATTCCTGTTCATGGGGTAAAGTGAAAATCGCTTAATGATCTCCAACCTTCGAAAAAGACAGCATCGAAAGACGAAAAGATACCTTTCTAAGATCCTAAGTTTCGAATCTTTATAAAAGATTACAACCAACCTGAGGAGGTGATAGGCTTCAGATCCGGAGGCGAGAGATGCGGCAAGGCATGGTGCGCGGGCTGCGGCGCGGGCGCAGGCGGCGCTGGATGCGGGGACGCAGCGGGGGAGGCGGGCTTGTCGCGCTTGCCCTCAGCTTTTACCGGCGCCTCGCCGGCCTTCTGCTGCGCGAGTCGCTCCTGCTTGCGAAACTTCGCGCGCCGGTTTTGGAACCATACCTGGAAATAAAACCAATGAGAATAAGCGACAATTGTGACATGAAATTCATTTTATATTTCATTTTCTAACTTGTAGTAGATATCCCACTGTTGGCCAAAGGTCTCCCCCTACTTTTCGATCCCTCGCTATCTCGATTACTTTTCCACTCTTTATTGAAAGGTCCAGGTGCAACTCTCTAGCGCTATCTAGGTCTGGGTGGTTAGGTAAGTAAATTCATTTGAGCAGAGCAATATAGTTTTTAATGTAAAAACCAGATGTTTATCGAAATCATAATATTTAACCTGACCTTATGGGATCAGGAGTCTGGATTATTCAATGTGAACCTTCTAATGGAATAAATTGATTGTCATAATTGTTAGAAATAAAAACAAAAAGCTTGCGTGTACATAGAGACAAACATAATTTTATTACTTATGTTCATCTGGAGTACAGAAGCACAGATGAGCTTATCATGTTGAACACGTGCCATGCTCGCTCGTACGTGTGTACAGGAATTTATAACCGCGAATATAAGGGACCTAAATTAAAACCGAAATTCCAATGAAGCGAAAAGCATCGTAAACAAAGGGAAAAACAAAAAAGATAATGAAAATGTCGAAAGCGGACGTGGAGCCGAATGAACAAACAAAGTTAGCGCGACCCGGCTAATGGGAACGCATCCCATGCATCGAGCGCAAAATTTTAATGCAAACCGTTTTATATTCGTTCGAATGCGCGCAAATCCGAATTGATCATAATTCGATTTGGTGCGAGAGATAATTGCAACTGCCACTGGCGCTGATTGGGGATGTTACGAGAAAAAAATCGCTCGGCACGTATGACCGGCTGCGAACATGGGCACAATCATACGCAGCCGCGTTTGTTCATACCATACACGCTGATGATGTTTGCTCACCTTATATATTCTACCTGTACCTACATTTTGATTAAAATGTCGAATAACTCTCACGTATATTTCGAACAGTTGTCTAGATTCACCGCTGTGTTACACACTACACGCAATTAGTCTAAGTCTAAACAAATACTTTGCTTATTGTAAACACGGAAGACAAGCAGGTTAGAAGAATAATTACTCTCATTACGACCGAGATTCCAGCCAACAGAGTGTGTGTTTAGAATATTACAATATATAGTGCCGCCTACGAGTTTAGTACGTAAATTCGCCTTGGCAATGGTTATAACTGACGGTAATGACCTACTATTTTAGAAACATTGAAACTGTTTTATTACTGATACCGAGTCGAAATATTCTACTTGTAACTAATACTTTTAAAAAACACAGTTTTGAAAATATATTTGTTGAATGGAACCTAAATTCTATACTTACCTACTCATATAGTTTACGCTAATATATATACTAGCCATATTCTCGCTGCGGACAGCAAATACGGATAAGGAAAGATTTTATATAATTTTCCTTGATTTATTAAATGTCTTGAAATCTGAAATGTTTATTGTGGCAACACTTAAGAACAGCATGCTATTAAATGTATCGTTTTATCATACAACATGTGACTCCAAAATCCACGATGAGCGATATGACTTTGAAGATATATGACGAGTGGTCGCGGAAATTGGCGACGTGGCTACCGCTGCACACTCCTAGACATTCTCACAGCGGACACTCTCCTCAAGCATGACATAACAAGATGATACCACCCCACATCCCAAATTAGCTAGTGTTA
The DNA here is from genome assembly GCF_024362695.1 of Pectinophora gossypiella. Classification (NCBI taxonomy): domain Eukaryota; kingdom Metazoa; phylum Arthropoda; class Insecta; order Lepidoptera; family Gelechiidae; genus Pectinophora; species Pectinophora gossypiella. The sequence goes on along the minus strand of NC_065407.1, from coordinate 7,920,702 downwards.
ATATATTGCCTTGATTCACACCACAAATGTACGCTGTGCTGTGATACATCATTATGATTTAATTAACTATTAAAGCGGACATATTCCAAGGTGTCCAGTTCCAATTTTAATGGCCGTCCATCATCACATTATGACTCGGTCCAAGGTAATTTATTCTAACTTCACGTATACGGCGACCCACAATGTGATATTATATTATTGTCAGCGTATATAAATTGTTTTCATTCTTCTCATTTCTATTACCTACGTTGGCACTCAGAACAAAACGAACAATGTTACGGTTTCTATTTATGTTCACAGCATTCGCGCTACATTTATCCCACAAATGAACACGAAGATTGCCGAAGTTCATCATTTCACTGGATCTGTCTGAAAGAAAATCAGTGCCTTCGAGTGGAAAGGTCCCACGTACGTGCCCGGGTTAACCAAGCGTCGAGCTCGCCGGAGCTAACGAACACGGCGCGCGCGGACTCGCTTGATTGGCGCGCGACGACCGCCCCGAGCGACGAACACCGGCCTCAGGCCTCCGTGCCTGCCGCATTATCTACGAATTGGAAAAAATCAAAGCTACCGAAACGTATGCGGCATCCGCAAACAAACAAATAATACAAGAGCCACCGCCAATACAAATGAGTACCGATACGACGGCGAATGGAATGCGAAGTCGGAGTGAAGTCAAGCGTGGGCCCGCGGCAAATAAACGTCCGCCGATGTGTTTGTACGACTTCGTTGCGATGTTTATCGGATGCGGTGCGTGCTCGTAAAGTAAATATCTCGTCAAATTTTATCCTAACTCGAAACCGATGTCTGGAATCAATAATTCCCTCAATCATTTCACGGAACCATTTTATTTTGTATACAGATTTACGATCTATTTTGGTGGAATCGTAAATGAATGGCATTCGATAAATACAAGTAAATGTGCAAGCAAATGTCAATAATAAATAACGGCGGGCAATTAAGCGCGGGGTCGGAACAATCGAGCGCAGCATCGAAATGCACTTTGCAAATGAACCGAATTGGCCGGGTCGGGGCGGGGGGTGGGCGAACAAATGTAATTAAACAGGAGATGCACACGTGACACGTGCCATAGACACAGATGCCATCTTTGGACACATCATCGGATAAGCTGTAATTGGGTAAATTTTATCGTGTCATCTTATAATTTATTATATGAAAAAACACAAATTACACTTTATCCCCACCTGGACTTGCAGGATTATTAAAACGCTTATGTCGTTGTAACCTAAAACAAAAGCATGTCTTGGTAAATTGATTGTTACGAGCAAGTTACACAGACTCGTTATCTACAAAACGTGAAGTATAAAGTCCCTAATTTAGCGTTGACATTGTGTCTAACGCAGCCAACTTATTCAAATCCGCAAGGGGTAGTTTAATAGAGTTCCCTCAGCAAACAGCAACAAGCAACAATGGTTGAGTATTAAAATAAACAAAGCGCTGCGTCGCCATGTGGCGTTGTCGTGGCGAGCAAACAGCAAACACCCGTAATGTATTCAATGCCGACCCGCTCCAACTCCGAGCTCCGAGCCCCGACCTACGGCGCAACTTGCTCTCGGCTACCACAACTTGCACCGACAACTTCGTCTTTGGTTTTCTAATGAACATACCGAACTAAAATATCACATCGTGCACCCAGCATTTCAAACCCCAATTAGACGCTTATTTATTCAAAAGCGTCATAAAAAGAACAAAGTGAAAAGTCATCGAGCACAAACCATTTTTCATCGAATTAGCCGAGGGAGCGTCATGTGTTCAGCCTATTATTTGGCACTTGAATGTAAAAAATATATAGTGCGGAGCAAACGTAGCGGAAACTAGAGGGATTGTGCACTATTTTTCATTCGCAAGTCAACGGGATCATCTGATGACAATATTTAATAAGCGCCAATAATTTAATTTCGTGTATTTTATAATTGGTATTTCTTACTAGAGCACTACAGTTTTTTAAAAATGAACGACAAGCAAAATTTTCAAGCACGTAACGCCGTAAACGTCCTTCTAAGCTGATATTTTAATCAATTTAAGCTAATTTTACACTTTAAGTTGTGCGAAACCGCGGCGGAATGTTTGTTTGAAGTGTCGGCGTTATGTACAGAGGTCGTCTTTATTTGACACGTTGTCAGAGGGACCCTCGAGGCGTATGAAAAACGTGAGGCCGCGCGGAATGATCTAATTGTATTCATTAGCCGGGGCGGGCCGCGCAAATATTGACTGAAGCCTGCCTCGGGCCGCGCGCCCGTATAGGGCGAGCGAGCCGCACTGCCGCAGCCTTTACACTCGACCAATATGGTTTAGGAAATTCTTCGCATAAAATACCTACCCCTACTGAATTAAGAATATAAAACTTTATATTTTAAGAACCTATGTTTCATAAACCAAACGTTCAATACCCGTTTATGCAAATCATTGTTTTTTTTTTAAACCGTCGCCCATATAAATATTCCATATTTCTGAAGAGCACTTGCTACACTTGATATCGAAGCAAGAGACAGATAAACTGAAAGATTCCTATTATGTAACAAGTTAAATATACCTATAAGCAAAAGGAAGAAACATCACAGAAAACTTTTATTACTTCTTTAAAAGCTTAGTGTACCAAAACCCGTTCACGGATGACGGATTCTGCATGTTTGAATTGTTAAAAACGATATATATTCGAAGGATAATCTTCTTTGCATTCATCAATTATTCTAGTACAAAAGACTTCAACGCGTTTACTCATGTTTGTGAAAAGTTGCATTTTCTTTTTATTGGTGACACAGTAAGTAGTAAACTAATGAAATATTCAGGATACCAGCTTGATTTTCGATAAGAATTTGATTAAATAATTATATTTGGGATTTATTATGAATAAACATTATATTCCCGAAATATAAAGATGTCAAAATTTTCGACATTTGGAATACCGGCTGTCAGCTGTTTTAATACTCTGCTAATATTATTGCAATGGCAACGGGCACCGAGAACTGGAAGCCGAATGAATCGGCGCGGCCGAGCGATCAAACATCGCAACACACCCCCCTGTTTATACTTAGCGGATGAAAAGGCAACACAGAACGCCCCGGAATAATATTAGCTACCCTCGATAACCAGCCGACTCTATCGCCTCGACACTCTAACCGCCAAAACACGCCCTATTTTTAACCCCTAAAGTCTAGTTTTCTTCACAAAAAGTTGCATTTCCACGTCATTTCGGAATCGATAAAGTTTTTTTTAGTAACTGGTAACATGTGTTAACATTTGCTGTTAATCCAGGATTAACACATCATAATAAAGAGATGAGCTGGTTTATTCAGGCCGTCTGTCGGCTATTCGCTGCCGTTTAGCGACAGGTGCGATGACGCAACATATCCCGTTATATTGACTCTTGCATTAATTAATTCACGAGGAATCTTGTTTGTTCATTCAAGGGCTGTGAACTTGCTGACTGCGGGTGGCGAGCGTTTTGCAACTCATTACTGATAATATCACTTAGGCTAAGCTACTCGTATTAAACAACATTACTTATTTAAACTGAAACATCAGCCTAGTTCGGACACCAGTAACTTACCTTGCACCTTATTTCTATCAATCAGTTGTATACTTTTTAAACCATATTTTATATTAATAAAAACTTTTGTCTTTCGACACAGCAGACACAATTATTTTACAATATGCCTGGTCGAAATGCGTCCAACAGACGATGGATCAAAAGTCTGAACTAGGACCAAAACGTCTTGAATACAAATAATATTCCCAATTTAACTATAAGTACTAATCATTTGGCTTATAATCTGGACCAACGAACGTTGTATTGTACGACAATATTGTACGTAATTACTATACAGGGTGTTAGTGACATCGTAACGAATATAGTAAGGCGGATGATACAGAACACGATTCTGAATTAATGTCAAGTGGAAATTTCCGTCACAAAATTCGTGTTTTTTTAAATTATTTTCAATTCAATTCGATATTAACTCAGAATAATGAGCTGAATCATCCCACTCAGTATTCGTTACGATTCTTACGATGTCTCTTACACCCCGTACAAGTACATACAAGTAGGTATGGGTGTTTTTGACACCGTAACAATTACTGAGGGGGATGATTGAGACCATAATTCTGTATTGATATCAAGTGGAATTTCCTGTCGGAAAAAGTAGGAAAATTTTAGCGTTTTATTTTTATTAAGTAATTTCGAATTAATTTTTGCGACGGAAAATTCCACTTGATATCAACTCAGAATTATGGCCTGAATCATCCCTCAAAGTTTTCGTTACGATGTCACTAACACCCTGTATAAATATAATGTGTATAAAAATATGATGTATTGTGCCTGGGTGTAATAAAAAGGGTCATCATTTATACCCAAAAACAAAGATAAAAGATGCATGTCTGTTATCCATGAAATTGGAAGGTTAAACAAAGGCAAATTTGTACAGCGCCATCTATATTTTTTGGGGAACATAAACCTGGAAAGTCTTCATTGAAGATTGTAGTGTATCCGTACTTATTTGTAGGTACAAGATTGTAGTGTAAGTACATGTACTTATCTTATAGTGTAGGTACATAGTTTTTTTAATCTCGCGCTGGTATGAATGTTTAATGCTCCACGCAGGAGATGCCCCGGCCTGCGACAGATGCGTCCGGGGCACACGCTCCATTACCCCGCGTACACCCCTGCCGACACTAACATAAATAAACTACACTGTCCCACTAACTACGCATCATATTTGGAAATCATCTATTCATTCACTTCCTTCACTGTTTTTGTTGAGAGTATGTTAGCACTTGTGGACTTCTGGCAGTGGTTTACGAATCTGGATCGGATTTTAATTATTAATTTTAGTTTTATCTTATTTTATCGTCTTTCTCGTGAAGATATACGTATATATTATCTTAGGTAGTTATTTTGTAAGTAATAACGGTATGAAATAATGTTCCACCTGACAGTTTCTTAACCTAGCAAATCTCCTACGAAAACACATCTCGGAATCTCTGGCTATTACCAATAACAATGACATAACATCATGCCTGTATCCCCGAAGGAGTAGACAGAGGTGTGTAGTATATACACCTACTCCTCGCCAGCTATGTTTAAACATCATCAGCATCTCTGCAACATCATCATCATCATCATCAATCTTTTGTTAAAACTGTTGTTGAACAAAAAATAGTTATAAAAATAGAAAAGAAATCGCTGTCAGTGCAATCAATCAGTAATTTTATTCTAACCCGACAAAAGTTTATCAAATTCTGCAACAGCACTCGACATAACGCAAAATCATAAATTACAACCGACGGAACACCAAACGATTAATCACACGTAATCGATACAACTGGCACTTCCCTTTTCTGTTTTCAATTAAAAATGGAACAGCTTTGATTCGATTTTGACGAATCACCGTGATTGGCCGAGCGGTAGCGGGACAATGCGCGTAATCACAGGATCGCGCGCACGCGACTCTACAAATGACCGATAAAGATCGACAGATGTTCCACTTGAATGAATCCTGTAGAGATGTTGATCGTATCTTTTTAGTTTCATTTGTTTTGTAGCGACATTTTGACACTGAACTTTAAAGTATTTAATTTATAGATCGCTTACGGTTCTCTCGCTTTCAGTATGATAACATAATTTAGAGTTGGATTAAGTCATTCTTGGCATACGACTACTCGGTGCTCAAACATAGGTATCATAATTCAGTTTGATCATGCTATAGGATACATACTTGTACCTATTATACTACTCGTCAATTAATTTCAAACTTTGATATCATAGAATTCGTAAATAACCATGACGCCGATCTCAATGCTTATTTTATAATCTCTGACAGATGTTTAAACATTTTAATAGAGTAACATACAGTTCATAATGTAAAGCGAGTGAGCAGCAAATGAGTCGCGATCCCGATGATGAATGCTAGACAGTGGAGGGAAAGGAATGGAATAAAATAAACTGCAACAATACACCACTTGTCCCCAGCTAGGAGTAAATGGCCCGTGATCGTGAAACACTTGTAATGATTTTGTCAATGTTGGGCGTTTTCTTTTGCGACGATTGGGGATCAGATCGGACAAAACAGTTAAAGAGCATCACATAATCGCGTAGGTAGTAGATTTTACAGGGTCCACATAATATCAGCGTTGTGGTTCACGCCGCGACTTGTGCTGAGTGAGGTCCTTTTATCTTAGAACGCCTACCACCCCTTTACGATCATTTGGAGGAACATACGTCTTGCTTTTTTGTAATTGTTTTATGAAAATTTTAAATGTTGTTATTGCCTTGTTTTTGTGTGTCTTTGTGTCCTCTTATAATAAACTATTTCTATTCTATTCCATAATATAACAAGTATGTTTAAATAGCTAAAATCCTAGATTAGTATTTTGTAGTTCAGTATGCAGTATTTTCTGGTTTCTGCATTTTTAAATTAATCAGTTTGATCGTATTTTTAAGAACAATACATACGAATAGTTACCTAAATTCTGATCAGTCATTAGTAAGCATCTGTAGTTATCTGTAAACTATGCAATATTTATTCACGAATATATACGATGACTCAAAACAATGTTAGTCACAAATGTCTTAAACATTAGTGATTTTTGGCAGCGAATGTGCCCCCTTTATAAATCTGGCTCCCTGCGACATCGGGGCGGATCGGTTATGATATCCATATATCGCGTCGCTGTTATAGTTTGTGACGGTTTGCCTCTGCTCCCCCAGAACTTGCCTTGAATGAACTAACATGAACTTGCTCTTTTTGTTCGTAATGTCAAAACTTTATGCGCTTCCTTCAATATTAATGGATATTATTGTTTCAGGGTACGTGATTACCTAATTGTAATGATATTTTTCTGATTGCATAATAGCTAGACTTAAATCGTAGTGTATGATCATTTTCGTAGGATGCTTTTATATTTTTTCATTCTTTAGCTGGTCATAATGAAAAATGAAATTGTATTCAAAACAAAATAAACGCGTATTTAATGTTTAAAAGTTGACTGAGAGATAAGATAAATGTTTCCCCTGTTAAAAACAAGCGTGTGAAATCCGAATTACAAGTCCCAAGACATTAGTCACCCCCAACATACCACCGAACAATTTTCTCACATTCAAATTGTAGTTTCATTTCATAGGGACGCACTTGATCCCGGTTGTGCTGTCCCGCAGTGCCGCGATGTCCCTTGAGACACGCTGCAAGTACCGGCTAAATGAAAAATAATTGCGCCCAAGTCCCCATCAACCAGCAAACATGCGACACACATATACGCTTTATTGTTCATAGAGCGAGAGAACGATTAACTTTTTGTCACATTCAATATACCTACTCTACAAACTGTAATGGGCGAACTGAGGAAAAATTTTGCGACCTCTGGGACCTGTTAATGTGAGAACCTAGGCGTAGATAACTTTCACACAATAACAATGTTTTTTTGCACGAAGAGATTCGATAATGTGGGAACGGCATTTTATAATGTAGTTCGATAAAATTGCAAGCACATCTTTTTATAGAATTTTACCTCTTTTATATAGAGATAGATAGATAGATAAAATACTTTATTGAGCACAATGGACACAAAATACAGAGATAAGGACAGCATATACAGAAAAGCACAACAGGCGGCCTTAATAGAGGTAGTTTTTTATTCCTTTATTGTCTTTGCTTTTGATAATAACTTTTGGCTTTTGTTCTTTTTGTAAATATGTATATTATATTGCTGTTTGCACGAGAACCGTTTTTAATATTGGTAGGTCGCCAATAATATACTTATTTACAAATAGTTATATCGGTACCCAAAACAAAAAAAAAACTTAAAGATATGACAACATTTTTAATGTAAAATGTTTTAATAAAACACCTAACAAAGTAAGCTACGAATTTGTCGCACATCTTCCATCTATTTTCCTCAGCAATGCGCACTGTACATACTCCACTCGTCTGCCCCTCTTCGCCGAACCTCGCGCCACTTTTTAATCACTTTAAGTGCTTGCCACGATTTCCAACACTTCTTTATCGTGAATAACTAAAGAAGAAGAATGGTGTTTTACGCAAAGATAATGTTTTATTGGATTGTACGTAAGAGTGCAATTTCAGCGGGCTTCATATTTCAAGATAATACAGGGAAAATGGTTATATAAATCGTGTGAAAATTCGAATGAGATGTTAATCAATTAGTCGAGACGAATTATCGTTTGATCTACGGGACAATCGGGCCGTGTCCCGTGGGAGAGCTGGGTGATGGGTCACGGAGCGCGGGCGCAATCGCGCGAGCAATCCGTGCTTCCCACGAGCGGGACCTGACATGCTTATCCGGTGATATCGAGCTTATTAACACGGTATCGAATATCACGCCCTTCACGTACCATTAATATAGTTGAGTGCGCATTGACATCATCATCATGTAGTTTACTTTGTTTATTGCTCGTACAGTACTTATTTAACATTGTAAATAATCACTTAGTTACAAACGGTTATTTTTTTGCCTCAGAAATCAGAAATCAAAATCATTTATTCAACGTAATTATCATGGATAAACTTGTTGAAGGTCAATGTAACATTTTTTAATTTACGTCATTTCGCAAGGTGTTACGGCTGAGGAGAAGAAATGACAAGAAACTGCAACAGCATCACATCTTTTAAATCAATGAGGGTACATTACAAGTTATTTAATAACTAGAGGAACACATTCAATACCAGACATTTTTATCATTTAGGTAATTATTGTCTCGTGTGGGTTGTGAGATCAGTGACTGGCCCTGATGTCAGGGTTACTTATGTTTATTTACGTTAAGTCCAGAAAATATGCCCAATAAATAAAATAGAAACCCATCCGTTAATTGAATAGTAATCAAAAGTTTTCCCCAATTGACAGTCACACATTTCCGTGAATCACCCTCGCCGTCATTATTCCAATCATCATTCGAGACCGGAGCCTCGCTAAGTGATTGCTTAATCCTTCGGCTGCGCCAATCTATGCTATTATCTAAGGGTAAGCCAACCGCCCGTTGTTTCGACGATACTACGAGTACGTTTAAGAACTATTAAGCTTGCCCCCGCTTGGTGGCTAATTAAATGAACTATGTACGGGTTTAAGTGCATCAAGTTGAAATGGTGGAGTCAGGTTTTTTTAAAAGAAACTTGTGGGGACGGTGTGTTTAAGTTAAACATTTTTAATTCCAATATATTATATTATATAATTATGTATTACAAAATCACTTTTTTACAAATGAGCCAAGTAATTTTCCTGTTAAGTTTAGGCGTAGATAAGAAAAGGACTGATTATTTAATTTGAGATGTTTACTGTTTGCAAGATTCTTTGATTTTATTCCTCTATTTTCGCACTACAATAAATCGCATTTATTCTCCCACTCGGTCACATTACCCGAGCAATAACAACATTATGGTTTGAGAAGCATCAGTGCAATTCAAACAGATAATACGCACTCTACAGGCGGCAAGTGCGTCTAATCAGGCGCGTGCGCAGACCGCGTGCCGGGCACGTGCCGCACCTGCGCCCAGCGATCGAGGAACCAGACAGCTGCACAGTACACCACTAAAGTACGCACTGTACTCGACACTAAAACTTATGAAGGGTGCCATAAAGCTCTTCTCACGATTGTACTCATACAAGTCATGAATCTGCAGGGAAATCATGATAGCAAAATGATATGCGTCAAAGCACTTTTATGAAAATCGTTTGTTTATTTGGCGGCATAAAGTACTTGGAGATAAATCCGATAAGATTGTTTACTTTCTGTTTAAAAACCTTAGGTGAGAAGTTTCAAAGTTTATTTTAGTTAAACGAGTTTTTATAGGTATATGTAGGTACCTATCTATTCTGTAAACTTTATATTATTTATCCCTTTTGTTCCAAGAAACATTATGTAATCCTACCATAGGTAAACTAAACAATAGCGAGCACATCATACAAATAAGTATACCTAACTTTAATCTAACTAGGATATAGGTAAGATTCAGGCGGCTCATGATTCGCTACAGGCGGTATTCCCGGCGGGTCCGGCGCAAGATCTAAGATCGAGAGCTGGATTGACATTTTGCCGGCGAGCGGCAGCGCTTCCCCGGCGGCGTGTCAATCTTTATTGCACCGCCGCCCGCTGTCACCTGTCAGATGACCGCACTTGTTGCAATAACAATGAGAGACCAACCGCCACCTCGCCCCTGCATTACCCACAACCGTCCGTTTTATAGATCGAATACCCTGCCAGGTTGTAACTTCAGCGGAACACATAAAATTACAGCATAGCGCAAGATTTCTAGCAAGCGTTTTTACTTAGTAACTATATGGTTATAATCACAATTCGTATTTATCGGGGCAGACAACGTATATAATTCCCATATTTTTCTCCATCAAATCTCTCTCGCCACACGGGAATAACAATAAAACCAAAATCGTCTACGATAATACAGAATTTATCGACTCGGACGGTGCCTGCAGCACGCTTGATGGATTAAATTGCCCTATCCCTATGACAACGTGGGCATGGAAAAAAATACGCTGTGTATTAAAAAGCAGCTGGTCATTTTTCAGGCGATTCCTTTTGCTCTAGCGGAGCAGGTGGCCGGCGGTCGGTGGTCGGAGTCGAGACTTTTTGTTCGTCGCTCGGACGGGTGGCTTACTGCGAATTGTACGTTTGTTCAACGCTTACGCTGAACACTGTTTGCGCACCGCCTCTGATGAATTCGAGGATTCGCGTGTTGAATTAGGACGCGGTTTACGTTTTATTTTCACATTTATGTTTCGTATTTTTTGTGCACACTAATTCATAGACCCTCCACAGAAAATATTAGCATTTTATTATAATAGATCTGCTTTTATATATTTTACTTTCTACTTATTAAATTACAGTTCAAATGCGGTATTTCACATGTAATTCTAACACATAGCAACATGGACCTCTGCGGAATACTAAAGATAAACAAAGCTTGCGGAATGTTAAAGAAATATGCGATTCGCATAAGTAGGTATTTTTTATTTGTACCACTGTAAAAATATACTTAGTTTAAGCTTGATTTACTTATCCAATAATCAATGATTTGTTGCCATTGTCACAGGTTTTTAATCTAGTATCATTAATTATATAAACATAAGTTATGTAAGTACTAATCTATTTCATCATCATCAGCCCATTAACGTCCTCACTGCTGGGGCACGAGCCGTCCCTATGGATGGATAGGGGCCCAGTGCGGATTGATGGTTATTAACGACTGGTAATGCAACCGGGACCAACGGCTTAACGTGCCTTCCGAAGCACGGAGGAGCTCGAGATGTATTTTTTTTTGTGGTCACCCATCCTATGACCGGCCTTTGCGAAAGTTGCTTAACTTCAACAATCGCAGACCGAGCGCGTTTACCGCTGCGCCACCGAGCTCCTCACTAATCTATTTATAATTAGTTATAATAAGTAAAAAGCAACATTATGAAACTGATTTCTATAATGAAACACGTTTAAAAATAATGAAACCACGGAGTGTATTTTAAATATTCTTTTATGCCGTCAACGCGAGGAAAATCCACCATCGGAATGCAAAGTGAAATTTGGGGAATGAATATTAATAATTTAAAGGCGTGTGGTCGGTCTTCCCGCTCCTACACCGCGTACTGCTTTAATTTTATGTTTATATTCCACCAAAACGGTGTATTTAATCAGCATTTATAACTTGAAAATGTTTCCTCATAAAAGTCCTCTTATAAGAATGATGTTTTCAACTGTAATTGAAAGGTATATCGTATTGTTTTAGCAACGAAACTCAAAAGCGCCCCTAAAACATAATTATATTACATGCTATGACGCAACTACCGTGGCAACGAACAATAACACCAAATTTTAATTACCATTCCAATTTTTTATATCAACACAGCCATTTATATGTTACAATGAAATTATATTTACCGAAAAACGATCCGCGGGCTGCAGTTACCCGGTTTAATTGTGATATGTGAATTTTCCAGCGAGTTTTAATTATCTCGCGTCGCGCGCCGCTGAAATACGCGACCGCTCCGTATATTTATGGCGCCCCCCGCCATTCCGATACACTTTTTAACGTAATGAGCGCCACGAACCGAGGGTGCCACCGCCACCCCGTATATGGACCAGTGGGATTGTTTTCCCATTATATACAACCTATGTATTCAGCCGCTAATGGCAGTTAAGTAACAAGGTTTGTGTGAGTAAAAGATTCCTTTTATACGTTCAGTAACTAATCATACAACTTTTTTTTTAATGACTGGTACAAAATAAAAGTTTGTATTGGAAATGCAAAAAAGCTAATACGGAGTCCGATGTTAGACGAGTTTATTCCAAATAATAAGAGCGTCGTGGCGTCGAGGGCGTCATCTCCCAGAATATGAGATAAGTGTCGCTGAGTCGAGCCGCAGTATACGTGATCAGATAACTATAGGGCGGGGCCGCGGCTTCGCCCGATTCAGGATTGCATTAAACATTCACGAACAACACACGTCGCAGACCCGACTCACATAAAAATGAGCGCTTATTATGAAATTAACTACAACCACGCCGCGGGATGTCTGTTACGTTTTTTTTCGGGGCCCGTCAGCCGCAGCCGAATTACTGGACACTAATTGGACTGTAGAAATGTGACGGACGGCGCGGGAAAGCAACATTTTTTCCGAAGTGAATTGCTCTGTGGGACTCGGTAGGTAATCCCCTTAAATCATTTTCAGCCTATTTCGTCAAGTTATTTTCAATATAGGAAAACTGATTGATAAATGTACATTAAATCAACGTTTCATATCATTTTAATAAATGAAAATCAAATTATGGTATTTAACACAGACACGTTAGTTTTCGAATCCGAAGTTCTTCAAACAAATAAGAAGAAAGCGCGGTGTCATTATAAAAAATCTAGTTAAATTCTATGGTATCTTCTTACGAAAAATGGACATGACCCTATGCATGTTTTTATATTATTTATGTAAGTACCTCAGTATAGAAAAAAAACTCGGTGTAACTGATTACTTATTAAATTACTTACTTATACATATTATGTGCTCAGTTACATTTGATTGATTTCAATTTAGTTTCAACCTGCTTTTCAAAAGACTTTTCATACAAGATGAGATAGTCTCGGGTTTGATTTCCGATCAATTCAATTAACAAATCATTTCTTTTAAACACCTTATCACTGAGGCCATATATGATGAAAGTTAAAATATAGCCACACATGTAAACGTCAATAAAGAGCAATCGTCCTTTCCAAAATGATGGGGCACCTATTTTGAGTAATTGAATAATGATGATGATTCTAGGTACGGGCATAGGTTATGCGATAATCACGCGACAACAAGATAATGCGATTTTGCCAACCGGTTCAACCGGTTCAAACGTGTTTGTGAGAATCGCCTTACTTACAAACAGAAAATTCCACTTGATATCATCTCAGAATTATGATCTGAATCATCCATCAAAGTTTTCGTTACGATGTCACTAACACCCATACTTACTGACATGGTAGAATTAAAGAAGTATAATTGAAAATAATGTATAAAAATACAAAAAGAAAAGAATTCTGCGACGGAAAATTCCTCTTGATATTAACTCAGAATTAGGAATTAAATCATCCCTCCTCAGTATTCGTTATGAAGTCACTAACATCCTGTATATATTAATAACGAACATGTATCAAATATATATATATATATATATAGTATTAGGCACTCACCTGCACCCTGGCCTCAGTCAGATCGATCTTCATAGCGATCTCCTCTCTTGTGTATATGTCAGGGTAGTGCGTCTCCTGGAAAGCGCGCTCCAGCTCCTTGAGTTGCGCCGACGTGAACGTGGTGCGTATGCGCCGCTGCTTGCGCTTCTCCGTCAGCGAGCCTTCGTGGCCGCCGTACACCTTGTAGGGAAGTCCCGCTGTAAAAAAGAGCATTTTAGATTCAGTAACTTTTGAACATCGTGCACAAGTGTAGGCAAGTAAAAGGAGTTCAATCATTTCTAATATTAATCGTTAGGTACGAATAATATATAATAAAACAATTCAACAACAAACAATTCCAATATCTAATAAAGTCATTATCTGTTAAATACTTTTTACCCGACTGCGGCGCAAAAAGGAGGGTTACATGTTTAACCGCTATATATATGTGTGTGTGTATGCACGTATGTTCCAACCTAACTTCTAAACCACCTATCAGAACTTAACATATGAAGTGTCTCTAAAAACGTCTTGATTGTAGGATATGTGATGTCACGCTGAATTCAATGTAGCGCACCAAAAATTGAGGATGAAAAAATATATATCGAATGGTATTGTGTTGGGTGTCAAATGAAAGGACTTAATTTTGCACATTTCACATGTGAACATATTATTAGCTTTTCCACGCAGGTCTGCTTATATTTACTCGATAATTATGTTAAATTGATAATATTACTGCTCATACATATTCCAGATAGGTTTTATGTCCAAATCTTGCATTAAACATGTATCGAAAGCATCGTTACGTTTCGTTATCTTAATAAATATTACCCCAATAGAATATAAATAAAAATTTAAATACTAAAACCCGACTACGGAAAAATCAAACAATGATTTTTTTTCTGTAGTATTTAAACTTTTATTTTTCAGTACACAAAAATATATAAAACTTGAAACAAGCATATCAAAAATCCACCCAAATTCAAATTAAAACATAATTAAAATGGCAGAGTAAAAGTAAATGAATGAGCTGTAGGTATAAAACAAACAGATAGGTGTAAGTGTAGGTAGGCAGATATACGTCGAGGAGGGCGCGACTGCGGAAGGGGAGACAAAAATGGCCGCTTCAATTCAACCTGCATCTTCCTCCGACAATGTTGTTTTTGTAGGTACCTACTAATTCGTATAATTTTACCTTATACTTTCAAGTGTTACCGCGTTGTTGATTTTTTCGTATAATTATTCAGGTGATTATTCATGTTTCGATATCGAGTTTGCAGAAAATATACGTATAGGTACTAAATATAATTGTTTTTTTTTTATACCTGCGCAATACGTTGCTTTGTATACCCGCTTTTAGAATATCTACTTTATATTTATTGCTCAGAGATTTGTTAATCAAGTGTTACATTTTGTACGAGATAAAGTAATCAAAATTTGGATCAAGCAGAGCATGTGATTGTTTTTTTTTTTAATTTTGCATGAAATTTACGTTTTAAGTAAGTAATAATGTAAATCATGACTAATTTCAGACGCAAAGGTAAATTAAAACGGTAAACACCGCCGCAATAAATCCCTTTAATTATATTTCAGCATGAATGAAAGTAATCTCAAAGTAATTTCGTCTCTTTCTCAAAGTACAAATGTATAGAATGCGGTGGAAAAACTCGTAGCTTTGGGTTGTCGCGTGGCATAAGTATCGATCGTAGCTCGTGGCTACGACGGCGTAGCCTGTGCTACGAGAGGCACGATGTTCTCTTTTATTACTCTCATTACAAGTGCAAATTCGTGGAATAAGATAATACCCAGTACGAGGTATAGTTTCTGTACATTTTATAAAAGCAAAGTAGGTATTTATTTATATATTTTTGAAAGTTACAAAAAATAGACCCTAGATGGCTTTAAATAGAGGGCAAGAAAAAGTACGTCCAAAACAAATTTATATATTATAACTCGGTTAAAACATTTGTAACGAATAAAGAGTAGGCACCTATGTCAGGAAATCGCAGTGTAATAACACTTTTTTGAAATTTTACGAGTACCAAGTGTTTAGAATCATATTCGAAAACGCCTTTTCAATTTGTAATAGCAATTTATTTGCAATGTTTTTAGTTAATTGTTTTTGACAGGCGTTTTGTTCGGTTCTGGCATTACACGTCATTACGTTGAACACGGTGCTGTTTCATTGCTACCTAAATCCCTTAAAAATCAGTTAAAAGTCATTCAGGCTTATTCATGGTCCTTCGAGCCGGATTTCAGAGAAGATAATAATCAATTAATTGGGGATAAATTAATACGAAGTGATTGGCGAAGATTAAAGAAAAATCAAGATCGACTATAAGTGGCACGTGGATTGTGTGGTCAAGTGAATCAAATTCATCCAATTAATCCTCATTTAATCCATAAAGTTGAACCCATCACTCAATAATCAGGTAGTATTAAGTAAAGCAAAGTGTTGTTAATTACGGTTAGTATAATTTTAATTACTTACATTTATGGCAATCAGTTGCAGATAGATAACCTATTGTGCGTACCTATTGTTCGTCATTTATCCATCTAGAGTTATATTTTTTATTGTATTGCATTAGATTTAGGTTTAACTCTTAGATATAAAATAAAACAGAATTAACAATAATTGTTGTTGTTACAAATTAAGCTAAAACTATAATTTCTAGAGGATCTATCTCGCACAGTTAAATATTAGTTAGGTATTTAGTAAAAATAGCTCAACTGTTCATAGATAGCCGATTAACGTTAATTATTAAGGATTGTAATTGCATAGTAAGTAAGTTTAATTTAGATTTATATCGAATTCCAGGTGGAAACCCCTGTCTCCCAAATGCCTAATGATAAGGACTTGGTGAAGGTACGCGGTAGTTACAAGGGTCAGTTAACTACATTTCTATCGTATCTCAAAACTTTACATGTTGGATCATTGTCCCTAAATGATGTAAGTGAGTTGCAAATGCGATTAGGTAAGTTGATGGCTTTATACGACAAATACGACGAGGTGCAATTAGCGTTGGAATGTCAAGGTGATGATGAGGATCAGTCCGCGCAGTTAAGAGACCGCGCTGACTTTGAATCCCTTTATTATAAAGGAATATCTGACGCTCAGATATTGTTAGATTCTCACAAAAAGCCGCTCGAAGAGTCGGAAAGACGATCCCGTTCTAGTAACTTTATGAACAACGTTAAATTGCCTACAATTCAACTTCCCAAGTTCAGTGGTTCGTATGACAACTGGCTGGGGTTCCACGACACGTTCTGTAGTTTAATACATAATAATAGTGACATAGATGAAATTAATAAGTTTCACTATTTACGAGCGTCGTTGGAAGGGTCCGCAGCCATTGTCATTCAATCCATTGAATTTTCATCAAAAAATTATTCGGTAGCATGGGGACTCTTATGTGAGCGATTCAATAACAAAAGGCTTTTAATCCAAAATCATGTTTCGGCATTGTTTAATTTGGAAAATATCACCAAGGAGTGTTCTTTTACTTTGAAACGTCTTCTTGATAAAATTAATCAAAATCTAAGGGCTTTAGAGTCATTGGGTGAGCCTGTTCAATACTGGGATACGCTTATTATTTACTTAATTACCCAAAAATTAGATGTCAAAACTTATCGCGAGTGGGAAGAGTGGAAGGGCCGCCTCAGCAAAAATGAAAAGATTACTTTAGATTACTTTCAACATTTTTTGCGTAATCGAGCCGATTTAGTTGAAACACTTGAAATGTCACGTAATACTGTGAATCAATCAAACCAGAATCATAATAATCAGACAAAAAATACTAACCCGAAAATCAAAACAATGGTATCAGTTCAATCCTCTTCTAGGTCATGTCAGTTATGTAACGGTGAACACAATTTAGCTAACTGCTCGCAGTTTCTTTCATTGAGCAACGACGCTCGACTAAAGTTATTGCCTACTTATAAGGTTTGCTACAATTGTTTTAGTAACGGTCATTTCGCAAATCAATGCAAGAAAAAGGGATGTAAGGTTTGCAAACGTAAGCATCACACACTGGTACATATAAACGATTTTAAGTCTAAACAAGCAGAAAATGGGCACTCGTCATTCCATAATAATTCGGGCTGCGAAATTCCCTCACAGCAGGCGGCGCACACGGCAGCGACAGGTTCACATGCCGATCACTCTAACACTGGCGCTCGCAGCAATGCAAACCCGAACGTCATCTTATCAGCAAGCATCCAAACTGCTCAATCGAATGACGTATTATTATCGACAGCACTGATTAAGGTTTATGATTCGCAAAATAAAGAACATGTTGTCCGTGCAATTTTGGATAGTGGTAGCACTTCCTGTCTTATGACAGAGAAGTTGTACCGTAATTTAAACTTACCTGCCAGTCAAATCAACAAATCAATAATAGGAATCAACAATGTTTCATCGCAGATTAATAAAATGTGTCGGCTGCCAATTACGTCACTTAATGATAATTTTGCGACAACCCTTCATTGTTTTATTTTACCCTCCATCACAGATAATATACCCCATCATCAGGTTGATTTAACAAACATTAACATTCCATCAGGCATATGTTTGGCCGATCCCCATTTTCACACACCGGCAGCCGTCGACATGATTATAGGCGCAGATGTTTTTTGGGACATTTTAGGGTCTCAAAGGGTCACATTAGGAGAAGGAAAACCAATCCTTTTTGAGACACGTTTGGGTTGGGTAGTTTCAGGGCCGATCAATATTAATAATTCGTTTAATCAATCACGGGCAATTAAATGTAATTTTACCCAAACATCATCTCGATATGACGTCATTAATGATTGTGATAGCGTTCAAAACCAATTAATGCGTTTTTGGCAGCTTGAGGAAGTGAGCCATCAGCTATCCCATTTCTCAGCAGAAGAAAAGTCTTGCGAGGACCATTTTGTTAAAAATACTACCAGGTTGGAGGATGGCAGGTTTTGCGTGAAGGTTCCTCTTAAGGAATCCCCGCAGTTATTAGGTGACTCATTACAAAGGGCTGAGAAATGTTTTCTGTCGTTGGAGCGACGGCTTCAAAACCAACCAAAATTAAACCAATTATATAAGGATTTCATGAGCGAATATGAGTCGCTAGGCCACATGTCTGCCGTTGATACCTCTGAATCTGATAAATTAGGTAATTTTATACCACATCATGGCGTTCTCCGCGAGAGTAGTTCAACGACCAAATTAAGGGCAGTTTTCAATGCTAGTAGTCCTACTACTTCTGGGGTTACTTACAATGACATCCAAATGGTGGGTCCAACGATTCAGGATGACCTTTTATCCATCCTTCTGCGATTCAGACAACATCAGTACGTTCTTTCTGCCGATGTTGAAAAAATGTACCGGCAGATAGTCGTACACCCTGACTTCAGACATCTGCAGCAAATAGTTTGGCGATGCAAGCCATCGGAGCCTCTGAAGTTTTATCAATTAAACACCGTTACTTACGGTACTGCCAGTGCTCCATTTTTGGCAACCAGGTGTCTGAGGGAAGTTGGTCTACAGAGTAGGGATGAAAAAATTAAAGAGATCATCATGCGTGATTTTTATGTGGATGACCTACTTACCGGTGGGGACACTATTGAGGATGTCATTTACATTAGGGAGCAAGTTACTGCTGAACTGGCATCGGCGTGTATGCCACTGAGAAAGTGGAGGTCAAATGAGCCACATTTAGTGTCTGAACCCAATCAGTCTCCCATCGATTTGAACATAGGGTCAACTGAGCCGAGTAAAACGCTGGGCCTGTGTTGGCAGACCAGTGATGATGAACTTCGTTTTCCCATCGGTACATCAACTGGAGAGGGTAACACTAAACGTGAGTTGTTGTCGGTAATCGCGCAAATCTTTGACCCTTTAGGACTTCTTTCTCCGTATATAATAAAAATGAAAATGTTGCTGCAAAGACTGTGGTTGCACCAGTTGTCGTGGGATGAGCCTTTACCCATAGATGTTAGAAACTCTTGGCAAGAAATAATTAAGGACTTGCCTTGTTTAAACAACCTTCGTGTGCCACGAGTTGTTATATGCGATTTACACCAATGGATGGAGATTCATGTTTTCACGGATGCCTCTGTAAAGGCATACGGAGCATGTTTATACATTCGCAGCATGAACAGCAAAGGTGAAGTTTTAGTTAGACTCTTAATGGCTAAAAGCCGTGTCGCCCCTCTTAAACCTACCACCATTCCCCGACTGGAGCTTTGTGGTGCTCTAGTAGGTACTCACCTTTACACAAAGGTAATAAATTCACTTCGGGTGACGGTAAGATCAGTGACGTTCTGGACTGATTCCACCATAGTATTAGGATGGTTGAGAATGATGCCTAACAAATTGCAGCCCTTTGTTCGCAATCGAGTGGCTGAAATTTTGGAAACCACTGGTGATTTATTATGGAGGCATGTTCCTACTGACTTGAATCCCGCAGACTTCATATCTCGTGGTGTTAATATCAGCACTTTACAGTGTTTAGATATGTGGTGGAGCTGCCCAGGTTTCTTAATGGACATCCCTTCTAAGTGGCCAGGTGATATCAAGCCTGTTGAGAAGCTGCCCGAGCTTTGCCGTGAGATGTCATTGCATTTATCTCTAGTAGGAGACAATAAAAATGGTTTAATTGATTTCAGTAGGTTTTCTAAATTCTTAAAATTAATTCGCACAGCAGCGTATGTCTTGCGTTTTATTAAGGCATGCAAAAAAAATGAACTTAAATCTAACTTCCTTAGTCAGGAAGAGATACAGCAAGGGTTAGATTTAACTATTAAATTATCTCAAGTGGAATCATTTCCGGAATGTGAGTTGCTGTTGCAACAAAAGCCTTTACCGAAAAGGAGCCCACTGTGTAATTTTAACGTTTTTCTGGATGATCACAAAATCATTAGAGTTGGTGGCCGATTAAGTAACTCAAGTTTTCCGTTCCATAAGAAGTACCCTATATTGATACAGTCCGCTCACAGTTTTTCAAAATTATTATTTGAATTCGAACACTTGCGTTTAATGCATGCTGGACCTCAATTATTGTTAAATTCAATTCATGAAAATTATTGGCCAATCGGGGGCCGACGATTAGCAAAGTCTTGCTATCGTCGATGTGTGCGTTGCGCTCGTATGAGAGGCCGCACACTTTCACCGTTAATGGGTGATTTGCCTACCAATCGTCTCACTCCGGGCTATCCTTTTGAAAATGTAGGCGTGGACTACGCTGGTCCGATCGCCTCCGCGAGTCGTCAAGGTCGCGGTTGTCGAATAGTAAAGGTTTATATTGCTATCTTTGTATGTTTTAGCACTAAAGCTATCCACTTAGAGCTTGTGGGCGATCTAACGAGCAACAATTACCTGCTAGCGTTACGGAGGTTCATGTCGCGTAGAGGGAAACCGGTTAGCATTTATAGCGATAATGGCACCTCGTTTGTTGGCGCGTCTAATGACCTATCACAATTCTTACTGGATAGTGGCAACTCACTTTCAGAGAATGTAGCGAATGAAGGCATTAATTTCCGGTTTATACCTGCATATTCCCCTCACTTTGGCGGTCTCTGGGAGGCAGGAGTTAAATCCACCAAGTTCCATCTTCAGCGAGTGTTGGGACATTGTCATCTCACTTATGAGGAATTGAATACTACACTTGTCCAAATTGAGGCCATTCTTAATTCGCGACCGCTCACGCCTATGTCATCCGACCCTGAGGACCTGATGCCGTTGACTCCTGGACATTTTATAATTGGAAGGCCATTAACTTCGTTGCCCGCACGAGATTTGACAAGTTACTCTTCAAATCATCTAAATCGATATCAACGTATCGAACAACTGCGACAACATTTTTGGAGCAGATGGTATAAAGAGTATGTGTCTCAACTCCAACACCGCATCAAGTGGAAAACCAGAGGTGACACACTGAAACTTAACTCTCTCGTCGTTTTGAAGGACGATAACTTGCCACCCTTAAAATGGAAGTTAGGAAGAATCGTTGCAGTTTACCCTGGTGCTGATGGCATAAGCAGAGTTGCTGATGTACGTACGGCTGGAGGAGTACTAAGGAGATCTTTTACAAGAATTTGCCCTCTTCCAGAAGCGGATGAAGTTGTTGGAAGTGCAGCTTCCAACGTCCGGGGGCATGTTTAGAATCATATTCGAAAACGCCTTTTCAATTTGTAATAGCAATTTATTTGCAATGTTTTTAGTTAATTGTTTTTGACAGGCGTTTTGTTCGGTTCTGGCATTACACGTCATTACGTTGAACACGGTGCTGTTTCATTGCTACCTAAATCCCTTAAAAATCAGTTAAAAGTCATTCAGGCTTATTCACCAAGGCTGAAGTGGCTGACTTCCCTAAAAGTTTATTTATAGTCTACAAATTTACCTGTTTTCTGAAAGATATGCCATACGAATAAATAAAGAAGTAAATACGATATAACAAGCAAACTTTTACTATGGTAGCATCTAAGGGATATAAACAACAGTACTGTCTGGCAGGTTTTGATTCGCCGCGGAGGCATGAGTGGTCTTTAGTGAGAGGCATGCGGACGCGGGCGACCACATCGAGCCCGCAGTGGCACAACGACAATTACCTCAAATGAACCGGAATTAATCGGGAGCCGCTCCTTGGCCGCGCTGCGGTCTCATTTGCATTATTAATAGAGGCTCCGGGCTTCGTGTCACCGCCCCCCTCTCCCCTAAACCCCGCGACTCCCTCGCAATTTGCGGGACCTAATGAAGAGAATCTTGCCAAGATGTTTCCGTTCATAAGATGTTTAATTTGGGCTCGCTGTTCGGGTCCACTCATTATTACTGCGCGCTTCATTTTTATCGATCTTGTGAGTAGAATAGGCAGTATACCTAAAGATAATAAAAATATATAAGTAGCTACTAATTGCTATATAATATAGGTAGCACGCTTATAATTCAGGTGATATTTTTATCGGAGATAATAAAAACGAAGAGCCATGTGTGACTATGATCGTAATTTATATCATAATATCTATAAAAAATCTTAATTCGTTGAATATAATTGAACAGGCCGTTTAAGTATACTTAATTAACAATCGGAAGGAGTACGGATCATACTTATTCCACAACGCTCCGTCGATCTATTACTATATCTATCAAATATTCCCACGTCAATGTGTAACTTATTTACAACCAAGTTCAATTTAAAACAAACACTGCGCAATTCACGTACTTACACAAGACGTTCACGCCGAACACGTGGCGTTAATTAATCGTCACAGACCGATTAATTCACAGGTGATATGATCCGTAACCCCCTCCTACCCCCGCACCCCACTCCCCGCGGAGTTCCTGTTAATTACGCCACGGCGAGACTGCTTGAATGGCGCTAAGGACTTATCACACTCGCACGCCCAAACCTAAATCATTTACACATTCAAAGCAGATACCGATTGACATGAAAGCAATGCAATGCTACAAGAATTCCCTGCCGCAAGCAGAGCCAGTAAATTGTATCGCCATCCATCTAGCGGAGCCGTGGTTCATTTTTCTCGCGTCACGCGAAAAGTTCTCCGGCATCCATAATGCACGCTTGTCGGCGCGTCATCGTGGCATATTGCGCCGCCCGCGCCCGCGCCCGCCAGAAGGGTTACCAGCATAGATTAATGAAGGCTCGCTACACTTCTTGCCGCTACGTCTTCTTCATACATCACCTAACTTCGACCTCGAGCCAATCTAAACTTTCAACGCCCCTAATAACTTAACTGTCCATCAACAATACGATATTTTTATAACGGATGCTAAAGGTATAAAAGGCTCGCAGGAGTAATGTGTAGCGGCAATATATTTTATATTGCGAATAAACATGTGGGTAAATTTGCGTAATGGTGGCTGTAAAAGGGAACACTTCGGCGCCGAGTTAAATTGTGCCGGCGAGCACCGGCTCTCGTAAAAATGATGAAACAACGGGCTTATTGTAACTTGGATTATTTTATGCCTCTTACCATTTTGCATGTATTTTAAATATGACGTTAAAATACATACATGCATAAACTTATGCCCTATTAGTCCAAGGCCAAATCACCTGAATACAACTTGCTATCACATCTGGTGATAGTATCGGGCAAAGACGTGTGGTCACAGAGATCATTCACTTATTAATAATACACATATAACATAAGCTTACGACTGTATTCTCTATTGAAGAAATCATCATTTTATCTTGTTCAATTATTACTAGTATATTTCAATCAACGGATGTGTCCGGATACGTACCGACATTATATCATCACATACTGAATAAACTTTCCTCGACCCACAACTAGAAGAGAGCAATAATTTCTTTTTACAAAAATAAAAGTGGGATCTCTCGTGGAGTGCGCCGCAGTAACATTGTTGGAGTTACGATCGCGGCTCCGGCTCTGCTCAACTGTGAGATATTGCCTTTTTTATGGCCTCTCTTCTATACTATACTACGCTGGGACAGAATAGATCACATGATGCGATAAAATATTGCCCTCCGTTGGCTCCAAATCGAATTAACCCGTCCACTTGCATACAAAGGCGACATGCGAATAGGAATAGAATAGAAATGGCGATATCGGCCGGGACACCGAACTGTTTTCCCTCGTCGTTATGTAAAGACTGTGTATTTTGTGAGAATAAACAAAATGTTTACTTAAAGGGAAAGCTGTGCGGGCTTTTAACTTGCAAAGATAACTTTTACTTTGGTAGTTTAAAAGTTTAGATTTTATGTACCTATCATTTTTACTTGGGTTTCGTAAAACAACAAAAAAGACACTTTTTAACGTTATAACTTCAGGACCCTATTTCATAAAGCTTACAATTATCTGTAAGAGCTTTGTATTGTATTTTATTGTGGTAAAAATCAACAATTCAGCAACCGAACATTTCATGGTCATTTCATGTTCTGGCCCATTTGTATTCGTAAAAGCTGACAAGTTTGTCAACAACTCGTCATTCTAGTGTTTCATAAAAGGATGTACAACTGACTATGAAAGTAGGACAAATTGTTGACGATTTCTTTTTGACATTTGTCGTTTATGAACTCTTACCTGTCAACACTCAATTACAAAATTGTCAAATAGTCATAAAATTTTGACATGAGCCTTAGCCTGTGTCAGGATTAAATTAAAATTGTTGATTGCCGGAGAAACGCGATAATACATAAGTTGAAATGTTAAATTCTAACAACAATAATAGTTGTGATAATGATGATTATGATTTAGAAGAAAATAGATAAAACAGAGACTTTAGAAAAAGAATAAAGATTTAATGTAAAATTAAAATATACTCTATACGAGTATTTAAACAAAAGTATGCGGCCAATTGCAACACCTAACAAGAAGAAATCAAGCACTTAAATCTGTGCAAATTAGATCCGTAAGGCTGAATAGGTCTGAGATCGAAATATACTTATCAGTTCTGACACCTATCATCAACAGTAATTTACCTATCGCCGACAAAGATTTACCGGCCATGGACAGGTGATTTTACCAATCATCAAGTAAAAAGTGTCATTTTACCACCGCATTCCTGTCTACAACTATAAATTAGTTCAGTTTTATGAACCACAGCAACTGTTATGGTAATCCGACATACTTAATTACTTATGTAAAATTGTCGACTTGTATATCTTTGGCAACTTTAAGATTCATGATGATTTTGTCTGTAAACGATGTACAACTAACATCGCTGCTTCACGGGCAAATCAAATCTATAATGGATCGGAAAAAGTCATAATCTGCAATCCGCAAAGACATTTTACACCCATTGCACCAACATCACGTCAACAATAACGTAGGTAAGTGTAACTAAAGCAGACGCGACTTAATCTTAACCCTGCGATTCTTGTAATTGTACTACAATTAATACGCAAACTTGTAATTAATTTCTGCGTGATTAACGGGTATAATCCGGGCTTACTCGAGATTACGTGAGCCGGCTGAGGTGAGTTATTGTGTTGCGTGGGCCGCGGAGGCGGAGGCGCGGGGCGGGCGAGCCGCAGCCCCGCAAGACGCGGCTCGGGCTCCGCTGTCCTCCCCTTAAGATTCTCGCGGACGCCGCTGCCAATTAGGGGCGCAATCGCTCACGCGGCGAGAGCCCCCGGCCGCCCCGCCCGCGCCGCCGCCGCCACCCGGCGCACTACTCTTTGTTCCCGCCGTCCCCCGGCCCGCCACTCGCCCGCCAAATGAAAACGGTTTCACTTTGGCCTTACGAAGAGAAGCAATAAAGATAAAGTTTAAGAAAGGTTTTTCACCTTTCTTTTGGAATTGATTCGGAAAGTTTGTTTGTTGTTTAATTTTAACACTAGTTAAGCGTCGTCTGAAAACCTATTTCTAACGTGGATTACAAAGCTGAAGATAAAGTTATTGATACGATTAACTAAAAAGCCTGTGATAATCCCGAATGAACGATGCGATAATAACAGCAAAGTAAATTAATCTTCATACCTTCCAGAGTAGGGGTAGCTTTGTTTGCTACTTTGTTTTAGAAGTATCACAAGTATTCTGATTTAGTGAAAACCGATAGATATCTTTCTTATCCTCAAGAGACAAAATATGACATGCAGATATGTATTATTTATAATATCTACCTTATCTAATCAAAAATCGCATTCTGATGTGATTTTTTTGCAACGAATCCTCGCAATAGAGTGGCTAGTTTCATTCGGGTAAAAATTGAGACCAAATTGTTTTACCATACTGACTGTACAAAAAATCTTCAAAAATATTGTATCTAGAAGGTATAAGCATTCTCTCATTCTAGGAAATACACTAACTTACTGTATAATTCTTATAGTATCTTCATCTCTTCATTAAACTTATTAACCTTTAACAATAAATAAATGTATTATGTATGTAATACCAAATTACTTTAGTCCGGCCAAGTAGTTAATGCCATCTGCGGCAAATCTACAATAAGTCCCGTCAAAAACAAACCACATTACTTTAGCATAAAGCTGAAAATAAAAGAAAAAAATCGTATAATGTTCATTATACTCTGGAAAATTCTAGTGACTTTTGACTACTGTCTACCCCGACAAATATTGTAAGAGTGAGTTAATGTGGGGGCATGTACTTACTAGCTTAGGACTTTACAGCAGGCTCTGAACGGCAACACGAAATTATATCGAGAGTTTCGACCAATAGACGCAGTGATTGCTATCTACATAGATGGACATCGTATGGCTATTGGTCAAAGCCCTCAATGCAATTGGCGCAGCGCGCGACGCGGTTGTCATGCCGTGAGGGCATGAAATAGACTAGGCTTGGGTCTATTGTAACTAGAGAAACAACCGCGATTCTTAGCTTCATTTGGAGAAGGCTTTCTTCTTCTATCGTGTGGGTTGTGAGATGGATTACAAACCTCATCAACCTTGGTGTCAGGGTTATTATTCAGCCGCCAAAGGCCCCTGACATGGCTCATGTAACGACTACTTACTTATATCAGTAAGTAGTAACCGGTACCAACGGCATAACGTGGCACGGAGGCCTTTGCCTAAGTAAGCTTTGATGAGGAAACAAACATTATTTTCCTGTCTCGAAAAACATCGTAGTTTTTTATCGTCATTAGTACATGATTTAGTATTCGATACAATCAATTATTTTTTATACGTACTTCATGGTAACTAAAACAAGTTGGTTGTGAACCCCAATTTGGATTTATTTTTCCAAAATCACATTCTGGTGTGATTATGTCCAGCAAAACATCGCATCAAATACGCTAGTTTCATTCCGCTCAAAAATTTCGACCGGTAGGTCGAAGCTAACAAAAACTAATTGTAACCTTTGAAGGCATGGATTTGTACATTTACTTACATGTACATTTACTACCTACCTACCTTATTAATTAGGAACAATATGAGCCTCTGGCGGACCGGAGGGTTGGGCTAAGCAAAAATCGGCTGATAATAAATAATTATGGATTATGAATTATTCTGCTAGTAGGTACGGATTCTTAACTAAAAACGATTATGACATTAATAATATAAAATGTATAGATATTAAATACAATTTCAAAAAAAGAAAATAAAACTAGGTGCCCCTGGTCAAATACAAATCTTTCTTAGCTGTTAAATCATTAACAAGTCAAATCATTCTTAACTGTCTGCCTGGAATCTATTAGAATTGGAAACAAAATAATAAGTATCTGCTTTTGCTTCATGCACTTCCACGGAATGATGGCGTAGCTATCTGTATAAAATCCACAATAATCAGACCCTGATTTGTAGAGGGGTCTATAGTGCCTAGAGCTCAGCTTAAAGTGGGAGACGCACGTTGATCTTTAAAAAACCTACGCGTACAAGTGCGCAAATCACACTGCTCGTATCTTATTTATTAGTATATTACATTTCTTCCCAGAAAGATTATCGTTTAAAGATGTTAACTTCGATAATTTACCAATAATTATCACCTAAGCTTTAGATTTTTTCTTCATTATGAAATTAAGCGATGTCTTTTATTGACAATGGTGTAGTTTTTCCATAATAAATCTCACTAAATAAATACCACTAATACGGGAGGTGTCAGCAAATGTTCCCTCTAGTGTGAGAAATAAAATGTCATTCACTTTGTTTCAGTAATCTACAAATATTTGTTTTTATAGTCATGGGATTAAGTGTAATATAAACTTAAGATTTTAGAAAAAAACAAATAGAGATAAGATAAAAACACAAAAAAGATTTTGTGTGAAGTTTTGCAATAAAACTGGCCACATGAGTCTTAAAAAAATAAGCTAACGCCATGGGGTTCTCGAAAAAGAAAAGTTACCTTTTATAATAATATATAGCTTACGGAAAATTTATTTTGGAATAAACTGCCAGTAATAATAATTAATATTTCGTTAACTATATCTTATTTAGTCATAAATTCTTCTCGGTTTAGAGACTTTGAAATGAATTTTGACCATGGTATTTTACTATACAGCAACACAGGCCTCCGAATAATAGAACTGACTTAGTGCCGCTTTACTAATAAACAAGCGGTGAACGTGTGTATAATTATTTGACAGCCAAGAACAATTGAATCTTCTGTATTCTCTTTACTTTTTCAAAACAAAATACAGTTTATTCAAGTCATATAACAATTTGTCTTTATTTGTTTGTATTTCGATATTAATAGGTTGGTCATACGTATTAAGTGATTTTTATTGTCCTTATTAAATTTAGTTTTTTAGTTGCCATAAAAAAAATGTATTTTGCTGTAAACTTGTCACACAAGTCATGTTATTTATCTTAATGGCGCAAGCCTGCATTAGTAAATGACGAACGACGTGTTGAACTTTAATATATTAACTTTGTTTAAATAGGTACTTATATACAGGGTGTTAGTGACATCGTAACGAAAACTTTGAGGGATGATTCAGACCATGATTCTGAGTCGATATCAAGTGGATTTTTCCGTCGCAAAAGTATGGAAAGGAAAATAATTAAAAAAAAAACTAATTTAATATAAATACAATAATAAACAAAATAATATGTTTTAAAATACAAGTATTAAACTTCTTCTGTACAATATAAGATATTACCTCTATATGCTACAAAGAAAAGGCTATAGCGCATGCTACGCCATGACTACGGACCCGTAGTAGCTAAGCTACGCAGGCCATTAGTAACACCGTCATTTACTGCTCGTGAAATAATTGTGAAAATGCCCACTGTAAAACGGGAGGTAATAGTTTGTCAGTTATTTTCAAACTAAAATTGTACAATAAATTTTATTTTCAAACAAACGTAAAATACCTACGCGAATACGAGTATTTTAAAAACATCCCATGATATTATATTTCTTCTAAATAAAACATATCAAAATTATGGGTGAAATAAAAAGTAAACAAAAAAATTACCGTCGGCTTGTGACACATTTTCAGTATTATAGGCTGAAACAAAGAGGTTACTTACGTTGTAAGTTCATGGCTGGTGGGAAGATGTGGTGGTTCCTCATGGCCTCCTGCGGGCGCGCGCACTGCGGCGGCGGCGGCTGGTAGCGCATGCCCTGGTAGCGGTACGCGGCCTGCGACATCTGGCCGCACGAGGCCAGCTCGCCCCACGACAGCTCGCCGCCGCCCGAGCCCAGGCAGCCGCCGTCGAAGCCGCCGCCGGCGCCCCCCAGGTACCCGTACTCCATGGTTCCACTAACTCCTGCTCACAGTCCTCATCTACCCCTGCTCGACGTGCGGCGCCCGCCGCGCGCGGCGCGACCGTCTCTTCTCAGCCCGCGAAGGCTCACACCCGCATAATTGGATGAGCCGAATCGAATTATGCCGATTACAGATGGTATCAGATCGCAATAGTTTTTACCGGCGCGGAGGACCGTGCGCTCGCCCCACTCGAAATCGAATGATAAGCCTAATTCAATAAGGGCGAGCCTCGAGGACGGGGCGGGCCGCGCACCCCTGCCGTCGACCAATCCTCACGCGCGTCGCCGCGGCCGGGCGCCCTCATTGGGCCGCTGAGCCTCCCCCCGCGCGGCTTGCTCGGGGGTGCGTGTCACGACACTTGTCTACTTTTCTTTTCGCAGACAGTTCCTTTGTCATTGAGGAAAATAAAAAAGTTGTAATTAACGATCCAGGTACCTGCTAATGAATGACTGTAGGTAGGTATTTAATTAGGACCGTCCTTATGTTCAAACTTCGTCTATTCTTTTAATAAGTATATACTTAGATAGATTCATAATGTATTTATTCTACCAGACAGTAACTTTTTGTGTTCGGTATGAAAGTTCGCATATCAACAACAACGGGGTGAAATTCACTTCTATTTCTAAAGAAAATTCTAAAGTTTTGTTTAATTTATAAAAAGATTGCGATCTATTATAATGTAATTTAATAAGTCATGAATATGAAAGCTCATATAGTTGGCACGTGTCGCAGCAGGGTGAGAAACCACGGAGCGCGATATTCTCGACTCAGAGCCGCGCGTCTCAGTCTCAAGGGATTGGAGTGGAGGGCCCCGCGACAGCGCCCGCGCCGACGATATACATATGATATTTTTTTCATTTATTTGTTTTAATTTCATTACTAACGCACATTACAATTAATACTAAATAGGTACCTACCTACCTTAATTAAATGACATAGGTTAACCCCTTAAATGCCGGAACGCGGATCTCGACCAGACACAATGTAAAATCTATTGTGTCTGGTATCTCGGCATATGAGAGGTTAATAGCGGTACAAATCGCAACTAATAATTATTAGTGTATCACCGAACCTGTCAAATCTTCAGTTTAGATAAGCGGACCCTGTGAAAATAAGATAACGCAAGGGAGATGATAATAATGAAGTGTATCATTAATAATGGTTTCCAGGAAAATCAGCTGTGATGATAGACAAACAAGTTTTATAGTATAAGCATCTTGTCAGTCGTTCTAATAATTTTATATAATGCCACCAAAACATGCTAGGTGTTTGCTATAAATCATACATATATTGCACTCTAATTCTCTAGGGAAAGAATATTCCAACTTCCAAAAACAATTGGGCAATTAAGTTTCAGATGCTGAAAATTTCATAGTAGGTACTTAATATATATTTCATTTCATTTTTACTATCACGGCGGCGAAGCGTTGCATTGGCATGGAAAAACGTAACTGACTACCAATTTATTTTCTATAACAACGTTCCTATGTAAATTTATGTACTTAATCCCGCAAAGAAACAGCTATTTTAACCAATACCTACCAAAAAAAAGGCTGATCAAGTTAGTTCGACTCGCAAATTAAAAAAAAACTGTCGGAGGTTGCTTCTATGCTGTTCTGGGAGCAAATAAAAAACATAGAACACGTTCAGCTGCTTGTCTTCCCGGGCATGTCGTAAAAACCGACAGAGGGATTGCGTCCTCTAACATGATGGACTAATGTTATGGGCGATAGGCTGATCCCTTATCACCATAAGGTTCATCATATCCATCTTAGGACTTCGTATCAACTGTGGCTGCAAGTTGTCTTTGATAACTTGTGGCTCTGCCCACCCCATTTGGGATTACGGGCGTGAGTTTATGTATGTAGGTTGTGACTTTGCCGTTGAAAAAAATATTTTGTCCCTACATCGACATAGGTCACTATTAGTATAGTTTTTTTAGTTGTGTTTTATTAGTTGGTAAACACCAACTGCAAATAAGTTTGTAATCGCAAAATCATATTTTATTTGTTATGGAAAAACAAATTACATTACTTTTGTAAGACCTTTTTACCTTTCATGATTCGATAGCTCTATGGAAAGTACCCTAAAAGTTTTGATTCCTCTACGAGATGTGCTCAAATAGCCATATCTTTTGATTGCATTTACATAGAAGCTTGATTTTTTCACAGCTTCAAGGGAACACAGACATAAGTACTTATTAGATGTAAATTTCAATAGGATATTTAAAAAAACGGTTTTCACGGACAGGCGTACGGACTCTAAACTGATCCTATAAGGGCTCCGTTTTTCTTTTTGTGGTTTGGAACTGTAAAAATATACCTAATTAATTCTTATTCTAATTACACTAAATCAGGTATATTTTTAGGGTTCCAAACTTGAGTGGTGACTCAATGTATGTTTGAATGTCTCGAGGCCACTCGAGACCCTAAAGTCACGTAAACAGCACAGCACACAAGGACATAAGTCACATACGTGAGACAGTGGAGGAAAACAAGTCAGGGTGAAATATGCGATCACTTAGCAACCTGCAATCAAACAACAACTGCCATCGAGTTTTTCACTCTCACTGGCGAACTGGTTTTTTCCTTCAGTTTACAAGTTTGCCTTGTATTTGACAAAATGTCCCAAGTTTGTAGTCATTGCTTAGTAATGTCTCTATTTGATAAATTGTAGAATAAACGTAAGGGAAGGGGGATGGCTGATTATCTCAGGAGATTGTTTTTCATGCGTTACTATGGAGAATAATACAATAATTATACGTTGTCAAAAAATAACGTTGAATAATAGGTTATTACTATGCAGTGACCTGTATGTTTAACTAAGTAAGTATACTTAACGCAAATGATTCTTCAAGTAAATACACGAACACACAAAATAAATAAATAAAAATTATAGATAACTCTGACTTTCAACAACGATAATTGTGAATTTATATAGGCACTTTGTATAAGGTAAACGCTCCTATTACCGCCAGGTTAAGCTATGCTCTGATTACCTCTCAGAAATTAAGTACTTCTATATTTGCTAGTGCAGCTTATTTATTTTATTTGTATTGTTATGACTGTCTTCTGCTAAATACATCAAGAATTTTTAATTTTGAGTGAATATTTTGGATAAAAAATAAATTTATGTCCGAAAACCCACTTTTCTCTATTACCGCCACATGAAATGCGGTTTCTTTCTATTACCGTCTTTTCTGCATCGAATACCGCCAACCAGATATCTTACCTAGTTATTCAGGTACAATAAAATACTTTATTTTAAAAAAAGGTTGTTTTTGTATTTTTACCACTGTTAATGTAGTTAATAGATACATAGATTGGGAAGGCAATGTCTCTCAAAATACAGGTTCACCTAGTTTGAAAGACAGCGTTCCAACAAAAACTGTAAACGAACTGTTTTCAATAAACTTTATAATTATTTTTTTATTAAATGAATAAAATTATGACATAAACTACAGAAAAATCTTTTGGTTTCTTAGATTTATATACATAATCGACGTCTGTCTCTGTCCATCTGTCTGTCTCTGTCTATCCGTCTGTCTCTGTCCGTCCGTCTGTCTCTGTCCGTCCGTCTGTCTCTGTCCATCTGTCTGTCTCTGTCCGTCCGTCTGTCTCTGTCCGTCCATTTGTCTTTGTCCATCCGTCTGTCTCTGTCCGTTCGTCTGTCTCTGTCCATCCGTCTGTCTCTGTCTATCCGTCTGTATCTGTCCTTCGGTCTGTCTCTGTCCATCTGTCTGTCTCTGTCCATCTGTCTCTCTGTCCGTCCGTCTGTCTCTGTCCGTCCGTCTGTCTCTGTCCGTCCGTCTGTCTCTGTCCGTCCGTCTGTCTCTGTCCGTCCGTCTGTCTCTGTCCGTTCATCTGTCTCTGTCCGTCCGTCTGTCTCTGTCCGTCCGTCTGTCTTTGTCCATCCGTCTGTCTCTGTCCGTTCGTCTGTCTCTGTCCATCCGTCTGTCTCTGTCTATCCGTCTGTATCTGTCCTTCGGTCTGTCTCTGTCCATCTGTCTGTCTCTGTCCATCTGTCTCTCTGTCCGTCCGTCTGTCTCTGTCCGTTCATCTGTCTCTGTCCGTCCATCTGTCTCTGTCCGTCTGCCTGTCTCTGTCTATCCTTCTGTCTCTGTCTATCCGTCTGTCTCTGTCCGTCCGTCTGTCTCTGTCCGTCCGTCTGTCTCCGTCCATCCGTCTGTCTCTGTCCGTCCGTCTATCTCTGTCCGTCCGTCTGTCTTTGTCCATCCGTCTGCCTCTGTCTGTCCGTCCGTCTCTGTCCGTCCGTCTGTCTCTGTCTGTCCTTCTGTCTCTGTCCGTCCGTCTATCTCTGTCCGTCCGTCTGTCTCTGTCCGTCCATCTGTCTTTGTCCATCCGTCTGTCTCTGTCCGTTCGTCTGTCTTTGTCCATCCGTCTGTCTCTGTCCATCCGTCTGTCTCTGTCCGTTCGTCTGTCTCTGTTCGTTCGTCTGTCTCTGTCCATCCGTCTGTCTTTGTCCGTCCGTCTGTCTCTGTCCGTCCGTTTGTCTCTGTCCGTCCATCTGTCTCTGTCCATCCGTATGTCTCTATCTGTCCGTCGGTTTCGGTCTGTTCGTCCGTCTCTGTCTGCACCGTACCGTATCTAATAATAGAATAAATGAACGATTCACAAACGAGTTTACGTTCTTGAATAATGCATCACCCTGTATATAAATCATAAGAGGGAATATATGGTGGCGGTAATAGAAACATGTATGTAATTTCTGTGTTTCAATTTCCGCCACATAAAAATTAGCGTTAAGAAAACAAATAAATATTCAAAATGAGAGCTACGTATATAATAACCAGTTTCAAATCATATTTTAATGAATACATAAAGTATTTAAATTAGAAATTCATAATTACTTCAACTACTTGTTCATACATTTCTTAAAAAAATACATTAACTTATATGCAGCACAGGATACTTGAATTGCACCAAATGTGTGGCGTTAATAGATTTTAATATAGTTCATGAACCATACTACAAAATGAGATGATAACATTATGAATGATTGGGCATGTTACCTTCAATAACTAAAAAATACAAATATCATACAAAAATCGATAGCCGCCATAGGTGGCGGTAATAGAACCAAACTACAAATGTATGCTTCTATCACCGCCACATTTTAAAACTCAAATTAATCATTTAAAACTAACACAAATATCAAATATAGCATGCTTTCTCATTTCTAAAACGTACTAAGAAGTAGTTACATTTACTAAAATGAAGAAAAATATGTTTCATAGGACACAAAACCTTAAGAAAAAAATGTTGTATGCTTATGCATTTCAGTAGTGACTTGTATGGAGCGCATTGCTTGCGCGGACACTGCACACTTACAGACCAATCATAAATTAGACTGTTGTTGCCAACGCTCAGGGGTATGCTCGTTTCATGGTCAATTAATACATGTATCTTTTGACATTTGAATCAAATTTCTATCTCAGACACAATCCAAAATATCCGCAATTTAAAAAAGGTGGCGGTAAACGATGTCGATTTTTGGGTGGCGTTAATAGGAGCGTTTACCTTACTATATTACCTAGATGTACCGTGGTACTTAAGTAATACTAGGTACTTATACAAAAATATTACAAAAACGATTGTTCAAAACGACTTTCATTACTGGCGGACCCGCAGTAAGGATACCCTGCATCGCGGAGGTCCTACAAGGTACATATATAACATTAAGATGATATTTTAATTTCATATTAATATCGACCTTGACAATGTGA
The DNA here is from genome assembly GCF_024362695.1 of Pectinophora gossypiella. Classification (NCBI taxonomy): domain Eukaryota; kingdom Metazoa; phylum Arthropoda; class Insecta; order Lepidoptera; family Gelechiidae; genus Pectinophora; species Pectinophora gossypiella. The sequence goes on along the minus strand of NC_065407.1, from coordinate 7,885,148 downwards.
TATCTGGCGAAACAATCAGTGATTAAGAAAAGCAATAGGAGCAACACCGCGGGCGGCGCGGCGTGGTGTAAATGAGCCTCCTCACGGCGCGATCGTATATCGCACGGACGTGCGATTTAAGGATAGGTAAGATTCATTTATTTATTTTGCATACTGTAACGGAATCGAATGGATTAGACCACACATAACAAAATATTTGACTTGTGACCATCACATGACATCATAACTTAATGACACGTTTTGACAATTCTTAAAAAGATTAAGTAATGAATGCCAGCCAATGCAAGTCAAATCACGTTACAAAACGCATTGACAGTTTGTAAATGTAGTCTAAGTCATCTTAGACTTTACTTAAATCTTCACTTCTTTTGATATCGCACGAATTGGGTAGTACCCTAGGCGGTCCTATACCCAGGTCTTAGGTCAAAGATAAGTTATGAAATTCTAGTTACTTACTAAATAAAGACAGATCTAAAACTGACGAATTAACTTTCCTTTTTCTATTCAACTTATTGCAATAACTCTTAATTGCACACAAAAGAAACATATTACATAAACAATCACAGACAAATAATTGATACAAAAGGCGGCCTTATCGCTATTATTATTGTATTCATGAAATTTAATCTAGTTGCCAACAAGCCTATTGCATCGCGCCGTGAGGAAGCGCGAGGGTGTAATCAGATAATGCGTGGGTTATGGACACGAGTCGAGGCGTGCGTGCGCCGTACTCCGGGTTCTGCTAATTCAATTTACACCCACCACATGCTGCGCTGCAACCGTCTCACTGTCCCCGTCTTGCTGTTTTTAATTAACAAACAGCTCGGAGTAGGGGACGATAATTTTAAGAAAGCTGTGGTTTTGTTTTTCTGATGATGTTCCGTAGTATTAACTACTGAACGGGAAAAATATTAATATAAAAACAAAATATAAAAGGTTCGGCGGATTAAAGTGACATCAAACTAACATAAAAATACCAATAAGTACTGGCAATTTTATGTAGCAAGTTGTAGCAAGTCTTGAGACACAAGAGTTGACCAGAAAAAGATAATATGCAACAGATAGACAGCCTCCGTGGTCTAGTGGTTAGATCGTCAGGCTCACAACCTGGAGGTTCTGGTTCGATTCTCGATGGGGACATCGTCCAAATCACTTTGTGAGACTGTCCTTTGTTTGGTAAGGACTTTGAAAGAAAGAAAGAAAGAAAGAAAGTATTTATATTAGAGGACGCCACAGTAACAACTACCACCACTAACTTTTTAGACTTGAACCACCTGATTGTCTGAAAAAAACTAAGATGATTCCGTGCTTTGGAGGGCACGTTAACCTGGTAGTCCTGGCTATTAGCCGTAAAAACACCTCCACCAACCCGCAGTGGACAGCGTGGTTTAGTATGCTCCGTACCCCCTCCGGTAGATTGAGAGAGGCCTATGCTAAGCAGTGGGACGTATATTGGTTGTTTATGTTACGTTATGTGCAACAGATAGTACTTACTAATAAAAATATCCATAATGATATCATGTCCGCAAAAAAGCGTACACGTTGGGGAACCGTTTACATAGAAAGTAACCGTTTACATCAAAGATCCATAAGTCATTATTAACAGTCAATCAATATATTTACTATATCGCCTTTTCAATTCCTATCCGACGATAGGTACCTACTTTGACACGCAAATTATTTATAGGTGTTAGTGACATCGTAACGAAAAATTTGATGTATGATTCAGACCTTGATTCTGAGTTGATCATCATCTTCCTAGCATTATCCCGTTTTTCGCAGGGTCCACTTATCTAAACTGTAGATTTGACAGGTCTGTTTTTTTTTCATGAATCGACTGCGTGTCTGACCTTCCAATCCACGAAGGGAAATCCAGCCCAATACAGGTTAGGCCACATACCTCCAAAAAAGCATTTACGGGAATGATTCTGGGTTGATAACAAGTGGAATTTTCCGTCCAAAAGTATGGAACTGAAACTCATTTCATTTCATATTAAATGATGAGTTGATTCATCCCCTTTAGTATTCGTTATGATGTCACTAACAACCAGTAAGTATGTACTTAATATATAACTCGATGTACTTAATGTTACTTGATACAAATTCCTGCAAGTTGGGATCTACAAGTATCTGGACATAAATATTATAATAGTCCAAGCTATATTTTCGTAAGCCTTTCGACTTTTTCAGGCGAGGCGGCGAGGGGGCGGCGGCGCGGGGCGGGGTGGCGGAAACGACACCTGCTCCCGTGATTGATGAGGCACCAACATCCACCATGATTGTTCAACTGCCGCCATTAGCGGACGCCGCGCTGACGGCCGCAGGTGGGCGTAATTACAAAAGTTACACCCGTGATTGCTGTCAATCGGCAAATCTGTTTTCTTGCGGTTAGATGTAAGTAGGAATTTGTTTTTGAACAATGATTTAGTTACATGTGCCCGTCGTCATGCGGTATATTACAAAAATAAGTAGATAGTATGCGGTTTTGAGTAACAAAGTAACCTACATCATGCTGGCTGCTATTAGCTGGCGAGGAGGACTGCATATACTATACACCTCTGCCTACCCCTTAGGGAATTATGGCGTGCTGCTATGTTATGTTAAACTGTTAAGTAATATCCAATACAATCGCAGTTGGCAGTAAGTGAATCGCACTGTACCTCTGACTATTGGGTTCTATTGGGAGTGGAGAACTTGGTAGTGAGTATAATAGAAGTTTTAAAATTATATTGTATACCTAGTGTTTAGTGACATGACAAAGAACCAAAACATCCCCTAACTGGACCTAACACAACAGTTAACATTTCAATGTATTTTATGGCAAACAAAGAACAATCTCTCATGCTGCTGCAGATACCAGTACCTACTTAAGCTAACGACTAATCACATTGACAACATTGTCGTCTTTACAAGAAGACAAAGTGGGTACCTACTACGTCTAAATACTTAGGTATTGAGTTAGCAATACTATAGCATTAGCGTTAACATTCTAACAGGATTATTACTGAGCCGCCAAAGGCCCCTGACATGGCTCATGTAACAACTACATACTAAAATCAGTAACTAGTAACCGAGACCAACGGCTTAACGTGCCTTCCGAAGCACGGATCATCTTACGTGATATGTCGCCACCGGGATTCGAACCCGGGGCCTCCGGATCGTGAGCCCAACGCTCAACCACCGGACCACGGAGGCCGTTAGCATTGAGTTAGCACATTACAGGTATTTTGAAAGATCCATGATGCAATGATGATCTTATATAAGTTGCTTTTATTACGTGTTTTAATTGTAAGTTATGTGTTATTCCGTGTTTTATTCGTTCTATATTATTTCTGATACAAGCATAATGCCACACTGCCTTCGTTAATACAGTACCCAGTAGTGAGACGTATATTTTTATAAGCTGTTTCTATACGTATGATATTATAATTATCACGGATCAGCAATTTATTTACTTACATACAACACTTCTAATCACATAGTACATAAGTAAATAAAGTCTACAATAATACACAGGGAGGATCGCTTCGCCGTGTTGAGTAAATAAGTCAGACCGCCGTATTTACCGTGCTGCTAGCCTTATAGTTAGCGTTAGATCTGTGAAGGGGAAGATCGGGTCCTGCGCTGCCTGTCAAAGTGGCCGCCGGGTGTTTGAACAACTAATGAGCGGCTCCCGGGAGACTCTGTGTTTGCCCCCGACGCCCCGAGCGAGCTCTTGGCTTTTTCGTCCACGGTTTGTGGATGTCCCCCCGCCTTCTGTTTGCTCGCCACTCGGTATCGTATCCGACTTTCAAGTGTAAATTGGACGAATTGCGAACCATCTAACCGAGAAGGTCATACGTTTGCTTCAGTTCTAGTACCTAGTTGAGTATTTTATTTGGTCTTATTTTAGTATGTACTTTTGTATTCGACTATAGATAGTATGATCTATCAAACTACTTTAGCACTCTCAAAACGTACTTTCAAGTCCATAATTATTCACGACTTGTCTGATTGAATGGTAAAAATTGAATGGTTACCCTGGAAAAACTAAACTGGACGAATGTGTTCATAACAGCTAACTACTAAAATCCAAGAATAACTTCCAAAATAAACTTCTTATTTTATACAAAATGGTGGTTTGCGCCATCTATCAGAAATAAATAGAACTTTTACACGCAACGTTCTATAAAAGCTCTCTCGTAAGCTCCAACCGCTAAGGAGCTTTCGTCAAGCAACATGTGTAGTAGCGAGTGTTCCGTGTTAGTTAAAAGTGCTGTCAATAGATGGCGCTAGTGTGTTAGTGAATTATAAGTTTTATATTTTTACTCGTTGGCGGTTTCACCACGACACTGCTCCATCTCGTATTTTAGTGGTTTCGTAAAAATCGAATTGTTTTCTCATTACTAATGGTTCCGTCCACTACTTGGCGAATATGATTGATTCACTCAAATGGTTTTCGAATAAGTAATTCGTTTGTAGGGCAGAACTACTGAAAATTGTTCGAATGAAAAAAGCAATTGATTCAGAATTTGCCTATTTCGCATATATTTTCATCAATCATATGAATTGACCTTAATTAAATAGGTACTTGAAATAGAACTACATTTATTATATCAAGCTACTATAATTTATACTTTTGTGTCCAAAATTACAAAACATAATACATATAATAGATAAATAATATATCTATCTGTAAGTATAATATAATAATGTTTGTATTTGAAAAAAAAGGAATGAGTGTTGTGTTAGAAAAATTAAGTAAACAAAATCATTCGAATAAATTATTTCGGTCCTAAATCATTCGAATACCGAATTACCGGTAGAACAAATCATTCGATTGTTAATTTTTGTAACGATAGCCCTTCGCTACTGACCACCCTTTTAAACTTTAGAGACTATGCGTAATCTAAATCTAGTACCCAATGGACTGTCCAGTAACTATTTAAGGTATTTTTTTCTTGACTTTCATAAACATGACATAAGAGCGTTGACAAAAGCTCTATCTCTAATAAGAAAGTAAGATTATCCGTGCTTTGTTGTTGGTCTTAGTCACTACTTACTGATGTAAGTACGTAGTCGTTACATTAGTCATGTTAGAGGCCTTTGGCGACTCAATAATACCCCTGACACCAGGATTGTTCATTCTTTATAAATCAATGTCACTCGTAGAATATGTTTATAAACACGCAAAGTATATCAAATTAAATTCGCAACAAAGTGTTACGCTACTCTGCAACTCTACGTTTTATATTAAATATTGCCAGTCAAAAGGTTTCGCCGGAGGGTTCGCCTGCTATTATAATAACTCAGGTAGGAAAAGTAAATAATGCCATCTATCCCTTTTGTATTTTTTATTTCTTTTTATAAATTTTACAATATACTTATAAAACTGTACATCATACCTACTAGAGTGAATTAAACGTTAGACTTTATAATTACAGTGTTACCAACTAGGTATAAACTTGTAGGTACAATATAAACAATTTACTAAGATATTTTACTGATCTTTAATGAATTGATTTAACATAACAAATTATAAAACGGAAATAATTTAAACTGTAGTTCTTAATAAATAAGGCCTATCGGTAAAAGATTTTTGTGAAAACTGAAACTGATTATTACAAATCTAAAAATAAGGCCTTGAATTATTTAGCAAACACAACAAGCGAACACAACTGTAAAACAGTAAGAATTGTTTTTTTTCTTTTACCAACAGCTCTTCACAAAACATTACGAGTTTCTTATTGTTAAAACTATATAAATATGAGCATTATAAGACCCTCACGGTACAAAAGCATGATGTGAAAGTTGTGCGTCGCGGGAGAATTAATGGAAGCTTGAAAGCTCGCCCGTGAATGTACTAATTAGTTTAATTAACATCGCATAACGCGTGCCACGGGTACGATACGCTTACCCAACATTCGTATCTCCCATTACAATTCTTCCCTTACTTCCACCGCACACACAACACGTTTGCTTAGAACGTAATTACAAGTGAACCTTTTTTGTTCGCCTACTTTAGATTCCCTGTACATTATCCCCAGTAGATGACCGCCATAACCGCGACTACATCCAAACGAGTATAAATCACCAACTACACTAACTTACGTTTACTTAAGAACATCTTATAAATAATAATTCTTAACATAAAGTTTGGTCGAAAACAGGAATGTGTAAACATGTGACTAGAATTTAATAAAACTTAACATCGACCTAAATAAATATTACATACTTTAACATTTCCACTCGAAATCAGTTACATCTAAACACACTGTTTGTACAGGCAATGCATTGTGAATTTCCTAAATCATGAGATCCTATAAATAAATAATTACGATGACACACAAAACGTACTCAAAAATATCTCTATTCACAACATTTAAAATATCGTAAAGGTACCAAACCAAAAGTTGTATGAAACTGCTTACTATCAAGCAAAAGTGTCAAATTTTCAAAACTATTAACTGTGCTAAGTATTATTTTTGCTAAGTACTTACTAAGGAATTATTGAACTTCAAAGAAATAGCCCCTTTGGTGACTTACTGTGTCATTTTAATGTGTTTTAGTTTGAATCAGTCTTATTAAATAATGTTTTTGGAATCAACGGAGATCATAACTATAAGAATAACTCAGAACCTTAGGTAAGTATTGCTGTACGCCACACTGATACGAAGCAACAACACCACACATCATAAAATAACGTAAATCTAAATTCTAGAGCACTATTTCACATAAATAATTTGAGATCAATGGACAAATTCTCCTACATTATTTAGCCAAGCAAGTATTGACAAAGGCGTTCTACAAAAAATAAAGTTTAAACTTTTTCATCCAAATCTTTCTTGTACTCCCAGGTGTGCAGCAAAAAAAATCTGCTGTAACAATGAATCTCATAGATTTCCGTTCATAACATTTCCATCAATACCGATGAGATCTATTGACTTCATATTTATTCAATTTGCATCATTTTGTCACGAGACATATTACATATATATAAGTAATATTCTTTGTCCAGTGACGAAACAGAACTGTTGTAGGGGACCTCAGACAGCAAGGGTACACGAGTTATCGAACAAGTAAGTTTTCATACGAATTATTATTTAACAATTATATCCCCTGGAAAGGTATTTTAACGGCCCCATGCTTATGCTTTAGGTTGAGGCTTCCAGCCACAAGGTAACGCCACTGTGCTGCACCATAGCGGATCTATCAGAAATAACTTATGATGTTTTTGAAATCCCTCAGAGATAAAAGTTCCTTGCCCGTTGGAGAAAAACCTTCTGACTTTTCGCACACAAGCGATTTATAGTGTAGGCGGCAAACGAACGGTAATGTCCGAATCTCGTTTTGACATTTATCGAGGCTGCCGCATACACAATGCTATTGATCAATATCGATAATGCTGTCCAATACATTTAAAAAGTCCAACGATGACGTCCGTAAGATGTCTATTTAATAATTATGGAGATTGCTCGTGTGACAGTAGTCCAAACAAGATGTTTCATCGTAAAACCAAATGTAACGCTTTTAAAACCTAAGTGACGACGAAAACAAAATACTCTATTGGAAAAGAGAAGCATCGAACTACAAGAAGTGGAACTTCAACCTCGGTGACTAAATTAACACGAATAAGATCTTCATTCACACGTTTGTAGTACGTTGTAGTACGTTTCCTTCAGGTTATCTCCAGCTTTATAGCTGTTCGCTCTGGGGGATTGTGGATCAGCAATCAGAAGTGTATGTCCTGGACATCGGTGGGGGTTACTTGTAGTTGTGTGGTGTCGGTGGCGGGCGCCTTGGCGGGCGGCGCCGGCCTGGCGCGGGGCTCGGGCGGCTGCGTGGCGCGCGCCAGCACGCGCTCCACGTGGCGCGCCACCAGCTCGGCGGCCGCGGCCGGCGCCCGCGTCAGGGCGCACAGCTCGCCCACCGACATCCTCACTCGCAGCCCCCGCGCTGCCGCCGTTATACACGCCACCGCTATCAACGACGGCGGCACTAGCAGGAACTCTGTCTCTGTTGACAAACGAAAACATTCTTCAATTCATGAGGAAGAGGCTAGCATTAAAGACTAGGTTCTTCGAATGCTTGTCACAAGCCAACTCGGATACTTGCACCTACTAGCATTTACAGCGGCGTGAATAGCATCCTATCCTGTTATTGATTTTAGAAATGAAATTAGTATAGTCATATCTATAATTGCGCAGAAACCCCGTGTAACTTCGTTTCGCTAAAGATTTTATAACATAAAATGAGCATTGTTCATGTGTTCATAGTAAACAATAAGGAAATAGCAGTAAAGGTAGCTTAATTTAGCTCTACACTCGTAAAACAAGTTTCTTGTTTATGCGTTTTTATAAGTTGAGTTGTAGGAGGCGCGGGTGCAGGTAGGACGCATCTGTTGCGAGATAATTGAGCGGACAGGTGGCTCGGACACCTTGCATCTCCGTGTCCTTCGCCGCATCCTCCGCGGATCGTATGTCTTCATATCACGCAGGCAAACTCTGTTTATACTCAAACTACGAATCCCAGTCAAAGTTTACTTTTAAGATTTGTGACCCTCGAAGAAAAGATTATTCCCGGTCGACTAGAAGGGTCTCAGAAAAAAACATCGCGTTACATTTTGCACAATACAATGTCGCTCATTGTTATTTGGGAGAATAAGGAAGGAGAGTCGAACAGCTGCCAGATTTGTGCATTCCGTCCCTGCATCTTTGTATTTACAATAGACCGAGAATAATGGTAATTTACATCTTAAGTCGTCTAGTTAAGAGCGCAGCTGTGATTTCGCCATAAACGAAGGAGGGATTCTATTGTTCGAAAAGTTGTAGACTTCGATCGAGTCGCCTAATCGATAACCCTCGAAACAATTTTCATAACGGAATTTCGCACATGCATAACCGAGCTGTGTTTATGTCTTTGAGAAAATTTGCTCTCTTGCGTACTGAGGAAATAAATATTATGATAAACTTTTGTGGATATACCACGAGTAACACTCAGGTTCATACGATTCGTTAAGTACACATGAATTCCTAGTACTAGAACTTTATCAAGTATATGAAACTTTTTACATCGATATAATGCCTCTAACGGTGAAGGAACTGATGCGAAACAACTTGGTAAGTATATTATAAGTTAAAGTCACGACGTGTGTTGGTAAGCCTTAGGGCCGCGAAGACGGCAGATGTGACGACACCTGGCGCGACCCTTCCGCTCGCTACCTCCACCGCGTAGGGTCACTGCCCACCTACACCCTTCTACCCGGCGTGCGGCGCCCTCAGATACTTCTTCACGCTATCCACCTAAGAAAAACACTATCGCAACACGCGAGCGCATCATAATTTTAATCAGAAAAAGCACTACGTTAACCTAACCACAGATCATATAATACTAACGACCTAACGTACGCTCAAGCTTAACTCGTTTAACGGAGGTCAATGAAACCCAAGATAGGGGGAACTTTAGATTCATAAAACATAAAAATATGAAACCGACCGCTCGTTAATTAAGGATTTTTACTTAACTTCGCGGTTAATACTGCTAGTTTACTGTTTCGTGGCCTAAAATGTAATATAATATTGTGGGTTATTATGAAATCAAAAACGATAGCGGGTGGCATATCTATCGGTGATCTGTACATGGCCAGCGGAGCGGGGCGATCCGTTGTGCGACAGGTTGTCTGTCAGTTGGAGCAGCACTCGCCATCTGTGGCTGCCACGAGCCACCAAGGGGCCGCCAAGACACCCCCGCGTCTTACCCTTACTAATTGCTACAAACTATAAAGTAATGACGCTTCACCTAACAGACATCGAAGACCGTTAATTTCCGTTTGTCAAACCTGTCCCGCCCTAACTGCGAATCTACCTAATACAAACATTAGATCACGCGAAAATGCAAGGGTTGCAAATAGTCAATGTGTAATCGTGCGAAACTGGTTGTAATAGAATATTTTTTATGTGACTACGAAATTGTATGTCTTATTTATTTCACAATCAAGTTTAGGGCCTGCGAATGTTGACTTAACGTTTTTATGGTACTTTTACCATCGAAACATTAAAGCACCTGAATGACGAATATAATCCGTAGGGAACATCCTATCCTAGCATCCTGTTGCATAAAAAGAATGACGGATTCGTATTCACGGGAACTACGGAGTACAGAAAAAAGATAATGACAGTTCAGAGCCTCTGCTTCGCAATAGATCGGAAGGGCTTGAACGGAAATATGAAGCGCGATCGGAACTTTGTACGCGTTGAGATTTGAGAAGGCGAATAAGTTAAGAACAGCTATTGGGTTAGATAGGGTCGCGGCTCGCCAGGTGCGCGCCGAGACGGCCGCCTTTGTCGGGGCGCTTTTGTCGCGGGTCTCGCAGGCCGGGAGCACAATGGCCGCGGGACGTCTTCGCGCATTGTCGCGACTCAGCTGTCGCGTCGCGGTCGCTCCCCTGCTTGCCGACCAGACTTGTAAGTCATATGCCACCGCGACCGTGACACGGTTAAGTAGCTTTGGTAACATCACTTGAGTTATGACTTGACAAACCGTAATAAATGACTGTCAGTGTAGTGCCAGTATAATGTGAAATTCAGTTGTTCAATTGATTTTAAACTTGAGTGCATAGTAACAGCCTAGCAGCTGACAAAGGAACAGTTGCTATTACGTTTAGCCTCATACACTGAAAGGAACCGTTTTAAAATCAGACCACACTAGCTTGCCACGCTAACCCTTATACGAAATTAACGGTTAATTGATCTGAATCAAAAGCGTATTACAAAGGCTTTGCACTCATTTTTATTATATGAAAAGAAAGGTCATAAATATAAGCCAGGTAAGATGAAGGAAGTTTAGGGTCAAGTAGTGTTATTAACCCTTTCACACCTCGTATAGTGCACGATCAGTTACCGGCAATTATGCTGCTTCCGGCCACTGACACACGGACAGAACTTGACACCAGCTTATACTAACAAAGTACCCCGTAAATAGTAAATAATAAAGGCATGCCGTGATAGGTATTCAAATCAATATTCATGGCAAACAGGATGAAGGTCGGGAACTCCTTGATTATCCTTATTTAAATGTCGTAACTTACTACTTACTACTTTCTTAAAATAAAACTGTTCTTTTAATTAATTGTCAACTGACTAGTTCCAAAACTGAGCGCCGGGTATTGACCATAATAGTTAGGGTAACAAATTGACAGCTATAAATAACCCTTATCGAGATTCGATGGACCATAGGGGCTGGTGAGGTTAAATTCCGTCACATTTCGTATGGAGCCAACCAATATTGTTGTTCTTTTATAAATTCCATGATTGAAAAATTTAATGACAGATACTGAAAGTATACATTACTCTGTCGGCCAAAATGTCAGGGTCGGTGCAGTCGACATGTAGCAACAATACTTAGTTTTTTTTCATGCTCAATGATCGTGCAAGCCCCTGTTCAGGGTTGTGTATCGGGGGTTACTGTTGGTCAGTGGCAATTACATTACGTAGCCAAGCGAAGTGTGAGCCTTAACGCCCTTACCATTATTTGAGACATAAGGACACCTCTAAAAGTCGATTCACAGTTCTGAATACCTGAATTTAAACCAACAATCGCAAATAACATAATATTGTAAGAGGTAGTGTAGGCAGCAACTACATTTCGATATCGCCGAGCTTATCAACATAATCACGTGGCAAATGGGAGCATATCCGCACACATGGTGCAGTGCAACTGGTGTCGCGGCCCCATACTCCGGACATTGCCGTAAATCAGATCGGATCATGATAATTGAACCATTGCAACTGACCCGCAAAATTAACCCAACAAAAAACCAACATTCGTAGTACTACACTATTTTACGACATACTTATATAATTTTATTTTTATGATGCAATAAAATAAATAAAGAGCAAGCTGACAGCCGACCACGTGTCTACTCCACTATTGTCTGAAAATTTGCATATAAGCAACTAGTTATTCTAACTCAATTGAATTTCTACTTAAATACCAACCACTTGAAATAGAGGGTATTCACATGACTGTAGGTGTAGGGACCCGTTATTTCATTGTTATTGATAACATCAATTTGATCATCAAAAGTTTTTTTTATAAATTTCGTTCAAGATGTTTAAATAACTATGTCCTTTTTTCATTCGTAAATACATTGTCATTAAGTATTTGTGTGTAATTTAACAAAAGGAGGGTTTGGGGTCAGTGGCTGAGGGGTGCGCGAGCGCAAGGTGTGCGCGCTATCAGTGCGCGAGGGCATGTGCGCGTTCCGATACACGCGTCCACTGCCCCCACAACAAATACCCATACACGCTTGCTACCAATCGCTTTCCAAACAAAGGGCTTCACCATACCCATTAGTCTAAAATACTGTTATTTCAGCTAGCATAAAAACCAATGGGTGAGAAAATTTTAATTAACGCTTAGTAACAATTATCGATTATAAATTAACATAGAGGACGAGGAAGTCTGTGCAGCCCGCATGGTACATGTTCGCAGACAATTTATGACCTAACACAGTTTGTACTGGGTATATAATTATTTTGTATATAAAACGTATAAGGTAGAACTACACTAATATTACCTACCTACGTCAGTTTCTGAAATAAATAATACTTATTGGTACTTAAGACCGAGTACCTACAAATAAAACATAATATTGTAGTATCGCATACTCACCGGTATAGCAAACAGAGATGAGTGTGAGTGCGTGTGTTCTGACGAGAGGGTTGGTCCTACCCCAAGGCACGCGCGCAAGGAATGGCTCCACGAAGTCGAACGCTGTTGCTATCGACAGTTGCCAGTTCAGCCGTTGGAGGAGCATCACTTCCCATTGCTGCAACAAAAGCAAAACCTGTACCTCCACAAAGAAACATTCGTATCTCAAATTGTTTGCCAATAGATCTACATAGACAATTATTTCTGAAAGACCAGAAATGTTCGCTTTTCAACTCACAAACATCCTATTTGCCCCTTCAAAAATAACCCCATGAGAATCTTGTCCTTTTCAATGACCTTTCATACTTTTGCGACTTCTTCTAATTTATATGCAGTGCAATTACATGCACTTATTTAAAGAAGGGACAAATCGTATTCTTATTAGTTGGGTCGTAACCGTCATACTCGATGCATCGGGCGGAAACCGCAAAAAGTAGTAACTAAAGTAGTCACTTTACTAATGAAAATAGTAGGAACGTAAGAAAGGGGTCAAATCATGGGACCCGGTTCGAAATTTTTGAGTAAAGTATGAGAATTTCAAACACCAGTGTAGTAAGGCCCACTTTAAGTATACTAAGTATACTAAAGTTTTACAATAATTGATTAATTAATCTGCTCCTTCTCGTAAACTTATCGCTGGCGATAAGCCAGGGTGAACGCCATTGTTTAGAATATTATAAGTATTAATCACCGTCTCAGAAAGTTCATTCACTCTTATTTGTTATGAGACAACTTTTTTATCTGTAATAGCTCGTTGTTATCTGTGAATACTAAAATTGAGCGTAATACAATGCCTTAGTATAAACATAGACAGATGACATGAATTAATTTGAATCTTCCCACGATACTTGTCGATTTTCAAGGGATATGAAATAATGTAAGCCAAGTGATGGGAAAGTAGAAGTGACCCCACGCCATATGACCTCATCAGGTATGCGTAGTACGGCCTTATCGAAACATCACTCGAATTAATTACAAGGAAGTATGTGCCACGACGCCATACGGCACCTCCAAGTACAGATGATGCGCATTCCCACGGTCTACTTTGAATATAACAATTTCACACATGTCATTGTTACCCAATATCTATTTGAGACGAAATGCATCTTGTGGAAATGAACAATAATTGAATGTTTGTGCGAGTATCACAATGAAAAACATTTGTGACGGAAACCTATCACCTGATGGGGTTGGGAGAAGCGTGTGAATCAGGTGACAAAGTCAAATTCATGGGTACCAGCGTACTAATTGTTCAATCGCACCTGCCCATGTGCACACAATATTTCGATTAGGACAATTGCGTTGTCATATTAACCGCACTACTGTGGGAATTTTGTCCGTGAAGTAATTGAAAATGTTACACTACTAGTTTGTATCCTTTACGTCAACTTACTATTACGGTATTAGAACATTAGGAAGCGCTTTATCTCGATTATAATCATGTCTTGCCCACATTTCCGTCGGAAGCACGTAAGACATCCAGTGGTTTACTTCGTCACAGGCTGTGGCTTGCTTGAGGGTGACATAAGTGCCTCGGCAGCCCCTCAGAACGTGTTTGTCGCGGAAGAGGTAATTACCGGAAACTCACATGTGCCTTAAGGATATGGGCAATACAAAGACCTCTTTGGGGTGAAGGAGTGACATTTGACTCGACTAATCGAGTTCATTCACAGCGGAATCAAAACAATGCGTAACAAGTTGCGGTCGACGCAGGATGTAAGGTGTGTGGCTGCGTAGGAACTACTTGACCTTTTCATAGCTAAAGTAGAAATTTAGATTTAGAAGGGTGGTCAATACCATTTAAAGAACAGTATTTCATCATACCCCGCAGTGAAGCATCGTGGAGTAAGTTGCTTGAGGGGAGGACTGTGTTCAGCGGTGGAACGTGTATCAATGTTTATCATAATTAATCGTAATTCATCGTCAAAGCTTTAGAACTGCTGTACTTGCAAATAAACAAATAGGATTTCTTACCCGAACTTCATCAGGCAAGACAGAATTGTCGGTGTATGCGCAGAGTAGATCGACAGAGAGCGGGTGGCACTGTCGGAATTTGGAGGCGAGCAGCATGGCCGTCACTCCCAACAGCTGCAGCTGCTGCCGGGAGATGGCGCGCTGGGCCAGAAAGCGGTCCATATAGCTCACGGCCAGGGGGAATACCTGCTCCTCACACTGCTGTTCTTCACAAACCTGCACATGTGTTTAAAACATATTGTATTGTATTATGAATAGACCTAAACTTCATTTCCGAGCTCCGACCGCAATAGTAAGAAAAGTTTTTTTTTTTTTAATTGTAAGATAAGATTCCAATGGTGAATTAAAAATAACACAAGTTCTGAGCCACCGTTGAAAGTTTTTACTCAAAAGCTTTTGTGCTTTTTACCCGCTTTCAGTTGCTCATTAAAGATTCCCGTGTGCAATGAAGGGTTAAAATCTTCATAGAAAGCGACAAAAAAGTTTCCGTTGATGAGCGTTTCTAAGGGTACTATGCTTCGTAAACTACAGTATTGCATAATATTCTAGTTATCTGAGTGAAAACCATGAAATGAACCATTTTAAAAAGTTTATAGTATAAGTATACACCATAAACCGGATTCAGTACGAATATTCCAGGCAGGTACGGTAGATACCTAGTCAATCAGTTTATCTATACCTTCAAACCATAAGTGGGTAATTAGGTAAATTAAATAAATGCTTTACGCTGCTGTAGGTGGGTTATAGAAAAATTGTTTACATTTATTAATGACAGTGTTTACGAACGAAACCCTATTAGGTAAGTAATTGAAAATAATCTTGTCAGCATAATCATTAAATAGCAACTCGGCAGAAAAGCGCATGCTTACAATAACACAGGTCATCGACACCAATCAGCTGTTGGCGGAAGTTGCACTAAGCACAACGGATTATAAACTACACAATCATGTGTTCGGAGAAATATTTTTTATGCAAGTCTAATATGGTAAACATACCATAGCACAATGGTGATGATCATATCTTAATATGTAGTTAGGTATACCTATACAAAATGAACTTGTAAAAAGTTTTATCATACTGACCTCCAACATCCAAGTAGTGACAATTTTGCGCATGAAAGGCTGAATGTCAATCTGCACGTGTTCAAAGTAGTCTGTGTGCAGGGCGTGAGCTCGCTCCAGGGTGAGCAGGTTGTGCAGGAGACGAGGGTCGCGGTCCAAGGCGCGGTCTGGCCCTGCGACGCACATGTCCACAGATCTCCCATTGCTGCTGTTCCCCGAGTTTTGCAAGTTCTCTCCGCAAGACAAATCCATTGTGTTCACTTCACTTAGTCCACTGTTCAAATTTCCAAAGCACCAAAGACACTGATGCACCAAAGTTCAAAGTCTCCAAAGAATTTATTGTTAGTTTCGCGCACTATTTCGTGTTACGTAGTTGGCAAGACGTCAGCGACCGCACAGCCGCTAGCGTAGCGGCCAACAGACAAGTGTCGAGTGCGGAGTCCGCGGTGTGTCGGAACGTGGCTCCGGTACTCCCCGCGCCTCTCAGGCCCCAGCCGTGCCCCTCTTAGAACCCTTGGTCCATACTCATTCAGGGTACATAACTAAATTATGTCCGCCACCTTAAAAAATATACACTGTTGATATTTTACATGAAGGTAGGTTAGAATTTCATAAAAACGTTTTAAGGTCATTGAACTTTAAAAACTACACGTAAATAATTTTCTACATAAAAATTTAGTGAAACTATTTACAGTTGTGGTTTCAATTTTTACCAGGAATAAAGTTAATTGAATGATATCGAGGTTTTTTGAAGAAGTTACAAAAAGGTACTACGATATGTGGGTAGGTACCTATGGAGTCCTGAAATATAGGATCTAATTCAGGCACACAGAAAAAATGTTTAATTACTTACCTATTTAAGTATGTGCAATTAAAACCAAGTTACAAGAAATTATAATAATGTTTGTTTATATGTCTACTAAGATCCAATGAGCTTTGAGCTTTTTGGTTTTACCCGCTACTAGTTAGGTCTACTCAGCAAATTTAGTACCTACTATTAGTCAAAATGTCCAGATTTGATCTATATTACACGTAAGTACCTATTACAATAAGTCCTCGCTTGCAATATTTCATACTTACGTAATTTCATTATAATTAAATAATACCGAGAAAAAGATTTTATTTATTCAGTATCTGTACCTATTTACTGTTGAAAAGTAAGTAATAATAATAAGCTGTATGAACAATACTTTTACCTTTATTATTAACAAGAACTCAACCAAACATTAAAAAGTATAAAATTAATTCTACACAAAAGAGGTCCTGTTTATTCGGAGGGCGCTTGACGCGTGGTGGCTGGGAGGGCTGAGGGCAGCTGCGCGTGCGCTGCCCGCCGGCTGCGCCCGAGCCGGTTGACATTATAACAAATCCAAGCACACCTGATCTCCAGACCAGTCATTATTGTAATTCCATTCTCTTTGCAGACTCCCAATGTATTCATTATTCAAAACGCGTGCTGCATTCGTGCCAACTGAACTATAAATTTAAATAACTAGCTTCCATTCCATCATAAATTGTTGAAAGTTGTCATTTTAACTCGAAATACTTATGTTTATTCGCAGCCAGGCTTAGGTAAATTGGAAAATTTCCCATTATAATAGGGGATGAGATCTACGACAACTCTCCAGTCGGTGAAGTAAACAACAGATATAACAGCTCCAATGCCGTATGCTATTGCACTCACAGCAAATCCACCCAACTGTTCCGCTTGTTTTCTATTAATAACCATTTTGATAAAATGTTAATCGCAGTCCACTAAAATCTACAAACTCCGAAGAATGTACAAACTCGAATCCGGAACCGACTGAAATTTTGACACTTGTCACAATTTTGTCGACAAGAAAATTATGCAGCGAAATTGTTTCACATTTGTTTTTTATAGTTTACTACAATACTTTTTCTACTTACAGTTTTTCTTCAATAAGATTCTATGCGGACCGGGTAGAAAGCATAGTCAAATATGTATTGTAAGGTCGATTCCAATCGAGTAAAATCTCACGAGTAAAATGTTTACGTGAGATTGCAACACTGGCCGGAATTAGAAATACGGTTAAAAAGTAAAATGTTGGTAGACGGGGAATTGTTTTGGGTTTGTCATGGATGTTTATAAAATTGGATAAGAAGCTTAAGAAGTATTATGTTTAAAGAAGAGGAATGAATAAATATATGTTGATAAATATAGAAGGTGAGTTTTATTATATTTCAGAAGTGGGATAGGTAAGCTCACTAGCTATTAAACCGCTTGATATACATTTTACTGGTGGAATTCTAACGAGTGCATGAACTGTTACAACGATTACTTATTGTTTTGTTTATAAATAAGGGAAAAAGCGCTACAAGAGCACATTTTTAAAGATATAGGATAAATAGTTTTAAGAGGTGATACATACCTTTGTATTTCGAGTTTCAGATCATGCCACACGATGATGAGATGTTTGGGCCCCGACGTTTGGTTACGCCAGAAAAAGGTGATCAGCGACGCAGCCATGGCCTGGACCAGCGAAGCCGTAGTACTACCAGGCGGGAAGGCAAAGAAATTCGCAGTCGAAGCCGCTCGCGAGGTTCTATTCGTGAGCAAAGTCATAGTTTACTGTTTCGTGATCGCGAAAGGGAACTCGAACGTGTACGGGATAGGCTTCGAGTTTTAGAAGGGCATTTTCGAACAGAACGCAGCGCACTGACAACGAGTAGCTATCGCACTGTTGACGAGGTCCGGCAGAGTCGCAGTTCAAGTCATCGCGAAAATAGAGGAAAAATACGTAGTAGGAGCCGACTACGTAGTACTGATCGTGAACGTGCTCCTGAATTAGTTCTTTTGGACCAAGAATGGAAGCTTCATCGCGAGAAGGAAAGGGTGCGGATTCGTGAAGACGAGCTACGGAGGGAGTGCAGCCGATTGAGGACGAGCGACTTGTGTTCTCCGCGGCAGCAGTTCACAGGAAGGATATTTTAATAATAGGGAACTTGCGAGAATGGATGGGTTCGCAAGTAATAATTCTAGTTGTAAGAATGGATTGGTTTATAACTAGAATCTGTTGTACAATGGTCTATGAGAATGGATGGGTTCATAGCCATTAAAAAGGAGGATTTATTTTATTTTAAGGATATTTTAATAATAGGGAACTTGCGAGAATGGATGGGTTCGCAAGTAATAATTCTAGTTGTAAGAATGGATTGGTTTATAACTAGAATCTGTTGTACAATGGGCTATGAGAATTGATGGGTTCATAGCCATTAAAAAGGAGGATTTATTTTTAGAGGATTGTTATATTTAATAAGTATTTAATGTTGAGCAAGTTTTCTTTTTCAATTTTATTGTAACTATTTAGTTGAATTTATCCACCGACCGAGTGTAAGGTCATTTAAATTTAGATATAGTGCATGAGGACATGCACTGTGTCAGGATGGACGAGTGTAAGGTCGATTCCAATCGAGTAAAATCTCACGAGTAAAATGTTTACGTGAGATTGCAACACTGGCCGGAATTAGAAATACGGTTAAAAAGTAAAATGTTGGTAGACGGGGAATTGTTTTGGGTTTGTCATGGATGTTTATAAAATTGGATAAGAAGCTTAAGAAGTATTATGTTTAAAGAAGAGGAATGAATAAATATATGTTGATAAATATAGAAGGTGAGTTTTATTATAGTATATAGTACCTATATAGAATACCTCTACGGGAAAGTTAGATTTTCTAACTCTACGTAAGTTGAGACAAATAATCAATATTTGTTTCCCTAAATTCCCTAGAACTTTCTCAGACACTATTTTATATTAAATATTGTTGGTATATGGCTGAAGTCGAATAATCGTAGATCACGGTGTAAATAGGTATATTAAAGTTATAAATAACTACAATCATATTACTATAACAAACATTAAAAGCAACTACCTATATCTTATGTCTACGTCACGCTTTGTGGTTCTGTTCTGTCTTCACTATTTAGGTGCACGAGTATATGTATAAGTAATCTTTATGCATACAAGGTATATATACGTCATAAGATTAAAGTAACTATTGTGCATATCCGGAACTAAATAGATAGGTGCCCAACAAACATGTGGTGACCGTCTGGGAGTCGGCTAGTGGACAGTTCCCGCGGTAGGGGCGCAGCACTGTCGTACCACATGCGTCACATGCCATCCTCAAATTATGCGCTCAGTCTGACCACTAATTATAAAAGTTATCAATTTGTCAACCCGTTCCCATCTTGCACTTATCTAAATGAACGAATCATGAGCAAATGAACCTCCATAATGTTTTCAGCTGCCCTTATTCCCACAGTAATGGTAATTTAATTAAATGCGACACTGAAAATAGTATTTAGCAAAACTTTGGTTATTGTTTACAAAACAAAGTGACTACTGACTGCACTTTATATTCCCAATAAGTAACATAACTACTTATATGTATTATGAATGTAAATTGAAATGACATAGTAACAGCAATAATAGGTACATTATGCACTATTATTACTGGGGGGTTAAATGGCCACATCGAAGCAATTCATCTAAGAAAGCAATATTGCTATTGTGAGGATACAAGACGAGACTGACCTGACTTTAATCATCATAACATAAAGCAACTATCACCCGTACTTATTCTAAGATGTTAAATCGACTTTTCTTGCACTCGAGCACTACTCGGCCTCAGATCTCCTGATCCCCGGTCTCAACTTGCTCCAATGAGTTATTAGGTACTTATTAACTAATTTTATATTACGTGCAATTTTCACTTACGACGATACGGCTCAAAGAAAGCACGTAGGTCTAACAGAAACCTCGGTGACGTCTGGGCACTTAGTTCATCATGCGATTAAGGTACCTCTGACTATCCCAACAAGGGACTTGCCACGCTACGTTCCCCCAAAAAAATATAGATGGCGCTGTACAGATTTCACGTGATATAACCTATTTTCTCATGGCCCGGGTACATAATTATCTACTCAAAAATATAATATAATGGCATAGGCGCATATGTAAATAATTATTGCTTGATATTTGGATCTTGATTTATATGGTATAGAATTGGTTAGTAGCCAGTTTCCTCGGACGTTTAGCTAATAATAATATAATATAATAAACCACGTTGATATGAAGATCATGGGGTTGGTAATTCCACCTCACAACCCACACGATAGAAGAAGATGGGGATGTTAAGTAGATAAACGCATTTTTGGCAGTCGCAGATAGGTACTAAAAGAAAAGACCTACTTTGTCTATTTACCTACCTACCAACTTAATAAGGGACTGTTTTTATAAAGAAACAACTAAGTATAAAACTACTTTTAACAATAGTTAGACAAAATATACTAAGTATAACTTACATTTATGAGTTATTCTTTTATTTGAAAGAACCACCAAAGTTTTTATCTTCGCCTGCCTGTTCAATGTTCATTAATTACGCGCGTATTTCTTTTTTTTTTTTGGAATTTTTGGCCTGGTTACAAAAATCTTTAAGCCAAATTACGCGCGTATTTTTATAAAATTATAAAACATCCCATAAACAATAATCAATGTTTTTTAGCAAGTATTCAATAAATCAAAATTACTTACTCTGAGTTGGGTTCATGCATTCTAATGTCTTTTAGTGTCAAAACTTACTGCGTGTCTTTTTCTCCTCATATAGTATTAAAACATTTAATACTGTGTATAAGCCTCAGTTTCAAGGTTAAAAAAATATATTTAAAGTGGAATTTTGGGATGGATCGATGTCCGGTTGGTCAAATAAAACTGTATGTACTAAAACTCTTTGCATTTTCGCTATGAAGAGTACAATAAAAAAACAAACTGTCAATGTCAAATATCAGCTGTTAGCTTTGGCCACAGACTAGTAAGAGATACTACGTATCAGACGAACATCTCTAGTACTAACGTTTTGTTTGATTGGTTTTAATGATACATGACAGTTGGTTTTTTTTTTAATAATCGAATTTTACTTGGCAAAGGACTACGCGTCATGCGGCCTAATGTACAGGAGTGGGACGTTCAAAAGAAAAGGTCTTGTAACTGGGATCGGTATTATTCTACAGATTTTAATTTGACTTTGAAACAAGTAAGTACTTATTTCAAAGTCCCAGATAAACGTAAAATCTGTGGAAAATAATACCGAACACAGAAACAAGACCAAATGACCTCTTTTTTTAAGTTAGGGCTTGGTTCGTAGGGTTAAAAACATGTGAGAGATTATTCATTAAATTATTTATTTTTTAATTTCATACAATATTTTTTACGTGATGCAAGAAATGGTTCTTACATCGGAGGCACACACTTCTTTAGATTTAGACGGGATAAATCCATGCCTTTTAATATGCGATTTACACACAAAGAGATTCAAAAGTTCACTTCTTGGTGTATCTTTTGAATTAATTTCGTTTTTGAGACACTTCCGCCACTTATTGAGTCTTTTCTCGGTGCATGGAAAATGATGCAATGAAAACAGCGCCTGGTCACGAATTTTTGCAAACACAGCACTCGCGATACATTTTCGAAAGAAAATACATGCGAAAAGATTCACTGGGCTTTGTATTACAAGATAAAGTGGAGAAGATAAGCACAAATACACTTCACTCGATCACACAGTTTGTCATCTGTGTCGGCCATCTTTGACAGTACACCGGTAAAGATGGCCGATAAAGATGGCTGTCACCGCTAACCAATCACAGGCCAGCACAATTTGTCATACATCGTTAAAAAATATGGCGCCTATCGACAACATTCGTTCTACGCAGATTTCACGGTGTGGCTTTGGCTGTTAGTTTGCTTTGGCTACGATACTTTGCTGTTTGTTCGTTGAGTTGACCGCAATATCATTAAGTTTACAAATCTTATTATGGCTTCTGAAAAAGATCCATTAGTGAGTGAAAGGTCAGGTACAGTCCGAGAAGTTGGGAATCATGCTATCTGGAGCCTATCTTCATGCAAACCCGGTTTGTATTTCGTCCATTTTTCAACTCTGAAGTATTATAGTAAACCAATACTGAAGCTTAGATAATTACAGGTTTTGGTATCGATCAGCTCAGAGATGATTGTATGGACACGTACTGGCAGTCCGACGGCCAGTTGCCGCATCTTGTAAATATTCAATTTCAACGTAAAACTATGGTCTCCCATATATACATTTACACGGACTATAAATTGGACGAAAGCTACACTCCGAGCAGGATATCTATTCGAGCTGGAACTCACTTTAACGATCTACAGGAGATTGAAGTAATAGAATTAATTGAACCCAATGGTATGACTATTATCAAATTCACAATTTTATTAAAAGCTGCTTAGTTTTTGTTTGGCAGTCAAACTTTACAGGTTTTGATTTCAGGTTGGGAAGTGATACCTATAAAAGACATTCATGACAGGCCGATCAGAACTTATATGATACAAATAGCAGTGCTGAGCAATCACCAAAATGGACGGGATACACATATGAGGCAGATTAAGGTTCACTCGCCTTGTGAACCCACATCTTTTGACATCAATAAATTCAGAACCTTCTCAACTGTTCAATTTCAACAGTATGCTACTATTAGATAAATGTAATAAACTTTATGCTACTGTGTGTTAATATTTTAGAACAGTATTATGTCAAACTGACTTAATGTGTGAGACTTGTGAGTGTTTCTAATATAAACAAGAACAACAACAATTATGATATTTTTATTTATATTTCTTCAAAAATATCACACTGTCTTCTCAATCTGATTCTTCACTTTCTTCACTAGCTTCTTCTAGCCATTCAAAGAACTTCACTAGTGCAGGCTGTTTCAAAACAGGGCTTTCATTCTCTTTTAAATCCTTATACCATTCTAGTAATGAGTCTTCATCAACAACATCGGCTTCATACAATAAATGTATGACCTGACCAGTTTTACCATCCAGCCATTCACATTTAAGGCAGCTTTCCTAAAAATAAAGCAATTTGATATTACAAGGCTTCAACTAATATTTTCACACTACAATATAGAAAAAAAATACAAAAAATATTATAAATACAGCATAATTGTGGTTCAACACAAAGTTTGAAAAAAGATTACTTACTTCAATAGCCCGCAAGCAGTCCATTATAGATGGTTTAGTTTTAATATAGTTTGCCAACACTGGTCTGAAGTACTTCAAAATATCTTTCACAGTACTGAGGACATTCTTAGTCTGGGTAAGTACAGGCATACTTAGCATTGCCCTTACAACAAAAAAGTTAACTTCATGAAGTTGTATGTTATATGCATATCTTGAAGAGTTGATTTCTAATATCAAATAGTCACATTTAAGTTTCTCTTCATATCCTCTCGCTAAACTATCAATTACTTCTTGCAGGAAGACTGAAAATTAAAAATATAATTTTAAAAATATGATATCAAAAACATTATTATTTATTACTTTTTAAACATTATTCATCTTACTGTTGGTATCCTCTGGAACTGGTGAATCTGGCAATGTAGACTCCTCACTGCTGTCAGAAGAATAGCAAGACTCGCTATCTGACCACTTTTTCTCAAACCCAATGAATTCATCACCTCCACTGCCTGACGACTCATTCTCCCAGTCTGTACCACTCTCTGAAGTTGACTTTGTTAAAATTTTCTCTGAAAGTATAGCAAGATTTAATATTTCTAACAATCAAATGCTAGAAAAATAGCTGAATGTTTTATCAAAATAGTTTTACAAACCATGTTCCTTGTCATCAATACATTCAATAATATTCCCGTTAAGCTGACTGCCTGCTTTCACAACAACATTTGCTGCTATGATTGCACCACCCTCCAAAGTACAGTTCTCTTCAACAACAGAGTTATCATCTAGGAAACTATTCATAATTTGGCAGTTGTCTTTCACAACCACATTGTTCATGATCTGGCATCCAGTGATTGTTACATTGCTTCCTATCTTACAGTTGTGTCCAATCACTGATTTTGTGACTGAAGTATGATCATTGATGTGAGTATTGTCTCCTATCAGTACATCTTCCACTAATGTACAAGATCTGAAAATAACAAGTATATTTATTAAATACATAAAAACAAAAATACTGAAGAACATTGTATATTTTTACTCTATCAGTGCTTCTCTCACCTGCTCAATGTTGAACTTTTATTGCGGAAATTATGATATCCAATGAGATGATAATTGTCTCTGTAAAATGAACCTGTCTCAATGGACAAAGGATATGCCCAGTTGTGCAGAACATCACGACTGTAAATCAGAAATATAAATTGTTATTACCATTGAGGCACTAAATGGAACAACTAACACAATTATGTACCTATATAACTTATAAAAGTATTTCCAGACTAAGGATTTCAGGGACAGGAGGTATAACTCACCAAATGGTTTGATAAGTCTTCCAATTAGTAACTGCAGCGGCATATTGATTTTCTTTCAATAATGTGTAGTACAGAGAACTAGCAAGAATCTCTTCATTTATAAGAATGCCATGTATAAAATCATCTCTTGTTTGAAAATCAAAATTATCCGAAAACAATGGTGGCACAGAAGGAGAACACATTGCAATGTTAGCATCTGCTAAGTTATGATGCAATTTCACTTCTGAATGGTTCAATACAATTTCCTAAAAAAATACAATGAATTAGTTACCAATTACCATTCTAGGTATATGGGTACTATACACCAGCCCAAATTAAATATAATATTAATTTGAATATAAATGTATCATTCTTACCAAAGGCAAGTTCAAATTTTTTACACTTGATTTTGGTTTGAATTTCTGGTGCATTAAAACTTTCTTAGTGTTAGCATCAGCTGCTAAGAAAACGGGTTTATCACAACTTATCAGTGGATGATCCCAGGCAACTTTCTTATATACCAATGTCATTGCTGCACCTTTATCTTTTTTGCATGTTTGCCTGAAAAAGAAAGAATGGTAAAAGATATTAAAATGTTATGCAACACTGAAGAAATCTATTTCATTTAAAGTAATATTATTATATCTTACTTGTGTTGCTCCAACAATGCAGCAAAGTTGACATTAGTCACACTATTGACTCCGGTCAATACAAAATATCCTCGGATGAGGCCTGCAGCATCAATTTCTCTCATAACATCACCCATAGTCTGGCAAGTGTCTGAAGTAAACACTTGCACATCCATGTTTATACTCCATGGTGCCTTGTTTTCGGTCTTGTTCCTGTAAATTGAAAAATATCTTGATAATGGCATCATCAAACAACTTGTATTTTTTATACTATAAAACATGTACAACATTGAAAACAAAGTATGTTAATAAACTTTTAATAAAACAAACTCGTAATAGAACAGTAATTTTCCATGTTTACTTTATATGGTCCTTAATTTTAGCACCATCCTGGCAGCAGAATAATATAGTCTCGCCAACTCCACCCAAGGCAAGTGACTCAAGTGTGTAGTCCAAAAGGGGCACGCCTGCTACAGTAACTAAGGCCTAGAATTATAAAAAAGCAAAGTATTAAGAGTTTCATAGGAGTTTCACTTTAAAAAGCAGTACAGATGCAAGATCATCAAAAGATTATACTCACCATAGGTTTACTTTTACTAATCGGCGTAAAGTTATTGTTAAATGTGTCCATAATGACGACGGCTTGGACAACATTTTCTTTATCCAGTTCCATGGTGTTTATTATTTATAAATGTATTACAATAAAATGTTTAGGTTATTTTTACAACAAGACAAAATTTCAGGATTCCATTCAATTTCCCGACTAAAGTTAAAAACGCTAACACAGACAGTGTTGCCGACAATAATTTGCTAAAATCCCCAAACGCATTGTCGAAATTCCCCACGTTTGGGGAAAGAAAAATGATAATTCCCCACATATTCCCCACAGAAATAAAACAACCAAAAATGTAGGTAAAGTTCGGTCTCTGTGAGAATGCATTTCTGACGTATGACAGATATCACTAGTGTCACATTCACTGTAAAGTTCTTTTTAATATCTATATTTTCTAATTATATTTTTCGTTACGTTGAAGAGCAAATACCATCGGCAAATACAAATACATGCATCCAAAGTTACATTGTTTATTGAATCAACCAGTCAGAAATGCATTTTCTCGGCGGCCGTTCTTTTAAGTTTATTTTTTATTTATTAAAACATGACAAAAATTAAAAAAAACTACACATTTTTTTCGCGCCAAACTTTTTTGTGCAACATTTTAGAACTCGGATTAAATTTTAAACTGCCCCCTTCTCTCTTTATTCCCTCTCGAGTAGCCATCAAAGCTACCACTGTGTCGGTGTTAAGTTTGTTTCTATTTTCTGTCTTTAGATTTTTTAAAACACTAAACTTGCGCTCTACAGATGCGTTAGAGAACGGTAATACAAGCAGTAGACTTATTACGTATATTTTATATTTGTAAATATGTATTAACCGGCACTATTTTTTAATTTAAATACTTTGCTCCAGTAAATATCGGCAGTATCAATCACGTTCAAGTCGAATTCTGAGAAGTTCAACTTACGGAATAAAAGGCTATCAGGGAAATCAATCAAGACTAGCAGAAATTTGATGTTAAATATCGCGTATTTGTGTTCATACTTAAAATCCCCGCATTTTCCCCGAATTGAAGCTCTCCCCACACATTCCCCAATCAGCTTTGCTTTCCCCGCAGTTTGGGGAATTCCCCACAGATCGGCAACACTGAACACAGACTACAAAGAGAAAGAAAACGCTAACAAAACGCAAACGTCATCCGTCTCAATTTGGTCTAAAGGTCTAAAGTCTGTCACTGTTACATTTACGTTTCGTTCTTCTCGTAGGAAAAGTTACACACGTTGTGTAGGTACCTTCTGGCCATACAGCCATGTCGTCAAATATCTGTCGTCTTCGAATGTGGCTTCGTAGAGACCCCATGCCCATGCCAAAGCGTTTACACCTTAGTTTACACATTTGGTAAAGGCAAAGTGGATGAAAAACAATCTTAAGATTACAATTGGAGAGAGGTAACCTTGGGGAGCATTTGAAAATTGAACTTTTTTTTTAGTTTCCAGGATAGTTTAGTTTCCAGTGTACCTAGTATCTACGAACTATATTTTATTCATTATAAAGAAAATATACATGCTTTGATTTGATTTTTGTAGTTAATGTAAGCTATAATTACTATATCGAACCTTCTAATGTGTATAGAAAGCGTTACCAAGGTGCTATCGATTTGTATGGGCGCTATGGGCGCATTTTAAATAAATACTAGAACTTTTGTAATTGCGTACAAAAACATGGACTACGATTTATCAAGAATCGATTACACTATTTCCGGGATCACATATCCCGGTACATTAAAGATATTGCCCGCCCCAGGACCCAAAATACAACAAAAGGTAAAAATCATTCATTCTAATGTGTTGCTACTTATGTATCAATAGGTAACTGCATTGTTATCCTCTGCTTTATGACCCAACAGTTCGCAATAGGCGACAAAAATGGAGTTTTGCAATGCTTGAGTATAAAAGATGAAGAGCCCGTCGTTCAATTTAAATCTTTACCCGGGAAACCAATAACTTCAGTGCAACTTGCTTCAACTACAGGTAGGTAACAGCCGAATAATTATTTTCAATTCAAGCATACAGAATTTAAGTATTAAATATCAATTATTGTGCTATACTGTATCAGGTAGTCAGGCTGATAAAATATTTGCCGCCTCGGGAAATGAAGTTAAAGGGTATACGAAAAAGGGAAAAGTTTTTCTCACGATTGAAACTACGCTTACCGACACCATCACATCCATGTAAGTTACTCAACTGTTTCGTGGTGATTATTCTAATGATGTCAAATTAAGCGTTTATAATCACAGGTGTGTGGTGGGAGCCGACCTAATCCTGTGTAGTGGTCGCACTGTGACTTACTACAGAGATCTGCGGGAATTCCAT
This sequence comes from Pectinophora gossypiella, assembly GCF_024362695.1. Classification (NCBI taxonomy): domain Eukaryota; kingdom Metazoa; phylum Arthropoda; class Insecta; order Lepidoptera; family Gelechiidae; genus Pectinophora; species Pectinophora gossypiella. Next base: position 7,856,568 of record NC_065407.1, on the reverse strand, counting down.
TCGTACGTATGTGAGGATAGAGTTCTCGACATCGCCGCCTTCGCTGCTCCTAATGTTAGTTACTTAAGTACTTATTATTATTTCCGATGAACAGCACCGAAAACATTGATAACATTACATAAGATCACGCCTGTTTCCCGTAGGGGTACGCAGAGAGTATTCCTCTTGATCCTATCTTATCATACTTACCATTTTCCTCATGAATCAATTTCCATACACCTTCACGCTCTTTGGCTTTGTACACTACGCTTGACCTGACATTTCCTTACAACATCGTTAACATTTTAATTTCCTTCCGATTATATTATTACGATTGAAATGTTTTTTTTTTGGTCCACAAAATTTAGAAGTTCTGAATTCATCTATTGAATAATATAAATACGTAGACACTAATGCTTTCAGAGCACTCGAGTGAGGCTCCTCGTACTGATTGCAAATAAAGGCGCTGCAATCTTGGAAGGTGGACAGTTTGTCACCCGAGCCGCCATTTCAGCAGGACCAAGTCGCCTAGCCGTCCCTCTGACACTTCATAACTCTGGCATCTACGCCTTCTATGGAGCCGTCGATGGCTCTATTGGGCTTATATCTTACGAAGAGTAAGTACTGCGTAGCTATTTAGGCATATAACCACCATATTATTATAATACAATCCAGCACTTGTTTTGTGGCACATTTTCCATGGCTATAAACTTAACTGAAGAGTACCTATCACCGAGGCAGTTTTGGTTTCCTGTGTCATTAGGTAGATATTGTATGCATATCCCCCCCCTCCCCCCACTATAGCAGCAAATCGGACGATGCATGTTCTCTAAAAGTAAACTTACATAGAATCATGGCCGTAATTACCTACTTTGGGATACCTAGAGAGCCACACTAACGGAAGTGTCAGACGATAACTTGCTTTATTTCAAGATTTAAGTTTAATGTATGGTCTAGAAAAGAACTAAGTAGCTTCCAAGTTATATAAAAGCTTTTATCTTGCATTCCAACAGATCAGTTTTATCGAGCCAATGCTTGGTGGAAGGCCGAGGGCTGGGGGCAGTAATGTGTCTCGGTTGGTATTTCGACAACGGAGGCGTTCACCTTGCTGTGGGCCGCCATGACGGATCTATACAACTGTACCTTATGGACATGGAAAACTTCACTGATAAACCTCGTCTCAAGTTTACTTACGTGCGTACTTATTTCAATTCTTGAATAATACACATAGACACATAGGAACTGGTATATGGGTCAGTTGAGTACTAGGTACCTATTCTGTATTACGACCAAATACCTACGTAGTTACTTTTGTTAGAAGTCTTTTTTGAAAGACATTTATTTCAGTTTTGCGGGGAACCGGTGACTTCGGTATGTGGCGGATGCGTGGGAACCGAAGAAAACGAGTTGATAGCGGCAACGTTTTCAGGCAGAATATTCGCACTCAGGTCTCGTCGTCTTATAGCAGGAGCTGGTGTGTTGGCAAACATTCCTCATGATGCCCTGGCTGCACGCCGCTCGAAGCTAGAGTAAGTAACTTCTTAAAAATATTCCTACTTATGCTTAGATACTTTTCCTGTATACTACGTGTGACCTAACTACTACCACTACTACACACTAACTACTACTAACGGAAAAGCTAAAGCTCATTCTCCACTTTTGTAAAATTTTCAGATCAGAGGTAGCACGTTTAGAAAAACAAGTCGCCAATGAACGAGACAAATACCAACGAAGTACTCGCTCTTTACAGGCAGGGTTGTCAACTCCCCCACTGCTTGACATACAGTATGAGGTATGACTTAGGTATCTATCGTTGATGGCTAATATAAGTAGGCCAATTTACATGGAGCCAGTCACTGACGCCAGTGTGGAGTCAGGGGACTGACTTCAAACTATCATACTGGACTATTTAATCAGCGCGGACACGAACGCGGTCACACCCTGGCTGTACCGGGTCAGCTGTGACGGCGAACTGGCCTCAGTGACTGAATTAATGTAAATGGCTCTTATTGCGGATTTCATGTACGTACGGATCAATTAAGGAATGCCTACCTAATATTTGATACTGCATTAATTTATGAGGCATTTTACTTATGACCTATTAATCCTATTAAGGCCGCCTATTGTGCCTTTTTGTATCTGTTGTGCTTATTGCTGTATCTTGTGTCCCTTGAGCTCAATGTATGTGTAAATGAAGTATTTTATCTATCTATCTATCCTATTATTAGTTGTCTGGTGCCACGCGTGAAGGGTGGCAGGAAGCAAGGATAACGGCAGCAGTTCCGTTGGACATGCTGTTCATTTATTGCAATAAAAAACTAGACATCCAGACTGATAGCGCTGCGGTGCTAAGCGTTTGCCCTTCACAAGTAAGTACCTAATTTGCAAGAAAATCACTGTGACAAAAAGTACTTACCTATTCCATGAGTTTTTCGATACCCTACATGTGAGTGACTCATCGAGATCGTTGAAAGCTAAAGTTTTTCGCGCGAAATTGGAACACTATTCAATTCACTATTGTCTCTCGTCTTATATCTTGTTTAGCTTAGCCACAGAATATAAAATTTTCCAGGGAAGAGACCAAGATCTGCTAGCCACAGTACGATGTCAAGCAGGCACGAGAAGGCTATGGATCCGAATGAGATACATTATCAGCAATAACACGGGGTTGTCAGCTGAATCAGTGCGGGTACTCATTTACGCCTTACCTGCCGGTGCACCCAGAGTGGCCCGCCTTATTACTTTGCGATTACCAGCATTACCTTATTACTCGCAGCATGAAGAACCGGATTCAGAAAATGAAAAAAGGTAAGCTTGTGACTGTTGCGACTATTATTGGGCTCGGGTTGACGAAATATGATTGCTTGACGTTTTCTTAGGTATATAAAAGGGAATGAATCTGTTATTTTCTTACGCTCGGCGCTCTTATTGCTTTTTTACCTCATAATAAATCTCAAATGGGATGGGCAGAGAATAAATTCGTTTTTTTTTTCATCCAACAGAGCTTGGTGTCAAGTTCGTGTATCCGGAAGATTTTCCGTAGCAGAAATGACATCGTGGTTAACCGAAGTTCTGCCTGGAGACCTACCAAGACCAGCTACAAATGTAATCTTTGGACGTCGACATACGCTGCTAGGGACCATTCTAATTTGTACATACCAGTAAGTCCACATACACCTTCAGTGCTAATTATGGTATGTTGTATGGTGGAATGGTACAGTTGGCTAGATAAATTATTGTTTTTGTTACAGACGGGGATCAGCAACGTTTAAAACGGACAACGTTTCAACAGCGATAGTAATAAGAGACGTAATTTCCAATTGTTCAGTAAAGAAAGGCATTCGCGTGGAAATAAGTTGTGGTTTGTTATCGTTTTGAGTTTAAGTACCTAAATCTTTCGGGCTTATCAACTTCACACTAGAACCCCGGGCAAAGGCACAGAAATAGCGTGCTTTGCGGGACGACCAAATTATTATAATTATAGAATTGCGCATAAAGTACCTACCTATATTGAATGTGTCCGCAGTTCCGCACTTCGCGACTTTAGGGAGCCATAAATTTTGATTTGATGTATGTTACAGACGTTCCAGCTGACTGTTGTTCAAAGTCTTTTAAGAGAATAGAAGAACAATTCAAAGTGCAATATCAAAAAAATAAGGATATTGTTTTGAAGAAAGCAATTAAGTAAGTATTCGTTTTATGACCTACCATAAACTGGAGAATACGGTACCTATCCAATTGAATGAAAATTTTCTGTCTCTTATAGTGATTTGGACTTAGATTCCAATACAATTGATACGGAGGCTCCGACGTTATGTGAAGAATATTTACGGGTCTGGGAGTCATCGCAGTCTGATGATACGTCCGAAGTTTATTTCGACGAACTTATTGGTACGGTATAATTAAAACTGCATTTCCGAAGAATCAGGAAATACAATCTTACAAAATATTTGAAATGTGCAAAATTGGAATTTTGGAGAATATCCAAGTGTAAATACGGAAATATTTACGTAAGTCTTTAATTGTAAATACTACATAAGTAAAATAATTTACAGATACCATAGAACAATGGTATGTGGATTGGCGAGCACTGTCGTTACATGCAAGTGAGCTGATCAATGAGAGAATGCAGCTGCGTGAAGCTTTACGTCAATGTTCTTTGGAACATGCTATAAAAATACTTACAAATGATCAATCAACATCACAGGAATACTATTAGTTCAAATCTAAATAAAATATATATTGTAAACTGCATTATCAATGACTTTTGTGTTTTATTTGTCTTCTATATTAAGAACACTTACATTTAAAAGAATATGGATGGGATTTCCTTAATTCTGTGTCATAATGATATATAGCATGTTCATCACAAAGTCTTGATAATGTCTGCACATGTCCTGCCATTTCACTTAAAGAGCGCATCTGTTCTGCTAAGAACACTGATGTCACAAAATCAGCACACTGGTAATCTTTTACAGACTCTGCTGCAACCACAATTTTATTTAAATCCTGGAATAAATAATTAAATTCTATGATACAGCCATAACATTTAGTCTTGCTACAGCTAGGCCGTGACATTTGCTGAGCTGAAGCCGTTTCGGCACTATGTATAATTATTATTATTTTTTTTTTGTTAATTAGTGTTAAGTATGCCGAATAAATATTTTCTTTCTTTCTTTCTTTCTTTCTTTCTTATTCTGGCAATTGGCAAATGTAAAAAATATTGCCAGTAAAAAAAATTATTCAATTTACCTCTGTAACAGACTTTTCCATTTCAAGTGCTTTCTGAAATGCCTCTAGCAACGTAAGTTTCTTATATTGTTTTGGAGCAGTGATTCCTGCTATAAGGGGCACCCCTCCTCTCATTATTTGGTACTGTATAAAGTCTTTCATGTGGCCCAACTCTTCTTCATACATCCTCATGAAGTAGCCACCAGCTCCGGGCCGACACGAGCATGGATGCAGGAAAGTGACTGCTATGTTCAAATAATCCTGGGCTGCCTGTTGTTCCACTCGGATTTGCTTATTGATAGCAGTTTCAAGTTTGGAGTCATATTTTGTAGAGTAAGAATTTTTCCATATTACATAAATGCATTGACTAAATACTGAAGGAATATTATTGCTTAAAACGCCAAAATATCTAATGAAGATTTGTTTATTATGAAAGCAAGCTGTATTTGTGTTGTTTTTCCTACTTATTAGTATGCATATTTTAAGTAAATTAATAGTACCAAATAAAGTCATTATATATCACAAGTAATTTAAGCATTTAAAAAAATAGTTTGCCTAAACATGTTGTAACACAGTGACATTTACAACTATTTCAGAACTATCAAGTGGGCTATGTTTTTTTTATTTTTTATTAAACATGCAAAGGAAAATAAAGTATCATAGCCTAAACATGTTTACCTGTTTGTAATAAAAACTTTAAGAAGTTTCTATATTCCTGTATTTAATGTAGGTATGTTTTATGCACATCAGCAAAAATTTAAATAAATAGGCAAATAAAAACCATTGTAAAATATGTATAGTAATTTAATACTTGCCTAAAATCTATTCAGTGTCCTATTTACAATTAAATCTGTTGTAAGCATTATTACTTTTGGAAAGGATAATAATCCAGACCAGAATTGTATTTAAATTTGTAAGTGAACTTATTTACTTGTGTCTTTCCAATTTCGATCATCTTCTGAACTTCATCGCGGTAGGCCGGAGGCAAGAGTTCTTTTTCTAATGTACAATTGTGTTCGCAGTCCGATGAAGCTTTGAATACTCGCTGTCTTATAATATCCACGTCTCTACTATATTCCTCTTTTAAATCTGCAACAGTTTTTGTCGCTGTATCTATTTTAAATACAAAGTAGTTAGCTTGCCGATGCACTAACCCGTGGGCACTAGTTTTATAAGGTATTTCTCTGAAACCCAAGTTGTCAATGTTTCTTATTATCCCACCACGATCGAATATTGCTTCCGATATACGTTTCAATGTTGTTTTAAGTTCTGGCTTCGGCATTGCACGTAACATCAAAGCTAATTCGTACGACGGCATTTTAATGAATACTTTGGAAACAAAAGGTGTAATTTATTGCTAATAACCTCTTAGGACTATGTTGAGGTTATTTTATTTATTTCATTCATTCTTTTTGTTGTCAAACTGACGTTTGTTTTTTTTTTGCCATGTCTCGTTTTCAGGCTGATCAAAATCTGTAAATCAATGTCGTAGCGGTGGTCGTGATCGTGACATTTTTGTCGTTTCGATCGACTTTATCAATGTTGTGTGAAATTTAAATGTATTAAATAATAATAATAAACACACATTTAGATTAAACTGTCTTAAGGGGCCTCTACGTGTTGGCTTCGGCCCCACGCACGCCTTCCAAAACGGCCCGAGATATGAAAAAGACATATAATAATAATATCTTGTGTCTGTGCTTAGATTTGATCCAAAAAATTGACACGAATTGATCAATTCACAGAATCGATTAGAGAATAAACAACAAATAACAATCGATTGAAAGTAGTGAGTGTGTGATGGGGTCATAAAAAAACGGATGCGGAAAGTATTTTCTATTCTATATGTTGGCAGAATTGTTAGTCATGGCTGCGGCTTTGTGGGTGTTTGTTTGACGATTTATTTTCTAAAATAATAATTTATCTCCATTACATCATGGGAACTTACGCAAAATTTGTTTCTGATTATTGTAAATCCTGGGAAAAATCAGGAAAAGAACAATTGTAAGTGTTTTTGTCAGCTAACCTACGTCCGTATAATTTTGTTTATTACCACATGTTGCTAACAAAATAAATGATAAATAATTATATTATGTAGTGGGGGCACTTAGTTATTTCCCGTTCTACTATAAAAAAATAATTTCAAACAAATATCACATTTATCATTACGTCCTTGAAAACTGACACGCTCCTTACCTCAAAATTTTATTTACGCAAACTACGTACCTACCTATGTACCTACTCATGTTTTTAAAAATATGGTGTACTAATTATGTGGTTAGTGAAGTATCTATGACGGCTAGATAAGCTTCGTAGTTTGCTTCACAAGTCCATTTCCATTGTCTCGGACATATCTGCTATTTAATAAAATTCACTTAATTACTTAATTTCTAGTATAAAGACTGTGACACAATACATAAAAGATGACGATAAGAGTCCCCTGTTCACCAAGTCAGGAAAGCTGTCGGGTGTATCTCAGAGCATGTACGACCTGTTGCTCAGTGGTCTCAGGGGCACTTTGAAGAAGGATGCAGTTCTATCTGTTCTTAGAGATATCACTGTGAGTATAATACTAGGTATCTTTATTCAGGTTTTTAGTAGTCACTGTAAGATAGATCACACATATAAAATGGTGTCTTCTATTTTCAGGCACTTCATGCTGATGTACCATCAATATTATTAGATGTAGTATGTGTGCTGGATGCAGAGACATGTACTGATGTTCACAGTGAAGAGCGCATGAACTTCTGCTACATTGTCAGAGAGCTGGAGTCTTTTATGTCTGACAAACTATTGAAAGAGAGATTAGAGATTGATACTCTGCAAGATGTAGGCACTTTAAAAAACAAAAATTTTTATACCAAATTCATTAAAATCAAGACTAAGTTGTAGTAAGTACTTTATAGCAAAAAATATCTTGTCTAGATGTTAGGTATGATACAGATAAACTGTGACTATAATATTGATTTAATTTATTTTAGTTATAAACAACGTAAATTCAATCTATTCAGAGAAGAAAGTGAAGGATATGCTAAGTTAATTGTGGAATTAAATCAAGAAATAAGTGAAGACACAGAATGGAAAACAATATTGGAGATTATTCAGTCTCTTATTGGTGAGCGCAAGTACCTACATAGGTACAATAGAAAATAAATCTGTTGTGGACATATCATAATATTTAACTACATTTCAGGTTGCTTTAATTTGGATCCAAATAGAGTTCTAGACATAATATTAGAGTCCTTTGAAGCTCGACCATATCTGGACAAACTGTTTATATCACTCATAAAAAACTACATGGGTGACCCACAAGTAATATCAGAAGTTTTGGGCTTCAAACTTGGAAATATGGAAGTGTTGGAGAGTTACAAGGAACCACCACCATTGATGACTGTTATAGCTTTATTGTTACAACATCAAGTTATATCTTTAGATGATATATATCCTTGGGTAAGGACATTCATAAATACCTATTTTACCAGAATTACTGTATGTGACATAATAAATAAACTAACATTTGTTATAATATTTTAGCTAAGGCCAGATGATTCAATTATGGCAAAAGAAGCAGACAAAGAGATTAAAGCTGCACAGGATTACATTCGCAGGCTCAATATAGTATCTACCAAAGGACCTCAAGTGAACGGACCCGCCGAATATATTGAAGAAAAAGCTGATCCCCAGGTTTGATTATACATAATAAAAGTGCCTTCTGCCAGTTTACTCAGATAAAAGCTCAATCAAACTTCATTATTCGAGAGTCTTTATCTATTGTTTAATGACATTGCAGGAATACTGGAGCAATCAGAAACTAGTATTAAGTGAAGCACTGTTGAAAGTGACCGCGTGGCGCGAGTTCGCTGCACTGGCGGCGCGTCTACCGACTTCAGTAATGCCACCTAGGCCTGCCTTGGCCCTGTGTAATATGCTACATGCTATCGTTGAACCACTCTACAGAAAGTAAGTTATAATCATCAAACATGACTTAATTACGTAATGCAGTATGTTATCCCTAGTCAACTTCTACATGCTCTCAATGGTATTAATGTTCACAATGATAAATAGCATGAAACAGTTGTAAGTTTTCTAAGTTTCTTGGTTATTTTAATAAACCGTAATATTCAAAACTTATGCTAGACCTTCAGAACTTAATTGTAAATGTTTACTAATACTTTATTTGTTAGAAACAATTTACAGTATAAAGGAGATTGGAGTTTCCTTTTAAGCATACTTGCTACAGTTTTGTTTCCATTTTACAGCCACTGTAGAGTCGCACCGAAAATCATAGGCAAGCCAGTTCCGCCTCTGAAGTCGAGCTTAGCGCCACGCGCATGTAAAACCTTCGAAGATTTGAGAGAAACAGTCATTCCAGCCCTTATCCTATTGGGGCCTTCCCTTCATTATGATCCTATTTTGATGTATAAGGTAAAGTACTCATCAACAATAGTCATGAACATGAATTTAATGTATCCATAAATAACATATTATGATATTACGAAACTCTATATTGCACTCACAACCAACATTAAAATAAACAATTATATTCAGTTGAGTAATACAACAATTTCATAAAAGTATAGCCAGCTAGACAATGTAAAATAAAAGTTATAAATATATAAGTATACATAATATATATTATTAACTTAGACTCTTGAATAGAGAGCATACTAATTTTCTTTGAGGCCTATTGAATGTATTTTGGACAATATTTACAGATAGTCCGTATCCTGCGGACATCGCGTGGCTTGTCAGAGGACCCGCTCCACTATGACGCGCTGACGGTTCTTGACGCCGCCATACTGCCCGCCCTCACGCTCATGGAGGGTAACTGCTGCATGGCTGAGGAGGTCTACACCTTGCTTAAGCTTTATCCTTACCAATGCAGGTAGGTTCTAGTAGACTCATGTGCTTGTGTCAAACAAAGATAGGCTGACATAATAAGTAATTGCAGTCATTCAATGACGACAGTATTTTGAAACTGGAATATAATATGTACAAAATATGTTTACTACTTTTTTACATTTATGAAATGCAACATTTGTTACAAACTTTTTGGAATTCAAACTTTTCCATTATGTTTTCGAGTCTTTGAGGTCTTTTATACATGTAATAACGCAGTTGCAATTTACGCTCAATATTAGTAGGGTGTTTATTTTTTTATTGCTTATTTTATTACTTTGTAGGTACTGTCTGTACTCCCGCTGGAAGAACGAGTCAGGTGAGCGCATCCCGTCTTTGATACGTGTGCGCGGCAACTCGCTGCAGCGCATCAAGCACATTATGAAGCGCGTCTCGAAGGAGAACGTGAAGCCTCAGGGTCGGCTCATCGGCAAGCTTTCCCACGCTGCGCCCGCGTTCTTGTTCGATTATATGCTTTTACAGGTAATTTATATTCTGTGATTTAACTTTTTCTGATGATAATGATGGTATAATATAATGAGAGGCAAATAATATTTTAAACTTGTTTTGTAATTCTGTAATATCAAGATATTGTCTATAAATAACACCTTCTTTTTCTTATATTCTGAATTAAATTCTATGTCTATCCTCATCAAACCAGGTGCCAGGGTCATTGTCGAACTGCTAGAGGCCCCTGTAGCTGTTATTAATAATAAAAAAGATGCTGCTTTGCAACAATTATAGTTGGCATGCCATTAAATTAAAACGGTATTGTTTCGTTTTCAGATACAAACATACGACAACCTGATAGGGCCGGTGGTGGAGTCCCTCAAGTACCTGACGTCGCTGTCGCTGGACGTGCTGGGCTACTGCCTGCTGGAGGCGCTGTGCGCGGGGCGCGGCGCACGCGGCGCGGCGCACCCGCCGTGGCTGCAGGCGCTGGCAGCCTTCGCCGGCGCCGCCTTCAAGAAGCACAACATCGAGCTCACTGCGCTCTTGCAGTTTGTCGCCAACAGACTGAAGGCTCAACAGAGGTGATTACTATGTTTTATTACGAGTACGAGTTCATATTATCCACTGACCCGCAATGAAGCAGCGTGCTGGACTATGCTCCATATCCCCTCCGATTGATTGAGGGTAGGCATGTGTCTAGCAGTGATGTGTATATTACGTAGACGTAGCTGGTAAAAGAAAAGGATGAAGGCTACGAATAACAGATTATGCTTCTTATTTTATACAAAACTACTTACATTATTTTTCTTTTTCAGCCAAGATTTACTGATATTGAAGGAGATTGTGCAAAAAATGGCGGGTATAGAAGCCGTTGAAGAAATGACGCCCGATCAATTAGACGCGATGGCTGGAGGGGAACTGCTGAAAGGAGAGGTAAGTCGAACGTAAAGGACAAGTTATAACAGTTTGATGCTATGATACACTTGAGATAGAAGTCTTGTCATTTTCAAAGTACTTACCCATCCCATTTTCAATGTACTTACCCATCCATCAATGTTCTATTCTGAAAAATCATCAGATTTCCATTCAGTCGAAATTAAAAGTTTCTGTTTATTCAATATGAGTGATGTGTAAGGTAGGGAAAAAGTATTGATTAAACTTTTACCCATTCTATTTCATATTAATTGATAAAATGTTTGCCTCTCTCATCAACAGGCCGGGTATTTCTCGCAAGTGCGTAACACCAGAAGATCATCAGCTCGTTTAAAAGAAGCGATCGTTGGAAATAATTTAGACATTGGACTGTGCATTTTGTCTGCTCAACAACGACATAGCTGCGTGTGGACAGGTAACTTGAATAATTAATTTATTATAATACCAGCTCGGATAATAAGTTCTGGAGTGAAAGTGGTCGGGATAAGTACCATACATAATGGGAAATATTTCGCAATAGCAGATGAGAATTGACTGACTGTGGCTGACCGATGGCGTCCCACAATATTCTACGCTTTTCTACATACCGTCAGACTATACTATTTGCGTTCTAGCAAGGTACGTATGACAGTATTGAAATATAAGGTACAGTGAAAAATACGTACCAAGAGAATGATTATTTTGATAGCTGTCATATATGTTAGAGCGCAAATAGCAAAATGCGCAATATCCCGTGTCTGCCGTGCTGTATACAAGATAATGATTGATAAGTAGTAATGCGTTAATTCCTGGTATGTACTATTTCATAATGCATAGAAATCGAGGATGAAAGCCCGTCGAGTGGCGAGCCCCCGGGGTCGCAGCTGAAGGTAGTGGGCCGACTGGCCGACCAGTGCCAGGACGCGTTGGTGCAGCTCGGCACATTCCTCGCGTCTTCTCACGCGCCTGATGAATATGCTGCGAGATTACCGCCGTTACAGGTGACTAATAATATTTTCTACGGGTACAAAGTGTAGTTGATTTTATGAGTTCACAACACAATAACCTTCCCGATTGAACTTTGTGTTTGGTGTACCTGAGTATACCAATTTTAAGTCGGTCCTTGTCGTAAATATAAAGTGACATTCGTTCAACATAATCTCACGACGATGTTCTCAATTGAGCTAGTCAGGGCTCATCCATCGCAAGATGAAATAAGTCCCACGGTTCACCAAACTTTCTGTTCGACCAACGTAAGCGTAACATTGGTTCTCTGTTTCAGGAATTACTCCGTGACTATCACGTGGATGCCGACGTGGCATTCTTCCTCCATCGTCCAGTATTAGCGCAGAAGATAGCCGCGCGAATTGAATCGCTGCGAAAAAGTTCGGACAGTAAATCAGATAACCAGGAGAAAAGCGTTGAGAGGTACACGACGGCTTCAAAAGAAGTATTGGAGCCAGTGCTCGTTGCCATTTCGCCGTTACTGCCCTCTAAAGTGTGGGAGGACATTTCGCCCGAATTCTACGTTACTTTCTGGTAAGTAGTTGTTGTTTTTGCAGACAATAGACTATGGTACAAAACTAGACGAAATAATCGTAGTCGAGAATTCACTGAGTACGATTATTGCTTATACATTATAATCGTTTCTAAGATGCTTAACACATATTAGGCGCAAAATGTCAATCGCATAAACCCCGTTTTATACTAAAAATATTAGAGCCATCTTTACCATGTGGCTCATTTGAGGGTCGCCGGTCGCCGTCCCATACCCAACATAAAAAAAGAGGAATCATCAGCTATTTACACTATCCGTTACACATTATTTCACCTTCAATATTACATGTTTCAGGTCATTGTCTATGTACGATCTCAAAGTGCCGGAAGAGAGTTATGATAGAGAAATCGATAAACTAAAAACCGTCGCCTCCGCGACTGCCAAGGACACGTCTCAGGGCACTAAAGGCAAAAAGGAAGTTGAAAGATACAATACACTCATCGATAAACTACAGGTTAGTTAATGTAGATTACTTATTTTATTTTCAAAGTACTTGTATTAACATGGAACATCAGGAGTATGTAACCAAATCTTGTAATATGGTGTTTGTCATGAATGTCATGGATAGGAAGTTTCAGATATAGGAATGTTTTTACCGCTTTCGGATAATTTCGGATGTCCGTTAGTTTCGGATATTAGATCACAACAGAACATTGAAAGGTAAGAGTCGCGGGCACCAGCTAGCAGTATGTAGTACACGGAAGGTGTGGCCGGCAGGAGGAGCGGCGCCGGCAGCAGGAGCACGTGTCGCGCGTGTCGGCGCGGCTGCAGCGCGAGTGCGCCGGCTGGTTCCCGGCGCGCGCCGCCAAGTCGGCCAAGAACGAGACGGTGACGCGCCTCATGCAGCTGTGCCTGTTCCCGCGCTGCGTCTTCACCGCCGCCGACGCGCTCTACTGCGCCGAGTTCGTGCACACTGTGCACGCCTTGAAAACTCCCAACTTTTCCACGTTACTATGCTATGATAGGGTGAGTGTTGACATTTTAATGATGTTCTAATGTAATCTAGTCTGTAAGATTTCCTTACTGAGTAAAGCTCTTCCCTTTCTCCTTCCGTTTTTAGTGGTCTTGTGGTAACGTCGATTAGTGCGGTGTCTGAACTTCAAAGAGGATTTCAAATCCAGGCATGTTACTATGCATTATTGAAAATAAAAATTAACTATATCATATATATAAGCTATTCTACCCTGTATACGTTTTAGTGAAAGTACTGTAAATTGAAAGCGCAATAAGTGTATCTGAACATTGTGTGTCATTGTGTATTTATTTGCAGTTGTTCTGCGATATAACGTACTCGGTGATGTCGTGCACGGAGGGCGAGGCGGCGCGCTACGGCACGTTCCTGTGCAAGGTGCTGGGCACGGCCATGCGCTGGCACGGCGACAAGGCGGCCTTCCACCGCGAGTGCGCGCACTACCCCGGGTTCGTCACCAAGTACCGCGTCTCCAACCAGTTCACGGAGGCCAACGATCACGTCGGATACGAAAATTACAGGTCAATTTTGTCATGTAACTATTGAAGTAAACATAGCTATAAAAACCTTGCGGTCCATATCTAGATAAAAACTGCCAGTTTGACACATTTCAACTGATGGTTGCTGCTATGATGTGTTCAAGCCCTTACTGTAACATTTCGTTTCAGGCACTTGTGCCACAAGTGGCACTACAAGATCACGAAGGCAATGGTGGTGTGCCTGGACTCAGGCGACTACGTGCAGATCCGCAACGCGCTGATCGTGCTGATCCGAGTGCTGCCACATTTCCCCGTGCTCGCCAAGCTGGCGGCTATCATTGAGAGGAAGATTGAGAAGGTCCGTCCTTGCAGTAGACATTTCTTTATACTAAAGCTCTTGGCACACAGTCGGCGGGACACTAGCGCAGCGCTGGGGCTGAAATACTACTATACCTACGTCATGCTGGGCCCCACGTCAAAAACGCACAGTGTAACGTGGCTCCTACATTTAGTAAACAGCGAGTCCTTGCGCAGTGCTTAGCGCCATGAATACAAATGTTGATGCACAGTTTTCATGGCGCATTATAGTCTTACGTGCATAGAGCAACATGGACCTCAGATAGTGCAAATAAAGTAAACTAGTCTACTTGATATATAAAAAAAATATGTTTATTGTATCCGGCAACGGCGACTTTTGATTCTTCTCTCAAAGGCTCGAATGTGTCTGGTTTCTTGATGTTATCCCACACCTCCACTCTTCGCGAACTAGATATATAATTTGATATTCATGATGTTTGTAATATACCAGGTGAAGGAGGAGGAGAAGACGCAGAGGCAAGATCTATTCGTATTGGCAACAGGGTACAGTGGACAACTGCGCAACAAAGTTCCACACATGATGAGAGAAAATGATTTCCATCAAGTAAGTAGAAGAAATGTTCATTTCATCAATTCTTTTCATTGTAACTACTACATCTCAGAATATTATTGTCTTTCAAAGATAGACAAGAGGAGCCCACAGTCCATTTGTACCCGTTGATAGATACCGATTAAGAAAGTTAAGCAATGTTTCATCTGTGCTCCGAACAACAAGCAGTTACGCCAAGTCGGGTTTTCGGGCAGCTTGAAAACTGCGAATGATATTATATACTTCGTGAACAAGATGGTGCACTCTGGCAGAAAAATGGGCCAAGCGAGAGGAGACTGGCACAGTGTTTATCCCTTTCTATACAATTGGAAAACATCATACGCGACGCCATTAATAATGCTGTACCCAGTGTTACCCGATCGAGTAGATAAATCGATAGACAAGAAAACACTCTGATCAACAGACAAATTGAGCATACCCATACCAATAACCACCTTACGCTATAGGCACTAGGGTAATAAGTTTAATTTGTCAAAAATATCTGTTTTGCGCAGTCTTGCTTACGAAGTATAAAATGTCTTTGGTTATGAGCCGTTACTTGAGGTGTAATGAGCGAGTGCCGTGCAGGTGGTGCAGCTGCCGGCGGTGGACAAGCACAAGCCGGCGGCGGCCGAGCTGCCCGCAAAGCACGACCCCGAAGCCGCCGCCTCGCCGCCGCACGTCATGGGTAACTAAGTACTTGCAATACCCTACATTACTACTTACTCAAATGAGATGCTTTTTACCAAACGTGAAAGTAAAATACAAAAGTATAATGAGATCAATAAACATGATATAACGACGAATTATTTGTTACGTAGTTCTAAATTAACATAAGCTCACGACTATTCCTAAGTAGGATAGTTATGTCTGGTATATCAATTGCAAGGTGAACTGAGTACCCACGCTTTGTTTGAGCTCTCTGTTAGACCAGTGTGATTGGTGGTTAGGCGAATCACCGTCTTTGACCCATTAATTTCGCTAATTAGTTAGTAGTACTTTAAATCGGTATCCGAAGAGTGTCCGAAGACTCTGTTTACATTCGGGTAGGCACCCGAAGTTTTCATCGATTACAATTGACTTGAATCGGCGATTTATCTACCATAGGGACCATTTTTTACGTGAAAGTAGTAGGTTCATTAGCATTTTATTTTATACGTTCACCCAGGTTTGTCGACAGTCCTATTACATTGCTAGAAACATACATATTTCTTATTTCAGAGGTAGAAAAACGTGAAACAAGAAACAGTGACAGACGCCGCGACGATTCTGATCGCGAGAAGGAGTCTAAACGCGAACGATCGTATGTATATAAAGACTTCAGACAACTTTGATCCCAAATATTTATTATTCATTAAATACTCGTAACTGGACATACAATTTTCAGATCTATGAAGGAAAAGGAAAGAATTAAAGAGGAAATTAGAATCAAGGAAAGGTCCCCAAGGGAACGATCGCACAGGGTAAGTTATACGGTACAAACCTTTTGATAAGATTTTCTATTGTTGTATTTATTGACATTAAAATTCAGGAGCTCGGTGGCGCAGCGGTAAACGCGCTCGGTCTGCGATTGTTGAAGTTAAGCAACTTTCGCAAACGCCGGTTATAGGATTGGTGACCACAAAAAAAAAAGAAGTTTTCATCTCGAGCTCCTCAGTGCTTCGGAAGGCACGTTCAGCCGTTGGTCCCGGCTGCATTAGCAGTCGTTAATAACCATCAATCGGCACTGGGCCCGCGTGATGATGCAATGCAAACAAATGTCAAATAGCAATATTGCTTTTTTAGATGAATTTCTTCGATGTGACCTTTTTACCCCCCTGATTTCAGACTCACGAACAATCACAATAAAGTACGTCGTTCCGAATTCAAATTCTGATACACGATAAATCTAATCATAGGGTAGTTTCCAACTAATTAAGGCCCGATCTCCCTATCCATCCATAGGGAAGGCCCGTGCCCCAGCAGTGGTGACGTTAATGGGCTGATGATAATGATATTAAAATTATAAATGTTGTTGTTTTACCTTAGGAAGAACGATATTTGGAATCAGTCTCCCCGCCACACGATCATCGTCATCAACCCGATGATATTGAACGAGGTATGTTTTAATTTCAAGTACTATTTTATGTTGAAAACTACATATCATTTTGACCAAAATCTTTTTTCATTGTCACTAGTGATAAATATTGTTGATTTTTTTCTTGCAGAAGTAAAACGTCGTAAAGTAGAAAGCAGCGGTAATGGCAAGGTGAGTATCATTGTAATAAACCGACCTTGCATCGCGCTCGCGCCGGACTGAACTTGGGCTGGACCACGACCGCGACGCTGCGAAGTGATCAAATCTAACAAGTGCTCAACAATACAAGGACCATCAAGACCTCAATTGTGTTAAAAGACTGAAAGTGCTAAAATGTACCAAAAATCAAATAAAAAATACAAATATTTGCTGTAATACTGGACTGTACAAAGTGCTTGATAAAGTAAATGTAACAAACAAAAATACGCCATCGAGACCCTGTACTGCACATTAACAAGAGAAGATTTATTGGAGGATCGAAATACGAGTGTCGTGTCATGGAGAAAACCTGATTGCTGTCTAGTTCACATCATTCATGGCAATGAACATTAGATTAGATAACATTGAGAGGAATTAAATGAAACAAATGGGGATATAATCGAGACAAAAAACAACAGGATTAGAACAGAAAATTATCTCACACACAGCAGCTGAAAGAAACAAATACGATAATAATATGCATTACAAAATTATTATTTTGAAATTAAAGTATTATTTTCGGAGAAGGAAGCAGTAGTGCTAAATAACTGATTTGAAGGAACAACATTCGCTCTGGAATATACATCGCGTGTGCATCAAAGAAGAAAGAAGAACAGAAGACCTTCGAGTGTATAAATTGTCCAAGAAACTAAATTCTTAAATAAATAAAAACAATACAAATATTATGAAACAAAATCTTGCGAGTCGTAAGTTCAGCCCAGTCCGATCGAGTACCGGTAAGGTGGTTTTTCGTTACTTTCTTTCACAAAAGAGTCAAAAGGTCCATTGAATTAAGAATAACAACGACTATTGAGAAGAGTATGAAGAAGGAACAGACAAGATCCTCCAGTAGGAAGTAAATGATAATATATTTAAGAAGAGGATTTAGCATTTTATGGCGGCGACAACAGTGGCAACAAATCGAAAACCTAGAAAAACAAAATATGAAATCTATAGACAACTTAATTGGTTGTATAGTAAAAACAGAAGAGACAGAAAATAAATGGTTATGAGTATGAACAAAATTTGTATCATTTAATGATACCCAGTACTACAAGCGTCGTGTTATCGCAGTGTCATATCATCGAGTCATTACGAAATAAATCAAGAACTTGGAAAAGCACAACACCAACGTTTTACTCTATATACAGAAGAAATAGTAAATATCTTACTAAACAGAGTTATCTTCATTCTCTGTCCCTTTTGACTCAAATTTTGTTTCTTAATGCTAGAACTTAGTTACTAATGAAGTTTTTCTTTAGTAGATTATTCATACAAATTGATTTTATTACTGTTTTGTGATTTTTCGTTAATACATTTTTTCCACATAAGCAGGGTAGCAAAGAGGTCGAAGAACGTTCTCCTGAAAAAGAAAAGAGAAAGGCTAAACTCAGAGGTGATGAACGTAAAGAGCGTAAGATGAGTCGCAAGAGGGTGAGTACTTACTAATAGATGTTATTGTAAGTCAGTAAATAGCAATCATCCATCACAATATAAAAAAAAATATGATAATAGCTTTAGCATTTCTAAAATATTTTAAAGTAACTTAATGGCCCCGATTCCTGCAGACATCTCTTAATTTTACTTTAAGTTATACCTGTCATTTTCTTATCCGCCGAAAAGGAAAGGGACGGATGATTGACAGCTCTTAATTTTAGGAAGAATGAGTAAATAAATGAATAACCCGGGCGAATTTTTAGACGGTTGTTTTAGATTTGTGCTTAAAATTGACGTGTGTTCCATAAATTTTATGCTTGTCGATTACCCGTCCCTTTCCTTTTCGGCGGATAAGAAAATGACAGATATAACCTAAAATAAAATTAGATGGTATTTACAGGAATTAGCACCAATGTAACACTTACGTATTTTAAATTAAAACTTATTTCATAGCATAGCGAATTGTCTATCTAATAAACATGTCGCTACGTTATATACATTCAACATTTTCTTTCACCCTTCAGATCATTGTTAAAATCCAATCCCGTCCAAGGCAGTTCCCTCGGAAGGAACATCCAAACTTAAAATATATGACTTGTTTATTTCGGACCGGGTGAAGTATTATTCTTCGAATTTAGTGTCATTGGTTTTAATATCGTTTAATTTTATGTGTGCAAAATAAATTGATCAGTGTTATATTTTTTTTACAGGACAGGGCGGAAGAATCTACTATTTTAGAACAAAAGCGCCGTCGCGATGAACAGAAAGGTAAGAAGATATCGTACTTAGAAGCCGAAGTGTTGCGGAAACGCTACAAATACAATATGACTCAATAAATTATTAATTAACATTTCAGTTGTATTAAAAATGGGTGGTCACCAGAATGGCTCGCAGGAGGACCATCATTATGAGAAATACCATAAAAGGGTAAGAATGATTGTAGTAATTAAATTTCTGATTCTGGCAGCCACAAACATAAAATTTTATTAATTTGACAGTTCTAAAACTATATTTCTTGCGCTTATTGTAATAGGCAAAGTCAAATGAGACTTAGTTAGCATTTTATAATTTAACTTTGACCCAGTCAGGCAGGAATACACATGCCTGTAGCTGCAACATTTGCATGCCAGCTCTTTTTACATGCGAGCTTCTTCCAACCTGGCAAGCAAGTAGATGCACTACATTTGATTTTCGAACGTACAATAAGATTAGCTTGCAAAAGTATCCAGAGTGTGCCAGTTACTTGTAGGTGCCCGTAACTGGCAGGCAAGCTACAGCCCCATTCCACTGACATGTGTATGCCTGAGATTAAATAGCCATTAGCAACATTGCTGACTGCACACTTGAAGTTTAATTCGTTTGGAAAAAAGCGAAATTTTTAGATCCTTAGCATAAAAGAGTATATAAAATACCTCAACTAATATGTTCAGGTTCTGAAAATACTATTTCTGCTGTATCTAGTAAACACGCTCATTAGCAAGGTCGAACCATTAACCATTTAGTCTGCAGAACACGTAACAAGGGCATCTCTATACAAATGCTCACAAGACATCTATATCTACGGGTTTTGTACAAGGCTCTACAGTAAAGCTACATGAAGAGACATGTCTACCACTAATGTGATCATTTTAGTTTATGTATCACTTTATAGTACAGTACTAACATATAATTTTCTTACAGGAAAAATCGCCGTTCCGGGATCGGTCCCACGAAGAAGCGAGAGACAAACAATATCCTTTTTCAAATAAACTCAAATCTAGACATTGTAAATAACTGAAATAAAAACTACACTTAGATTGCTTCTTGAGATTACTTCTTGCGATACAAAAACACGTGGCATTAGGTCAGCGTCGGCTTGATCCCTTCCCTCCCTAAAAACTACGTAATTAATGGATAGTTGCATTTTGTTTTCACATGATTTCTTTAACAACATTGCACCAGGCGGTCTAATGAATCTAAGATTAGAAGATAAGAAGAAAACGGCAAGTTGAAGAAGAAAGTGCGTACCTAACAAATAGTGAAGTTAAACTTTCAGTGATGAATGTTGTACCTATGAATTAAAATATTGTACTTCTAATTACAGCATTTTAATTTATTTCCCTAATAAAGTATAGATAACATAAACGTATAGTAGGTATATGAATCCATTTCGGACCCACGATACCTCTGACGAAACCCCTGGTGGTATGAATCGATCAATGATATGATATTGTACGAGTGACATAGGTTATGGTCTTAGGGCCACCGGCATAGTGCCCGAGCCAGGTAGCAACTATGAATTATGGACCATCGTGGCTGTGGCAGATAACAGGGAAGACAGGTGTGTTAAATATGAAAGTGCAGGCCAGCGTAGCCGGGATAGCCAGATAAAGGTAAAAAAAGTTATTGAAAGTCTGTAAATTTGGCCATGGTTACTAAAATCTTTGTTGAGATTGTTTCTTAATTGCGGGAGTTATAGGATCCCATATAAACGACTGACTGACCGGTTAGTACCCAAGGTTAGTACTATCTTCGTGTATATGAAAGGATTGATGAATATGGAGGAAGCAAGAAAAGTGTGCCAGGGTCGAAGCAAATGGAATACCAGTCACTGTTTACTCCGGTGGGAAATAGACGTGAGTTTACGTACGTATGTTATGGACCACAAAAATATTTTCAAAAATTTATTAAAGATTCCATCGTTCGAATTAAATATTTAGTAAAATATTCATGATTCCAGTATTAAAACTTTTTCGTTCTACCTATACCATCCATTTAAGTATATGAATAAAAATAAAAGTTTTAAAAATAAAACCCCACTACGAAAAAACCGCGCTCTGAAAAGAGTGGATTAGCATTCGACCATGGCTATCTCCTTAAACTTCACTATTCAGAAGAATGTCAAGAGATTTTTTTTTCTTTCCAGTGTCCGATTTTTCCGTAGTCGGATTTTAGTTTAACTTTTATTTATATTATTTCGGGGTCTTATTTATTAAGATAATGGTGCTAATTCCTGTAAATACCATCTAATTTTATTTTAGGTTATATCTGTCATTTTCTTATCCGCCGAAAAGGAAAGGGACGGGTAATCGACAAGCATAAAATTTATGGAACACACGTCAATTTTAAGCACAAATCTAAAACAACCGTCTAAAAATTCGCCCGGGTTATTCATTTATTTACTCATTCTTCCTAAAATTAAGAGCTGTCAATCATCCGTCCCTTTCCTTTTCGGCGGATAAGAAAATGACAGGTATAACTTAAAGTAAAATTAAGAGATGTCTGCAGGAATCGGGGCCAATGGGCCATTATGTGTTTGTACAAGATTTGGAGATAAAACCTATTCGGAGCATGTCAGCAATTGTTATAAATTAAACGTAATTATCGTGCAAATACAAGTAAACCCGCGGGTGAAAGCTAATAATATGTACATATTTGAGATATGCAAATTAAGCTCTTTCATTTGATACCCTTTTTCGTCCTTAGTTTGTCCTCTAGAGGTCCATAAATGTGGCCCATTGATGTTTATGCAACGTCACATAGCCTATACACCGGAAGTCGCGGAGGTTCGTTGCCACCGGACGATCAAGACGCTTCCAGTGACATCTCATTTGTTAAATTCTGACAGGCGGTTTAGGCGATAAGAGACGTGCATAAACACATAACCTCCTTTTGCTTCGCCGCAGTCGGATAAAAATATGACCTATAGTAATGAACTGTTACTACACAAATCAAGATACAAAATAATGACAGAACCCTTACAAATCGGCATTCTGTTTAAAAATATATCCGGAAGTACCTATTAGATGTCTTGTAATCTTGTTGAATACTGAAAGGGTAGAGTGGGTAATAGATAGGTACCTACTACTTATAAAAAAGCCACCACACCACCAAGACTCATTTTTGATGTAGTAGAAAAACTTTTATGCGCGTGACGCATGGATTTTTACATCAAAATTGTATAATGTAAACATCAAGTTTCGCACTTAGCAAACAATAACCCATCTGTGGTAACTGCCTTCCTACTAACCGGGTATTGTAAAATATTCTAACCTATCAATATTTTAAAGGACGGTAATAGGTTGTCGTAAGAATTTATTTTTCGATATAAATAAACACAACAACAATTATGTTAAATAAGACGTAAAGTAGAATATTCGTTACCTACCACCGTGAAAGAACGATGCTTGTATTGCAGATGTAGAAGAGAAAACCTATAAAAAACAACGAACGAACGAAAAAAAGATAGGAAGCAATGTTGCTAGTATAAAAAATATAAATACCTAATTTAATCAATCACACAAATTCACATAATATACATCATATAGTTCACATCATATCATGTAGCAAAATAATTATGTTAGATTTATTTTGCAAAGTACATGAATTTAAAGCTTTCTCGTAAGTATTTTCGCTACCCCACCCGTGCACCCATAAGAAGCACGAACCACATTAGCGCATTTTCAGTTTTGTACCGATAAGGTAAATTTTGTTATTTTAAATATTCGAATACCATCCGGCGAAATTAATCGCCGGATGGCGGCGGCGTTTTGATGAATAACATGACGACGCGAGCGCGTCATTTTGAATAAATGGTAGTAATTCATTTATTACCTGGCAATACGGCCAAAAACATTTTGATAAAAGATCACCGAACAAGAACGAGTGAATAGAATAGAATAGTGAACGAACGTCAAAAAAAACCAAGATTTTATGTCTAATAACAAATTTTTATTTTCATGTTTCGCTTGTAAATTTTGGAAATAGCAACGTGTGCTAATAGAATGTAACTTTTTATACAGTCGATAACGTACTTAATATATATTTTTTTGAATTCAAAGTGATTCAACTGGCTTTTAATTCAAAACCAAAAGTAACACGCGTCGGCGGCCATTTTGTTTGCATTTTTTTTACTGACCGTTTTAATAATGATAATGAAGTCGAAGTGAGTGAGTGAATGATTTCTTTGGGCGTGATCCTAAGCCTAACCTAAGCTACTACGAGGCTAATAGGTACTGAATATCATAAAAGCTGGTTTTCACAACTTGTAATTTTCCTGTAAACATAAGGTAGGTTATGAAAAACAAATATTGGTGTTGTACTTTAATGTTAAAGTGGTAGAAACTTAAAACTCGTTTGTCATGCACTTGTCATACGTGATAATATTTTAAGGTTAGGTGGCTTTCTTTATAATTTTATTAAATATAAGTGACTTATAATAAAATAAAAGTAGTTTTACCTACTTGTGTCATATGATATGTGATATCATAACTATTTTACATTGCAGTTGTTATTATTCGGAAATACATGATGGCATACACTTACGTGACCGCCATTTTGTTTACGCGAAAATTGACACCGTGCTGGAATTAAGGATAGTGGAGAACATATTACTTAAGCTGTTATTTGTACAGGTAAATTATCATTCATCTTATTTCTAGTTGTGATTTATGATAATTAAAAACATAAGTATAACTTTGGGATAATTGCTGCTTAATACCTAACATTACCTTGGCCCCTTGCCCCTATTGGTAAAAATAATATTTGTGGGGTTATATCAGATATTTTTCAAAAATATTCGTTGCTTTTTTATTTCTAGGATGTGGTGTAAGTGATAGTGACAGACTTTTATCAATGAAAATACAAATCATTTGGATGGATATGGATTGAATTTATACGTAGGTGTCGTTAAAAACGAACCGATTCTGTCTGTGAAATCTACTTCAAAAATAATATTATCTCATAGAGTGGCATTATGCGGTAGGCAAACCGTCAATCAAACAATACCATCAGTCATTGATTGACGAAAAACTGATGTAAACTTCACGTGATTTTCATTAACTCTGTTGGCTCGATCAAGACGGCAATACGGCTGACCACCAGTCACTTAGGATTATTTAAGGGCCCCATAAACGGTACGATTTGTCTGTACGATCCGTCCCTTCAGACCGATCGAAACGACGAATCGATAGTGTATGTCAAGATCGTGAACGATTTACTTCATCGAAAACGATATCGGGAATCGCAACAAAAACCCATGCAATCATGAATATCGTAACGATGAATCGACAGTGTGTGTGGCTCTTTACGATCAACGATTCGATTTTGTCTCACTCTGACGCCGGTCGTCGCATATATTTATATGCGGATACTGGTTTCGCTTTAATAGCCATTTCTTAACCCACATTTTTCTAGGCTTTCTTTTCTGTTTTGTAGCCGAATCAAAGTTACCGCCACATTGGTAAGGAAAAAAGTGCATTTTCCATTTTATTAGGTAAGTATTGAATTATTAGAACACGTGTTTATACTTCAGTTTCAAATAAATAAATGATTGATCGTTACGAGCAGTCGTTTCGTATATGAGCGTCATTTGCGATGCGATCAATCGTCACGATTTTCATCAGATCGATCGTACAGACGAATCGTACCGTATATGGGCCCCTTTAGGTTTAACAGCTCGGTGAAGTACTTAATTCAGTTTGCGACGGATGAATGTTATGTAAAGTAATACGACGGGCGCGTACGTATCTGTACAGTGCATTTTACACTAAACTGTATTACTCTCAGTAATCCCACATCAATCTGTCTCATCCGATGTTTCTAAACGTCCGAAGACAGCGTCCGTGATCCGCGTCGTAACGTCAGAGCATACTGGTCAGTCGTGTCCACTAGCCACGAATGCTGAACGCGTCTATTACGCGACCGATAATTTGTTCGCATTTCTGAGGTCGGAAAAGCACTAGGTACATCCGATCCGAGTCCATGAGTGACTGACAGTAGGTATAAAATTATTATAAGATTTCTAATGGATGACAGATGCACGCATTCCGCAAGCCATATAAATAGTACTACGAGCATTTCGGGTCCGTCATTTGATGAACCTGAATCGATGGTTTGATGAAATGACTGATGGTTTTATTGAAGGATAACAACATAACTATCATCACGACTACAACCCCAAAGGGGTTATGTCAGCTACGTTTAAGTAAGCCCCATGTAATAGGGGCGACCCGAGCTTATCATCATTAACCGGGCACAAATCCTCTATGATCCAAACATGAAAAAGTCGAATTCAGTGGTTTAGAGTCTGAGCCGTGTTTCGAACCCGTAAAATCAGAAATTTATTGCACAAACACGAAAAATAACAATTACAAAAGAAGTACAATAGGCGGCCTTATTGCTAAATAGCAATTTCTTCCAGGTTTTTGGAACTATGGTTCGACAGGTAAAATACTAGTTATGTGTGGATTGTCCGAGGTGTGGTATAACCTTGTTTAACTATGTAGATTAAAAATGTTGGTCACAAAACCCTCATGAGAAGTTTTCATACGCAAACTATTAAGAACATACCTACAAAACTATTGTAATCTCCTTTATACCAAATACAGATTTTATAAATATGAATAAAAATGTTTTCCTACCTGCCTAACTCCAGAATTGATTTGCACATTAGAAGACTGGAACCCAGAGTTTAGCATAGGGCTTAGAATACGTAACCGAAATTCATCTGACGAACTCGTAGGCGGAAAGCTAGTTTGATTAAATCGTGATTTATGACATTTTGTGTTCTGTGGGGTTAAAAAAGCCACATCAAAGCAATTCATCTAAAAAGTAGTATTGTCATTTGACATTTGTTTGCATTGCGCACTTACTTTTATATGCGCAATATTGGTATATTGATGTGGTTTTTTTAGCCACGCTGTTTTGTAGGTACCATCAGTTTCAATCTTGTGTCAAACATGACCCGCGAGTCGTGATTGATGGTAGTCTGGTAGACACAATGACTTGCGCGTGCTGCCCGTAACGAAAGTAGCGTGTTAAAAGGTATTCATGTTAACTTAAATCTACGTTATCTTTGCTTTGTTTCAACACCATATTTCCTATCTATCTATCTAGGGTTGCTTTAAGATGTCGCTGAGATCTAAAGATAAGATAAACAAATATACTTTATGGAGCACATCGGAGTTCGGACACAAGACCTAGTACCAGAAGTACAGAACAATCCACATTCGTTTATAGCGAAATAAATTATTGGAACTAAATGTATTTTTTTACATCACGCAAAGGCACACTAAGAGATCGTGTCCTTTCGAACATGGTGGATTAATAGTCTTTTAGTTATGAGTAAATGGATTGGTATTGGTAACCTGTCATAAATAGTTTGTTATTTAGGGTGTTCTTCAATTGCAAAGTTGGTCGCAAATAATGATTAACTTATGGTTATCACCTGTTTCCGTGCGGTTTGCCATATACATCTTAAATATCAAGAGTACAGAGAGTGTACCTGAAATGGTGATGAATGATGGTGGAGTCAAATGTGGCACAAACGAAGGAAATATTTTGCATATTACTTAATGTAACATTTTTCTCGCGTACTTGTACTACGTTGGTTATTATTTCGCGCTCGTTTTAGGTAAAACTCATTATTGTACCTACGTTTCGTTATATTATACTGTAGGTTTCACCAGTTATATTATTTGTTATAATGTATATTCAAGCTCGAAGGTTTTTTCTAATGAATTTTATGTGTCATATAATAACACATCATCTATTCTATCAATGGGTCAAGATGGTGAAACCACGGTTAATGAACGGAAAAAACCCACATATTGCTTTTGTTTCGTATCATGAATAGGGGGTACTCGTGATATACAGGGTGTTAGTGACATCGTAACGACAAAAAATGGAACGTCTATTTGATTGTACTAAAAACGATAGTGGGTCGCAAATGTTTATTTAAGATTTTGAGTTTTTACTGCGCCGCAATGTTAATCGAACAACGCGAAACAGTCGCTAGACCTACCTATATAACTCTTACCTTACCTTACTTGTTAATCCTTCGGATGAAGTACCTAGGTACCCTAGAACACGTCACATCACGTAGGTATGCAACATCGCGTCTCTTCCGCGGTAGGTAGGTATCACACACACTCACAACACAACACCTTCTCTTTAATAAAACATCAACATTCCATACTCTTGCGCAGTAAATGGTGTATGATCCATCATCGTAGTCGACACTACTCATTTACAAAATAAAACAAACACAAAATACTCACAAACACGAAAAAATATCCTCGAAAAATTTCGCGCGATTCGCGTCAAGGTTAGCATCCGACTGAGCGCGCCTTTGACGCTTTGCGCTAACGCCGCAGCCGCCGCCGGCCGCGGCCGCGTCGAGCCGACGACTAGAGTGAGAGAGAAGATTTTTTATGCTTCAGTTGACAGAGAAAGAAGTAGTATCTGTTCGTAATGCCTACTTTATTGGCGCGCGTTGCCATTGACCCGTGCGGCTATTCACCTGTGCACAGCTGAAGTTGTAGGTACGTTATTATTTATTGTGGTTATTACATTGATAATTTTTATTACTCATTTTTATTTATTTATTTTAAATTTGGGTTCTATACAGCTTAAAATACAATTTGGGACTAAAAAAATCTAAAAAAATACTAAAATTTTCATGAATTTTGCGACAGGAAATTCCACTTGATATAAACTCAGAATCATGGTCTGAATCATCCCTCAAAGTTTTCGTTACGATGTTACTTACACCCAGTATATGCACTCTATTGTGCGCTGTCGTTACCCTATAACGCATTTAGCGACATAACAAAACGATTCAATAAAGAATTGCATCAATAGGCGCGACAAGAAAATGATTACATGGACGAGGTGCCCTAGATGCAATTCCGCCCAATCACCGTGTTCATAGAGCAACACGGACGTCTCTATGACCGTGGTGCTCTATGATCGATATGTAATATCGCATGAATTTTCTTTTGTTTCTGCGTTTTTTTACATAAGCCGTAGTTCTGTCAGATCGTCTGTATGAAATTACATAAAAAATACTAATTTTATCTTTATCGCTTGTTGCAGGAGTTCGAAATTTTGCCAAAATGCAAGATAATAAAGTATTTACTTCCACCGTTACCAGAGGCCAAAAACCTTTACAGAACAATCTATATGATTTAATCACGGTAGTGCCTGCTATTCCTGTAGCTGTAAAGGATGATATTAAAGAATATACTTGTGATTTTAAACCTAAAACAGACAAAATCTACGTTCCTAAGAAAAGACCCAAATATACTAAAGTCAAAACGGTAAGGGATATCCGAAATATGTTTGAAACTGATGTGACTGCTGATTTGTCGAAAGATTTAGAAAAACAACAAAATATTTTATTAAAAAAAATAACAAGTGGATCTTCAAGAAATGAGAATACAATGGAGTTAGCAAGAAATATGTTAAAATGTGAAAAGCCCATTTCCAGGCATTCTTGGCAAATGTTGATGAATCTAAACCCACAACATACCCCACAGCCTATTCAGTACGTGTTATGGAATGGAAGGTGTATTCGAATCAATGGGAGTAAAGGAGGAAAAAATAAATTTCTGTCTAACTATGATTTAGCAAAAATAAAACGACCAGCTAAAATAGATAAGAAAAACAGAACATTGCATACAAAAAAAGGGCTACTACAAAATTCATTAACAATTAAATTTAAACCGGGTCCTCTAAGCAGAAAAAGATTTCTTGATGATTCATATCAAAAGTACAACGTGGGCAATACTGAATTGGTTAATCTTCCAAAACCAGGTCTTGATATCCGGCCAAAATACGGAGTTCCATTGGAACCTACAATCGCAAATTTTGTTCAAAGTTTACGGGATACTGATGGTCATATATCAGAAAAATGGGCCGAGTATGCAGTTTCTGTATTGGGCACTGTTAAAAATCACAGTGTTGTCCAAAGTGGCGAAGAGCCTGGTGTTACGTTTGAGCTTCATTATAAACGCAATCAACGGCGAACTTTAATGCGTCAAGAATCGTCGACATTTGTTACAACAGAAAGCAACAACAATGCACATTTGCTACTAGTAGAAGACAAAGAAGAAGAACTTATTCCAGAAGTAAAATCCATACTTAGTGAAATAATTGAATCTGTCGAAATTAGTTTATTACAAGACAAAATGATCCTAGAAGATGAAAATCCGACAGATAATCCAAGTCACGACGAATTGAGGAATACTAGTGTCGCACCGAAAGAGAAGGTTAAAAAGAGATATTGTGAATTAGACAGGCTTGATGTTACTGTTATACGTTTGCCAGAAGTACCACAAAATGAGTTTTCGAAAACGTGTAATAATGCACATTGTTCTTTAGGGTGTATTTGTACGTCTTTGCAATGTGCCTACAATTTAAAACAGCACTGTGGTCGAATAGAATGCATGTTTGAATGCAAATGTGACTTCTCAAAATATAAAGAATTCGATTCATTTGAAAGTCATCGTCCTGAATTAATACCTGGCCTTATAAATTTAGACAATGAGTTAAGTTTAAAGCTATCCAAAGAAGAACAAAAATTCCATCAAACGGTTGTGGTAACTGGTGAAAAAAGTATATTGTTAAAGCCCGAGAGAAGAAATTGGAAAACTACTAAAAGATACCGGGAGTTCTATAGTAATATGTGTTTAAAAAATGATTCCAAAGTACGAAAAGTTTTGTCAGTTGTTGATGTTAAATTAAACTGTGAAAATATTGAACCTTGGTGTATGGTACACAATCTGTACAAATGTTTCTGCAAGGGAAGATTCACAAGCGACGTAAAATCTACTACTGAGCAGGATGAGTTGAGCGACCAATTACAAGAAGAACTGAATTCTACTAAACCTTCCTTCGAAGCAAAACGTAAATCAACTTCGCATTCGGAAAGGATTAATGCAGATGGGACCAAGAAGCAAATAATTTCCATGAATGATAAGGCAGTCTATTCAGATTATATTATGGATTATGATTGCAGTACTTGCAAGAGAGTAAAACCTTATGAAGGTAGAAAGTATAAAGATGACTACTATATAAACACGAATAAAAAAATTATAGAATTAGAAAGAAATGACAATCAACTGCGTAAAAAAATGTTATCTATCGTGAACAAGTTGGATGCTTGTGACTCACAAGATGATAATGAAACTGAAAACAGTGACACTAACTTATTACAAGTTCATGAGGTTTCCGGAAATAATGAAGAAATGAGCGTCTCTGAAAATCAACCTCTTAGCATTGGTAAAAAATCAGAAATCGAGTCTAAATCTTTAGAAAGTGAAAACATAACTCACGATAGGTCTGTGTTAAACACAGGTCCAAATAAAACCAAACTGATTGCATGGCTCGAGTCAAGTTACAAACAATATAAAAGACGTTTGGATCTGGGTGTCGTTAAAACTTGTTTAGAACCTCCGAAGCACGGTAAAGTAGCCCTGTATCCTTGGGAGTTTATATTAAGTAGATATAGAGAGCGAAAAAATCTGTTTTTAATTTCAAAACTGAAACCGTTCCGTATATTTATGGCGATCGACGCTAAAAGTAATTTCTTTGAAAATTGCATTAATATCGACGACATCCGCTTTGCAGACTTGCATAAATATCCAATTACAGTGAAAAATTTACTAACAAATGCCACGGACTTGAAGGATAACTTTTGTATTTTATGTGGTCTATCACATTGTTGGGAATTAATTGGATCTGTTACAAAAGTTACTGACAAAATAAGTACTCAAAATCCAAATGACGGCGAAAAACATCAGCAATCATTTACAACTGAAGACTCTAACCTCGAAAGTCCACATTTGCCAAATGTGTCCAAAAACACGTCAGATATTGCGAAGGGTCAACAAGTCCATTTACAAGATGTGCCTGAACGGAATACCGCCGAATCAGACTCAGATTTAGAAACGTCGAAATGGTTTGTTATGACCATAGAAAATGACTTCAGCGAGATTCAGTTTCATAACAAAGGATTTTTTGTCAAGTATGAAAGTATTATCAAGGCAATAAACGTCGCGAGAATGTCAGACAAGACAGTGCGGTTATCTTCACAAAAATGTGTTGAACAACTGAACAATGGTCCTCAATTTGGTATTTATGCAATACCTAATGCAAATGAATATTGCGTATTTATTGGTCCTTACGAAAAGGACGAACCATTAGGTATAGAGACTATAAAGTCTTTTGTTCACTTTAGGAGAACCAAAAGAACAAGAGGAGTCTGGATTACAACTAACAAAATCGATAACATCAAAGTCATAGACAATCCACACTCGTTCATGCCACCCACAAATTTACACCCCAGTGAAATTGTACCGCTAGACAACGAAACGACAGTGAACGAATCAAAAGATGTAGAAGAACTTAATCCCGTCAATAGCACTAACACTGCTCAAGAAACGTCAACATCTAAAGGTTCTCCTAGTAAAGAACAACCTAAATTAGTAAAACCTATAAAAATTCGCAAACAAGATGGATTCTACCACTTAGCATCTTCAACACTTGTCCAGCAGGTTTCCGTTACAAATTCTTCTAAACAACCACAAGTACCACCCATTGTCAATTTTTCGAAAAAATCATTACCACAAAATTTTACCGCCGAAACTATTCAGATGCCTCCTTTAATGAAAATCTTACCTACTTTAACTCTTTCTACTTCTCCGTTGATGAAAAAAGCATCGGATGATTTAATTCCACTGGTCGTCAAGCCTATTGCTGAAATTGCACCGCAGATAAAAATAGTTGATGTTTTCTCGGAATCCACGACAATGAAAGATCAAAATAAAAGAAAGTACAAAAAACCAGATGGGTCAATGTTTATTTTAAAACCAGAGGAAATAAATAAACGGTTAATGCTGCAAAACAAAATGATGACAAAAATCAACCCACCTGCGCAAAATACTGAAACGAATAATTCACAAATGGATCAAGACATTGAAAACTTTCTGGCTACCACTGTTGCATGTTCTCCAAATGAAGATATTTTTGTTATTTCGGACGAAGAGAACAGTAATCATGAACTCCCAATACATAGCAGTTGGAGAGATGTGTGGATAGAATGCAGAAACAATGCTGGCTTGGGCTGGATAAGAGGAAGGAGGAACGCAGAAAACGAACTCAGTTTTGAATTCCCTGGTTTTAAATTCACTGAGTTTTATTCTGAAGAGGAAGCCTTTTCGAAAATTAACCAGTAAGTACCTATTTAATAGCAATCAATAAGCTTTTTTCCAAGTAAACCTAAGGTGATTAAAATTCAAAGCAACGATGGCGCCGTGTTGAATTTATCTATTTCTACGGTGGTACGTCACTGTGGTTCGGTGGTGTGGTGTGGTCTTAGTTCATCTTGCAATGGATGAACCTCTGATTACCCTAATTGGGATACGTGAGCTTATGTTACCTATTTTTTTATTCATAGTTGTTATCTTATATTGCCCCCACGCACTTTATAATTCACTTCATATATTTTGTATAAGTATATTAAACGGTCGTTAGTATGTTTACCGCTAATGTAATAATCACAAGTTGACCAAGCTAGTTTTGTCTTGATTATTAGGTATGGATAGTCTCTGTTCACTTGTAAATCCATTTTATTTTTAAATCTAAATACGCTAGTATGCTGATTGATGTTGATATGCAATGTATAAATTGTATTGTATATTTTTAGGGTTCTGTCAAGAAAAATTTATGTACCTAAGAGCCTTCAGTTGGAATGGCATGTGGCCGAATGTGAAGATGATTTAATAAACAAACAGAAATTACAAGCCGAACAGTTGGGAGCTGAATTAGTAAGTATCACACGTACGTTGGGCGTAACCGATTTAAGATCACTGTAAAGCATTTGTAACAGTTCTATTTTTTAACTAAATTACCTGGGACTTAAACATAGCTCTGCCTGCCCCTTCGGGGATACAGGCGTGAGTTATTTTATGTGTCATTCTTTAACCTAAATAAGTTCTAAGTTATAGTTTTCAAAGAATATTAGTTACTCCGTGGTAATAGCGATCCGTTGTTATATATAAAAAAATATTACTATAAGAATGAATCATTCGCTGTTTTAGGTACTAACCAAACGGGGACTTCGTCACAAGAAAGACTTGATTATCAACCGTAACGTACAGAATAAAATGAAAACATCGACATCAACCTATGAATCAGCGACACTGTCAGCAACTACAGTCGGAATGGAGGAAGTCGATAACGTAAGACCATTAAATCACGTTGCTAAGATCACAAAGTTAACTTAGTTTTCGGGTGCCAAGAAACTCAAGGAAGATATTCGCATCCCTTTATAAAAGCAATGCTGTTGATAACATTTGCTCGGTATACATACGACAGAATAGAAGAAAGAGGTTGGGAAGGCCATAACGCGCATTTTGTATGAGTACCGCTGTCGCCGGTTCAACTCCACTCTTTTTTTACCCCTGCAAACAGATAACTACGACAGCTCTACTTCTCAAATTCCATAGCCACTTTACCGGCAATGTATGTTTTATGCGTCGTACAGTTAGCGGACGAGTAGAACGCAAAGTTGAAGTATGAACTATTTGCTCATACTTGTATGGCGCGCGTTACGCGCTGACTTGGCCCTTCCAACCTCTCTCTTCTGTGGTGTATACCTAATAACATCTCACTGTATAGCGCGTTGCCTATAATATACCGATGTGTCACTTTAACGCCTCTCTTGCTGTTTTAGTCAAGATTGAACAATGTAAAAACGCAACTGTACGCCACTACTAATTTAATATACGTAAAGTACATATTTCAATGTGAGCATTTTCAAATAGCGTTGCTCAATAGCAAATTGTTTCAGGCTCTCGTCATGAAGCGCATGATGAACGAATTGGAAGAACAAAGCAAAACACTAGATAACGAATGCGATATGCTTCTAATGGAAATGGCGAAAAAAAGTAAGATGCGGTTTTCTGCACCACAAGACAATGCTCAGAAAGTATTATTACCTAGTAGTAGTACTTTTAACATTTCCGGCGATGGGTGATAGATTTCCATCAACATCGGAATCATTCATTGAGCCAGTTTTGTAATGTATCGGAATATATCTTGGGTGGACAACTGAGCGCTGTCAGAAATCATAATCAAATTAATTTATTCAACAAGTTTATAATTTTATTAAAAACTACAAGAACGTGTGTTAGTACATAAGTATGTTTTCTGTATACTTAAAATGTGGTAGTTTTTATGTTTTGTTTCGAAATGTGAAGCAGTAGTTTGTATAGAGATAATCGAACAGAAGGGTAAAATATGAGCAATAATGCAATATTTTTCGTGTTGTGTAGGTAAATGAAAAAAACTAAAAAACTACTATGATGATTGATGACTGAATCAAAGGGATCTCTGTCTGTTATATATCCATTAGAATTGTTAAAGATTGGAAAACTAAAGAAAATATTTGTATTGTTTTCGTTTTTTTATGAAGAATTATTCCTATTGTTTTTTATTAATAGTTGATACTGGAGCGTGGAAAAGGTGTTTTGTGATCAACTCACTTGCACAAAATGATTTATCGAACAGTGTTCGATTCAAAAGTACTGTAAGAAATATAAGTCTGAAGTAGATTACTTTTAATGTTTTAGATAAACCGACTTTATAAACCATTAAAAAATAAACAATCTGTAAACATGTATAAGTAAAGTTCAATTAAATTATTCGATAATTGTATTTTTTTTGCTTCAAATACTTTATACACATTCACTGCTTGTTTATTTTTTAATGGTAAGGTGTTAAACGTGTATATACCTACCTTATTGAAGGATTAAGTTAACTTACTTGAAACCTCGTTTGTACCTATTTGAAAAGCTTTACGAAATCGAGACTAAATTACTTGTCGACTGTTGATTGCCTAATAAATACAAATATAGGTATCACATTTTGCGTTGTGAAGATGCGTCAGTATTGTAATTATTAGTATATTTTACTTGTAAAAATGATGTATCTAATATAACACATTAAAGTACATCAGCATGTAAAATAAACGCTTCTATTGACTGGATCATAGTAAATTACAAAGAACTCTGTGATACAAACATTAAGTATTTATACTTATCCATGCTGAATACTGAACTTGTGTTGGTATTTTTACTGAGTCCTTAATTAGGATATCACAATTAAACGTATATGTCTATCTGTACTGTTTTAAATATAGGTAAGAAACATTAAAATAAAAGTTCTTAACTCGAAAAGCAAGTGTTTTCTCTTAACAAAAACAAAACAAAAGGGATAAATATACCACGACACAGAATGTAGTTTATTTATTAGCACAAATAATTAACAATATAAATATTTCAATAACATAATATCTTTCTCTACAAATTGAGTGACTTTATTGTTACAATTATTACGCTTCTTATGAAAAATATGTCACGTAGGTATCAACACTTGCTAGGAACAGCAGGGGCAAAAGCCTTAGTCTAGTACCTACCATTTAATATTTTATTTATTATTGATAACATCACTTTCAAGTTATACATTTAATTTGATAATGAATTTATGAAATATTTTATCGACTCTGTTACAGAATAATCGTTGATGACAACTTTAGTCCAGAAATATTTCCTATATTATACAATAATATTTTGGTATCTACTATTTCACGACACGGACGGGTGTGAAACAAATACTATTCTGTTGTTGTGGTATTTATTAGATAACAGAGTCAGTAAAAGGTAATGCATTAGCGAAAATTATGGAGTGATTACTTGCATATAGTATTGTATCAATCTCACTTATAAAGACCGCCGGGTTGATTTATAAGGAATATACTGCGATTGTAGTCGTGTAATTTACTTAGGTTAAGTACCACATTGAATTATGTGATGGGTAGAATAAGTACTTACCTACATATTTTTTAGGTGTGTTTTGGCAAGTAACAATGCGTAGGCTTGCTCACAATTTCCATGTTTTATTGGTAAATGAAACGTAAGCAGCTGGTTAAACAAATTATTTAAAATTCTAGTCCAAAAATAGCAACCTACTTTACGCTGACTCTCAACTGGGCCTATATTTAATCAGTTCGACGAGAAATGGACCTTTTCTATTCTGTGAGTTTCACAATCAGTTGGTTCGACCGTTATAAGACGGCGATATGACTCATCACCTAACACATTGGTCTAACAAAAAGCTCGGCGAAGCATAGATACTTAGTTCATCATGCAATGGATGTGTCCGACTAACGTAACGTAACGTCGTGAGATTTTGTTATGTTAGACGAAAATTAACGTGAAAAATGTCCTAACACTGAATTTAAGGTCGGTTTGGGATCTACGTGAAACGCAAAAGGTAGTAATTCCATATCATTAGAGGTAAGAAAATTTACTTTCGTTGTGACAACGGTAGTTGTGGCCCTAATGCAGAAAGAGGAAGAGTGATATGTGCTGTCATCATTGAAATTGAGTGATTTCAAACAAGCCCATAAGATAATTTCAAGACTGAGTCAGAGATGCGAACGTCGGCCTGAAATCAGTAGGTCTAGCTAGGTTGTATCAATCGTTTACGAGGATGGTTTCCACACATCGTCCAGACACGATTGAGCCTATATTTAGCGATTTATTTTGCCGCCTTTCCCAAAATAAATATCTGCAAAGTAGGTAATGAACAACGCTCCAACTACTTGACTTTTGGACTGGAATTAGAAACACAAATGTAGTGGTGGTATATTTAAGATCGGTCAGCGGTGGAGGAGCGGCGCACGTTGTTACGCTGCGGGATGACGAACTCTGCGTGTCGGGGCGTCGCGAAGGGGTTGGTGGGCGCGAAGGGTGCGCTGATGGAGCCCTGGCGCTGCGCCCCCCGCCGCGCCGGGCTGCCGCCGCTGTCGCCGCCTAGCAGTCCGCTCGCCGTCATCCTGACAATTATATTTTAATTAACTACTGGAAGTGAAACGTGCAAAGACTAACTTAGTGATTCATATTAGGAATTTCTGAGTAATCGAAGACCCAGGATGAGTTTCGCTTTTCTTATCTCGTTGCCAGTTTTAAAGCTACTATCTCGTTATCTACATACATGGATGAAAGAATGGTTAGAAAGCAAATTATTAGACTTACTTGGATGCAGTAAGGTCAGCAGCGGCGGAGTGTTGCCGCGGCGGCAGGGCGGGCGGCGGGCCGGCCGGCCGCGCCAGGCCCACGCCCACGCGTGGAGGAAGCTGTGAATATTGAGGAACTAATGAGAAACAGTGTACTACGGGTATGTAGTAGCCATAGATACAGCTACATAGTGCTTACATAATTATTGTTAATAACAGTGGAAGAACAAGATTGATAATTATAGATTTTATAGTAACATTGTCGGTCGGCGCACTAGTAGTTAGTTACAAGAAGTTGAATAATACATATTTATGTCAAAGATTTAATGATGAAAAATGATTGAGAAAGAAGAAAATCAATTACAATGTTTACCGCGGGTAGGTCATGATGCACGGCGGGCGGCGCGCCTGCCGCGTGTGTGAGAGCTCGTGTGAGGCGGGGCGGCGCTGACGTAGGGCCGGGCGGCGCCGACGTCGGCGGCGCGGGCGGGGGCGGGCGGCGCGGCGGCGTGTCCGCGCGGTTACCCGCGGGTCGGTCCACTGACTCGCGCCGGGGCTTGTCCATAGGTTCCTGCTAAAAGCCGAGTTTTCACTATACGAGTACTCTCGAACCGAGTGCGCTCGAATCTTATGTTTACACGTTACGAGTAGCGTCTGAGTAACAATCGAAGCTCACTCAGTCCGAGAATACTCGTATGTTAATGAAAACCTTGCTTAAGACAATCATTTAAAAAAACATACAAATCTATATCTCGCGAGCCAATCCACAACGATATCCTGTGATAATATTAGAAATCATATTAAGATGTCGACGAAGCACTGATATCTAACCTGAGTTCTCTCTGGCGAGTCCCTGCCTGGCCGCGGCGGGCCGGGCGGGGCGGCCGCGGGCGGCCCGGGCCGCCCCTGCCCCGTGTCGCGCGTCTCCGCGCCGGGCTCCCCCTTAGCGAACGACGCCCGCGCCTCCGCCGCGCGCCCCACCGGGGATCTTCTCTCCACCTTTCATTGTTATTAAAGCAATGTTACGACTGCCTCTTTGGTCTACTACCTCGTTTCATGATATAGATACCTA
Organism: Pectinophora gossypiella; assembly: GCF_024362695.1. Taxonomy (NCBI): domain Eukaryota; kingdom Metazoa; phylum Arthropoda; class Insecta; order Lepidoptera; family Gelechiidae; genus Pectinophora; species Pectinophora gossypiella. The sequence goes on along the minus strand of NC_065407.1, from coordinate 7,818,055 downwards.
GAAGTCGAAGAAGCCACATCTTTTTACCAAATCAGGACTATGGTGTGTTATTACAGACTTTTATTACTGTAGTATTCTATGCTGTGAATAAAAAAAAACATAAAACGCGTGCAGCTCTTTTCTTCCGACTGAGGAATTGTGTCCTTTTTGACATAATGACTACTAACTGGGGTTGTTCGGTTAGCTCAGTAGTGAGGATTGTCAGTGAGTGTTGATTATTAAAAGACAGTTCTGGAGATAATTAATGTTTACTAAAGTAGAATAAATGTTGAATGTTAATATGTTTCGAATGCACCCGGTCGCGCCGATACCGAAAAATGCACTAATTATAAAATATAAATTACCGCGATGCGTCGGCAATGTGCTGACGACACATAACGTGTTTGCGTTAGACGCGTGTTTGGTGTATTACACCGAACATATTGCCGGGGGCAAACGATAACTTGAACTACAATTTAAAGTTAACAGTTAAGTTTGACAAAATATACAAAAAACAATAAAATATGAGACATTATTTAAAAGACAATTTTCTAAAAATTGGAGAGTTCCCCTTATCAGATACACTACACTCGACACTTTCTTCTTGTTTTTGTTTACACTCGCGCACTTCTACTACTTCATTCACTACACGCACGGCGGGTTGCGGCGGCGGCGCCGCGGCGCGTGCGCTGCGCCTGCCGCCCGCGGCTGCGTCGTCGGCACCTCTCTCAACCTCCCTCAACGAAGATGAATTTCTTGATATTCTCCTCACGTTGTAGTAACATTTCGCTCTTCGATATGCTAATATTATTACTCCAAGTATTCCAAATCCCCACAGAGAGTATATGGAAGCATATTGATGAACGTCGTGCACAGAAACTTCTTCAGATATAGGCTGACTTTCTTTCATCATCTTTACTCTCTCGCCAATGTTCTTCAACTCGTCTTCATTGTATAATGTAAAGTTTTCTTCTTGAATTCTGAATGATATATTCATCACGTGGTTTATGGGGTCAATTTTTGGAACTTGTATATCGAATGTTACATCCGTTTTACTCTCCATGACTTGATGAGAATGTACCGTAAAGTTATCTGATTTTAGTATACAGTTTTCTTCCGCACTAATTATGTTAGATTCATTCAAAGTATGTGCTGTAATCTGATCCTTGCACATAGTACGTAACTGACACCGATTACAACAGAAATAAAAATATTGATTTGTTTTTGATAAACTTATCCATTTGCTCTGACAAGTCTCTATGTTTGTTTTGCATTGATTTATCTCATCTTTGATACACAAATCGTTATCGGTTGTCATTTTAAATATAGGTACCTTTAGGTAACACATGTAGGTAGTTACGTCACGCGAAATGCATTGTTGTAAGTCTTTCTCTGGTATTGGTATAAACGCATCTTTTTGTAAGTTGATAGCTAAGTGGTTTTCTATCGGCTTTATAGATATCATATTTTCACCTGCGCGGCGCGGTACAGGTATGATGTTGAATATGTCATAATTATCTCTTGTTATAAGTGGGATCCGAATCTCGACTATCATGTAGTCGTCAGTTATTCGTGCCTTAATTTTCAGTAGGTGGTATATACTTTCTAATCCTCTCTGAATGTTTTCTATTGGGAGTGTCAGGTCTCCTACTAGCTGTCTGGATATAGTGTTCAGTTCTAGTTGCAGTTGTTGGGGTTCGATAACGTGAATGTTCATTTTGCCGTCATAAACGTTGGTGATAGTATCTAGTAAGGCTTCTAGAATGTTTCTCAAATGTGTTAATAGATTATTAGCTGCCATGGCGACCACCGTGAATTGGGACATGCTCTCAGCAGTTGATATTACTTTTGCCATAGTGTTTGTAGTTTTTTCTAGGGATATTAATTGTTGATTAATAAGTTTATGCTGTTTCTGGATAGCCTCCTCGGTTCTTTTCAGTAAGTTATACTCGGCCTCAACAATTGATGTTTGGTTTTTCCACAAGTTTACCAGATGTTTTTCATTATGTTTAACTAGTTCAATGTCCCTTTGGTATTGCTCTGCGAATCTGTCATCCAATACGCCAAATAATGTGTTCGCGATGTTTCCGATTCCGTTTATTAGGCCGCGTCGTTTACGTGTCTCCTGTTTCAGTTGATGTTTTAATAGGATTTTATTATAATGTTGAAGTTCATTGTACGAATGACGTAATTGTAACATTATAATATTACAATGCCCTAAGTTTTTAATTTGTAGGCATATACTTTCGAGTTGTTCGTTATATTTTACGTATGCGGATGTGCCTTCCCAGTACGGATTCATATTATAGTATGCAACTAATCTCCACTCATCTCTAATTATCTGCATTTTTCCCAATTTATCAAAATAAAATCCTTGTGTTTTGTTTAATGAAATCACGTCAATGCAGTTTCCAGTAGCCACAATCATCATCAAAAACAATAAAGTCATCCAGAATGTTGTTAGGTAACTTCCTCCTTTTGTTCCAGCTTTCTTACTTTCCTTATCATCACTGTTATCTTCCTCACATGTCGTTTCTTTTTCTTGTTTAGATTTTTCTAATGGTAATACAGCCAGTTTCACTACTGGCCTCTTCATCACTCCGTTTTTTGTTTTTAATGTCACCACTCTAGTGTATCCGTCGCACCCCGGATGAGTTTCCACAACTCTGCCCAACGCCCATTTCCCTGGTGGTAAGTTTTCTTCATGAATCACGACTACATCTCCGATTGTAATGTTATGTTGTGGCGTTTGCCATTTTCGCCTTGCTGTTAACTGGCTCAAGTATTCTATTTTCCATTTCTTCCAGGTATCGCTGAATATTTTCTGAGTTAGGGCCCACCGCGATCTTCCGTCTTCTTCTGTTTCAATGACGGTGACACCTGACCTTCCTGTCAGAAAACTAGCTGGTGTGAGGAACTCTATGTCGTCTATATTCTCGGTTAGCGAACACAATGGTCGTGAGTTGAGACAAGCTTCGAGCTGGCATAACATGGTGGCGTACTCCTCGAATGTAAGCTTCTGTTCTCCTATAACTCTCTTCAAGTGGTGTTTCAGGCTCCGTACGGCACGCTCCCACAGACCTCCAGCACTAGGCCAGGATGGGGCGTTAAAACGCCACTCTATTTGCATCTCTGTTACTTCGTTAAGAAAACTGTCTTTGAAGATGTTACGAAGTTGCTGCCACTCTTCTTGCAGTATCCTGTTAGCGCCAACGAAGTTTGTTCCGTTGTCACTGTATAAGTGACGCGGGGCTCCTCTTCTTGCAGACATACGTCGTAGCGCAGCAAGAAACGCTGAACTTGTAAGCTCCGTCACTAATTCCAAATGCACGGCTTTGGTCACCATACATATGAAAATAGCAATGTAGCCCTTTAGTGTTTTCATTCCGCGTCCCTTGTTGGCCTTGATGTCAACAAACCCGGTATAGTCCACTCCAGTGTGGTAGAATGGCGTCGCTTCGTTGACTCTAGCTGCAGGCAAATCTCCCATCAGTTGTTGCTGCCTCTTTCCTTCATTTCTACGGCACGTCACACACTGCCTCAATTGTTTCTTCACCACGTTGTTCCCTCCTGGAATCCAATACTCTTGCCTCAGCTTGGCCATCGTCACCGTAGCTCCTCCATGAAAAGTGTCTTTATGTGCCCAGTCAATTAGTAGTGTGGTCAAACGAGACTCCTTCGGTATGATTTTTGGGTGCCTCATTTCCGCCGAAATGTTTGCTTCTCTCAAGCGACCTCCAACTCGCAAGATGTCTTCTCCGTCAATAAATGGATTTAAATGTAAAAGACTGCTCTTCGATTCAACCTTTTCATGTTTACGTAAGTAGTTTATTTCCGTTCTAAATTCATTCAACTGCACATGTTTTATAATCACTGACTTAGCTTTCTGCAATTCTTGTAATGTAATATATGTCGTAGGTAATTTGTTTTGTTTACGGGTCAGTGCACGCAAAATCCAGCAAATGATACGTTGCACTTTCCTGAACGTGTTATGTTTTTCTAGTAAACGGTCGATTATGTTATCATCTGCTTTTTCTTGAACTGCATTTATCGAGTATGACTTTTTCTTCTCTTCTGTAGTGTTAAATGTTTGATTTTCATTTTCAGGTGTAAATGTGGGCAACCACTCCGGACCTTGCCACCATAGTGAATGTTCGACTAATTGAGATGCTGTCAGGCCTCGGCTTGCAGCATCCGCCGGATTCTCTGATGATTTTACATACCTCCACTCGTTCTCAGGCATCACTTCTTGTATTTGTTTTACTCGGTTGGCAACGAAAGGCTTCCAGCGATTAGGTTCACCTTGCAACCAACCGAGAACGATCCTAGAATCCGTCCATCCAAATGTTTCGATTAAATGTTTGTTTAGTGATTGTTTTACTTTATTCATGAGCTTCGATAATAAATAAGCACCGCTCAGCTCCAATCTCGGTAATGTTAGTGTTTTCTTGTGTGGTACAAGTTTTGATTTTCCGGCGATCAATATTACGTTGTTAGTGTTTTTCACTCTCGCGTATACCACACAAGCATATGCCTCGATAGAAGCGTCACAGAACCCATGTAGTTCGATGACGTCATTCTCATTCGATGATATCCATCTAGGCACTTTGTAGTCGTTTATTCTGTCAATGTCTGCTTGTACTTTAGACCACGCGTCATAGATGTCATCTGACACCCGCTCGTCCCAATGAGTGTTTTCTTTCCAGACTTTCTGGAATATAATTTTTAGTTTTGTGCTGATGGGTGACAACCAACCTAAGGGGTCGAAAAGTTTAGATATTTCAGATAAAAGGTTTCTTTTTGTTGGTTTAGGCGATAATTTGGATATGTTACATTTGAATAAGAATATATCGTTGGTTGGGTTCCAGCACAAACCAAGTGTTTTTGACACGCTCTCTGTTTTGAATTTAAAAACTGTTTCTTCTCTGTTTTCTTCAATGTTTATATTTTCTAATACCTGTTCATTATTTGACGACCACTTCCGCAAGTTAAATCCTCCCGACTTCATAAGTTTGATTAATTCGTCAATTAGTTCAGTCGCTTGTTTAATAGTATAACACCCATGTACTAAGTCATCCATGTAAAATGACTCCTCTACTACTTTCGCTGCGTTAGGGAAGTTGTGCCTTTCATCTGTCGCTAGTTTACGTAAAGTCATCATGGCCAAAAACGGTGCGGCTTTTGTGCCATATGTTACTGTTTTAAGTTGAAATATTTGTAAGGGTTGTTCTGGACTCTCTCTCCATATTATTCGTTGCAGTGGCTGGTCCTCTTCGTTTACCAGTATCTGTCGGTACATTTTTTCGATGTCGGCAGTAAAGGCATACTTGTATTGTCTCCACTTTATCAAAAGCGACTGCAAATCCTGTTGTAAGTTCGGTCCAGTGTACATCAGGTCATTTAATGAGCATCCTGTGGACGTTTTGGCGGACGCATTAAATACAACCCTGTATTTTGTTGTGGTTGATTCGACCCGCTCCACTCCGTGGTGTGGCAAATAACACTCGTTCTTCGAATTACTGTTTACTGGTGTCATATGTTGCAGGTCACTGTACTCTCTCATAAATGTTTTATAGGCTTTAACTAAGTTTTCTTGCCGTTGAAATTTCCTTTCTATGTTTCTAAATTGAGCTATAGCCTTTGTTTTCGATTCTCCTAATTCTTCCTCAAAATTAGGCTTCATGGGAAGTCGCACCTGGTATCTTCCGTCTATGTTTCGTTTCACGTTTTCTTGGTAATGTTTAATGCAACTTAGTTCTTCCTGTGATAATTCTCCTTGTTCTTCAATATCTTCCACTTCCCAAAAATGTTTTATATCGTCCAAATTGTTGATCACTACGTTACAATGGTAAGTTCTCGCATTTCCGCATAAAAGCCAGCCAAGTTGAGTCTGTTGCGCCATCGGCTGTGACGCGTCTTCAGTCTTAATTATACCAGTCAAAATGATGTTAGAGTATATGTCTGCCCCGAGTAGTATATCTACCGGGCGACTAATGTAGAATTGAGGGTCAGCTAAATTAAGATTTTGTATGATAGACCAGTCTGGTTTAGCGAAAGATTTGTTTGGTAGGCTTTTTATCAAATTGTTCATAATGATTACCTCAGCCTTGAAGGTAAAGTTGTGGTAAATGGAGCTGCAAGTAATGTTAAGTTTTCCTTTACAATTGTTCTCTCTCTGTCCAACTCCATATATTACTCCCTTGCAGTTTTCTCTTTTAATGTTAAGTATTTGGGCCGCTTGCTCTGTTATGATAGAAATTTGGGAACCCTGGTCAATTAGAGCTCTCAGTGTGTGTAATGTTCCATCTGCTTTCTTCACGTTAATCAAGGCCGTGGCTAATAAAATTTCCGTATCATTATTCCGTGATAACTCTGACTTGTTTACTCCATTTACGTCGCTCTTAGAAGTTGTTGCCATGTTAGCCATTGACATAGGAGTCGAAGGCACGTTTGCTGATGTGGATTTTACAGAAGCCTCGTGGATAAGTGTGTTGTGCTGACCACCACACTTATGGCATGTTTTTGTGGAATTGCATGCATTTCCGTTATGCGTAAAAAGGCAATTGATACATAATGCAAGTCTATTAATTGTATGATATCTTTTTTCAATCGGCATTTGTAAAAAAAATTTGCAATTATATATTCCATGTGGATTCTTGCAAAGAGGACATTTGATACCGGAAATATGTTGTAACTTCGCTACTGTTGGATGTGCATAACCTCGGTTTGTTCCATTGTTTTGTTGATGAAAATTGTTTCGGTTATTGAATTGAGGAAATGATTTTTTGAACGCGGGCATATGTTGTTGCTGTTGTTGTTGTTGAGGATGGGGTTTCTGGGGTGCTGAATCTTGTTTGCGTCTAGATGACTCTAAGGTGGTGAATTTAGTTTCCATGAAATCTAAAAATTCTTGTAAAATCGGTAATTCTTTTGAGTTTTTAAACGACTCAATATAATCTTTGTGAGTTTCAGAGTCGAGTTTTTGGGACAAAACATGAATCAGCATAGGGTCCCAAGTATTTATGTCTACGCCCAGATTCTTAATTGCATGTAGGCACTCCGTAGTTGTGTCATACATCTTTTTGATTAGTCCCGCTGATTGTTGTTGCATGTTAGGTAAACCGAATAAAATATTCATGTGAGAGGTAAATATCATCTTTTTGTTGTTGTAACGATTGTTCAATATCTCCCAACATACTAAATAGTTATCAGAGCTTATCTGCAGATGTTGAATGAGGCGTTCAGCTTCTCCCTTCACCTTGCCTTTTAAAAACTGCATCTTCTGGGCGTTAGATAAAGCAGTGTTGTAGTGAATAGCTTCATTAAATAAATCCTTGAAAGATACCCATGAATTGTAATTTCCATGAAATACTGGTATTTCTAAGGTTGGAGTTGATTTGTCTCTGTGAGCGACCGACCATATCTTCTTGTTAATTTCTTTCTTCAAACTGTTAAATATCTTCTCATCTCTGTTAAATATTGTTTCATACATAATATCCGATTGATATGCCTCACTTTCAATCTCCCAATGTAAAGAATCTATAACTGACCAACGAGATTCAAGTGTTTTCAGAGCATCATTTAATTCCCACTTTTCTGTTAGTAAATCCACATTAATGTTAGATACAGTGCGTGTAAAAGCTCTCATATTTGCTTGTTGTTTGCGGTACATCTCATCAAGTTTACTCCGCGAGCCTGCATCTTGTTTCTTGGGCGAGAAAAAGGTTGTGTTTTCCTCGCTGTGTTCGTCGGACGGCGGCGGTTGCTCTATGGACGGCGGCGGCAGCTCGTCCTCCGTGTGGGGGATGTTCCGACCCCCAGACGTGCCGGCAAAGTCAACAGACGCGTCGCACGGCTTCGCTAACTTCTTATAACCCTCGTTCAGTAAAGTTGTTAGTTCCAAAAATGTATCACGCGCTTTTTCATGACATATAGTCACGAAATAAGGATGTGTCCTGCTTTCTGACTTACATAATTGTTCATGATTCGACTCAAATTCCGTCCATAGTTGGACTAATGTTTCAGAACGCTTTTTAAAATAATCTACTTTAGACTTCCGCTCTGCCCCATCTTTTTTAAAGTTAGTATAAAGCGATTCAATCTTCTGTTTAATCTCCAGTTGCCTCTCGTACAGGTTTCCGCCTTGCTCCATCTTGAAATGTTAGTTTAATAAGGAAAGATCTTACTTGAATATCTTCTCTCAGCCAATGTTTCACCAAACCTCTCCTTAAGTTACCGCAATCCTCTATGTTTCACTCCAGCAATGTTAACGTTCATGTGCACAAGTCACACGCAGCACTCTTTCACTCCAGTAATGTTAAATGTTAGTGTTCACTAGTTCAGTTCACCCCACAAGTTACACGCGGCACACTCACAGACACGTGTACGATTCGCGGGGTCCTTGTAACGGCTCGAAGGACCAATGTTCGGTTAGCTCAGTAGTGAGGATTGTCAGTGAGTGTTGATTATTAAAAGACAGTTCTGGAGATAATTAATGTTTACTAAAGTAGAATAAATGTTGAATGTTAATATGTTTCGAATGCACCCGGTCGCGCCGATACCGAAAAATGCACTAATTATAAAATATAAATTACCGCGATGCGTCGGCAATGTGCTGACGACACATAACGTGTTTGCGTTAGACGCGTGTTTGGTGTATTACACCGAACAGGGGTTCTGGTATCGATTTGTCTTAATTTTGTTTCTTATGGTGCTATCAACTATGTAGCATGTTAACAAGAAAACTAAGTTATAACGTAGATAAAAATGTGCAATAAGGTGTTCCAATAAGTTTTATCTTACCTGCGGGCTGAGTTTCCTGGGCGAGGCGCTGGGAGGCGGCGCGGGTGCCGCGGGCGGCGGCGGCAGGCGCGCTGCTTGCTCGAGGATCGCGCGCTTCTGCTCCTGCCCCGCCGCGAAGTACGAGAACACGCACAACACCGCGTAGCAGATCTGATCCGCCTGCGCAAACCACGCTCATAATCCACTCATTCATATCAGATGTGTTAGACAACTTGCTAATGTTCCTATTTCTACACTCGTTAACTAGAGTCTCTTTCCTAAAGTATAGGTAGGCAATGATAATACCATATTTGTATCTTGTTTATACACAACACGCACAGTAATTGGTAAACACGATTACGTATACACTGCACTTAGTATAAACTCGTGGTACGAATCGTTCTTTACGCAGTGTTCATTTCATTCGGACGGGTTATACTTTAGCGAATGTACAGATAGAAACATTTGCAACAAGTTGATTGTATAGTCAAGACTAGACCTTACGCAAACTTAACGCCTGATCTACTTTTGTCTGATAACTAATCGATTTCCAATTTCAGCTTGCCGTTGAAATAAAATGACGTCAGGCGAAACTTTTGCTGATATCAGTAAATCCATAAAACAACTTGTCATAACTTAGCCAAACGATTCAAAAATATGTATCTCAGTCGTAAGTATTACATAATATACAATATAAAAAATCGATGGATTATGATGTCAGTTTTGTCTACTCGACACTGAACGCAAGCCATAATGATTACTTGTTAGATTTTATGTAGCCAAAGGCGGTGAAATGCCATGAGATTAAACCTTGATAACATTACTAGATACCATAATGTTAAAATATCCGATTTTTGTAAATGATTTCACAATAAGAAATAGGTAAGAAGAAAATAAATTAACGCCTACAGAAAGGTTAAGAAGCGAGATAAAGAGGCATGCAAAATGAAAGACATCACATAGTGTACATACATCAGTATGAGCTACGAAACGCAAGGTGCATAATTCAGTTCAGTTCCATTGGCCTCGACATATAAGTAGTACCGAGTAAGCCATATGGAGAAGAAACGATGGAGGTCAAGCACTACTTTCTCTGCCTACAACATAAAACATGAAAGTAAATAAAACGGAAACAGAAACAAAAATAATTTTATATCTATTACAATTGAATTAACTTACCATTATTGATTTGTACTTTCTTTGAATTATTTGTCTTGTTTTCGGATCTGAAATAAGGAAATTCACTTATGAAGTGTTTCATTTCATTACGGGTGAACTGATTTGCAAGAGGTCATCAAGGTCATATTAATTGTAACAAATAATTAGGATTTTGATCAGATTCCTCTGTGGTGCTATACAAAACTGAGATTTCCAGTTCTCAACACCAGTACCATATGTGATAGTAAGAAAGATGTTGAAGTACTTACTGAATTCTTCTAAAACGAAGATACCGCCATTCTGTGTGAAGCATTTTCGAATATGATCGAGCCGCACAAAGAACTGGAACAGCAAAATAAAAACATAATATAATCTTTACTATAATTTTAGTTGGTTAACTCGTGAATTCAACTCAACTGTACAGAGACTAAGTGCAAACACGGCAGCATTAAAATAATACCACTAAACTATACATTTGACACAAAATAGGGTTATTTAATAAAACTAACCCTTAGATATAACTAAAAGTTTAGTTCTTTAAATGACCGTCAAAAGCTTATTGTAATTAGGAAATAAGAATACTACATGAATAACAATTTTATTTTTCGCACACTCAGCGTTAACTTGGCAAAGTTATGATGCCATTTTATTTTATTTCCAACGAGAACTAATATAAGATGCAATAACAATATTCTAACCTCAACAGTCACAGATTATGGCACCTGTACAATTGTACGACGCTAGTGTACATGTCCTACCACGTCAACAATAACTTTCATGCGCATCACCAAGAATAGTAATAGACACAGCACATGCTTCATGCGGGGACAGTAGCGACGCGATGCGGCACCGATCCCGATCCACTAACTAGGTATATCCCGTGCGAATTAAATAGACACCTCGCGGAAAAAGGGTTGTATACTAAGGTGTGTCAGTCATTTCGTACGGGATATACATTATAAACGTGTCGTCGTTAGTGTATCGAAACTTTTATCGCTACTATAGCTTAGAAGTTGGTAAAGATTTCAAAGTGAGCGACCACCCGGTTGACGGTTGGTGTATGTCAGACGCAGCTAGAGCGGGTCGAGGAGTGTGCGGGAGCGGGGGCGGGGCGGGTGAGGTCGGTGCGGGGAGGCGGTGCGGCGAGCGCGCGGGCCGGGCGCGACAGAACTTGTGAGATGGCGAATGCTCTACGACTGACCTCGTGACTCGCGTCCGTAAGGGACGAGACGCTCGCTCGGGCTCCGGGCGATAGGGGACTAACCGACCGATTTCGGCACTCGGTGCGAGAGAGAGATCGAGACCGCTCGCCGGACGATCCGTGAAACGAATGCAAGCTGTCGGGTGCGGTAATGAACAAATAATAAACAAAGGGCGTCTATGTGCATGCACGACCGCGCGCGTCGGCGCTCGCCGCACTCGGGAGAACTAAAACAACGCTAACAACGGCTAAAAACAATCGGTAAGCCTCAAAACTACAAGTAAAGCCCTACGACCTCGAACGATCATCGCTAATCGCACATCTCAAAGTGACCGTGACAGATATCGAAAGGTCGTGTCGATCATCGTAAGAGCCAGCCATTACTAGTGTATGAACCACTGAGTACCTCGAAATCCTTCAGCGCAGCGGCGCGGGTTCGGCGTGTCCGGAGAGAAAAACAGAAAAAGAAGAGATTAGTTGAGGGCGGGCGAGCGCGTGTCAAGGACCATCTCAAAAGTTCCTAGCGAGCGAGTGTGCGCCGGGCGCGAGGGCCGCCGCGCGTCGCCCGCGCGCCTCCTCGCGGCTGCGTCGGGTGTGGCAGACAAGTAGCACATGCACATCGTATGGACACGGCAATCAGATGGACAACGTTTAATCTTAAAATGAAAAACTCTAGCTATTACATCGAATTAGTAATAGGTAAAATATTTAAGGGCCGAGTGATCTTAATTCGATACAAGCTGTATTCGATTTACGATAGTAAAATAATTAGAAAAAAAGCGAAGTCGCCCACTGACGACTGCGATAAGTGAAATTAAATGTAGATAATGAACAGAGAAAATACATATTTGAAATAGTTATATTTAAATAAGTAGTTTTAAGAATATTGAGAAGAAATCGAAATAGGAAAGTTTGAGTGGTCCTTGCATTCCGGCAAATATTAAGTATACTTAAATGGTTTTTAGATAAACTAATAATCTATTATTCTGGGGGAATCGACTATTTATTCTGTATATTAATGCTATGGATGCTATATCACTATTTGAATAGGAAGTTAGTTATATATTGAATGAACCTCCTTTTGTCGGGATATCAAAAGGTAGTTTTGTTGGATAATAAAGCTTCTGAATAAAAAAGTACGGATTATAAATGACATTGCGGTTACGGCACCGGACAATATAGAGACATGAAGCGCTGGCCACGGGGGCGCGGGGCGGCGGGCCCCGGCTGCGGCGCTCGCACGGCAGACGGCTGTCGTGTCGAGACTTCCCGAACCAAGCGTGAACACTGACAGAAACCTTACCTGCGAGCTTTACTTGTATGATACTACCAAAACCATTGACCACCACAACTGAGCATCCAAATATCTTGTTGTTGCTCTCCAACGTTTTGGTATATCATCGCCAGAACATATAAATAAGCCGACAAAAGGTAGATGATAATAAAGCCATTAGACATACCTTGCTATGGTGGAACAGGAGTCCGACGCCTTCCATGCACACCTTAAAATCAAAATAGGTATTAGACGGAAGAGTATCAGTGTTAGTGTGCATGTAAGAAAGAAAGAAACGCTAACTTTAATACAGAAGTTATTAATTTATGCGACATACTAATCGTAGTCACCCATTACTACAAAGGCAAGCTTAAATGCAGTTTTCCAAAGATTTCTTGTGAATTGTATTGTGTAGTTCAACGTGATATGTGTATGTGTGTGTGTACGCGCGGTGTCACCTGTATGAGGCCGCCCTCTCCGGACGCGCAGTCCTGTACGGGGAACTCTCCCCCTAGTTCCGCCGCGTCCTGTCGCCGGCCGCTCTTCTCCATAGCCTCCTTGATACAGTAGTACAGCGCTTTGCACTGCACATACAATCGATACACAGTTTTACACCTTGGTGTTTCATGTCTCTTGGCAATATTTAGTCTCTGCAGGTCTATTAGGGATAAAGTATTTCAGATGAGGACGATGCCTACGACGATGACGTTTTCAGGCGTAACCCAAAGCGCTTTCAGCGCCATTCCAGTTCCATCTAGATAGAGTGCGTCTTCCTTGCGACAAGTCGTCGTACGCGTGTGCTATTTGCGTATACTCTTAAGATTTTGGATTTTGATGCGAAACGGGTAAAATTATGATTATCTTTCCAACAGATTCAGCTGTTGGGACCGTTAAATTATGGATACACAAGAAATAAAAATGAATTACAAAGGTGCTGAATGTACTGGAGTACACACCGTCTAATTTAATTTTAAGTTATACCTGATATTTTCTTATCCACCGAAATAGGACAGGTAACCGACAGGCACAAAATTTATTGAACACACGTCAATTTTAGGCAGAAATCTTAAACATCCCTCTAGTAATTTCGCATTGGCCAATAACCTGAAAGAATTAAGTTGATAGCACACGTCAAACGGGTTGCATACCAGCGAGGTACCTATTTGATTCGCCCGCGTTTTTCATTCATTCATTTTTAAATTAACAGCTGTCAGTCGTCCGCTCCTTTCCTTTTCGGCGAATAAGATAATGACAGGTATAACTTAAAATAAAATTAGATGCCGCCTACCGGAATCGGCATCAATATCATTAAAAAATATAATTATTTCTACATAATTGGAAAAATATCGTGCGTACCTTTTTGGTGTAATATTTATGTAGCTGCGTCTGTCCTCCATTCTTCCTCCAAAGGCACAAAACTCGTATTTTCGGACTGTAAGTCATATTGACTAACCGCTCGTACCACCACCTCTCCACGATGGTACCTGACATAAAATGAACACTTTATGAATTCTGAAACACACGAGTTATAATGAGGGATTGTGTTCTTTCTAGAAGAATAGAGTACTAAGTATAATACGTGTGAGCCCATCACCTCTCACCATACGGTTCATCATATCCGTCTTATGACTTAGCATCAAAAGTGACTGCAAGTTATCTTCCGACTACATAATATGGCTCTGTCCACCCTTTGTGAGGAAGCGACAGTGTATGTATGTACCTATGAGTGCTGCATTAGCTTCGAGCTGCAGTTTGCTTTGTACCTCTTGTGACACTCGATTGCATCAGCTTTTCAGCTTTTACTTTAACTGCCAACCGAGTGAAAAGATGCGTTGTGACTCTACATCCTCAGGCTACCCGATTATAGGAATTGCGGACGTGAGGAGATGTATACCTTGCGTGGAGCGCAGCACGAGTCCGTCGTCGCGCACCTCCATGAACCGCAGCTCGCCGGCCGCGTCGCCCTCGTGCACCGTGAACGTGGCGCGCCGCAGCAGCCGCGAGCCCAGCGGCTTCAGGTCTATATCGTTCCCGTGCTGTACACAATATTAGGAATTATTTAATTATTAACCCTCTTGCTGGTAACCTCCACTGAAAGGACTTTTGAAAGAATTTTTGGAAGACAGATTTCTTAAAGCTTTAAGTTACCTTCAAAATTAATGGTATTTTCCGCTGATCACTGTACTAAATGAGAGAAGAGGCACATTCTTACCAAAGTATGCACAACATCCAGGAGATGATTGACTTCTTGACTGTACACTAATCCGATGTGGCTCTTAGCGAGCAAGCGGCGCACTTTGTTTCGTACAATATCCGCATCTACTCCGAAGAGAACCATAGCCGCGGTCAAGTTATACAGCGCCGTGGAAAGTAGTCTGTCTTCTTCATGCTCGAGACGTTTCCGCTCTGTCTCGCTCAGACACTTGTATCGCTCCATCATCTCGTTCGCTCCTTGGTCCATGCCAATCATATCCCGCTCCTGACTCACCGCGTCCAAAAACGAGTCTTCCCAGAATTGCATTTGGTCCCATAAGTTCGATCTCTCCTTACCTTTAATAAAAATGGTAATTGAATAAGGAACTGGACTATAATAATGTCAAGAATTTGCTCATTTGCTTTTTTAACTTTTATATATGTAATTTAGTGCATTGGACGGTAACTAACAAATTGGCAATTATATACACTTATGGAATAGTGTCTTACCAATAAGTCCCTGATAGAGATACGTCCTCGCGGTGTCTGGGGAGGTGATGGGCGAGGTGGTAGGAACTCCGACGGGCGGCCGGTAGCTCACCGACGACTTGGTCGAGAACACGCTCGCCGCGCGGGGCTTGCCGCTCGCGCCGCGACCCATCTGTATGATCTTATGAGTTACTGACTACTCACATAACAATGTTCCCAAAGAATCAATACTGAATTGACTTAGACTGACAAAAAACATACTCGTATCGTCGTTAAAACACCCGTTATCATGGCGTAGTTATCAAGGACAAAATTATATAGGTGTCACTATGTTGTTGAAGCCAATTTAGCATGATATGTTTGGGAACACCTTAATTCTACATGATTAATGTTTAAGTTATACCCTTTACTGATAAATACAGACTGGTCATCAATGTGTTCATAAACAAAATTAATTTGAAACATTTTGACGAAGTTTATTCTTATTAAGTATAGCAAATGTTTATCAGTAAGAGGTTGATGATGCTATAATATACAAGAATGATTTTTTTCAGAATATATTATGGATATTGCTTTGGCAATATTTCGAGGTGTTTGGTGTAAAGATTAGCCCTGTTAATGTATGGTGCTGTGTTGGTTGATTCCACTGTGCTATGACGTGCTAGTTTGATTTTCTGGAAACAAATCGGAACCTTCGAATTCACAAAAAAATGTATTTCGAAAACTTAATAATAGTTTACTTTAGAGGATAAATGCAGTGGCTGTAAACGAGTCATGCAAGGTATCTACTTGGAGACAAATGTCTGTTGTTTTATCATTAAAATTTTGAATAAAGGGGTCGAATTCGCGGCATTTGTCTGCGGAAAGCAAGCTACGATGAGAGCTACACGCACTAGGACTTACATTGAGGAACATGACGTCAGTGTCAGAGAGGTTGGACTTAAAGGAGGCGCGGTGGTCGAGGAGATTGGCTCGGTTGGTGGTGATCGAGCCGCTCTCGTCGCCCGAGCACTCTGACGACGCTGCCGCCTGCCACCACACAAACAACCCCGCCTATAGCCCGCCTCTACGTTGCAACCGCTACACGTGTATTTATAACCATCGCTAGTTTGTTATTCAGCTCGTAATACCATTCTTCTCAAAATAATGTAAGATAAGCTGCAAAAGTCCAATCAGTTTCTTGCAAAGTAATAAATTAACTGGTTGCACTTAAGACCTTCTGGTTACATGTCGTTTCTGTAATAGACCAAAAATACCTACAAAAACATAAATTTTATAATTACAACAACTAGTGGTTCATAATTTCGCCACTGTTTATCACAAATAATTAGCTAGGCTCAATGACTGAACTTTTGCTCTTTGATTGTACTTACAAATTGAGAGGAAGATAAAAGGTACTTGGCGTTAGAGATATTACACACCGTTTTATATGTTTCGAAATGGGCAACGGAGAAGTGGGCACCTAAATCTTGTCTCGAAGCAACCGTGTACAACATGACCGATAGCGCAAGTTAGTCGCTACTACAGTCGCTTGCGCACAGTTACTTGAAACGTCGATGTAATATGGATACAATATCAGCGAACTAAAATACTATGGGTACATTCCATGAATACATAATATTTAAGTAAATCTGATAAATATAAAAAATTTACTACTTATTTTGTATAATTTAATTTATTTGACATTGATTGAATTTTACAGGTCGTTGAAGAAACTTAAAAAGGGTTCGAAATCTCGCCAATTAGATTTTTGTGGTAAAATATATAATATCATATAAGGGAAGTATTTAATAAAACTAACAACAGTGTCTTAGACACAAGCGTACAACGATATATTATTGAAATACCATTCATACAAGGCGGCACTGATACCAAAACAACTGTAATGAATACACAACACGAAGACATGCTCAAAAAGATAGCTGTAAATATGTTTTTTTTTTGTTCAGTTTAGACTTGCGTGTGAATGGTGAAATTATTGGTTATTACAGGAGTTACTGTCAATTTGTACCGCTCTGGGTTCGATTCGAAAATAAGGCACACTAGTGGCTTATTACATAATTGCTTTTTGCCAAATATTGATCATGTATTATTGCTCTTTTATATAATATCAACACATCACACCTAATTTAAGTATTTAAGATATACTCTAACTTCTTAGAGTAATATTCTAATAAATGATAGATAGACTGGTGCCTGATTGAGAAAAACACACAGCGAGTAACAATTAACAAACATTGGATCAAAACGCGCAAGTTTAAACGGAACGATCAACATTGATAAAATAGGGCTAATTCTTGTACACACCGTCTAATTTTATTTTAAGTTATACCTTCATTTTCTTATCCACCGAAAAGGAATGGAACGGGTAATCTCAATCGACAGGCATAAAATTTATGGAACACACGTTAACTTTAGACAGAAATCTAAAACAACCCTCTAAAAAATTTACATCGGCCAATAACTCGAAAAAATTAAGTTGACAGCACACGTCAAACGGGTTACACACCAGCGAGAACTTATTTGATTTGGCCAGGTTATTCATTCATTCACTCATTCATTTTAATATTAGCAGCTGTCAATCATCCGTCCCTTCGGAGTCCTTTTTGGCGGATAAGAAAAAGACAGGTGTAACTTAAAATAAAATTAGGTGTCTGCGGGAATCAGGGCCAGTATAAAAATATATTATAAATTGTAATAACACGATTTGCACGCCATAACCAGGGCAACACGAATAGTCTCCATGCACCAGCGACACCCAATCCTGTTCACTGCCTTCTATGTATAACAACAATACTTACGTCGGACTCGAAGGAAGTCAGCTTGCTGAATAGGAGGTTCCTCTTCTGATTCAACATGTCCTTGAACATCTCCGTGGTACTCTGAGCTTCTAATGAATCCATTTCTGGATAGTTTACGATAGGCACATCTGTACAATGAAAATAGTAAAAACGTTTATTTAAATGTAGAAAAACATTGAAAAGTTTAATTACGACAACGTTACATGATTACGTAAATATGACATTTCTCACACTTTTCTCAAACGATTCAGCAGTTATATTTCACTACGGCCTCCGTGATCATGTGGTTGAGCAAAGAGCTCACAATCCGGAGGTCCCGGGTTCGAATCCCGATGGAAACATATCACAAAAACACTTCGTGATTCCTAGTTTGGTTAGGCCATTGCAGGCTGATCACCCTATTGTCCGAAAGTAAGATGATCCTTCGGAGGATAAGTTAAGCCGAAGTGTATAGTCGTTAATGACCTATGTCAGCGGCCTTTGGCGGCTCAATAGTAATCCTGACACCAGGGTTGATAGGTCGGCCACCGAGGAGACATCAAAACTATATTCATAAGTACCTGCTTGCGAACTTTTTCTCGACGAAGGCGAAGTAGACGGCGTGTCCAGGCCGTAATGGTCCATGGTACCGGGTAGACCATGCTCTAGCCCAGCCACTTCCTTGCTCCAATAGTGCGTGTGAGCCATTTCCGCGAGTTGGAATACTGAGGCCATGCCGCCCAGGCCGAAGTTGGAGTACGTGTGCTCTAACCCGTGGACTACCGCTTGTAGCACCTTTAGCATACCCTTCCATACCGGTTTACTGACGAACTGGAAGTTATAAGATTTTAGATTTACGATCGGTGGTTTTAATTAATATATTATACTGCATAAATTACTATTTTCTTATTCTTAATCTGATACAAAAATATAAATCTATTGTTCGAGAGAACCACGATATTCTCACCATCGACGGAAACACAAACTCAGTTGAAACAAAATATAAACAGCAACTAAAATAAATAAAGTTTTGGCCATTAGAATCGACCCCATTGTTATATAATCCTCCGCGTAACCATGTACTAAATATATATAATCTTTTTACCAATCGAAATAAGAGATATGGTACGGATAAATTAAAAAAGAAAATCAGATTAAGTTGGATAGTAAACTGACCACGTCATCAACTTTGTCGTTGGGCGTGGCCTTCCTGTTAAAGTTCCGGTTGAGTTTGCTGAGCACCATGTTGCGGTAGGACTCGTCCTCCATCAATTTCTTCAGGCGATTCAACTTCAGCCACCCCACGCCCTCGCCTTCCAACACGTGTTGAATTAGCTGGGGATAAAAAGAACAATTGGCCCAATTGAATTAGGTCGTGTACTAGGTTCAAGATAAACTATGAAATTCTAATTACTAAATAAAGGCAGATCTAAAAGTAACGAAAAACATTTTATTTTTCTATTTAACTTATTTATTAATTTTAACCAAGAAAAGTCACGCTTTTTTGTGACGTCACAGTGCGCTTTTCACACAAATTCTTTAGTAATTTCGTGTTTTGACGGTCAGTAAAAAGTAACTGATTTGACTAGTTGGAAACTAGCCTATTGATAAACTGTGTCTAATATAATCCGGCAGTACACGAACGTCGTGTCATATTGTGGCCAGTCGTGTGTGTTGTGAATGAGCTGGTTTTCTCTAGTTCATATGAATCATGTGAAAACAGAAAAATCGCTAAGGAGATGATCATGCGACTAATATTGTATCAGTACGCAATGACATGTAGTCTTTTGACAGGTAAGCTTTAATCTAGTGAAGGTCAGCATTCAATGTCGCAACTCGTAGCTATACTTTACTAAGAAAGTGATTACATCAGTGATGTATCGTTCCCGGGGACGTTTCCAAAGGAAATGGAAATGTTCTTGTAAAAGCTTTTTAATGATGACACTAGCTACTTTAATCAAGTTGTTCTTTATAGGGTAATAAATCTCTTTTTACATAAGTTTTGCGCTAGTTTACTGCCGGAACATCCTTATTATGTTACATACTCACGTCGTTCAAAAAGGCCTGATTCTCAGTGTTGGCGGAGGACCTCGTTTGCGGCGTTATCTGTTCCTTGGGCGGGGTCGCGTGCCGTATGAGCGGCGTGCGCTGCACAAGGCCGCGCGCGCCCTGCGAGAACGGCCCGAAGGTGGCTGTCAGCGGCGGGGGCTGAGACTGGCTGCTGCGCGGCGTCTCCGCTCCGCGGTGCTGTTTGCCTGGACAAGTATAACAATACAATTACACTTTATTGCACTAAAAGAAACATACATATTTATAATCATATACAATGATCAAACTCTGCATTACTGCTATTTATATCTTCCAGGCAATCTAAAGATTAAATATCTTTTGAAGTAGGAATTAGATATTCGTCATCATTATAAAGATACGGGATATTGGTGTGCCACATTGGGTAGGGTTAGTAGAGCTCGTGAAAAGACAATTTGCAGCCACAGATAATAAATATAATTATGATTAAAAAATGGTGACAGGTTAATGTGTACCAGGACAGAGTTTACAGTTAGTTGATAACACCAGAAGGGACGGTTTACTTTAGTCGACATCTTTGACGAGCGAAATCATAAGTAGCATGGGATTGATAAAAGTAAACAGTAATACATTCTTGATTAAACGTTACAACATTACCTTTTGACCCAAACAAGTCACTAAACATGCTGGAGGTAGATGCGGCGAGGCCGTTCAGATCTGAGCTGATGTTGGAAAAGAAGTCGCGGTGCGTCGCAGTCAGCAAGTTGGTCGTTTGTAGGGCCGTCGAGTCCCGGCGGGAGGGGCCGCTAGATAACTCCTGACTATCACCCTGGTAACAAATACATTCATATTAACCAAAAATGTGTTCAAACAATAAGATCGCCTAATGTATAGCAGAATCATAGATTGAAAATATCAATGGGCGGCTTACAGCTATCAATGATCTCTTACAAGTTAAATAAATAAATACATTACACAGTTTTGAAACAGAAACACTCAGTCACATCAGTTTACCAACTTCATTAATCCCGTGCCAATCTTGAGAATGGCTAAAATTTCTGAGCGTTTGAGCACAAGCTGTGTTTGCGTCACTCTTATGTTCTACCAATGTTTCCAAATTAAATCTAATTAGAGAATAACTTAAAAATTAAGTAACGTTCTTAAAGAATTATAAAGATGTCTTGCCTTCATCAGCAGTCCCTTCTTGGCAGCAACTTCCTTTGCACTCTTAGTGAGATCTCCAAGAGTGGACTTCCCTACATAGGTTAGATCTTCGAAAGTATTCTTGCTGACGGCTGTGGCAGTTTTGCTCGCTTCCAACGCCGACTTCGACGCCTCTTGCATACTCTTTGACGCCTCCTCAGCAGCTTTCTTAGCGTGCAGAGTGAGCTATGAAGAGAATATCTCATAAAGTGAATTTGTAACGTGATCTTGTGTCAAAAATCGTGTGATGTGTTTAGAAACGTTTCTAGCAAAAATATGAATACTAAGTGATATCTACTTTAAGCGTAATGCTTTCAGTGTAACTTATGTTTTTTATGTTATGCAATATGATTTCAAGTGAATTGATTTTAAAATCGTAAGTGTAATATGAATTGAAAAAGCGCTATGCTATATAAAAATCTAGCCTGACATGTATCAATCAAATAATTACTATTTCTCAAAATAGCAACTACTTATTTACTAAAAAAAACGTGCTGCAATGAAATGCCGCGGGCTTGCTACTTCGAATCGTGTTGCGCACGCTCAACAACTGGTACCTTATCGAAAGGAGCAAATAGTTTCTTATCGTCGCCATCAGCCACTTTTCCTTTCTTCGTTTCGATGTATAAGTAAAGGAATATTTTATCGTTAATTTACTTTTTTAAAAATATTAACATGAGAGTCGAGAAAGCAGTGGAGTATTGTTTATTACCTTGTCCATATGTGCTAGTAGCCCCTCCTGACTGCTCTGTCGTGTGGTCTCTCTCACGAGTTCCTTAGCTTGCGCCGCGAATTGCTCCAGTAGTGAACTCTGTGACGCCTGTCTTGATACGCCCGTGTTTGTACTCTGCAAGGAAAAAATCTTATGAAGTTTATTTTTGTGAAATCTTTTGAATTGTGGAAAAAGGTTTATGTAGAAGGTAAAAACAAGTAGTTGGCTTTGTTCATGTTCATCATATACTGTTACAAGTAAATTTACAAAAAAGTAGTACTTACAAAAAATATGTTTACCTTCTATAGGGGTGAAGTGTGACAGTGTAATCTAAGATATAATGTGTTTTGTTTGGACTGTGAGGAGACGGCAAGGCAAAGCACTCGAAGGTTATTTTTTGTAGTTTTCCCTTGTAGTGCATGTACCTTGATATGTTGCAGGTGCGCGGGCGGCGCGTGTGCCGCGTGGGGCGCGCGCTCGGAGTCGCTGGCGGAGCCGCTGTCGGCGGCGCGCGGCCGCGACACCACGGTCTTCGGCGTCGTCGTCGAGTTCGAGTCCGACTCGCGCCCGAAACTACCGCTGTCCGTGTCCTATGTGCCACACACGTGCTGTCAAACTAAGCTAACTACGTGCGGAAGCATGGTCATATGATTCATGACAGTTGACCTATTTAAAAAAATAATATGAGTCCTTGGATTTCATTTGGGAGCAAGCTACAGGGGCTTCAAATGATCGCGAGGAGTGGAAATCTGTTGTTCGAGCCGTACATCCCAGTGGGGAATAAAAGGATTAAAAGAAAGAAGAGATTCAACTTCGATTTGCGTGTCGTTGTTGCTAGACTGACTAATCGGCACTGGTTTTATAGCCATACAAATCAAAGTTATTGGTAAGGGTTAGCTAGGTGAGAAGCGAGTTAGGTGACTGCAATATTATCTTGAACAATGGATATGTTACATTTTAGCTGTATCCTGATAAGTAGAAGTACAATATGCAAACTAATATAAAACCTGCGTCTAAATAACTCGTTGTCGCTCACAACTGAAGATAAAATTCCTATTGAGCTAAATCTAGTTAACTATATCTATTTATTTAAACTTGACTATAGCGTACTATAAAAAGTTATCCTCATACCAGCGAACGCTCATTGTTCTTCATAAGCGTTCGCTCAGCAAATGTTATTCATTTATTTCAAACATTGCACTTTTCAGTCTTTATTTTTTTGTTTTTGCTTCATTGCGGTACTACTGATAGAGTCTGGGAGAATCGACCATTAGCGTGTACCTTTAGCCTTTAGCGTGTACTTGTGGGCGTCGAGAACAATAATCTATGCATTTTTAAACTATGGATAACCAGTAAATGCGTAGATAAACAGAGTATACGTACACTTTTTTTGACAGGCGCGGTGTGTGTGTCCGGGGCGTGGGCGTCGCGCGCGTCGTCCTCGGAGAGGTCGCTGTGGTCGGAGCTGGAGGCGGAGGGCGAAGGCGACGTGGAGGCGCGCCCGCCCGCCGCCTCCGCCCCCGCCGCCTCGTCGCCGTACATCAGCGATGACGGCGGGCTGTACACCTGCAGACCATAGCTAACATTGATGACCTCTGTGCTATTGCACTATTAGGTATAGTAAACTCGGGCAGAGCATGGAACAAACTAAAGAGAACGCGAACGGCGTGTCTTATAAGGAAGTCAAAGAAATGGCATTTGATAGACAAGAATGGAGAATCCTACACCGACAAGAATGTGGCTCTTAAATTAATGATGATTATGAAATCTGAGTGAGACTCTGCACTCCGCATTAGTCTGGACCGTGAATGCCATCCGCAACTTTATAGTAAGTAAAGTCATAAAATTACAACGTAAAAATATTAAAAATATCCTGAAGGTGCATGGAAAAGACAGAAATATTAATACATAATAGATTCGTACCGTTTTAGGGTCTAAAGATGAAGAGAGCGTCATTGGTACTTGAACGACCGCGCTGTATGTTTCTCCGATAACGTGCTGATTTCCACCTACAAGAACATAACATAAATTAGGACCCAACATCAGGATTCTTCACTACTATTAAGCTTAATGCAATCAGAGCCGGGAGAGCGAGAGCGTCTCGGGCCACTTTTTCGGCTTTAAGTGCGGCAAGCATTAGAATATAGAAGTTTTACCTGGTGATAAGTCAGAGGAAACCATTTCAGATACAAAATCGCTAAGAGATGAATACGATGAACTTGTGCTTTCTGCAGCTTCGGAGTCGGAGCCACTTTCATCTGAAGCAAATAAAATAAGTTACATTTGGGCTTGTCTAACCTGCCGTAGGTTCCAGAGCCATAAATATTTTGGCGGCGAAGGTGTTGCTGTCGCCAAAGGTTGTTTCGAGGCAACGAACAGGACATAATCGCTAGACACACATCGGGTGTCACCAGCCTGGTCGACTATTGAACGGCAACATACATCAATGTTGGAAATTGTATTTATGCGTCGTGCTGTGATAATTTCGTTAGCGCGTTTTAGATCTCGATTAGCGCCATCTATGTGATATTAGCGTAACTAGTTGGTTCAACACAAAAACAATATAATGTACTATATACCAGTGGGTTGATTCTCTTGCCGCTGTAGTTGCCGCAGCGCGCCATTGAGCGAGCTGCCGTCGTCCCAAACGGCGAAGCGCACGGGCTGCAGCTGGTCCGCGAACCACTTGGGCTTATCGCCCACCTGCCGCGGGTCCCACAGCCCAGTGTGCACCCGCAGGAACGCCACGTTGCATGGAGTTAGAGACCATTCCGCCAGGAATTCTACGGCCTGCGTGATAAAGTATGAGTTGAGATAGTAATTTCAAAAGTTTGGAGGGTTTTTTTTAATATGTTATATTTAGAGTCATTTGATTCGCTCTGTATATATTGACATCAATTACATTAATACGCGTCGCTATTCACTTTTAACGAAAAAAAAAATACTGAAAATAAGTATGGTCAGAAGAAAATGTGAAAATTCTGCAACATAAATGAAAGTGTATGAAACAAAGAATTTGTTTTGTAACGGTAACAAACCTGCGTTCTCGCGAATTTATTCAAGAAAGACGTAGTCCTGGGTCTCGACCGAAGAAAGCTATTTATTTGGAACGCCACCACCGGTCGCGGGTATAACCTCAACGTTCTAGTGTGCTCCATAAAGTTAGCTAGGATATTTTGCGAGTTGAAGAAACGGACCTGAAACAAAAAATGTGTAAAATTTTACTTTAAACCACAAGATGCGTTCAAGGTTAATAGTGACAATTCATCGCCATCATCAAAATCATTTGAATTTCTTGTTGTCATAAAAATTATTATAATGAAACGAAGAATGGAAAAAAAAAGTTAGATGGGGTTAAACAAATGTTATGGTATAAATGTTACGTTGTTTTAAGTGTTGTTTTAAACGCGTTAAGAACCCGTTATTATGTGCTTTAATTATGTTACGTTGTGTTAGATATAAACATCAACACAGCCAATTCTTGTAACTTTACTCAGTCGGAAGCTGTGTGTACGAACCAAACCTATAAAGGATATTGCGCCCTCACTCACTCGATGAGTACGAAGGTCGTACTGCGAACTATCGCTACTACTACCACTGTCATCCAACGCTGAAACTAACCGATAACTTTAAAATCGTGCGTTACTTTAAATAATAAGTTTAATACAAGAAACGAGTGTAACTACATTAAAAAAAATCTCCATACCATAGCAACTCTAGTAGCGACATCAACGGAGTCGACGTCCTGTCCGTATATGAGTGGATTGAAGGGGGGCGCCTGCCCTGCGGCCAGCGAGTGTCGCTGCGGCGTGTGGCCCGCGCTGACGGCGCCGCCGCTGCTCAGCGACACGCGGCGGGACTCGGGCGTGCTGTGCGGCGCCGACTGCGCGCCGTCCTTGAATGACGGCTGCTGCACTCTGTTCACACAACCAATCGGTATCTTCAATTATCTATACTACAAAATAATGTTATAATTGGACAGTAACTGTGTGTCTTGTTGCTGTCGGCTGGCTGCAGCGCTGTTATCAATTCCAATCTGTCCTAAGAGTTTGCTTACCTCGGCATACGACTACGACTATCTCCTAAACATCACTATTGGAAAGACTTGCAGAGAAACATCATACTTTTTAGAGCGCGATTTTAGATTTTAAACTTATATTTTTTTGTTTACTGGGTAAGTCTTATTATAAATGTATTCTTACTTGAGTGTAGCACCACCGACGCTGTCTCTCCTAGACGGCATGAGTTGTGCGCTCGCCTGCTCCGCTGTGCTCGTGGTAAGACTGCTTAAAGCCTGCAGAAAATAATACCATTCTACATTACTATACATTCGCAATTTTACTATAATTATAAAAGGATAAACTGCTGCTAAATTGGTGTTCACAACTATATTTATAAAGTGATTTTAACAAAGCAAACTAGAAATAATCTTCATTGCAGCATTTATAATTTCCAAAGCTCTTTTTGTAGCTAATTTAACAACTTTAGTTTCTTGTTAACATTATAATAATATTATCTTACTACTACTCAAGACTTCTGATAGACTACTCAGTAAGCTTAGCACAAGCTGGCTTTATAGCACAGAAGACAGACACAGTCAATACTCAAGACCACATAAATATTGCACATTCGATAACCCAAACTTATACTTACGACAAAGATTCAATAGTACAATATATTTAATATATATTATATAGTTATTTATAACATAGGCTGCTGCCTTGAATATTATATCTGAGTTAAAGACAATAATTTACCATTTATTTTTTAATATATAAAACCACAAGGACGTCTGTATTAAGTTTTCATATTCAAGACAACTTCAATAGCTTATTCAGAATAAAACAGTACATAATAATCGTTAATTATCAGTAAATAGAAGCCAATCAACACTCTTATTCAAATAATAGCACTCACACAACGTCAACTCCATGCGAAAAACAAAAACAATGACTGAAATTGCGTTATTGAATGTATTCCGAGTAGAAGTATGTTGGGAATATGTGAAGTGTCTGGTCTAACACTCATTTCAGCCATGTACTGTACCACCTCTTAGAACTTGATGATGTGATCATGAATCTTTGAGTTAATGACTGTTACATTATGATGCATTTATTTGGAATGCGATGGTTTCTAAGAGGTGGGCACCGACAAGTATCAAACTGGCATAAACTCGGTTCAAGTGTTAAGTAAAAGTGTGCAGTAAAAAGAGTAGATATTTACACCAGATCCGGCAAATCCCATGAGTTGCATGGCCTAGTGGCGAGAGAAGTGAGGGCGAATGTTAGTGACAAGTACTGGAAATATATATAGTAGTAGACCGTAACATACAGAAGTAGATGACGATCTAAATAAATAGATATGTTTTCAAAAGTGCTGATAGTGATTAAATGTAAAAATAATGTATTAAAATGTAACGTGGTCAGATCAAAAGTTGTATCTATTTATTTGATCCATTATTTGTTATCACGTAAAGAGTACACTTATAGAGTATGGAAATGCATTCACTGACATAGCTGGTTAGCGACATCGATAACAATGCGCTCACGAGTGCATGGATTAGAAAAACAACGTGATTAGTAGAAATGCTGACACGGAGACATTCATAAACAAAGCTCGTCGACTTATGTACCTGTTTAAGATGGTTCTTTAAGACAGAACCCTCTGGCTCTGGTAGAGGAGGTAGGTCTTGGTCTTGGCCCGTGGGGCATATCAGTTTCGTCGCGTCTAAGTCTACTAGCCATATGTCATCTGGCAATCTGCAAAGGGTAAAATATTACTGAATACTAAATACTCATTTATCTACTTTAGAGTATAATTTTTCTTTTATATGTTTCGATTTAGATTAACAATGTACGCACGGTCAATAACACGAATACGAAGTGCAGAGTACCCAAAAATGGATTAGTCAATATATCTAAGAATAGAGCTAAAGTGAAAGTAAAAATACAAAACAAAAAAGAAAGCACTAGAAGAAGAAAATAATCAGAAATGTAGTATATTACCTGAAGTTCTTCTTGTAAGTGAGGAACGTAGCGGGAATGCCGATGAGGAAGGGCGTGGGCGCCAGCAGCAGTTGTTCCGCGCAGGCCATGCACGACGGCAGCAGTGGTATGGCCGGGAACATGTACTCCAGCGGGTACAACATGGCTACCAGCGCCATCACTGACATTGACAGCGCGTTATAGTCGCGCGACTGCACCACCACTTTGTTCTCCAACAGGATCAGTGTCAGGACCTTCAGGCAGGTGTCTACGCCTGTTTGTACAGAACAACGTGAGTCATTTCCGAGGTTAGTAATACTATTGTAAAGGCATATCCCCGCGAATTACTGTGTCTCAAATGCAGACAAACACTGCCTCTTATACAGAAGTTTATTGTGAGCTGTGGTACTAAATAATAAGAAGATGCATGCTGCTCCACTGGGAAGCGAGACCATGAACGATTCGGCCTGAAGCAGTGGAATTTTAGTCTGAAACTAGGCAGTGTAGCGGAATTTGTAATCGGTTCTAAAACATCGACACAACACTTTAATATAAAACATACCCAACAGTTCCAAAGGCAGATGCAAGGGGAAATCAACGAGCGCGAACCGGGTGTGGTCAGGTAATGCAAACAGCAGCGGCGCGTGTGCCGTTGGTGACAACACTTCGAGTTCCACACGAGTCTTGCCGGGCACGGGTACAGGCGCAGACAGAAGCCGCAGGATCCAGGTTTCTATCTCTTTGACGTCGTGTAATACGATGGTTGGAGTGTTGTCGTACGCTTGCCCCGTCAGCACTGACCACACTGTATCCCTGTGAGGAGGAATCACTCGCTAGACTTGATGGTACATGATGGTTTTAAGTTGAAAGCGGATAAGCATGGCGAGAGATATCTTGTTTGGAAAATAGAACGTGAACTTAGATTGTAAGTTATTGCATTTTTATGACCCCTTTCATAACATTTCATAACAGGATTTGCATATCGCTAACCACATCAGAGCCTACCACAATAATCCAGGATAACTGTATAGTTACCGTCTTCGGATACGGCTTGGACGACATGATGAAAATCTATTTAAATTTGTGTATTTTATGTACTAAACCTATTCAGTCCGTTCTTCTGCAATATGTGGTTTACTTTTACATTTGGATTTATGTTCTAAGCGGTAATTAAAAAAATATAGATTACTTTTTCAAAAAGTTTCAGGTCCTAAAAGAGAGATGTTATAAAAGAAATCTCACCTAAATATTTGTCTGGACGCTCCAACACGTCGCGGACTGGAAGACTCATTGCATGCATCTATTAACTTTTTAAGGATAAACAGGCACTCTCGGAATGTGGAGAAAAATGGATGATGCGACAGCAGGCACAGCGATGTCAGGGAATGATTCCGCACTCGCTGCAACAAACATAAATGTCATTAGGTATATGTAATACGAAATTTCTCCGAAACTGCGATGATTCCGGTTGAAATCTTGGGTAAAAGGACGTTATATTCATGAGCTTTCATTTGTTTTTCAGTGAAGGAAACAGGGAACCTGTGTACTCGAGACTCGAGAACATTTCAAAGATTTTCAATGGCTTTTGATTTCGTCAACGTGGAATGGAACTGCGTGGTGTTTATGCCCCATACCTTCTCCAGTTGATTAAGGAGTGCCTATGCGCATTAGTGGCGTGATTTCAATTATAATGTTACCTATGAAGTACAAATACACCAGTAGGTAGATCTTCAAGGTATAAAAATGGCATGACGTGAATAAGTTACAATAAACGACAATCGATATCTGATAGAGTAGGCAGTTCAGTTCGCTTTGTCGAAGGTCACCACAGCTATAAAAGAATAGAAAACTCTTGACACCTAATTAGCCGCTGACCCGATATGAACAACGGCTTGATCCACGAGAATTGACCTAGTTAATGTAATGTATAGGTTGCTAATGCCGTTATGTTATAAATTTATTATCTTTCTTAAAGAGTATTATAGTACCATATTTTCTTTTCTGCTCGTAATGATGAGTTGTTGTAGTCAAATTCCGACCATCCACGACGTTGCGTTCTCAAGAGGTTCACGCGTTTTTATCAAATGGAGAAAGGGTACACGTTCCACCACACTGTTCTACTATAAGTAAGTCGCATATCTCTACTCGTTTACGCTCCGCTTCAATGGAAAGCCTGATAGAAACGATTCTAAAATATCATTGTTAAAAAAAGTGTTCTACCCAAAAATAATGTTAACGTTTCTTACTTTTGGATGAGTGGGTACCTGTCGCTTCCTGGAGGCGCGCGGGCTGGGCGAGTGTGAGCCGCCGCTCTCGGAGTCGGGTGCGGCGGCCAGGCGTGGCGCCAGCGCGGCGCTGCAGTCGCGCTCCGAGTCGCTCGGCGCCACGTTGCTGCTCCTATAGTCACTGGAACAGGGCCAAGTTTCAGTCCACGACATTTTACGAGTTCGCAGCTGTCATATAGCTCTGTCACAGCCAGATTGTATAATCTGTCCGATTACATTACAGCTAGCCGTTTTGTATTGCGGAACAACAATTGATTGAATAGTCGACAGATCGATTAGGTGGATTTGGTAGATGTAAGGGCCTGTTTCCTGTCATGTGAATTTAACATAAACCTACGCGCAGATGTGCTCTGCTGATTTTCTTTATTCCTTGTCGATGTCCTCCAATCCATTATGCGTATATATGTTTCATTAGAAGGGTCCAAGGTCAATTGGAGGGTATCTGTAGCAAGATATGTAGCAGTAGTAAATGTTCACCTAGAGAAGGCGGAGTCAGAACTCTTCTCCATGGATTTGCGCCAGGATTCGCGGCGCAACATGGAGCGCTGACCCGGGCCCGGCGCTGGCGCGCGCTCCACCGCGCGGTAGAAGTTGACGCAGATGCCGTACCGCGTCTTGCCTACGCACAGAATAGAAATAATTTTATCCCGATATTTTCTCTGTCCAATAAGATGTGATTAATGTAAAACTTAGGGTTATAAAAAGAATCTACTGACGCTTGAGACAAGCATAACTTACGTCTTGTCTTTTTAGTGCTAAGGGTAAAACGTGATTGCTTAAATAAATCCGACGTTGTTGGATGTCCTGTAAGCCCATTTCGAAACCCATCGATTTTTTTTGAGTAAACTTAAGAAAAATCGTTCTGTATTTAGTGATGATAATCTCTGACCGATTTCGGCCATGGCGATCACTTCGACTCCTAGTCGGCACGACCCTGATGCGCCCGAAGATGGCTTATATAGCCTATCTTTACAGTGAACTCCCGCGCACAGTGAGGGCACGTGAGCACACCGTTTTGGTAATTATAATGAATAGCGGCAGGGGGAGGGACCTTCAACTCATCATGTTTAGCGTGATTGAAACAAGCTCCCATACCCGAGTCTTTGTCGGTGAGTGTGAAGACGAAGGAGGTGGTGTCCCTCGAGGTGAGGTTGCCAGGCGCGCGGCGCGGGCCCACCGACACGCAGCCCTCGGGCTGGCAGAAGTACACCATGTCCAGCGGCAGCGGGAAGTCATCGTGGTTCGTCAGCGGGTAGCGGCGGAGGAGCTCCGGTGCCTAAATAGTAACAGTAACTTGACAAAAGTGCAAAAACTATGTTGTACGGAAAATGTAATCTGACAGATGTCAAATTAATCAAGCTGTTAACAGAGTATAGAGCATTTTGCAATTATTTTCACCGAGTTAAAAAATTGTTGTTAATCCCCGCAGTTGTTGAATCGCTATAATATTGTTCCAATAAATGCATCTAGATTACATAAAAAAATGAAAGCAATCACTAGATCGAAGAAGTAGAGGGCCTAATAGTCAACAAATTGATATAATATATAATTGAGATGACAGTTTTATGGACCGTTCGAAAAATGATATTACTGGATACAACGGGGTATGTGTTTGTTTTGGTAGATTAGTTTCATCAAATTATAATTGGGTAGTTTCCTCGGTCAAAAATTATGAAATTCCGAGTACTTACTAAATAAAGACAGATCTAAAGGTGACAAAAACGTTTTCTTTTGTCTATTTATGAATTTTAATAAAGAAAGCCGAAAAATGTAGTAATATATGTAAGTGCGACATTTTGTCACATTTTTCTATGACGTCACGGTTTGCTTTTTCATACAAATTCCATAGTAATTTCGTGTTTTGACGTTTAGTAAAATGTAACTGATTTGACCAGTTAGAAACTACCCTACTGTACAAAGCTATTGCTGGCAATTTAAATTATATGAAATTACGAGTATCTGCTGGAGCCCGCTTCAGGAAAAGTCGTTAAAAATTTACTCGTTTAGAACCGATCGATATTAAATTACGTAGGTACAAGCAGAAGTATTTATAAACGGATCATTACCTGAACGGGCGCTAGTCCCTTGCCCGAGGTGTAGGGCCGGGCCCCGACGATCGTCAGATAATCTACCAGCCGCGGACACAGGTGCGTCTTCTGAATGTCCATACTTGTGATATGCTCAAAGATAACTTTTCCCGCTCTCTAAAGAGCTTTCTCGTATCCATTATATTTTATTAAAATATTGCTTGTCATAATTATCACTTTATACTTTATTCCTGGAACAAAAATGACACGTTTTAGAATTTGGGTAAAGCGAAAACCAAAAGGTTCGAAAATGATGGATTGTGAGATTTCCGGGAATAATTGAGAGTTCTGTACACAATCCGGGCCCCTTGACCCATTTCCCACCCTTGACCTATATCGAGAACCTCGGAGCTTGCCTCGGGCGCGTCTCGACTCTCGGCTGAAGCTACGGCTTTCACCACCCCTATGGGCTATAAAACTAGGTGTGTATCTCCGTAATAAACTTATAAATGCACTAAAGGTATTACTGAAAACCGGTTTATTGGATGCTTCCGTGTGCGGTTTACTGCCTTTAAAACCTTCACCTCAGTGTAATTACCACAGAACTTCACATCGAACACAACAAAACTAGGCAGTTTTATCGGTATTTAAATTTGAATCCTATAAAACATAAAACCTTGTTTAAAAAGGCTTTTGCATAATAAAGTATATTTTTAATCTGGTATTATAACGAATCTGGGTCTATTAAGTTCAATTAAGTTCCTGAATCAGATTATGTTTATCTGTGAAGATAATAAA
Organism: Pectinophora gossypiella; assembly: GCF_024362695.1. Lineage (NCBI taxonomy): Eukaryota > Metazoa > Arthropoda > Insecta > Lepidoptera > Gelechiidae > Pectinophora > Pectinophora gossypiella. Next base: position 7,785,164 of record NC_065407.1, on the reverse strand, counting down.
ATTATAACTTTTAGGATAATTTGTTAGATAGACCCGACTTTTCTAATTTAGTTTAACAATATTGCTGATCAAATACGTTTTATATCTTTCATATTAGTTTATACATAATATAACAGATCTATAGCGAGAAACGTGATAGGTAAAAGCCGTGCTAAGAGTGTGGGATATGGGCAAATATCATCAAGTGTTAGCCTAACGTAACGCTATCCCCATATCAAATGGCGTCATACGTGTATGTGGGCGTCGCAATCAGGGAGGAGAAATCGTTTGGAGTTGACTTCGTTAATTATTTAAAGCCATGTTTACGTATTATTGTATGCCTATCCAAACTGATTCATTGTTTAATAATAGACGATGATGTAATGCTGGAATATAAAGTTCTACTGTGAAACAAAGGCTGACATAAATCTTTATTAGGTATAATATAATTTCTATAGTGAACATAAAGTGGTTGTATAAAGTTGGTATTGTTATGGGTGAGTAAATTGCCTACATAAAAGGCAATCGCTTATTTCAATAAAAATAGTTTCATCTGTATATGGGTATATCTCTCGGTCTTTGATGAAAGTCTATTGTGAGTGTGAACTAAAAGATTATGTTTAAAGTTAATTTTTCTATTTGTGTACGGAAATGCTGGTGAGTTCCATTAATAATTCAGCTTCTTAACGGTTTTAATTTTCAAGTAGGTAGGTACGCCACCCGGCGTTATCAGCAAAAATTAATCAACATCAATGTTGTAAAACATCCCTGTTTCAATCTTTGTTGGAAATATACTTGGAGTGAAATCAATTAAAGGAAATAAGAACAAAATGTTTGGTAATAAGAAAAGTTATTTGCTCAAAACCCAGCGGGGTGAAATTCTCATTTTGGGGCTTTCACTGTGGGAGTTTCCGTCGTCAACAATATTGAATAAAGTATACATTTAAGACGTATATTAAGGCTATATTTCTGGCTCGCCGGGTGGGTAATTGCCAGCTCAAACGGCTCCTGCAGCGCCGTAAATTGACACAAGACTAATAGCCTTCGTGAGTTGAGACAGGACCCATTCCGTCATTCTAAGTAATGGGCACTTAGGGCGAACCTCGCATCCAAACTCTTACCTAAATGTACCAACTTTAAGGAACCCTAAAGTAAACGGAGGTAGTGCGAATAAGACATTAAGATAATGTTTACCGAGAGAACTGTAAAGTTAGAGGTTTATTTCAGCTCCCGCTTGTTTACCCCGGGGCACTGTGAAACTTTACTCGCTTGAATGTTAGCAAACATGGTAGGTACGTATCTTGATGTCTTAGATAAAAGTCCCCATCCGAAAAATAACAAAACATTTTATTCCCTTGGGGTAAAATCTTGTTATCCCCAACGTGAGCGGCCTAAGTTATCGCAAAAACAATTTACGGTTTTTATACAATGTCTATAATTTTCCTTTTATCTTTTTAGATAAAACAAACTACATTTTTCGTGATGTTAGTGGCAATGTCGATATGCAAATTGTGTTCCATTTAACTAATCGCCAGCATGCCGCTGAAGCCAATGCCACTACAAGCAGATAACGAACAGATATAGAGTACTTGTCGCAGAAAGGGTACCTATGTAGGATTATATAAACAGTGCAGGCCGATTGCTACTTTTAAATTTCAACGTACCTATTTACATAGACTTGCATAAACGATACTGCAAAATATGAAGTTTTAAAATGTGTAGCTCTATCTATTCGAAGTACTACGAGCGAACACAATGCAACCGGCGCTAACATACCTCCTTTATACAGCGACCTCAGCGACATACTTTTTATGGCTCCGAAACCTTTTTCAAATAAAATGGTTTAAGTTCCATAGCAATCCGCAAACACTAAATGCAGGTAGTACAGACTATATCACTGAGCTTACATTTAGGCCAAGGCTACTCTACAGTTTGTAGTTACGAGTAGCAGAGTAAAATCAATACTATCTCCTCTTTTCATAACTTTTTGATTTAATAATGAAACAGTGGTATTTCATCTATCCGTGTTGCTGATATTGCCATAAACCCTCAACCAAACCACGTTAGAGCAGCTTAAACTATACTATAGGTACTCCTGCAGGAGCAGGTTAATTAGGAGTACGGAGAGAAGAAACATTGACCCAATAGTGGGATGAATATCTAATACACAGACGTCCACACAAACATAATATAAAGTTTCGACCAAAATCTAAAAAATAATGGACAGATTATAACTTATATATCGACGGGGAAGAAGCAAATACTCCTATCTTACACAGACATAACTTTACAGGAGGAGGAAAAAACTGAATAACTTTTTTGTTAATAATTATAGCGCGACGTCATGTTCTGAAGGTAGTTTTGTTATTTCAAAAGACATTTTTTTAAACTAATGTTAATTTTGTATATATAGAAGAATTAAAGTTAATGTAAGTTAGAGCCTATTGGTTTCTGTGTTGGGTTGAAAGTTTTGACGTTAGACGGTTTTTCCACTTGCAATTAATCCTTCAAATTCCTATTGTTCGACTTATTTCTCTTTGTAAACTATTCACTGTAGCTTCAAAAACCTATTAATAATTAAAAAAAACAATAAGTATAAAACCAACGTAAATTATACATGATTTTGTAAGATAGGATGTATTGGTTTGAATGAATTTCAAATTATGTTCAAGTTAGGATAAAGCAATGCCGCAACATTTAACTAGTAAATATTTAACTATAAATATACAAAGCATGCAATATAATAACAAATAATCGTATGTTTTAAAAAAATACTGGAACGACAGCTTTTTTTAAAAAAAAGTGCTATGCTTAGCATTTTTAATGAAGATAAACTTTAATCTTAAATTATTCATTGATCATGATAAAGTAGGCACCTTTGTTTATTTAACTGGCATTTTAAAAAATATCAATAATGTACGAATTATATATTTATTAAGTCAATATCAACTGAGATCAACAAGTACGTACTTATTAAAATCATTATCAATAGTCTGGTCAATAAAGGGGTTGTAGGGGTTGACTATGTGGGAGGAATCCTAAGATTTTTTTTCAGGAATGTGTTGCGGTTATTTATGGAGTTAACATAGTAAAAATCCCCACGTTTACATGGCATCATTTCCGTAACTTAATGTTTACCAAACCATACAAAATTATAAAAAAAAACGATATATTTGTATGGTATTGCTTCTCACTTTTTATTCTAAATTCCCCTTCAAAATTAAAACAGATTTTTTTCGACAAAAAGATAATTATAAATAACCCAGATATCCAATATCAAATAATAAAACTTCCTCTTTGTTTAAAAAATGTTGCGGAATGGGTGTAGGACAGATACCAATTTTGAGTTTTTCGCTGATATCTCAAAAACGATGCATCCTAGAAAATAACTTTTATACTAATTTAAAGCACATTAAATTGTCTACAAATTTGTTTATATAGTACTTTTCTGATATTTCGCCCGTTTTCGAGCTACACGCTCAGGAAAAAAAATATTGAATATTGAAAAGTGTCAGTGAACGAATCACCCCAAAAAGTAGGAGATCTTGGGTCCATCATCTCTTATTTTCGAAACAAAGACACATTCGTGCCATGCCCATTGCCCATCATCATCCATCAACCTCCATCATCTTCCATTAAACAAAAAGACTCATGGTTGATTCTGAAGATAGGAGCTATTATCGAAAAAGCACAATTAAAACATGAGATAGGAGTTATTTATTTCTGTAGAAAGGAGATATTTTTATAAAAAATATTGCAACATATAAATTTTTATTTTAAGAGCTATTTCTATTGATCGAAAATCACCCTAAAAGTGGGAAATATACAAAGGGGATCTTGCCAGCCAATGTAAAATTAAATTTTGCAACGAACTACACCTAAAAGTCGATTTGCCTAAAAATGTAAGATAGGAGTATTTGCTTCTTCCCCGTCGATATGGCAGACAAAAACCCAACGACGGACTCCGTGGTCCAGTGGTTGAGTGTTGGGCTCACGATCCGCAGGTCCCGGGTTCGAATCCCGGTGGAGATCAACCGCTCCGATGCGGTTCGTGATTCGTAGTTTGGTTAGGACATTACATGCTGATTACCCAATTGTCCGAAATTAAGATGATCTATGCTTTGGAGGGCAAGTTAAGTAATGTTTCCAGATACCACCTACCACCACCTATCCACCCTGGTACCTTTGACGTCATAGAACACCCACAACTCAGACGAGAGAAGAAGAAGTAGCCCAACCCCTTGACCCAACCCTGATCTTATCTTGGACAACGTAGTCCTGTCGCAGAATGCTTCAAACCCGCATTGTTACGACGTGATAATCTTTATTTAGACCATACGTAGAGGACACAAAGACAACCATATTGTATAATAATCTAATAGAAACTTTAACAAGGGTACAAGTACAAAGTTAGGAAGGAATTAATTGTGACTTATCTTCCATCACGTTCAAGTAGGTACGTGTCTTTAGTACGAGTTCGTTTAGTACACTTTCAGATACCATATTCCTTATGGAATAGTTTTCCTACTAGACAGCTATTATTATCTACATATCTAAGCTATATATATATGTCGATAATACGACGCTATCTATTGGTGAGACTATAAGTATGTAACTAAACTAAAAGTATAAGGAACTATATATTTATCTACATCTATGTATTTAATTGTCATCGATAAATAGCGGAATTATTTAATTTTACCATTACAGCGAAATTAAAAAGCTATTGTTTTTAGGTGCATATATGAAAGGTCACGGGAAAGGACAAGTACGTATCCTTGTTATGTACTCAACCGTTATTATTTCGAGAAAAATGTCAAAGCCATCATAGTCTATTCAATTTGGTCCTATCATCAAATCACATGTGGTTCCGAGAAGATATAATCTTTTGAGTGGGCGAGTGTTTGCGACCTTGTCGCTGTAGCCTTAGATGTAGAGAACAGGGAACATATTGATAGCTATTGAATAGGGAAACCGTAGTTACATATGTATACATAATTACAGCGTTACGATTTTGGCAAGTTTCTAATTTAGAACACTGATCAGCACGCCATGACACTGATGAGGTTTTGATGAGTTTTACAAGAAAATTATATATTAACCCGTCAAGGGTAATGCAAATCTCCTACTTACGTCACCAATCTCGTCAGTAGTATGTGACGTAGTAGCACTTTCCATGAAAATCTTTGGAGGAGTAACGGAAATGTGGGTTGTTCATAAATTGTTTAAGCGGAGTAAAGTTGCGAAAAATGTGGAGGGCTTACCTTAAGTTTACATGTAGGTTGGTCTACATGGTGTGTCGGCAGAATGCGGAGTCGCGCGGGCTGGAGCCCGGGCCGAGGCAGTAGACCGCGGGTGGCAGGCGCGGGCCGACTGTGTGCCGCTGCCATGCGCGCCGCCCACGCTCGATAACCCGCGCCGCCGCGCTGCGTCCCGCCACAGGACACGCAATGTCAGCAGAGAAACTTAAATAAAACAAGTTAACTTGCTGAAATGCTATCCGCATTGTAGGTATGTAAGTATAGAACATAAAAAAAAAATGTAACTCACCATGTAATATGTTTGCTATTGAAACCTTTTGTAACTTACTAAATTGTACCTAAAATTTATTATAAATTTTGCAACACACTTTTGTATTGATTATTAAGTTGTTTTCTGATTATTTGTGGTTCTGCCCATCCCAGTAGACTTTAAGAGCGAGTTTATGTAGTGTATTTTTATTAGGCCTACGAAATATTTTCTTAGGCTGTAGCGGCAGCGGTATTCTGTTCGCGTACGAACTACGCTTACGGGGCTAATCCCCTAACCGGGCAGCTTATTATCGCGCTGAAATATTCGAAGCGATGAGGCAGTTTTGTTTGAAACATGCTCTGTACGTGCGTCGCAGCAACAGGCAGTTACCGGCAACTGCACTGCAGTTGAATAATCTGCATTGTTATTATATTGTGTAGTCTGTCTACAGGGTTGAAAAAGAAAACTTAGAACGATCAAACGATCAAAGTCGTCCAAGACAAAAAATAAGGGTCACGTCAATCGTATGTTAGGCTCGTATTTGTTGAGAATAGACGGGTAACCCTTTACAATAGAGTTCATTATCTGTGGACACCTATGCCAAAGACACTGCAAGTTGTTGTTGCTTGCTTGGGTCTGCCTGTTCCAATTTCAGGCGTGATACTCGTATGTGATATACAGAGTGTTAGTGACATCGTAACGAAAACTTTGAGGGATGATTCTGAGTTAATATCAAGTCGAATTTTCCGTCGCAAAATTCATGTTTTTTTTTTGTTTTTGTAAATTGTTTTTAATTCTATAGTTTTACCTACCCTTAGTACTCGTTACGATGTCATTAACACCCTGTATAATTATGAACGTATGATTACTCCAATTTGGTTAACGCTCTATAGGTGTTACTTTAATATTAGAGGCTATGAAAATGACGTTTATAGGAAATTAGCCTTTAGCAATAACATATTTCATGTTTTATGGACCATAATTCTGTCTCTATATTATTATTACCTAAAGCTATTAATTTGCAGAGTTTCTCTATTATGCATTTATAAGTACTAAAAGTTATTCTCAAAAGAGTCTGTGATCCCCTAAGGGATTTTCAAAGGATTACGAAGACTTATGTTCACTACTACAATTGGGATGTCTTTACTTATTTTTCCTGCCGAGCGTGCTTTAGACCTTGCCGCTCCCGTATCGAACTACACAGTCACGAACGAAAATCCCTCGCAGACACTGCTTTATATCCTAAGGCCGAGATTTATAGACACAATAGTCTAACAATGGGGTTTAAATTAAAAAAAAAAAACAATTGACCTTACGACTTTAAATTGTCATCAGTAGACAGACGAGGCATTGATGATGATGTAAATAACATAATCATAGAAAATGTGTCAGTCCCAAAATAGTATAGTACAGTGGTATAAGACTTTGATCTTGGTATAAGAATACATCGTAAGAAGATAAACCTAATTAAATTACCATAATCGCTACTAAACTTCTAACATAGCACGGAGGCCGCAATATAGGATATGTACAAAACGCCTACAAAATCGACGCGCAGACATAAAGAAAAGTTGGAACTTGAAAGTCAAAGATAAACATAGAAAACGTGTCTTAACAATAATCGTCTCTACTTTTACATGAAAAGTAAATTCATATAAACCGTCCTTTTTACCTGATTGCGGCGAAGCAAAAAGGTGGGTTATGTGTTTAACCGCTATGTATGTATGTGTTCCAACGCAGCTTTTAAACCACCTGTCAGAATCAGAATTTAATAAATGATTATCTGGTGGTTATAGGCTATGTGACGTCACGCTAAATTCAATGTGGCGTCCTTTAGAGGTCAAAGTGAGGGCAAAACAGTTTTTTTTCGAATGGTAGTGTGCTGGGTATTAAATGAAAGGGCTTAATTTGCACATTTCAAATGTGTACATATTACTAGCCTTTACTTGCGGGTTTTCTTGTATTTACTCGCTAATTACGTTGAATTGATAACATGATTGCTCAGACATGTTCCGGTTAGGTTTTATCTCCAAACCTTGAATAAAACACAGTAGCCATATCAGTCAATAAGTTATCACTTACCTATGACACACCATACTATACAAATGGTGCAATAAAGGACTACCTATCGAGTTACATGCCTACATTATCTCTCGCGCTCTTTTTAGTTTTTTTTTTATTGAAAATAAGTTGGCGTATGACAACAATCTCATACAGACGGAGCCTAAATCTTCCGTAACTCCGTAACCACCTACATTTTCAAAAGTGAATAGCATTGAAGGTTTATAAGTTTATGTTATGTAATACACACATATATAAACTCGCGGCTATTTCCAACCGGTGTAACCAGAAACTATGGGATTCCATTTGCTTCGATCCTGGCACACTAATAATAAATAATAATAATATATTAACTTCTATGCCAACTATATCGTAAACAACGTAACTAGTACAGTTATTTCTAAGTATGTACCCATGTTTAATGACATTGAATCAAATGGAGAAAAATAGAGAAGGAGAGAGAGGCGGTGAGAGGGGGGGAAGAGGAAGGTGGGGTATGGGTATAAGAAGTGGGAAAGAGATAGAGAGAAGCAGATTAAAAGAGCGAGAAAGAAGGCAAGGGTATAATGCTAATTATTAATTTTACCTTAGTCTTCGTCGTTGTGACCAATTAATCTTGCTCTTCAACTTGCATTACTTCCTTACCATTCCATATCACTATAACATAACTAAGCTTAAAATTAATTAATTAAATAAGAAAAGTTAAAGTTATTATATATTATTTATTGATCAATAAATACTGAGTATAAAATTTATAAAAATCAAACACTATGATATTATTAATATCAATTAGGTTGAAGTGACTTATTTGCCAGTATCTTCCTTCAAAGACACAGTCCTGTTGAAGACCGTCTGAAAAGAAAAGAACATATGTAAATAGACATACAAGCGTGAGTTATAAAACATAGCATTCACTACTTGGTCGGATAAACGGGGAGCGCTGATAACTCTCACCCGGTAATCTTCTTCTATACTATAGAATCTATAGTATGGGTTGTGAGGTAGTTTACCAACCCTATCAACCCTGGTGTCCGGGTTACTATTGAGCCGCCAAAGACCCCTGAGATGGCTCATGTAAGGACAACTAACTTACATCAGTAAGTAGTAACCGGAACCAACGGCTTAGCGTGCCTTCTTAAACACGGATCATCTTACTTTCAGTCAATCAGCTGATCCGCCTGTAATGTCTTAATCAAACTAGGTATCACAAAGTGATTTTTGTAATATGTCCCTACCACGGATTCGAACCTGGGACCTCCGGATCGTGAGGCCGCCGCTCAACCATTGTAACGCGGACCCGGTAGTCATTCTAAAATACTGTGGACCCAACTAGTTGACAAGCTAGTTCCGCCCATATAACACAGATGGCGCATATCATTCAACACAGATGGCTTAGAACGCGCTAACGAAGTTTTCACAGATGTCTATATATACAGCTTCCATCGTACCACAATTTTGGCAGATAATTTTGAATCGTCGATTCCTAGTTACACTGCCAACTTGTAGCTAGCGGGGTCGTTATCACCGGACACGTTGAAAAGGACATCATCACTATGGTCAGATCAGGGGGATTAAAAAGGCCACATCGAATCAATTCATCTAACAAAGCAATAATGCAATTTGACATTTGCGTATATAAAATTAAGTGCGAAATGCAAACAAATGTCAAATGACAATATTGCTATATTTGATGAGTTGATTCGATGTGGCCATTTTAACCCCCCAGGACAAATAAACAACCTGTGGCGGTTGACGCGCACGCATTTATTTAAATTTTAATTATTATTAAGTTAGTTATAAATATTCATAACGTTGTCATAATATTAACTTTGTTGATTACCAAACGTTCTTTTTCAGTCATTTTCTGAACAGTCAGTTTGACAGCTAGACCGTGACTACTTTTTGAACGCGCAACATGTTAGAACTTGTTATGTACCTCAATACTTTGTTTTCAACATTTTAAGAAATTTAGCTGAAGTTCCACCACAGCAAGCATTTTAAATTGGAAGCCCCCATAACCGCTTAACACTTGGGAAGAGGAATGACAATTCAGAACATCGCAATACCTGATTAACATAACACCTTTGGCTGCAGCACACCCTCGCACTGATAACACTATATAAATCAACAAATCTTACGTTATTGGGTGTTGTGTCGGGGTCGACGGAGAAGAATCCGATCCTCTCGAATTGGAACTTGTCGTACAGTTTAGCTCCCTTTATGGACGCATCGGCGTATGCGTTGACAATCTTCAACGTGTCGTCACGACAGTCGGATAAGAATCCGCCAGGCACCTCGGTCGGGTCTTCAGGATTCTTGTGCTTGAACCTAAGAGAGCATGAAATCCGGTTTAGCAAAACAGTCGTATCTATAGATACGACTACCATGTCCAAAGACTTGGTAATCGCTGACGATGCACCGACGTCACAGTAACAGCATGTTCAGCAATAGATTCATAATTAATTTAATTTAAATTGTATTCAGTCTTTTTGTAATTTTCATATAATAAACATCTTTGTAATAATATAATTTGTTTGTAAAAGCCCAATCTCCGACCGTCGATAAGTAACTCTATTTATACTTTTTTTATTATTAAGATAAGATCTAAATGATCGGTCCTATTCATGCCATCTTACCAGTTTTGGAAAACAGCATTATGCATTAACAAACTAACTGATATATAGATTATAGTAACACGAAAATAGTGCGGTTCTTAGGACAAAGGGAAAGTAAGAGTCCTGGCAGATGTGTGTCTTACCTTAGAAGTTATGACATCAAACTTTTGTTGGTGACAAACTTAATTTTCCTTCTTAAACTAGTTCTGTCCCTTTCTTGCATTTATGGTAAATAAAGGACGGCTATTATTGAAGCATTCAAACTAAAACAAACTTGAGATTTGTCCGCCAGAATAGGTAGTTTGTTAATATGGCGTCGAATATGGAAATAAACGTTTTATTTCTTTTTTTAATACTATGTCATGGAAAGTAAAACTTCTTTAGTATAACACGGAAAGTATGGAAAGCCTTAACAATACTCACAACGGCTCATAAAGCCTGACTTCGATGGTAATAGGCTCCGCCACCCAGTGGATGAAAGCTTTAGGTTTCTCAGCGGACTCCGCGGGTTCAGCCGTGCACTCCACTTCACTCACGTTACCTGAACCGTCCTTGATTACTTTAGATACCTGCGAATTAAATAATGGTAATTAATTACATACTTACAATATTTGTTGATTACGACTTTATTCCCTCTCCGCTAGATGGCGCAACAAGATACAAACCTTTAACACAAATGTAAATAAATAGATAAAGTGTAACAAAACAGCAGAGAAGATATAAAGTCATGTGTATCATATGATAACTACTCAGTGATATCGTTTGTGACGGCTTTGAACAATAAATGGTGCTGAAAACAGTCTAAACAAACAGTCTAGATCGTTGACTATGACTTTGGTGTAACTCAGATCCATCATGCAAGATGAACTAAGTAGTAAGTACGCACGGTTCACGTTTAGATGAAAATTGCATGGCATAAAGATAGATTAATGTCTCACAATGTGATTTCGACAATAACCCCATCGGGAATCGAACCAAGACCTCCAGATCGTGAGCCTAACGCCCTAACCACTAGACCAAGGAGGCTGTTAATATGTAAACAATGTAGTTTAGGAATTATTTGCATTTGGTTACTTTTATATGCACAAATGGCAAATTGCAATATTGGTTTTTTAGATAAATTGCTTTGATGTTGAAATTTGAATAAGTTTTTTTTAACCCAGGACACAGTCTTAAGAGTACTTTCTATGGATGGACTCAGAGTACTTCCTATGAGCGGGCACCAGAGTACTACTATTCCAAAGTCTCTCACCAGCAAAGTAACTCAATCTTGTTATATTTTTTACTAGGTACTTTTATGTTGAGAGAGAAATTAAAAAAAATATTTGAAATTCGCAAAATACATTGCTTCCGTTCAATTTTTTACATATTATTAACAGCTTCCTTGGTCTAGTGGGAGCGTTAGGCTCACGATCTTTCGATTCCCGACGGGGTCATTCTCGAAATCATTTTGTGAGACTGTCCTTTGTTTGGTAAGGACATTGCAGGCTTGGATTATCTGATTGTCCGAAAAAGTAAGATGATTGCGTGCTTCGGAACGCACGTTAAGCCGTTGGTCCGGGCTAATAGCCATAAAACACCTCCACCAACCACAGCGTGATGGAGTATGCTCCATACACCCTCCGGTTGATTGAGGGGAGGCCTGTGCCGAGCAGTGGGACGTATATAGGGTGTTTATATACAGGGTGTTTGTAACATCCTAACGAAAACTTCGAGGTATGATTCAGGCCATGATTTCGAGTTGATATCAAGTGGAATTTTCCGTAGCAAAAGTGACAAATAAAAAAAAAACACGAAATCTTTTTATGAATTTTCCGACAGGAAAATCCACTTGATATCAACTCAGAATCATCCCCCTCAGTATTTGTCACGATGTTACTAACACCCTGTATTATTAACATATTATGAATAGTCTTTACATGAGTCATGTCAGCGCCTTTGGCGGCTAAATAATAACCCTGATGAATTGATGAGGCTGGTATTCCACCTTACAATCCACACGATAAGTAAAAGAATATGTACCAAGAAGTAATATTACCTTGATGACATATCCAGCATGCCTCAAGCCCACAGTCTGAGTAGGGGTGAGTCGTCGGTATCCCTTCTCTGGTTGTTCCTTGAAGTCCGTAGCCTCAATGTACAACACTTTGTTGAAGACCACTTTATGCGACCCTCTGTCTGTCTCATTGGGAAAGTCAGGAACCGATACCACGACAGCTTTGTCGCTTGGGAAGTTCGTTATCGTAATCTTCAATGGCTCTAGTACCACCATTACTCTGAAGAAAAAACGTACAGTTTAAAAAATCGTTAACATTAAAATAGTTTTGTTGAAATAAGTACTTGCTTACTTGTGTGAAGTATACAAATAGAAAAAAAGGGACGGGATTTTTATGATCTTTTCTCTTTGAGAGTTTCTCCAAGCTACGAAGTTCACTATACTCTAATTCGTTACTGGAAAAACAAAATTACGTAAGCGCCAAAATATCCTATAGTAGCAGTGTATGTATGTATAGACATAGAAAGACATAGATAGACATAGACGTTGACGTAATCTAAATTGCATAAAAGGGTAAAAAGTTATGATAAAATAAATAAATTTAATTAATTACGTAATTTTGCCTTGCCGATTTAGAAAATACACATTTTAATTTATTTTAGGTCCTATAAGACCAAAAGCGGTCACTCACGCGTTCTAGCGTGTGTGCTATAGTTACGTCGCGTAGAAACCAGCCTGCGCAGCAGGGATTACCTAGGAGCAGAGACATTGAGCGCGTCCCTGACAGCGGCGTCCAGCATGGTGGGGTCGACGGCCCCCACAGCGCCCGTGACGCCGAGCCCCGCGCAGAACGAGTTGATGGCGCCCGCCGGCACGCCGCGCCGCCGCAGCGCCGTCAGCGTGTATAGCCGGGGGTCGTCCCAATCTGCAATACACCAATACGTCAAATGAAATATACCTTTTTGCACAATACATCTATTATTACTAGACAAAACAAAGTTCTTCTCTTCCCGCTTATGAGCAATAATAATGTACCCACTTTAGAACCCTGTCGCACTATCATATTTGACATTTAATGAGACTTACGGTTTTATTTGTCAAAAAACTTAATGTGATATGGTTTCAAAGTGTATACATATTAGTACTCATGACCATACTCCTCAAAACTTGCAGCCAGTTTTCTTATGAAGATGGACATGATAAACTGTACAATAAGCTATGTCCATCGCCTATACAATGTTACATCATGTAACAAACAACACAATCACTTTGTCGGTTTATACAACATGCCCGGACTGCTTTTTTACATTTTTCTTACCAACCCAGGTATGTTGTAAGTTAAAGTTCTGAATACCTATTATGTACAAGAGATTCCTGCATACCTTTAACGATTCCTTCATCGATAAGTTTAGCAATCTTTCTCTTGGAGACAACAGTATAGTTCACATTGAGCCGGCCATACTCCCATTGTACTGGACAATAGATACCCAGCGCGTTACACAACCAATAGTATGATGATCTAAAATAAAGTCCAAAATTACAAAAAGCAAATATAACTTTTTTTATTTAACTAGAAACTAAGATAAATTTCTTTTCTGTTAAAATAAAATAAAAATTGCCTTTATTCACCGAGATTATTACATAGTTTCATTTTATTATTTAATCATCTATATGTTTATTTATATGTCGGGCTGTCCTAGGACATAGGCCTCCTCCTTATTGCGCCACACCTGTCTCTCGCCTGTTAGATGATTAATAATAATGTAATTAGTCTATGTCATAATTTATTTATTCATAACAGATAACCTACAAATTTAAATTGTAAAATAAAATAAATGACAATTAAACAGTGGGCACTTTTTGTGCTGACAAATAATAACAATATTATTTTAGACAAACAGACAGCATAGGCTTAGTAATATGGTTGAGACCATTATGGTAAGAAAAGGCTAGAAACTATGCTCAGTGCAATTACTTTTTTCTAAAGGAAATAAAGAATAATTTCCGCAAACCTTCTAGATTGGAACTCCTTAGTGCAAAGCGAGTGTGTGATGTGTTCAATACTGTCGCAAAGGCAATGGGTGTAGTCGTAGGTCGGGTAGATACACCACTTGCTGCCAGTCCGATGATGAGGTTTGAACTTAATTCTGTAAGCCACAGGGTCCTGTTTACCCTCCTCAAGAGTTATTTTCATTCTCAAAGTCGCATCACCTTCATCAATCTTTCCATTTTTCATATCCTGAAAGTGATAACAAATGTTTGTTAAACCTATTTATTTATTATTAATTCAATAGAAAAATAGTAAGTTATGTATTCTTGAAATCAACCGAACGGAACACTAACATTAACAATAAAGATTTTTTTACTTTATGTATATTACAAATGAATAAAACATAGGTACCCATACCTCAAATAATTGTAAACTTTCTTCAATGGGCCTATTTCTCCATGGTGATGGAGGTGGGTTAAATCCTTTAATTTCTTCAGATTTCTGATGGCACACGTAAGCTAGATCCTTTTTGATAAGTTGCACTGCCCACTCATACAGCTGATCGAAATAGTCAGAAGAATGTGTTATTTTGTAGGGTTTATAGCCTGGAATATAGAAAAGGCTTTATTTGTCAATTTAGTGCACAAAAAAAATAAAGTTTTAAAACATTTTTACATTTACTCTGAGTTTAAATTATATTGTAGGTATATTAAAATGATTTAACTCACCCAACCATTCAACCATATCTTTAATACCAACAAAGAACTTTTCTTCTTCTTTCTCAGGATTAGTGTCATCATATCTCAGGAAACATACACCATCATGGGCCGCCGCATATCCAAAGTTGATGTTGATAGCTTTAGCATGGCCAATGTGCAGAATACCATTTGGCTCTGGAGGGAACCTAGTGCGGACCTTTCCTCCTGTTATCTTCAGATGTTCCTCTAGTAAACGTTTGGTGTCCAGGGTAACAACATAGCCATCAGACTTGAAATTCTCTCCGGGAGCATGGAAAGGCAACTTTTTCATTAGCTCTGTGATAGAGGATGCTCCACCAATATCGCCTGCAGCATCCGGTTTCTCTGCTGCTTTAGCTACTGAAGATAAAACAAATGTTCATTACTCTATTATTGTAATTAATTTTCCATATCATTTATATAAACAAAGAAGTAATAACATACCTTTAGGGTCATCTTTTTTCTGCTTCTTCCCTGCATCGGCACTCTTAGCCTTTTTTTCAGGCTTGGGAGGTGGTGCAAGATCAGCCTCAGTTTTTGGACCCAATAAATCCAAAATCTGTAACGTAAATTAGACACAACCATCATTTAAATAATTATGTACTTATAACCATTTTTGAATAAAACATCCCATACAAACAACCATAGAAAGTTTGTATAACCCAGCTTGTCTAACTTATTGGTAGGTACCTTAAATCATTAAACTTTGCTGGTGGCTGTTAACAGTATAATATAATGCATAAGAAAGAAATTACCTGGACATCAACTTCACTTTTTATGGCCTTCCCATCAGCCCATGGGAGATCTGCCCTAACAGCCTGCATGATGATACCAGCATTGAAACGGTACCTCTTCTCCAGCAACTCATCCTTGTACTTGGACATATGTTTCTCCACTGCCTGCTCCACTTGCTCTGGAGTCACCACCACCCCCACTCCACAGGCTTTCTCAAAAGCTCCAACATCAACTTTTTTCTCATTCACATTGCTAAGGAGGTACTCGAGAGCTGCGTCCACGCGTAGAGTAGAATCCAATTTGCCTTTACTGATATACTCACAGACAAATCTGAGCTTATCTGCAATTTGAGGCTTGATCTTTGTTGCCAGATGGTATATCAACATACCGGCTCCGGGCGACAAACCTTGTACGTCCACCTATATTCCAACAAATGCGACTTATATATAAACATTTATAAACCAAAGAAGAAAATCTGCAAGCTTCAACTAAATACGTGTGGACTATATTAGCTACCGCAAAGTTTTCTAACCTCATTCAGCGCGGAGAGTAAAAACTTCGTTACGTTTGCATTTTTTAACGTTTCCTTTGCTTTCTGTTCACTTAGACCCAGAGCTTTAAACCTCTCCACAGTCTCTTCTGGAGACATTTTCGTTTTCTTATTATAACTAAAGTAATTAGAAACCGACCGACACACACGCAAAACTACTTTGCCGCGGTGACGGATAGACACACATGACACTGACACTTGCCTGATGAGTTGACAAGAGCTTTCAGCTGCATCATTATTGATATCGAATATATCGATAGAATCAGCAATCAGCAATGTTATTATTACCTTTATGCCTTTACATTTATTGCATTATTGAGATGATTGCACCTCTATTATAAATAGACTAGATAGAAAAATAAAAACGTAGGCACAGTGGTATTTCTTACAGTTTCACCTCGTAATATGACCATTGTCATGACCCCCAATGACACACTGTTTGTTTTGCTCACTGAAGCTACGTTATACCACAATCTCTCGCAGTTTTACTTTTGGTTTAATTTCCAACAACGATAAAAATAGATTTAAAAAAATATATGAATGATATTATTATTCTCTTGTGATCATTTCATCAGAAGTATATCATCATCATCAATTTAAGAGCCACGCTCTTGTCGGTGCAGAAGTATATACCTACTTGAAAATATAACGGTAATGAAGTTTATCGCGAAGAGCCGTTTTATCCAATTGAACACTTTAAATAATAATTTGTGGACGAATCGACAGGTATCAGTATTGAAATTCCTATCGATATAAATAAATATCAAAAGGTCTCCATACAAAGACCTTGTATAGAATAGACGGAGCATATTTAAGACGAAAGAAAAACATAGGTTTTGTCTTTCGCACTCATGTGAGCCGTCATAAGTTAAAAAGAGATAAATATACTATCGTCGTAACGTCTTTTGTACTCGTGTAGCGGGTTTGTTATAGAAACGTACCTATAGTATATATGAGTTCAGAGGGGCCTTCACTATCACACATCTCGATCCAAGTAATTTAAATAAAGTTTAGACACTGAATAAAACTATAACTTCAAGAAATACTTCAACTCTATATAATGTAATAAAAATTCAATTTAGGTAATCCAATAACATTACAAAGTTAATTACACCGACAACTAATCCTTAACTGCAATAACACAACAGTTCACAAATTCTAATTAAAATCACAATAATCACACAGGAATTTAGCGATTCGTCGCAAATCTTGGCGCGCTAGCTCAAAAAGTCATAAACAAGATGGCGTAGTGCTGCCAGAGACACGACGCTTCGCTAGAGTGTCGGCTGTCGAACACTCTGTTCCAACTTCGTCCAGACGAAACCACCCGACGCAGTAGGATGCGCCGTCACGGCCAGACTGACTGTCGACCGTCCACGGGCGCCTATTAATCTTGTCCTGAGAACAATTTAAAACCCAAATCATCGCTCGATCCGCTCGTCCATCCTGCTGATCAGGATTTACACCAATCGCCTCTAATAAAACACAAATATGCAACTTTACAAGTTAACACAGACTGTCGGGATACTATTAAAAGCATGAGTCCAAACGACCATCTTTATAGAAGGACCAGACGGCATGTTTCATCCCAGCAACTCAACAGCCTGGACTGAGCGAGTGTGTCCTTACAACCAGCCTGCGTTGGCATAGCCCGGACGACACTGTCCTCTTGACCAACTTTTCAATCTGGATTGAACGAGTGTGTCCTTACGACCAGCCTGCATAGACCTAGACCGGACGACACTGTCTTAATGAGTAACTCAACAATCTGGACCGGACGAGTGTGTCCTTACGACCAGCCTAAGCAGGCCTGGACCGGACGACACCATCCATTCGACCAGCTATACCGGTGGACCGGACGGGTGCATCCTCGGATGACACTGTCCTTTCGACCACGTTAACTGGACCGGACGGGTGTATCCTTGCAACCGCCCAAGATAGGCTGGCTCGGATGACACTGTCCCTTCGACCACGTTAACCACACACTTGACTTCGTTAACTGGACCGGATGGGTGTATCCTTGCAACAACCCGCAGTGAGTTGGCTTGGATGACACTATCCTTACGACCACGTTAACCCATAGTTCAATATCCAACATATACAAGGTTACATTTTGGTTCAACAATTTATCTCTTGATACCAACCTCTATTTTAATCTTGCTCAGTAGTGTAAACTTCAACCTCACATTGTACATCTAGCGTTTCAGGATCCGAACAAACACTTAGAGTCTCTGACCCAGCAGTGAGGGTGTCTGAATGAGCGGTGGTGGTATTAGGATCTTCGCGTAACATGTTGCAAATTGGATCTCTCTGATCTTCGTGATCAATAACAGAATGTAAATCGTCAACAGTTTCCGACGCCGTCTCGGCCTCCTCATCATTCATGAGACTAGTAGTAATTTCGAGCAACCCATCAAGTCCCTGGGGTACTGAGCGCAAGTTCTCGTGTGCATATTTGTAGACACGATGTGAGCCGTTAATGCTTTTTAATTCGTAACGATCGTTTTCTAATACGGATGTTATTACAAACGGACCCCTAAACTTCCTATCTAATTTGGTTTGATTTCGTTCACTACTTTTAATAAAAACGTAATCACCTTTTTTATACGGCCTAATAGTGGCACGACCCTGATTGAAACGTTTTGTATCTGACGCCGCTGCTTTCTGAATATTATTCGAAGCATTTTCCCGGATAGAATCCACATCTATAGGAGCATTATGTTCAGCAGAGCTTACTGATGAAATTTTAGATAATCCTAAAGATTGAGCACGAATACCTAGCATTAGCTCCGTTGGTGAGTATTTGGTAACGGTAGACTTCGTACTATTGATTGCTAATTGAATATTGCCGAGTTCCTCACGCCACGTTTTGTTAGGGTCATTTTCGACAATAGTAAGTAAGCTTTTTAACGTCCGCATTACCCGCTCCACTTGGCCATTAGCCCTGCTAGACCCTGTCGCAATAAAATGAAGGTCGATCTTATGCTCAGCGCAGAATTTCTTGAATTCGGCGCTAGCATAACATCTGCCTTGATCTGCGATCACGCGTTTTGGTGTGCCAAACAGGCAAACGGCTTTCTTTAAAGCTTGTACTGCGCTGTTGGAATCTAAGGATGTGGTATGTTCCAACAAAATATACTTCGAAAATCCGTCTATGATTACAGAGCAATATTCTTTACGATCACTCTTTCCACTGAGTTTCCCCGTAAAGTCTATATGTATAGTGTGCCACGGCACGGGTGATTTGGGAATCGAGTGTAACTGAACGGGCTGAGCGCCTGAAGGGCCTTTTGAAGCTTTACAAATAATACACGAATCAATGAATTTTCGCACACATTTGGACATTTGCGGAAACCAGTACTGTTCGTACAATTTGTCAAGAGTTTTATCAGATCCTAAATGCTGTATTTCGTTATGCACGTGGTTAATCAATGTCCAAATGAGTGAACGGGGTACGACGGGTAACCAAGAAGTCATTTTATTTCGCGTTATTTTTCTATATAGAATTCCGTCCCTAACGTCGTAACTATGCCCAACAGAGTCAGGAAATTCGTTATTATTGTGTTTTGCAATTAAATCTTGAATTTCACTATCCCGTTTTTGTTCAACGGCGAGCCAATCTTGATGCAATTCAACAAATTGGACAGATTTAGTAACAGGATCTTTAGATGTGGATGGTAGGCTTACATCAGGCTGGAGATTACGAGAAAAATAATCAGCGTGCTCCATTCCCCGCCCCTCTCGATATATTATGTCGAAATCATAGGCTTGAAGAAATGCCCACCAGCGGTGAACGCGTGGGGTTAGGTCAACTTTAGATTTCGAAGCTTTAAGCGAATTACAGTCCGTGACTACTGTAAAAGACCTACCATAAAGATAATGTCGAAAATGTTCGACGGCTCGCACGACTGCCATCGTCTCCAGCTCGTACGAGTGGTATCGTGATTCAGCTTCGGACGTTCGCCGACTGTAGTATTCCACAACGTGAGGTAAGCCATTTTTCTTTTGTAAGAGTATTGCCCCATAACCCTCGGAACTGGCGTCAGTATGTAATTCGACGGGCAGTTCCGGGTCAAAAATAGTAAGCACTGGCTTGGATGTCAATATGCTTACTATGGTGTTACGGATATCTTCGTGTTTATCAGTCCATTTGATTGGTCCTTTCAATTTCGTTAACGGATACAATGGTCCAACGATTTTTGTAAATCCTGGTATAAATTTTCTAAAATAGGAGGCAAGGCCGAGAAATTGACGAACATTTGTTGCTGTCTTCGGTGGTGGTGCATCTACAAGTGCCTGAATTTTCAGAGAATTTGGTCTAACTTCTCCAAACTGAATTGAATAGCCTAAATAGTCTATCTTTTGCTTCATAAATTTACATTTTCGCAGGTTTAATGTGAAGCCGGCTTCGGTCAAAGCTTTTAAGACATCGTCCAAACTTTGCAATCCCTGGGAGATGTCAGAAGAGTGACACAAGACATCGTCCATATAAATTAAAGGCTTTCTATCGAGGTGATGTATGGCTTTAGTAATGGATCGTTGGTAAACAGATGGCGCATTTCGTAACCCGAAGGGCATTGCTAGGTACTCGTATTGTCCTTCCGGAGTTACGAATGCAGTTTTTTCAACAGAGTCCGGATGAATCGGGATCTGATGGAATCCGGACGCCATGTCTAATGCCGTAAAATAGTTAGCACCAGCAAGTTGGTCTATCTGCTCCTCTATGCGAGGCAATGGGTGATGCTCGGGTCGAGTATTTGAATTAAGCTCACGATAGTCAACACACATTCGGTCGGTATTGTTCTTTTTCTTTACCAAAACTATCGGGCTAGCAAAGGGCGAAGAGCTTTCCCGAATGACTCCCGCATCTAAGAGCTCTTGGACCTTTTCACGAACTATCTGTTTTTCAACTGGTGCTAATCGATATGGGCGTCGTTGAACTGTTTTGTGAGGATCTATCAGATTAATTTCCAAACTACCTGTCTTAACCCTCCTAACAGGAATACCCTCGGTAAAATATTCGGCATATTTACTAAGCAATTTTAGAAGTGCTGTTTTGTCCTCGCCTTGTAAATCAGTATCAATTTGGGAAAAATCTAGAACCGCTGATTCTAAATTGCAAAAATTGGTTTGTTCTTTGGTAGTAAAAATTAAATTATTATTTTCAATTTTCACGCTTATACCTTCATCTAAAATGTCTCGACCGATTATTACCGACTCCGAAATGGCATCATCAGGAACGATATGGAAGTTCAAAGTGACAGAAATATCCTCAATTTTAACCGTGCTCAATATCTGTGAAGTACATTCTATACCTCTATCACCCCCACCAATACCAGTAAGAAAAACAAGATTATTACGCACAGTACCCTGAAACTTGTCACATAAGCTTTCTTTTATAATTGAACAAGATGAACCACTGTCAAATAAAAAAGGAATTTGCTCACCGGAAGATGTCATGAATGTAGCTCTGGACGGGCGATGCTCGCAAAGGTTAATGTCCTTTGTCGCTGTCCCACCACCGCTCTTCTTATCAGGACACGCAGGTGCTATGTGGCCTGGTTTTCCACATGCATAACAGGACACAGCATTTGTTTTGTCCTGACGACGGGTCATGTTTGAATTGTCTTTTGGTTTAGACATTCCAAGTTCTTCTCTACGCTTTCTACACTCGAACTGTCTATGTCCAGATATCCCGCAATAATGGCAGTTTCCAGGAAATCTTGTCTCTGCAATACGAGATCGCTTTGATTCTGGCTCTTGATATCCATCGGTAACATCCAGTCTTCGTTTTAGAATAACACCACCGAGAATTCTGAATAATTGGGCTCGGGTAGTTATTACATGTGCAGTTAGCTCTCTACGTAACAAGTTATCTTTTTGACACAGCAGTGATACAACAAATGCAGTTAATACTTCTTCAGACAAATCCATATTTGGAACTTGTTCAATCATGTTCCACAGACGGAGTGCAGATTCTGTTGCAGTTTCTTTATTTCTAATTTGAAATCTGAGAATATCATCAAAGTGGTCTTGAATGAGCTTAGGCTTAGATAATTTGGCTAACAAGCTATGTTTCACAGCGTCCCAGGTTAATTCATTCAGATTCAGTTTAGTCAAACAAGAAGCAGCACGCCCTTTAAGCGCATTAGTAAGAGCCATGAGCAAATCTATTCCTTCGAGGCGTTTCTTCTGCACTATTACTTCAGTGAGTTTACACCATCCCTCTATATCAGCTTCTGGGTCATCAGGATTGAATTCAATAAGCTTTGGCGTGTTAGTACTTACAACATTTTGAGTTTGCGCCATCATTAAAACTCGCGCTAACATGGCCTCCATATTGGTCGAAAATTCGGTGAGTTTATCACGGTCCGGGTGTTTAGCTTGTTGTTCGTGTTGTTCAGATCCCACTTCTGATATGAGTTCAGAGGGGCCTTCACTATCACACATCTCGATCCAAGTAATTTAAATAAAGTTTAGACACTGAATAAAACTATAACTTCAAGAAATACTTCAACTCTATATAATGTAATAAAAATTCAATTTAGGTAATCCAATAACATTACAAAGTTAATTACACCGACAACTAATCCTTAACTGCAATAACACAACAGTTCACAAATTCTAATTAAAATCACAATAATCACACAGGAATTTAGCGATTCGTCGCAAATCTTGGCGCGCTAGCTCAAAAAGTCATAAACAAGATGGCGTAGTGCTGCCAGAGACACGACGCTTCGCTAGAGTGTCGGCTGTCGAACACTCTGTTCCAACTTCGTCCAGACGAAACCACCCGACGCAGTAGGATGCGCCGTCATATATGTTTTTGTATCAGAACCACTAGTGCCGTTCCATGTCTTTATCGACATTATTATTGGCTAAATATTTCATGTTAGTCCAAGATCTAAAAAAATATACATTACAAATTGAATGATTAATTAAATACAGAAATAACGACCTAGTATCCATACCTGGGTGGGTAGAACCACAATTAGTTAAAACGATACCTATTTGTACCCTGATAGAAAGATACCTAAGAAGAACCGTACGTTGCGGTGACAGATTCAGAACCACTTATTCAACGTAATTATCATGGACAAACTTGTTAAAGGTCAATTTATCATTTTTGAATCTATGTCATTTCGCAAGGTGTTATGGCCGAGGAGGTCGAGGACGGTCCATCTAGTCCACATATACTATAGTATCATTTTAATACGACATTGCGGCCACCCTTTGGTTGCTATAAATCACATACCTACCCTTTTATAAAAATTAAATACACGTTTTTCATTGACTTGACCGGAAATCGAATCGGCTCTCGATACAAGAAGTAGACGACCTTCTAGTATATTTCGGGGATTATCTCAATGCGATTAAAGAATAAAAGCAAATACTTCTTTATAAGATTTTTATTCAATATAGTTAGAATACAATGACTACGAAGCACTGAACAATTCCGACTTTTGGTGATAAAAAAAAATATTTCCTCTTGTTCACTTTCTTTAGAAGTGTATAGTGTCGGCTCTGGTCGTTATAACTTTACCTGCAAGAATGGCACATATTAACGTGGAGCACACAAATACACAAGCATTGCATGTTTACACATTGCACATAGAAGGAATAATCACAGGTAATTACAAAAATAGTTATTCATACTAATTATTTATAGAAGGAATAATCACAGGTAATTACCAAAATAGTTATTCATACTAATTATTTTGTGCAATAGAGAATATTTGTATTGTATTGAAATATTTTTTCCATGCTAATGTAGGATACAAAAACGAAATAGCTGCAAATTTATCTATAAACTTATAACTAAACTTAAACTCACCTTATGTGAGATATGTGAGTGAATATTGTTGGTACTGCATCTCTATGTAATATTTTTGTTTGGTATCCTGCTCGATAGAAAGCAAGATACATCGAAATGTAATTAGCACAGGCTTAAATAAGGAGAAGGCGTCCTTCAGAAGAGAGAATTATCTCGTTTCATGGTCTGAATCTAATTGTTTCTTAATTTCTTGTTTCGTAAATTAGGATATTTAGGAAATCTGGAAAATACAATATCTTTATATAATCTTCATCCAAATCGGAAACAGGTCGAAAAATAAATTAAACGTGAATAGAATAACGCAACATGTAGATGTTACATTCAAACATAATATTATGTTATCGATATCAAAGGACAACACTACTTATAATACTTTGGGTACATGATCTGTCAAAGCTGATTAACGTAAAATGTGAAATCAATTATTTGTACAAATGTGACGGCTTTGCTGAAAATATGCGTCTGCGTCGTGTTTAGGGCTCAATAAACTTTACAAAAACCAGACCAGGTAATGTATTTCTTGCACACAAACATGTATTATGTGGTCGATAACTTACCCATGGTGAGACATTGTTTGATCGTTCTCCATTATAACACCCATTCTACTCTCACAACCAATAGCTACGCAAGCCATGGTTCATAATGAATAACTATTTCACAGATTGTTTATATAAAAAGTTAAAATAATGTCCCAAAACACCAAAAAACTAACGGCAGGTTTGGTATCCAGCTGACTACCACAACATCTCAAAACGGTAAACACTGACGTTCTAGACAGCGGTGTTTGTCTATGTTTGTTTCTTTTTTCCACAGAGATTGTTGCCATAGGGAAGAAAGAGAGCTGTGATAGTTTGATCGTCACTCTAAAATATTATCCGTCTATTCTATACAAGGTCTTTGTCTCCATACATCACTAGTGGTAAACGTCAAATAGTGACATTTTATCCGTTCGGATACACATATAAAATTATTAAGCACAAGTATGAACCTCTGTAGAGAATTGGTAAAGGTTGTCATTATACTCTAGTATTTACAATTCAATTCACAATTATTTATTGCATTCCATGTAGTATAACTACTTACATAACTTTTCCTTTACGTATGATAACATATTATAATAAGATTTTACTTATGTTAGAATTTATGTTCATTATCATCTTATATCTATCTACCTACTTTTATCTAGGAGTCGAAGTGGTCGCCATGGCCGAAATCGGTCGGAGAGATCATCATCATCATCATCATCACTTTTATCTGCACTGCTCCACTGCGGGGTCTATAAATTATACCTACCTTCTTTTAACAAGACTTATATAGGTTTTACTCAGATAGCATTAGCTACTTGACAGGACAAATGAGGAATGCTGAGGGCTCTCTGTCTCTCCCGGTAGCAACTACCGTAGAACGCTAGTAAATACCAACGGGTACTAGACTTTTAGCTCTACTTACATCCAACCACGACTATTAAAATAACAAGTAGGTAATCAGAAGACAACTTCAAGCCACTTTTGATGCGAAGTTCTTAGATGGATATGACGAACCGTATGGTAATCAGCTCATCGCCCATATAATGGCCCATTAAGGACTCAATACCTCTCAATGTTTTTACGTCGCGCCCAGAAAGGTAAGCAGCTGAATACGTAGGTACATTTATAAGTTTTACTCGATCCCAGTCCAGCATAGGAGCACGTATCTCTAATTCTGGCTCGCCAAACCTCTTTTCCGTGCGTCATAAAGATATCAAAAATATTATATTCTAATAACTATTACTTTTAACTAAGTAGGTAATTAAATTCGAGGATTATCTTTCCCGAGCAACTTTATCGAACGTCCTATTAGTTTCGTAACCGTTAAATTGAAGATCAAAGGATTAGAGCAAAATAATGTAAAATAGATTAATGAGTTAAGTTGCTATCTTGACGGAGTAGAGTAGGTAACTTAAGTAAACCGTTGAGACAACATTGAAAATGACATTAAATTATGCAAATCTCGTTAGGTTCATCCACAAGGTAGCGCGCTGTCGACGGCTCACTGATGCGGACATATGCCAACGCGACAGTTTGTCTCATCACATCACAACCACTACCTACTTATTTACCTACCTTATGTTGCTTTCATTTAATTAATTATTGACAATATGTTGTTTGTTAGCTAGAGCCGTGGTAGCCCAGTTGGTAGAACGCTTGCCTCACTTTGAGGTCACAGGATTGTCGAATTTATTTTCGAATTCATGTTCGGATCATAACTCAGTATCATGTGCTCAGTGGTGAAGGAAAACATCTTATGGAAACCCACATTCCTAAGAAATGCATTTTCGGAGGTATGTGACCTAACCTGTATTGGGCTGGTTTTCCCTTCGCGGGTTGGATGGTCAGACAATCAGTCGCTTCTGTAAAAAACGGGACATGACAAATCTTCAGGTTAGGTAAGCGGAGCCTGTGAAAAAACGGGATTATGCTAGGAAGACGATGATGTTGTTTTTCAGCTTATGCAAACAATATCTCTACTTTAATTCCTTCCGATATAGACAGAAAGTACATCATACATAACTCACGCCTATTTCCCGCCAGGGTAAGCAGAGACCGTGGAATTGCTTTTGCGTTTATCCTGACACTTTTCTCTTGCTTCCTCCACATTAATTCAATTATTTGACAGAAAGTACGGTGCGTATTGTTTTTATTAAAAATCCGGATATATGTTTGCGGCGCTGTTGTGGTTATAAACGCGTACCTTTTGACGTAAAAAAAGACAGCACAGCATAAGCATAGCAGCATATTAAGTATTATTATGCCTTCTAACTAATAAACATTTGTACTGTAGTAGTGAGTGACAGGATGGCTATTCCAGTTGCGTTTAATGCCGTTATAAGTATACTATGTAACAAACAAATGGAAAATCCATTCCACCGATAGTAAGGGCACGATGTCCTTTTGTATTTTACTTTTTTTTAATTGGGTACCGCACCGGAACGTGTTTAATTAATTTTGTGCATATAACGCAACGACATACAATCGATTTTATCACTTTTAGTACTTTGTAATTAGTAGTTTTTGTCGAGAATCATACGAAATACTTACGTTTATGAAAGTTTTTATTTGAATCGTCAAAATGAGCGTACACTGACGCAATAAACAGCTCAAGTAGGTTTTTAATTATAAGTACTTATGTGAAATCACGTTTGTTTGAAATATTTATGGAAGGACACACGTTGATAAAATACTTAAGTAGGTACCAAAAGGAAAAAGTTCTAACATTGAATGTAGAAGTTCGGGGAACTTTCCATGCTGTTATTTCTGAAAAAAGATTACTTTCAATCGAATAAGCAACATTTCTTTCTTGTTTCCTCTCGAACAGTTATAACAAACACGAGTGTAGGTTTCGTTAGAGTTGCAAACGTCTATAGACGTAATTGAAATCAATCAGCGAAGTCCGGCACACGTCGACGACAGGTTGAGAATCGTCATCTTCCTTGGCCTTGGTCTCCTTTACTTGGGGTCGACCTACTATTTTTTCTTTAGTATACTGAACCCCCTCAGACACAATAATGCACATAACACATTCTTAATACACACAACACGCGCATACGTACGTAACAAAGAGTGGGTGTATATACTATACACCTCTGCCTACCCCTGTGAGCAAACAGGCGTGATGTTATGTTGTTAAATAAGGTTGTAAATTTGTTTTTAAAAGAACGCTGACTCGTATAAAACTATGATTTAAACTTGGTTTGATATCGATTTTATAGGAACATCTCTTTTTAATAGGTACTTTTCATTAAATATTTAGGTTACCTACATTGTTAATTAGAATAGAAGAAAACACATGTTTCTTAGAGTAGCTAGGTACTTATAACAAGGTACTAACGTAGAAATCATCTGGTCTGACCAATAATTTATATACTTATAGTAGAAGCAAAAGATACGAGTATCACCTGGTATTCAATCAGGTGAACTGCAAACATCGAAGGTTGTTCTGAGGTAACCGATACGGAGGCACGGACGCAACACACACCTACACAAACATAACCAGGAAGAAACCTGATCCTCTAGCGGAAATTGCACAATATAAATCTTACATCTTACCCCTGCTGCTTAAGGAAGATAGACATGTGCCTACATAGTAATGAGGATCTCTTCTAATCCTATAAATTTATGTAGGTACTTACATTAAGTTAATATACATTATTTAATCCATTAAGGTCATATGATATCAAGACGGATAGGGAACAAATTAGATGCTACTTACTTCACAAGGAATGTATTGTACTTACTTATATTTAAACATGGAATGGTAGTTTGGTAGTGCACTGTTCTTCGTAGTTCGTACCTATGCTTCCTTTAATAAGCTAATAAACATATAAGTACATACCTACTCAAATTACGTCTTGAACTCTTAATTTATGTGCTTATCATCAACCACTTTTTTTTGACGTGACTTATTGAAGATTTGCCGCAGATGACATAAACTACTTGGCCGGACAAATAGGGAGCGCTGAAGGCTCTCACCCGGTACAACATTTAAGACAACAGGCCTGAGGGTGCCTAGTTGGGCGCGAAACTCGGCTCAGGGCGTCGTCAGAAAGGAAAAATATTTGAAAGAATTAATCGACCCTAGTAGGTCGATAGCGATAAGCGCTGATTGAGGGAAATCGTCGACCACGCCGGCGGGGTCGGTATCGGCTGAAGTGTTCTTCACGTACTAATATTTAATATTTTTTCGGTTACTAGGTGTAAACCCCCCCCCCCCCCCCCTCTGCATAATAGGTAGCAGGTATCTACCTCCCATCTCTACCGAGAAACCTTTTTCATATATACAACTAAATATAAGTAAGTACTTAAGTATTATGAATAAGTATCTAACCAAGTTTCATGTTTTTCAGAATTGTGAGACCTTTTGCAAATGCGGAAATATGGTTTATTATATTTTATTAAGAGTATAGTCTATCTAATTACTTTAATACTCATCTAGTAGGTAGCCAGTTGGTATAAAGTTTTATAGAAATTGATGTAAAGTGATAAAAGCTAAATAAAACTTCGTACCTTTTTTTGACGTTAGTTATTGTAGGTTTGCTTCAGAAGACATTAACTACTTGGCCAGACAATTGGGGAGCGCTTAAGGCTCTCACATCGTACAAAAATGTAAAACAACAGACATGTCGGTGCCCAGTTGGAACTTCTTACCTTAATACAATACATAAAATAATAAATATTCAGCATCATAATTGCCCTAGGATTTCACGTACTTAATCCAAACTGGCTTCAAGTAGTCTTTTAATTACTAGCCTGTCCACCCCATTCAGGATCACAGGCGTGAGTTTATGTGTATACCTGTCTAGTTAGTGATATCATTTATACCTATCACCGTAATTCCTACAGGAGTAGATATATTATTTTATTACCTATCGATATCAAAGGATAAAACCCGTGGGAAAAACCATATGGTGAAACCAGACATCACCGCTAACCTTGCTAACCGACATACTTTATGCAAATTTTTGCTAAAATGATTACAATACAATACAAATACACTTTATTGCATCAAAATAAAAAGAAATAATTACAAAAAGACTCTTTAACTAAGTAAATGGCAAAAGCCGACCTTACCGCTTAAAGCGATTTCTTCCAGACAACCTTAAGGTGAGGAAAAAATGTAAAAAGAATAATTGAAGGAATGCGTGTACAAACTATAAATACAACTTACCAATAAATACATGCAAATAAATATAATATAACATACTTACAAATTTATATAAGTACGTAATCTATATACATCACCTAATATATATACCTACTTACTTATATAAATCATTTTTGTTTTATTGCCATTCATAAAAGGTCCAGTCTCGCCAAAAAATGCAGTTACGGTAATTAACAAGATCGTCAACAAAATGGGCACGGCACGGTGGAAATGGCGGCATCGCATCGCTCAAAACTTCCGAAAAAATTGACGAATATTATGTAATTCGTATGAACTGGTATCACTCATTGAAAGTGTACCTACTTAAAAAGTCCTTGTGTATTGGACTGCGGAAGTAAATTAGGTAAGTAAGTAGACTAAAATGTGTTCATCTTCGTATAATGTCGGACATGTACAGTCATGAGTTATAATATCATGTACCCACTTTAGAACCCTGTCACACTATCATATTTGACATTTAATGAGACTTACGGTTTAATTTGTCAAAAAAGTTCATGTGACATGATATCAAAGTGTATACATATTAGAACTCGTGACCATACCTAATGATTTAGTGTATTCTACTTATTCCGACGCCCTGAAACTCACACATAACTGTCTGGTTAACCCACTGAAAAAGACAACATAACATAAGCTCAGGTCTATATCCCAATAAGGGTAGTCAGAGGTACATCCATCGCAAGATGACCTAAGTACCCACACCTCACCAAGCTTTCTGTTAGACTAATGTGATACGTGAAAAAACAGTGCCTCCAGAACCTATAACAGCTACGAGTACGAGTAAGTACTTCATCCGTTACTAGTGATTATGATAGTAAGTATATCATAATTATGGCGTGCTATATACGTACATTATGCATTTTTATTTCTACTGACACCAGGGTTAGTGAGGTTGGTATTTCACCTCACAACCCACACGATAGAAGATTTCTACTTATTTACTATAAATGTACTTACTATCGAAATCCACGTTGCCGAACCTTAGTGTCCGAACATCAACTAACTACATCCAAGTACCGGGTGAAAGTCCTCAGCGCTCCCCAATTGTCTGCCCATGTAGTTAATGCCATCAGAGGCAAACCTACAATATGTCTCCTCGATAAAAAATAAAGAATACTTATACATAATAAACCTACGTATGTAATAACAAACATTAATTGTGGTTATGAATGAATATTTCCCATTTAAAATCAGTCTACTGTAATAATACCTGATAAAATGAGGCTTTTGGTACAAAATGTGTATTTTATCAATTTGCGTCGTATTTCCAATACCCACGAACAATAGACATAAAAGATGAGCTACACGCAATCAGGTCAACGTTACGGTTGTTATTGTTTACTTTTTCCCTGCGGATTATTAATACCATGTTATCGAAAATAAACTTATTAAAATGGAATGACATCGAATATACCGCTTTGGACTCAGTGGAGTGCAGAGCCTAATGGATGATCAGCGACACGCGGCTAACAACTAAGCTACACTCCTTAGCACATCGTCGAAAAGTCGCCAGTATGTCGGTATTCTACAGA
Source organism: Pectinophora gossypiella (assembly GCF_024362695.1). NCBI lineage: Eukaryota > Metazoa > Arthropoda > Insecta > Lepidoptera > Gelechiidae > Pectinophora > Pectinophora gossypiella. The sequence goes on along the minus strand of NC_065407.1, from coordinate 7,753,924 downwards.
CTGTACTTCGGGGAGTGTGTCCGCGATCTACACGAGCTCATTCCACCATCCCCCTTTTACCTTCGGACTTCCAGACATACGGCCGGATTCCATCCCTAATTGGTGGATATCCCAACTATTCGCACAAAGCGCTTCGCATCGTCCTTCATTATGCGCACTGCTAAGGAGTGGAATTATCTGCCGTCTTCTGTATTTCCGAATAATAACCCGAGGCCAGAGTGAACAGGCCCCTTCTGGGGAGTGTTTATTCCAAGCCAAAGATAGAGATCTTAGGCCTCGTCAATGCCCTCGGGCAAGTCTGGGGCCAAAAGCAAACCCATCATAGGTGAAAAAAAAAATATGATTCCGGTAATAAGTAAATTAAGTGGAATCCATTTAAGTATAAGAGTTCCGCACTGAAATAAGTTGTTTATTCCGCATACCCACGATCTCCACCCCATTGTTATAAAACGTTCCTCTAGGTCTAGCTATTCGCCCGCGACTTTGTCTGCACAAAGTTTAAGTAGGACGTACTACTGCCTATCCTAAATGTTGTCCCTAGAAAGTAGAAAGTTCATCTCTGGGTTCAAATTTACTTATACCAATTTTTATCCAAATCAGTCCAGCATTTCGGGCATAAAAAAGTATCTACAGTCCATAATAATTAAAATGGACAGATAAACAGTCTAAATTTCGCTTCTAGTATATGTGAGTAACAGTGCCGGATTAAAGTGTTTTTGATATCCTAAGATTCCATTTTTTTGGCGCCCCGCATAAAACCAGGGCGGATGCCCTGCGACCAATGCCGAAGTAAGTGTTTTTTTACTCTCAGCAGCCGGCAATCTGACAGTAGGATCGAAAACTACTCTTGTGGTATTACGACATTTTTTGCAAAGATTAATTTGCACTTTGTTAAGAGAAAAGAACTACTTACCCGAGTTATGGACTTGGAGTCGGTGCTCCCCAGGATGTGATGCCCTAAACAATTGCTTATTTTGCTTATAAATGTGGTATAATTCGGGACTGGTGAGTAAAGTATCTGATTATTAGGTACGAATTTTAAACGTAAACATGTGATGTTTGTTGCTAAAGCAGCCTATTGCTTTGTTTTTCTATAAATTGGAAACGAGCAAATAACAAAATGCTTTTCTCCTTCCGTGGGGAGCGTCCTTGATTTTTGAAGTGTAAGGTATTAAATTCTTTCATGAAAACATTGAGGACTTACTTGCCTATTATTCAGAATGAAACACGCTTCTTTTATTTCGCTTTATTTTTTTAATCATTTGGGGACTGTGGGTGGGGAAAAGGCGCTTTTTCGGATTTTCCGAAACAAGAATTTAATTACAGGCCAGTGTGGTTTGTGGTATTCGGTCCGCTGTCAATGAAAAGAATGTGTGAAAGCATAATAATGCAAAATGAAAGCTCACATAATATGTATCCCTACCTACTCAATAGACTCGAACATAACATAACATAAGCTTATAACTATATCCCAATTGGGGTAGTTAGAGTACATTAATCGCAAGATGAACTAAGTTAAGAACCCACACCTCACCGAGCTTATTGTTAGACCAACGTGATAGGTGGTGAATGGTGAACCGTATCGCCGTACGAGTATATGATGGTCGAGCCAACTGTGTTAGTGAAAACTGCACTTGAAATAAATGCAAGGATAAATGCTTTGAGCATTTGAGAAGTAACCACATTTACTGCACTGGACTAGCTGTGCCTAATTTGGGTAAATTGAAGTACTACTTAGTTAAATATTTATTTCTTAATAAGTACTTAATACCTGAGAAATCATAGCTACCTACATACACGTGTACTTAGACGGGGTCTGTGTTAAAATGTAAGTATTCTACTTGTTATCCTAAACATGCCATGAAACTCTACAGAAAATGGATGACAGACATCATAATATTCTCACGTTAAATAAATTATGGTCGGTCGCTCTATTTGGGGTGAGCGGATTACTTAAAACTTTTTTCAAAACTGCATAGGTACTCCACCACGCTGCTCGTTTTTTAACAACCTACTTACGTCCGGCAATCTCGTGCGCGACCCTCCTGCGGGGCGACAGACGGTGGCGGGGACGGGGTAGCTAAGATGTCAGCGGGTAGCAGGTGGTGTAGCGGGGAAGGGAAACGCGTGCATCTGCGCGTCAAGTACGGCAGTCTCGGCCGCGCAGCCGAAGCGGCAACACGTGCTTGATAATCTGTACTACTTTGAGGGCGACGCACACGAGATTAATATCTGAGGATGAGTGAGGCGATCTCAAGACAACTTAAGGAGGTTGTACATAAATAATTAATGAGCAAAACACGGAGAAATCAAAGAGAAGTGACGAAGAATATCAAACGGAGAGTGAAAATGAAAGCGATATGGAAATTGATCTATACTTATAATAAATCTGTAGAGAGGTCAATTCTGTACATTAAATATTTTTTCAAAATAACTATCAGGGGGTGATAAGTGGTCGATACTGATGCCAAAAATGCAATCAGTAAAATTTTTGTCTGTCTGTCTGTCTGTCTGTCTGTCTGTCTGTCTGTATGTTCCTTATAGAAACAAAAACTACTGGACGGATTTTAATGAAACTTGGTACAATTATTCTTCACACTCCTGGACAGGTCATAGTATACTTTTCATCACGCTACAATCAATAGGAGCAGAGTAGTGAAGGGAAATCCTTTTGTATGAAAAATCTAAACCACTCAAGTTAGATGTTTGAAATTTGTCATGCAGGTACCTTAAATACCGTAGAGGTACACTAAGAAAGGAATTCCCGAAATACCCACGGGACTGGAATTAGCGGGAAAATCCTTTTGTATGAAAAATCTAAACCACTCAAGTTAGACGTTTGAAATTTGGCATGCAGATACCTTAGGTACCGTAGAGGTGCACTAAGAAAGGACTTCCCGAAATTCCCACGAGAACGGGAATTAGCGGGAAAATCCTTTTGTATGAAAAATCTAAACCACTCAAGTTAGACGTTTGAAATTTGTCATGCAGGTACCTTAGGTACCGTAGAGGTGCATTAAGAAAGGAATTCCCGAAATTCTTACGGGAACGGGAATTAGCGGGAAAATCCTTTTGTATGAAAAATCTAAACCACTCAAGTTAGACGTTTGAAATTTGTCATGCAGGTACCTTAAATACCGTAGAGATGTACTAAGAAAGGAATTTCCGAAATTCCTACGGGAACGGGAATTAGCGGGAAAATCCTTTTGTATGAAAAATCTAAACCACTCAAGTTAGACGTTTGAAATTTGTCATTCAGGTACCTTAGATACCATAGAGGTGTACTAAGAAAGGAATTCCCGAAATTCCACGAGAACGGGAATTAGCGGGAAAATCCTTTTGTATGAAAAATCTAAACCACTCAAGTTAGACGTTTGAAATTTGTCATGCAGGTACCTTAGGTACCGTGGAGGTGCACTAAGAAAGGAATTCCCGCAATTCCCACGGGAACGGGAATTAACGGGAAAATCCTTTTGTATGAAAAATCTAAACCATTCAAGTTAGATGTTTGAAATTTGGCTCGCAGGTACCTTAGATACCGTAGAGGTGCACTAAGAAAGGAATTCCTGAAATTCCCACGGGAACGGGAATTAGCGGGAAAATCGTTTTGTATGAAAAATCTAAACCACTCAAGTTAGACGTTTGAAATTTGGCATGCAGATACCTTAGGTACCGTAGAGGTGCATTAAGAAAGAAATTCCCGAAATTCCCACGAGAACGGGAATTAGCGGGAAAATCCTTTTGTATGAAAAATCTAAACCATTCAAATTAGATATTTGAAATTTGTTATGCAGGTACCTTAGATACTGTAGAGGCGTACTAAGAAAGGAATTTCCGAAATTCCCACGGGAACGGGAATTAGCGGGAAAATCCTTTTGTATGAAAAATCTAAACCACTCAAGTTAGACGTTTGAAATTTGTCATGCAGGTACCCTAGGTACCGTGGAGGTGCACTAAGAAAGGAATTCCCGAAATTCCCACGGGAACGGGAATTAACGGGAAAATCCTTTTGTATGAAAAATCTAAACCACTCAAGTTAGACGTTTGAAATTTGGCATGCAGGTACTTTAGTAAACTTAAAGCTTAGTTGCAACAGAATATTGCAAAATTCCCACGGAAACGGCAGTTTGCGGGAAAAAAACATTTGTATGAAAAAATCGAAACCGCGTAAGATAGATGTTTTCAATTCAATTCAATTAAATTATTTATTGCATTCCATGTAGTACAATGGGGTGTTACATAGGCATAGGAACTAAAACATGGACCCTGTAGGGCACAGCAACGTCGAAGGGAAGAGAGGAAGTGTGTATTAAAATTAAAACTCAATGAACAATCAATTTAAAAAAAAATCAATTCAATCAATTGATTCAATCTAGCATGCATGCATACCTTAGTAAATATAAAGTTTATTTTTGGCTGTATTTTGAAAAATGGGAGTTATTGGGAAAAAAATTGTATGAAAAAATCTAAACTGCATAAGTATGCACTCCCACACACACAAAGATCTCTCTCTTATATAAGACGCCACGCGGACGAAGTCGCGGGCAAAAGCTAGTTTATAATAAAACAATCTATTAATATTTTAGTTTTCCTAATAATTGGTCGTCAAGCATAATAATAAAAATAAAATAAAATAGTTCTATCTTTTTATTCACTCCTACATATATTACGTCACATCACAAGTAAGTACAACTTATTGCAAGATTTATCCTGGCACACTTCTCTACGTGTGCAGCCGTGTTCTAGAATGTCAAGATGATGACGCGCTACCCCGTCCCCGCCACCGTCTGTCGCCCCGCAGGAGGGTCGCGCACGAGATTGCCGGACTCGCTTTAAACTTAAGCACAGGTGTGTCATTATTTAATACAGCAGACATAGTAAATTAAATTTTGTACCCTTCGCAGTGGAAACGATTGGTTGTTGGGATACTGAAGATAAGTAATTGGACAGGGACAGGATGGACATGGGTTGCGATCCTCATTCCGGGTCCAGTGGTTGACGTTGGCTATAGCAATCCAGCGGGGCAACTTATCGAGCGCTAAGGGAACCTGTGCGCGGGAGTCACAAGTCAGGAGGATATTTTTTTTTTCTAAGTCTTATTGTAATTTTGTGGTATTTTTTGATATTTTCAATTTTAGTTACGATAATCGAACTTTCGAGACTAAAATTGTTAAAAAAGAACTACAGACCGAAGTTAGTTTTTATTAGTAACAATTTTTCGCGGATCGGTCGCGTGATTCGTTCAATTAATTTTAGGTACTTATTTACATACTTTTAGGAAAAGAACAGGAAAATACCCGTATATTTATAATTTTTATTAACTGTAAGTAATTCTTAAAATTGTATAATACCCCGTACTTACCTATCAAATAAATAGGTCATTATAATTGTTAATATCTAGTTCTTGTATCCAGTTTATTATTATTTTTGTTGACGTGACGTATTGTAGACTTGCCGCAGATCGTATTAACTACTTGGCCGGACAAATGGGGAGCGCTGAGGGATCTCACACGGTAGTTTATTAATAGGTAAGTACTACAACTATTTCGGTGTTAGAGTAAAAAGTAAAAATAACGAGCATGTTATCTTATCGCGGGTGCATATTGATTCTGAAACAACTATCGCACAGCAGGATCTAGGCGATCATGTTCTACACTTTGATAGCGTATCAGTCTGCAAGCTACGATCCATCAAACGTATCTAAGTACCGAATTCTGGAAGAAAATGTCCGTTATTACTTGCAGAGGTGCCCTTTTCAAGGTTCCTTGAAAGTTTCTAAACATTCTACATTCCTGCTAAATATTACTTAAATCTTACTGTTTAATTGAAATCCGCCTATTATAATTGTTCAATTGATCTATTCAGCAACGGTTTACCTACCTTAATTACTATTTACATAAATAAATTGAATATTTACCAGGAATGCAGAACTCGACAAGAGAGAATGTAAAATCTATTGTTTCTGGAAGCGCGACAGATAATGATGATGAGAGGTTAAATAATCTTCTCTCGTAGTTAGCAGGTTTACTTTAATTATTTTTTGACACTAAAGTAATTTACTTTTCTTTTGAAGAACTTACTCAGACTAATATTTTCCTGAGATTTACTTAGGTACTTCTGCTACTAAAGTAGCGGACGGAAAATTGGCCTAGGTAAGCAACTTCTAGTCTACATCATTCCATCCATCTTGGGATGGTACCAAGAAGTCTTCTGATAATTTGTTGCTCTACACAGAATACCCTGATAAGTATAAAGGCTCTATCTAATCACTAATAAGAAGTACATTGGATGGTCTTAAATCATGTAACAGTACTTATATTAAGTATATCAAGTCAATTAAAACCTTATCCGTGAGCAAACAATTATCTTCGCTGTTTGTTGAATCGCTCCCAAAACCATCTTCAGTCTAATTGAAAACAAACATGGGCTACGAAATAGGTATATGGTAGCTTAACTAACATAATATATTTTTCAGTAGCTAAGCTCCTCTCTAGATCTCAGTATTTATTTAGGTTTGACTACGTTACACAACGTATTCAAACCCTATAAGTAATCTTTAATACATAAAGTATAATAATAATATCAGATGATTCAAACAGCGTTTCTGTGACAGCTTTTAAAATGGCTGTAAAGTCCAATGCGAGAGCGACAGTAGCGGCCGCACGACTGGCATTGTAGTAGAAGGCCTGTGTAATAATAATATATATTACATCATGTATATTTATATTTCCCTCAGTCTCACTACGCCCCCTGGGACCAATTGGAGCGGTTAGGGGAACATACTCCAGGCCACCAATCTGCCTAATGAGCACCTAGCCTTTTAGCCAATGACTAAACGCGCTAGTAACTAAACATGCTCTAGAAGTAAGGAGGAGCACAAAATGAAAGCTACTAAACGTTCTGTCCGCACTCGAGATTGTATAAACGCATAAACATAATATAAACATACAACTTATACCTATACGTCCCACGTCTGACCCACAGACTTATACCCTGTCAATTAGAAAGGCAATTAAAGCAGCAGCATTAAAACTTTGTTGATGATGAAATTACAGTTAAAGTCCCTGAGTTTTGGGTTTTCCGGACTTAATTAGAATAGCACGTAATAATAGGCCTTACACTTAATACTTGCACGAACTGATTCCATCTGCAACTTTCCACCATCGGATGACACGCGATTCCATCCTTATGTTCCTCCTTCAATTATTGAATTGCTAAAGAATGGAAATCTTCCTGCGCCATTGTTCTCCGATAGGTACATATAATTTGGGGATTTTCAAGGCAAGAGTGAATAGGTACTATTTGATTTTGTGCGTTTCATCTTATACCACATCGCTATAGACCAACCTAGATCGCGGTCAAACGCATTCAAATCTTTTAATGATAAATAAATAAAAACAACAACACATAAACCAGGACAGTACAATTCTGAAATTCTGACAATTGTCATGAAACGAAATGTAACGAAAAAATTACCATTAAGTTATGTGCTTATGTATATATCCCGAGGACAAATTATGGGTTTAATAATCTTATATTAAATATAATGGTGACAAATAGCGATGATACGGTCATCGAAGGTTGTTTTAGGATAAGTTTGGGTTACCGTAATATACAATGTAAAGTCGTTTATTACCGTGGGAGTAAATATATATCCGCCCTTGTGGAGGAGTACGGCAGATACAGATTCATTCGTGAAGAGTACGCGCGCGGCTGTGGCCGCGTCAACGATATCAGCGACTCTACGCGAACGAAGTGATAGATAGATACAAACTTTCCACCGATTCAGGTAAGTTTTATTCATATACTGTATACCTTCTAATAGGTACCTTATCCTTCTAAAAGCTATCTGAGAACACTATTAAATTATGTTTACATAGAAGTCTTAACAAAGAGGAATTGAATTTGCATATTTACTGCAGGATAGAGTCGATTTATGATAATCAGAAATTGCAACTTGCATTGTATGCTTAGGAGGCAATCTGGCAACGCAGATTTGCTTTTGTTAGGTTAAGTATAGAGATATTATTTACTTAAACAAAAAAGAAATATCGCTGCGTTTGTGATACCTATATTAAGTTTAAGATTCATCTTTATTGTTATTTTTACAGAGGGTATCTTAAAAAATGTATTAGAAGTTTTTTGAAGTGGCTTCGACCTACCAATGACCTATCACTATTTATCCTCTATTATTTATACCTTTTATTTACTTATCCAGTTCACCTGCTGACGCAGTAGGCATGTTTTCCCCATACCTCTTATCTAACTTTCTGTAAATATGAAAAAGTTTATTGATTAGCTATATATGATTAGTATAATATAACCTACCTATTTCAAACATAATAAAAATAAAAAGTTTCCTTATTTTTAATAAGTAATCGAAAACTTTGTCTATAAAAATAACAATTTCCGGAATAACCTGTTGCCTGGGTTGTGAATTTCTACCTAAAGCTTGATACCCACAGAGCTGGAAAATTGGACAAGCGAGCATTATTTTTGTATGAAATTGCTAAGAAAATCCGCCGGCACGCTTTTCCGGTTCTGCGTGCATCAAGAATGGAGATGTGCCGTTAAAATTAAAAGCCGTAAAAGTAACGTAACAAGAGCTTTGTTACCTAGCATTTAGGAAGATAGGATCAGAGTACAAGAAAAACGTTTAGAAAAAAAAACTATTAAAGAGTTTTAACAACAGGAACATTCCCAGTTTGGGAAGATTCTCGAGAACGACACATCACTGATAAAGAACATGTATTCATAATTATCAATAGCCATTAATAGGTATACTTACTCAGGTACTTTAGGTATCACGATGAGGGTTATGGTTTCCATATGAAGAATATTTTCTTAATTTCCCTTCCGGCTCCGGTGTCGCTTCGTTACCGTCGGCAAATATATTATGTCGGTCAGTAAATATTTTATGAGATCATGAATATGTGGCGTGGGTGTGTGTCATACCTACACTGACAGCTTTGATTAATGCAAAATATGTCAAAGCATTACGATAACATTTTTTCATCATTTTTAATGTGGTTTTTTGTTATTAATAAACTGATGGACACTTAAGAATAAAACTTCTATACTTACCTACTAAAAAATTCAAAATCAAAATTATTTATAATAAATAAAATTTATTATTATAAATATAATATATTATATTTATATTATTTTATAATTATTTATATTCATCATCATCATCACCAGCCCATTAACGTCCCCACTGCTGGGGCACGGGCCTTCCCTATGGATGGATAGGGAGATCGGGCCTTAAACCATCACGCGGGCCCAGTGCGGATTGATGGTTATTAACGACTGCTAATGCAGCCGGGACCAACGGCTTAACGTGCCTTCCGAAACACGGAGGAGCTCGAGATGAAAACGTTTTTTTTTTTTGTGGTCACCCATCCAATGACCGGCCTTTGCGAAAGTTGCTTTACTTCAACAATCGCAGACCGAGCGCATTAACCGCTGCGCCACCGAGCTCCTCAATTATATCGAGCTCCATAATTATTTATATTATTTTTAATAAATTATTATTTTTTTAAGAAACGTAATGACTACATTTCCTTTGCTACTATGTATAGCTCGTGTATGAGTTTTTTTTTTCTATGGTAAGCTGGTAGTTAAAACAATAAGGTTTGTACGAATGTACTTACCTGACCGAGTTACCTAATTACTTGCTAACTTTCATTGGTATCAAAAGAATATGGATCTAGGTAACACTTGCAATATTATCCGTTATATTTCATGAATACTTACAAGCTTTCATCATCATATCGGTTAGAAACTTTTGTGCGTAGGTACTAAATAATTTCCGTTTATTTATGGTAAAAAGTAAGTACTACAATTCCACAAAGTAATGTTGATGAAAAGTGCCTATAACTTTAAATGAAACAGGAGGCAAAGTTCACATTTATAAACTTTATAATTCGGTAACATAACATAAGCTCACGACTATATCCCAAATGGGGTAGCCAGAGTACTAACACAACTAAGTACTAACACCTTACCGAGATTTATGTTAGACAAAAGTGCCAAATGTGTTAGGTACCTACCTATTCTTCTATTGTGTGGGTTGTGAGGTGGTTTACCATCCTCATCAACCCTGGTGTCAGGGTTACTGTCGAGCCGCCAAAGGCCCCTAACATGACTCATGTAACGGGTACGCACTTACATCAGTAAGTAGTAACCGGAACCAACGGTTTAACGTGATGGTGCTGTAATGTCTTAACAAAACTAGGGATCAGAAAGTGATTTTAGTGAAATGTCCCCACCGGGATTCGAACCCAGGACCTCCGGATCGTGAGCCCAACGCTCAACCACTGTACCACGGAGGCCGTTACCTACCTACCTATTTAATCACTATAGGTACAAATACCAAAGACATTTAACCTAGATATACTTAGTTACTTATTGCAAATATGGTGTAGTGGTGTACACCTAACAACCAAGAAACCAAGAAATTAAAAACTTTAACCATCGGTGTGTGAACTGATGTAATTTGTGGCGCCCCCAGATTGAAGTTCAGAAACGTGAGTCCCGATGAAATTTTCCTATTTACAATCCAGTCAATTCGGCTCCATTTATCGTTGTTATGGGCTTCGTTAGCTTTGGCTATTATTCAAATCAAAGGGTGACGGTGTGCGGGCCCCTGACATCCCATTAGCGATCCAATTAAATGTCCCTTTATGTAACGGACAGGCTAACCACATCTTTTTCGTATTTTGGAGAGTTTATAAATTGAGCTGCATAGTTTACGACTTGACTTTGAACAGGGGTGGTTCTATACAGCGTTGCCTTCTTTAACCTTCTAATTTCATGGATAACAGACAAATGATGAAATAGATGTTAAATATATAATTATGCAACTTTTATCTTTGTTTTTGTCTATAAATGATGACCTTTGCCATTACATTATACCCAGTCCAGGCACAACACATCTCCTATCCATTATTATTCTGATCAAAATAAAGACAAGCGATATAGGTAGCAACATAATCGGGTATTTGGCTGGATCAAAGATAAATTATAAAAAGCTAATCTAGAAATAGAAGCCAGTCTTAGATGATAAAAAAAACAATCTCATTTTACTTTTAGACTTATTTTCGAATTTTATTTATAAATTAAGTATCAATAAGCACGACAATTGACCGCTTCTATTGATGACGTCACAGGGCAGTTTTTCCATCAATTTCCTTACTCCTTACTCCAAAGAAAACTTCCGTTTTGACGTTTCGTAAAACGTATCCCATTTGACTGGGTTGTCAAGTAGCCTATTAGCCTATTCTATACATAATCTCCAAATATCAAGCAACAATTGTTTTTATTTATGCCTCTTAAATTTTGAAAAGCATAAACATTTTCTTATTTTCGAATTTTATTTCGTTTGACCGTTTTTATTGATGACGTCACAGGACAGTATTTGCATACAAACTCCAAAGAAAACTTTTGTTTTGTCGTTTGGTATAAAGTTTCTCATTTGACTAGGTTGTCAGTAAGTAGCCTATTATTTTCGGAACGCATCACGAATTTGCCTGCGCATGCTACAATAAATAATAATAGGTCAAGTCGTCGTCGCCGTGTCGCTACAGCTGTCTCGGGTATCCTTAATTGCCTTCCTTTAAAGTTAATTTCGTTCCTCTATCTTCTGCGTAACATTGATTTGTTTCCTATTGTCCATGGTGTTCAATTACATACCTAAACATAAAAATAGTGTCATCAAGACTTGTTTGTTACTAAAAATAGGTTCGCATTTATTTGTACGATGTAGGCCGAGACGGAGCACGCTGACCTAGTTAGTAAATACCTGAATTATAGTATACAGCATCACGCCTGTATCCCCGGGGGGTACGCAGAGGTGTATATTAAGACTAACATAGGGCGTCCTCGTCCTATAAGACCCATGCAATAGAGGGCGAGCCTATTGCTACAAATACACACTTCACCGAGCTTTCTGTTAGACCAACTAGATGTATAATACAATTATAGGGACCTATGTACGTCCCTTCTCAATGCTTATAAGTCTCTTCAAACTCAACAGATGTTCTTGTTCTTAATGCAGAGCGAATTCTTCGGTCAAGTACAGGTCAAGTTTATAATTCCAATTTCGTCTGAACCAGAGCAGCAGGGTCTGCGCGATTGCCGTGCGTCGATATAATTCGCATCGAATAGGAGCGCGTGCCGCGAGGACCGTAGTCCATTTCTTTTTCATCTAAGTAAGTACGTAAAACACGGTAGCTGGCTTACACGTCATTACAAAATAGTACTTATAAGTAAGTACCTATAATCTCATAGCGAATTTTACGCCCATATCATTGTTATAACATTTATAACGTAGCGCAGAATTAACTGCATTTCATTTATTACGGTTGTATTGTTCTTCCGCGATAGCTTCCGGCAACTAAGGAGGTTTATTATCCTAATCAAATCAAACCTGTCGTTAAGGAAGATCATACCTATCACTAATTAAATTCCGAAGCTTTTCCGATTCCCTGACGTTCTTAATCTTTCATGCCTACTAAAAAAATAAGATTTATAGAATCACTTCTATTAAGAAAATTCCAATTTAGTTATAAGTATAGGTACACTTGATTAGTAGATTTTTGGGGGATGATAATATAGGCATATAAAGAGGAAAGTTATGAATGTGGATGGATATAGGGGTAGGGGAGGACCCAATGTTGATGGATTGTGTAAAGAAGGAGATGTGTGTGAAAGTGTGAGTACTACGGTGACGAGTGACAGAAATGAATGGAAGAGGAATACATGTTGTGCCGATCCCATCTAGAGTGGAATAAGGACAGAAGGATGATGAGGGATGATATTTGAAACTGTTTTTATCATGAATTCAGATTTTGTAGCTATCCATCTTACATTTTTAAATGTACATTACACAAACTCTAAATCGATATATATTATATTATTATACTAAGTACTTTATGCAATTGCCTTTTAAAAAAAACTCACTATATGAGTTGGCCGGTTTTAAGTACTTAGTTCCTTTACACGAGTCTGGCTACTTAATAACTCGCATTTAACTGGGATAGCAACTACATAACTTTAGAAACATCCGTCAAACCACAGCTTGGGCAACTATGTGAGTTTCTTAAGTAAATAGCTCCTTCCGTGTTCGGAAGTTAGCTACAAGGGTGTACCTTCAACTCAAAACTTGATCTGAAATAGAGCCTAAAACAGTATTAAAAATAATATATATATACTTATAAGTAAGTATTGTTATATTTTGTTCACAGAATAAGTTAAATTAGAAGGAAGAAAAAGAGAAGAGTAGGTACATTTCGTGGTCGAAGGCCACATGCGGCCATGAGTACCACACCCTCACCGAAGAGCTCGCTGGCTAAACTAGTTCTATATCCCAAAGTTAAACCTTTCAAAGTCATGGTCCTCGGACAATCTGGCGTGGGGAAATCTGGTAAGGGTGTTTTTGTTTTTTTTGCAAGTACGGTAAGCTACGGCTAAGTAGCCATGCCTCCGTGGTCTAGTGGTAAGAGCGTTAGGCTCACGATCTGGAGGTCCGGGTTCGATTCCCGATGGGGACATTGTCGAAATCACTTTGTGAGACTGTCCTTTGTTTGGCCTGAATCACCTGATTGTCCGAAAAAGTAAGATGATTCCGTGCTTCGGAGGGCACGTTAAGCCGTTGGTCCCGGCTATTAGCCGTAAAAAACACCTCCACCAACCCGCAGTGGAGCAGCGTGGTGGAGTATGCTCCATACCCCCTCCAGCTGATTGAGGGGAGGCCTGTGCCCAGCAGTGGGACGTATATAGGCAGTTTTTAAATACCCATGCTTAGGGAAAATTCACAACTCTCTCACTCTAACTCTTTCTGGTAGGGGAGCTTACATAATTATATATTACACCTCCCCTCGGAATCCATTTAGGTACTGTAAACATATATTCATTAAGTGAGTAGATACCCAGTATGTATTCCCAATCCGTTGACGTAATTTCGAAATATATTGCGGCTATAAGAAATAAATTACCATACCTACATTATACATGAGATAACTTTCATAATTCAACGTTTTCAAGTTTATGCCAACTCCATACATTTCGTAATGACGTTGTATAAACGGGAGAGCGTTATTTTCGATAAAGGTTTCTATCAGAATACCATCGCACAGTACTTTTGTATCAAATTAATCAAGAAAAGAAGCTTTTTTATTTGCTTACAATAAAACCGATGGAGTAAAATACTTTTACGAGTCATTTCGGTTCATTTAATTCTTCAGGATATAAAAGTGGTGGGTGTTCCTTTCCGTCTTTGACCGCCATTTCCCGGTATTTATTTATAAATAAAGTTTATGACGAATTTTACTATTCAGATGCCAGCGTTAAACTGTATCTTCCTATTCGTAATTAATTAGGTACTAAAGTTGAACTTGGTATTTCCAAAAAAGTCCAAAAATAAAATAAAATATATTTACTGCGTAATATTTCCAGTATAATTTTAGTTAGAGCAGGATTTATGGCGGACCGAAAATAGAGGTCCATGTCGAGGAATTTGACAAATTGTAGATTGGTGTGAATTATTGCAGCTCTTGTGGTGAGATTCATTACGAGGCGGTTCATCGGCGAATACGACCCCAACCTCGAGAAGATATACGCTTTCCAAACAGTCATAGACAACGAAATGGTTTATTTTGAAATATTGGATTCAGCGGGAGACCCTCGGGTAAGTACCTATTTACCTGACAACTGTTTCTATTTTATCAATCAATAATACTTTATTGCACAACGACATTTACAAAGGACATAAACATACGAATAAAAACATAAGCACAATAGGCGGCCTTATTGCTAAACAGCAATTTCTGCCAGGCAACCTTAGGGTGAAAGTAGTTTATGCATTGGAGCACGGGCTGGTGCAATAAACATATGATACCAACATAACTAAAATAATAATAATAATTAAAAACCTCAAATAAAAAATATATATAAATATACACACTTATACATATATATATGTATATTTTATTTTCAATATTATTTGTTCGAGCAAAGAGAGTTTTGTGAACATAGAGTGGGTAGGAGTTTGCAACTGTAGATGTAATACATAAGCAGGTATATATATATCAGGTTACATGTAATAAAAAATCATATATTTCGGATTGTACAATATCTACCTACATATAACAACCGGTTAAACTTATTAATATTTCAAATACTTACCCTGGAGCCATTATTATCAAACAAAACGTAAGGAAATCCTTTTCCATATTAAAATCCTAGTGAACAACATCAAAGGCTTTTTGAGTGTTTTTCGAAGATCCCGTAGCTACTTGGATGTTATTTGAGAAAAGTGACATAAGGGGCATGCGTCACTTGAGCACGCGCTGCGGGTATTGAATTCTGTGCCACCTGTACCATGAAGATTTCCGGTCTCAGTTAATAAACAAATCAAATACTTAATAGTGAGATTATCGTCCAGGTTTTGTCTGTCTTATCAGGTACTTATTTCCATTTCGGTGGATAAGAAAATGACTTGGGTGAATATCAAAATGTGGCGAACTTTCATATTATGTTTTCGTGAAAAATTGGGTTCCGACATGAAAAAGGATAGTTCTAGCTACGAGGTAAATTGTTCCTCGTTCCTTGTTCTTTTAATATGAAAGTTCGCCACCAAACTTGGCACATTTTGAATAATTAGGTGTCTGCTAAAACTATGGTCTTCTGGCTGTATCCCCGTAGGGGTAGGTAGAGGTGTGTAGTTCACCCACTTCTCGCCAGCTATGTTTAAGCCCCAGGTAATAGGGGGCGAGCCTATTTTTTGCATGAAGCTAGGTTGTGAGAAGCTGCAGTAGATTTAGGCGAATAAGACGTTCGTTATGTAAAAATTGACGATTCAAACTGTAACTTATCGTGCTTATCACACCTCACCTAGCATTATCCCGTTTCTCACAGGGTCCGCGTCCTGTTTTTTACAGAAGCGACTGCCTGTCTGACCTTCCAACCCGCGATGTGAAAACCAGCCCAATTCAGGTTAGGTTACATACCTCCGAACATGCATTTCACGGCAATGTGGGTTTGCCTTCATCGCTGAGCACGTGATAATCATTTATGTTTCAAAAATGAATTCGAAAACAAATTCGACAATCATTAGTTGGTATTTATTGCCATTAAACGGGCACAAATTCTGGAAAGCACGTGATATCAGAGTACGCGTGTACTTACTAATACTTAAATAAGTAAAAAATAATCCTAACATTATTTAGCTTCTTTCCATTCATCTAACTTTAATCTAAGTTAGTGAAACAGGAAATCGTTTTGTAAAAAGGTTGTACTATCCAACATCAAGGAAACGTAACGTAGTGGACCAAAAAAATTTGTGGTGGTCGGCCGTAGTTACCTACTTCCAAGTGGATTGATGTTCGTTTGTTCAGATGATTTGTCTCGTACTTAAGTCTAATGTTAGTTTTCTTGAATGTTATAAGTATTAAAAATATTATTTGTACATACTTAATACAAATTGTAAATATTTCAAATTAGGAGAGTGTGGTTTTGACGGATGCTTCAGAGCAATAAGGCAGCCCACTTGTATTGTTGCTAAATGTGTTTTGTTTGTGTGCAATAAAGTATATTTGATTTTGTTCGACTTACATACTTTTTGTTAGTAATAGTTTATACACTGGCCGGTAATGTAAATTCGACGGCAACACCCTTAGGTTGGGCCCTTATTTTTTTAAAAATCAAAATCAAATCAAATCATTTATTCGCATAGGATTCATGGTTTTGCGTGACTTATTGTAGATTTGCATTAACTAATTGGCCGGACAAATGGGGAGACTCTTGCCAGTTACAAAATTTAAGACAACAGACCTGACGGTGCCCAGTTGAGCCCGAACGTCTGCTCAGGATGTCGTCTGAGAGGATAATATTTGAAAGAATTAATAGCGATAAGCGCTGAATGAGAGAAATCGTCGACCACGCCAGCGGGGTCGGTATCGGGGTACTGAAGTGTTTGTTATAGCGAGCTGATTGGCCGCCTCTATGGCTAGAGTGATCGGGTCGTCGAGATCTAAGGTATATTAACATCCTTCATGAGTACGAATGTGACAGCAAAACCAAGGTTTTAAAAGTCCTAGTACAAGAACCTACTACCTACATATAGGTTGTCATCTATTATCTACCATGTACCTACTCAAATCGTCATTTGTTCGGATACCGCACTTTTCCCATCTTATTTAATGAACCTAAACACACAAACAGGATGATAAAACACAAACGGAGAAAATCGACATTAAATTGAAAAGGCCATAGGTACATATCACATCGGATATATAAATATACCGTGGAGGTCCAAAAATTTTCTTTAGGCCAAAATATTCGTTTTATAGAGAGGAAAAGACTGCAAATTAAACCTCATAACCTTAAAAGTGGGTCTTTTTAGGGATTGCCCTGGAGATGAGCTTTTTATGATCGATTATGTTTTTATTGCTCCGTAGGAAAGCGAATACGCAAATTTAGAGAGTAATATCCGCTGGGCGGAGGCGTTTATCCTGATGTATTCAGTAACGGACAAGTGCTCGTTCGACGAGTGCCATCGACTCAAGTTCCTCATAAACTACAACAAGCGAAGACGACGACTTGCATCCACTATGAAGGTTTGTACCGCAAAGTCTTTTTTTCTTATGCTCGACCAATGACGAAATGTCTTATAAAGACCACATTAATACACATCTACTTTCAATCACACCTGCGTCCAATCAATTGCCCTGTCTTTTGTTTATCAGAAATACCGCAATCCAATATTAACCCAAAAATAAAAATGGTATAATCCTCATCCCCCACCCACATCTCTAAGCAAATTCGTTTACTTCACTCGCAGTCATTAATGAATAAATGCTTATAATAAATAAGGCTAATTACAGTTGCCATGGCAACGCGCTCGTTACGGCTAGGTTTCAGTTACACGTCTGCGACTCGACCCTGGCGATCAGATTTCCACTAACAACAAACTGTAAGAAAAAAATCTACTTACTTACTTTGCTTCTTACTAAGTTTCACTCTGACGCCGACGCGCTTTACTAAAAGAAGTGTTCTCATAACTTTTTAAACTTAAGTAATCTTATCCTATCTGCGTACAATAAGTATGCAACAACAAAACAAAACTTGTGAATAAAGAGAGCCACTTTCCCTAAGTACTTACTTACTTAGAAAACTTTGTATTTGAAAAACATTACTTATGTAGATGGGCATTTCTACGGAAGGGTCTATTTTTTCTCAATTCGATGCCGAAATTGAAATTAGGCTTTTATGAATATTTTAATAACAAATATTGAACTATATTTCATCTTGAATCTAATGATGCAATTGGGACCAGATTTGGTGAAGTGGTTTATGAGAAAAGTTAATCACCGAATTGGGCAACCACCGAATTTAGAAAATGAAACATCGAATTGAGAAGCCGCTCAGCGAATTGAGAAAATGAATCACGGAATTGAGAAATAAGCTAGCGAATTTAGAAATGCTCGTTGACATGAGCACCCCATCCGTTGTCTGAAGCATCTGTTGTGATGAATACTGTGCCCTGATATATGAAAATTGTTCGTCCTTTGTGAAGGTGTTCCAACCACCAAGAACATTCCTGTAGAGCTTTTGTCGGTATTAGAAATTTCCGTGTTTTCTGGTGATGAGGAAGACAATTGGCTGCACGTTGAAGACGTCTGATATGTAATCTTCCTAGAGGGACCGTGAAAGATGCAAAGCTCATTTTGCCTACAAGACTTTTTCCTGTGTCCCAATTCCAGGTTCCTTGTTAAGTTGTCTATTTTGCTGTCCGGTAAAAAGGTTCTGTTTTTCTCAGTGTCCCATATTAGATTTCAGAGGGTTCAGAGATTTATTTCTGTTTATTTTCCATCCAAGCTTCTCCAGATAATTTACCACGTATAAGGTGTCTTCCTCTAACTAGTCTTTCTGTTGATTGGCTAAGAGAAAATTGTCGAGGTGTGGTGTTTGACGAGTTAAACTTCTTTAAGCAAGGGTTAACTCAAAAGGCGTGAATAACGAATCTGCTTTTATGCTAGTTCACCCAACCTCAAGCACTTGATTCCCTCAAGGATCTTGTTCCTTAGTCATGGAAGCGAAATCAAAATCTTCTACTTACATCTTTTTCAGGTAATAAATCCGGAGCTTCCCAGGTGAATGATTTCGTTGTATCCTCCTCAAAACATCCTTCGTGCGAACGACATCGTCTGAAGTATTATCGAGCCTCTTTAAGATGTTGGAGAGCATGTCCTTCATCTCACTAAAGTTCTGTTCTAATTTATCGACCCTGGACAATTTCTTTGACTTCGATGATGAGGACCGAACTGTAGATAGATCGTCTATATCTTCACTATCTGCTAGCTCCTTAAACGCATCCTTACGGCTTAAAAGCAGTGGTTTTAATTCAGCGAATGAAACCACTATCAGCTCATTTAGAAGGTGGGCCAATTATGAGACCTACACAAAAGGGCCTTCCCAGTATTTTAATTTCTAAAGCTAGGTCTTCTCCGGTAGGTCTTCTCCGGGAGGGATGTACATTCTGAGCAAAATGCTCTTGCAAGCTCGACTGTCGGGAGAGCGAATCTAATTTTGTTCAGAACAAGTGGGTACAAGTTTGGGCCTAAGAGGTCTTGTCTCGTGTGAGGAATGACTTTCCACTGGAGCCATCCCTCCGGCAAATACGTTCTGGCCAACTGCTTTATTCGCTCTAAATTTTGATTGAATTATTACATCTTATACTAATAATGTTCTCAGAATAATAATAACCTAACCCTCTCCCTAACCTACTCCTTCGGGGTAACAGGCGTGATGCCATTTGTTATGTAAACAATATCAAATCTCAATTCGGTGCAAGTAATTCTCAATTCGATGCCCCATTTTCCAGGGAATTGAGACCCATCGAATTGAGAAAATATCACATTTCATCAATTATCTAGTAAAGTTATCAATTAAATCAATTAATACAAAACATACAGTCAGATATCACCTAAATACTTAATTAATTTAGCACATATATTATTAAATACTTCATAAACAAAATTAATATCTTCCACCGACTTTAGAATTGACACTACCTCAAAAAAAAACGAACGATTTCGACCCTTCGAAAAACCCTCCTCTATGCAGCAGTCCGCCCATCCACACATCTTGGGCACTCGGGCGCACCTGGCTCTCCACGGGAACCGGGTAGTGATGATAGTACTGCGCGTAGTTAGTGAT
Source organism: Pectinophora gossypiella (assembly GCF_024362695.1). NCBI lineage: Eukaryota > Metazoa > Arthropoda > Insecta > Lepidoptera > Gelechiidae > Pectinophora > Pectinophora gossypiella. Next base: position 7,733,704 of record NC_065407.1, on the reverse strand, counting down.
GTAAGTTGACAAAACTTAATTTCACCGAATTGAGACACATGCTGGTTTCAAAATTAAAATATGTTATTGTACTAAAACTAAAGAGTTCACAATAAACACAATTACGTATTTAGCTTTATTAACTATCCCTTGTTCTGTGAACGTTGGAATTATGTTCTGGAAACTAGTATTTTAAAAGTTATGTAGCAATAACAAGTTAATTCTGGAATGGCTTCACGTCATTTTAAGCCAAATTCTGCCCGTTTTCAAACTTCGGGATTTTTTTTTGACGCTTTTATAAAACTTTACGGTCTTCTAAATTACTCTCCACCAAGCCAAGAGTCCTATAAATACGTGAGTATTTTTTCCAAGAACGTAATTAGATGCTACAGGTACTTTTTTCACTGGAATCACTCAATCGGCCCTTCCCGTAGAAATGCCCAGATAGAACATTGTATCATGCATTTTGTGTACATAGAACGTGATAAACCTTTCGTTTATTTTTTTGATAACATAACACATATTTCTCACGAATATATTCCAATAGGGTAACCAGAACTACATTCACCTCACCAAGCGAGTTTTTTTGATAATGATGTAAGTACCTATATGTTTTCATAGTGTAAACTTTTATTATAGGTACTTGCTGCTGCTCCTGAAGTTTTTATTGGTATACATGATTCGTAGAATAATTAATATAATAAGTAGGTATAATTAGAAACGGGTTTAAAATTTTGATGACTTGTAACTTTGACCTTTATTGAATTAGGTACTTAACTTACAGGGAAAATTTTGATTTGAATTTCTTTACCTGAATGTCTTACTATAAAAGTCAATATTTGAGATTTAACTTTCCTAAAGAAGTTAACTATATAATAGTTAGTTACTATGCAAAACGTTCTCCAACTCTATATTGTGTAAGTAAGTACTTACCTACTTTAAAGCAAAATTAATTTGATATAATTTCCTGGAAGAACAACATATTTTATGTAAGACTGAAGCCGTAGGCAGGAGATTTGGTTACTACGACGTTAAAAAATATTGGACGAGGCTTAGTTATGGCTAGTAGAGGAAATTACAGTGTGTTGGTGACGGTAATGTATATTTTATGGAACTCAAAGAACTAATATAGTGTCTAGAGAGACTACTAGTATAAAACGATTACAAATTGCTTTAGAAGTCACTTCATTCAGGAAAGCTTTGGATTCAAGAGATCAGATTCTTAGTTTAGGTACTTATTTACTTGTAGTAACTCATAGATTTTATACCATTTATGGACAATATTTATATTGTCCTCTCTAACATGGTTAACCATTGAATGGATGAATGGGCTATTACAACATAAGGGATGGCCAGTAGAGCTAACATGCGCAACGTATAAAAATTTGGTCACGGTCATTTTATCGATTCTGACGATATAATTATGTCATTTAGTCAATTGGTGCTAATATGTGAACCCAAATAATTCATGTCGTTCTGTCAAAGTACGAACAAAATCACGTGGCATGTATGTTAAGGACAAAAACAAACTTATCGATTTCGACAAAAATTGAATCGATTAATAATTTTATCACATTGTGCATGTTAGCCCTGCTGATCACCTGACACAATGCGGACTTCGTGTCAAAAGTCGCTGAAATTCGTATTCACATTAATTGTGGCTTTGACAATTGGGGATAGCGGGCGGGCATGAGTCTATGTATGTAATATTTCGTGAAAGCGTTGATACAGGAAACAATTAATGATAGTATCCTAGTGTTGCTTTTTCTTTTGTAAGTAATTTAGTACACATTTGATTGTTGATTTGAATTTGACAAATGATTCCAGGACAGCGTGTTGGAGACGCCAGTGGTGCTGGTGGGCAACAAAGTGGACCAGGCGGGGGACCGCATGGTCAGCACGGAGGAGGGCCAGCATCGCAGCAAAGAGATCGGCTGCGTGTGCTTCCATGAGATCTCTGTTAGAGAGAGCATCGACCAGGCTAGTATTTCTATTTGTAATAAAGTATTGGAGACGCCAAAGAGAAGTGGTTTTGGTGGGCAACAAGGTGGACCTGGAAGTCAAAGTTTTCAGCGTCAACTTTTTGGTAGTCGGGGATTTTTGTTTTTAATTAGCTAGAAATACGTTTAAGTGGCTTTGTAATAGACTACTCTGGGCGCCACCCCACTTGCGTCAGACAGAGTACTGCGGGGCGGAAGGCAAGAGGGAGACCACTGCCCTATTTTTCCCTAAAAAAGTAGCGTGGAGAATACTGCACCGACAAAAGCGTGGCTCTTAAATTGATGATGATCACGTTTAAGTCAAAACCCTTTTAATAAACAATAGCTTTCGCCTTCCTTTAATCGACGATTACTACAATGAATACCAGTATCCTAACTGCTTTTGAAATAAATAATATATATAATATAGCTAAGTACTTACTGAAAGCTTTTTCCGTTTCTGTACAATTTCATTCCGTCATACAAAGAAACGGAGATACAATATATTTTATTTTAGATAGGTACTTACATCGTTCCCGAATAAGTACTTATTACGATTTTTACTCGTTGAAGATAAATTTATATGAAACAAAACGCTGAAACCATGAAACACGAACAAACAACAAAGCTTTGTCTTTTACAATGTTGTCGACGGAATCATTCGTTTGTATACGATGATAACATATTTACAGTCAACTGCCTCGAAATAAAGTTACGAATGAATGTGAACCGAAAGAAAGCATCATTCTATTTACCTACGTATTTTTCAAGACTGTCTACCTGTGTTAACAAACAAAAAACCACACAAATCTGTCAGCTCGAAAAATATTAAAAACCTACTTTAATATCAATTGTATATTTAAAACGCGATGACAAAAACAAGGTACTTACTTAAAACAAATACGACACAAATATTATTTATCTACTTACTTTGATATTTTCCATTGAACAAATATTCGAGTCTGGTTGGCTCATGTATTGTACTCGTGTCCCAATAAATTACAATGAATTTTAGACAAAGCTTATGAAAATAATATTAAAATTTGCTTCCAAATAGCTATCTACTGTTTTTATTTCAAGTTACTTACGGTGAATTTGGAACAAAACAATGATACGAAGTTTACTTTCCCTATAGAATAACTATTGAACGACTTGTTCTTAGGCTAGACTATTGTACATATTTATAAGTACTTAGGTAGGTACCTATCTAATTCTTAATAGGTAAGTTCTTCAATAACTTTTCATATTTGGGACATCGGAGAAATTACTTAAAGCTTGACGGCAGGAAATTATAACAACAAAATAGTATGATTCTTTCCTCTGACAAATATGTAAGGTAATTTCAGTAAATATCCTTAAACTTAACAATACACAAGTACACATAATTGAAACTAAACATAAGGGTCAAATAAAAACGCTCCCTTTTACCATCTCTCGACGGAATGTGCCCATTACGCTCGCAGCGTTACGTTACCCCGTTGGATGGCGAGGGAAATATCGTGGCTGATTGTGCAAACTGACGTATCTGCAATATTTTGTTACGAAAAATTTTGTTTCATTGACAATAGCAAAAGGTGCAATCCAGGTTCGCCAAAAAATCAGATAAGTACGTCATTTAGCGACGTCAGCGACGATATGTTGCACGAAGTAATGGCCGGACCTTAGCCGCTTGCCCTCCTCGCTGATAAAGCGCTTCCCATTATTTCCTTTGTTAGTCTTATTAAGTATAGTTTACCTGTATAGTGACAGGAAAATTATTAGGTCAGACAGTAGTAGGTACAGTAACAAGATCTCAGTTTGCTTGACCCATACAAATCTTCCTGTTCTAGCCAATAATTCAAATATTATGTTACATTATCATAACATTACGTCTGCCTTTCGTATCAAATACACTACTTACTATCTCGTTGTTTTTACGCACAAAAATAACAAAAACTAGTAGGAACGGCCTCCACACGTCATGCGAAAGTGTTATTTTATTATAACCCGGATAATTGCATAGACAATTCCTTATTCGTATTGTAGAGCAGGGTAGTGTCAGACTTACGTAATTTGGGACTTAATTCATTATTATTTGAACTGATTATGTTTCCGTATGTTATTATTATTTTTAAGACTTATAAATATCTTCAACTTGGATACTTCTCTGAAGTCTTATGCTGGAAAAAAGTTACCTATTTACACATAACACATAATATACAGCCTATATACATCCCACTGCTGGGCACAGGTCTCCCGTCAGTCAACGGAGGAGTATTTTCCGCCACGCTGCTCCACTGCGGGTTGTCGGAGGTGTTTTTAAGGCAAATAGCCGATTCTATTCAATAATAGGTACTTACACGAAAATTAGATAAATGGTTTGAACGAAAATAACACACAAACAGCAACGTTAAATTTTATTACCCTAATGCGTTTGACCGATATCGATATACATATATGTATTATTATTTCAGTATGACATAACCTAGCCGCAGTTATGTTAATGTACCTACTATGGATTCAGTTGAAGCCGAAACTATGCGTAAAGTTCACGCTTACAATTCAAAGATTTACAAGTTAGCAGAATATATTTGATTTTGTCCTTTGGTATGCTGATCCATTATTAAGATATATCACGTGCTTACATACAAGACTTACGTGTTATGGACATCGAGATACAATAAGTATCTAAGAACTTTATACCATAATAGTAGAGTAGGTATGTGTAGAATTTACTTCGCACCACCTCTACAACGGAATGTTGTTTAGGATACCTACTATACTAAGTTACTGGTGGCTAGAAGCTTCATTACCGGGTAAGCCCTAAGCGCTTTCCATTTGTCCGATCAAGTAGTCAATAAAGTTAGAGGCAAATCTACAATAAGTCACGTAAAAAGAATAATAATAGCTTCCTTCTTCTAAAAACGACACGATATCTATGGACTATTGTGTTGTCTGATATAAATGAATAAATAAATAAAAATAAAAAAAATTGACACGGAATATGTTCAAATTTAGTCTAGAGTAGCTGCTAGTTATATAATGACGGAACGTTTCGGATGTGACCGGCCATGACAGAACGGGAACTTTCCTCTAACCCACTCGCACAACAAATTTCAAACGTTTTGCATTTAATAAGATATTCCGAGAGAATTGAGATTGCTGAATCCGTTAATTTAATTCACGCCACAGTTATCCTCAAGGAAAACATTTACACTTAATTACTGGGGTGTTTCTCGGTTTCACTTCACCTTTCACCGGCCTCTGGAGCGCGGCACGTACTCCCACAGATACACCCTACTTCTAATTAGTCAATTTATTTATTAAACAAATATATTTCTGTATCTTATATACCCTATCTTACTTTTGTATTACAACATAATATACATGTGTACGGCCCACGCGGGCCACGCCGCACTGTAAGTGTCTCCTGTCGTGGCGTGGTGGTGGCGATGGTGAAAACTTAAACTCCTTTTTGTTGTATGTCACTGTTTGTTTTATTGGGGTTTTCAGAAAAGTTACATTTAGTTTTTATTACAAATATGCGTGGTTTGTCACGCTCCGGTAGGGCAGTCAGTACTGTCATTTAAAAAAACTTATGTGTTACCACTTATTGTAGTACTTAATAAAATCTATTGCCAATTAATATTTTAATGTTTCCAACATGTGGCAGTGAAGTAGCACTGTACTCATATGCCTGTATGGGAATGATCGTCGTAAAGTAGTAAGTTCTGTGGCATTAGTAATTTTGCAGTGTTTTAAAAAATATCCCTATTGGTGGTGCATTTTTCAAAGTGCCTCTATTTATGCGTAATTTCGGTGGCGCAAATATTTGTTGCCAACACTTGAAAATAATGCGTATTACTAAGTATAAATCATCGAAATGATGATAACTTACTTAACAGCCTTCAAACGGGACTAGCCGTGGGCTGTTCGGACAAGCCTCCTCTCAATCAGCCGCATAGAGATAGAGCTTCCTTCACCAACCTGAGGGGCTAAAAAGGCCACATCAAAGCAATTCATCTAGAAAAGCAATATTGCTATTAATGCAAACAAATATCAAATAGCAATATTGCTTTTTTAGTTGAATTGTTTTGATGTGACCTTTTTAATCTCCCAGGTTGGAGGAGATGTTGGGGCTGGTGGCCGATGATGATAAACACGTAATAATTTGCAGGTGTGGGGCGTGTTCCGGGACGCGCGTCGGTTCTGGCGCGTGAGCAGCAAGTGGGCGCGCGGCCGGCGCGACCCTGATGTGCACCCGGCAGCCCTGGGACGACCGCTGGCCCGCGCCGCCTCCGACTCCTCGTCAGAGCCAGACCCAACACCCACCTCCCCTTACTGTAAGTATTGCTTTCATCATCATCAATCATCATCATCATCATCAGCCCATTAACGTCCCCACTGCTGGGGCACGGGCCTTCCCTATGGATGGATAGGGAGATCGGGCCTTAAACCATCACGCGGGCCCAGTGCGGATTGATGGTTATTAACGACTGAATGCAGCCGGGACCAACGCTTTGCTTTATAAAGGATAAATAAAAAATATGTAGGTTGCAATGCAACTCAGTGGAAGAACTGCCGTCTTTTCATAATCATTGATTAAAGAGCCATACTCATATCGGTGTAGCACTTTTTCTGCATACAAACTTTAATATTACAAATGCGCTAGACCGTTTTGGTTAAAATTGGCACATAGGTACCTTACTATGATAAGTATTTCATGTTTGATCCTGTCATTTCATTTTTATTTTGATCCTGGTATATACCTAGATCGAATAACAGGACAGAATGCACATATAATGTTTAATTGTACTCCTAGTGGACGAAGTCGCAGACAACAGCTAGTTGGATTGGGTCCACAGAATCTACCAATAAGAAATAACACTACAATCTTTCCACCATTCGGGAACTAACAATACAGGTATAATTAGTCGTGTCTGAGAACAAAGCTACGTAATTCCCTTTGTATTTCTTTTGTCTATTTAAATGAGAAAAAAAACCTCTTTTTTATGCTGGTCCTTAATGAACATGAAAAAAGGAGTTAGGTACTTACAAATTTTATTTCTACGTATAATTTCGTCCAACACGTGCTATTTCAAGCGGAAAAAGCAAAGTTACCTAACTGTATACTTGTAATGTTATTTTGCTTCGGGCAACCGTGCCCATAAAAACATAAAATAACAAAGTTCTGTGCTGAGCTTTTCTGTTTGTTTTCTTCATTTACACAACACCTTTTGGCGTTCATAATCCATCAATTTCTCTGATATCGAATCCATTACCTAATTTATAAGTGTTCATTTCATTTAGAATTTCTTAACTTTGTTCATCTACCTACCTACCAATACACAAGCGGTTGAGTTGGACGGGGTTCCTCAACCCGCTTTAAAAATTTAGACGCCTATTAGGTATGAGGCTTCAAAATGCGTTGACTAACTAACTAGCCACAGCTTCACCAGCCTGCTATTGAGTAACGTAGTAGGGTATTCTCCCTCCTCCACCGGTTGTTTAAAAAATAAATAAATAATAAACGTTTATCCGTTTAAACGTTTTGTAAGCAGTGATTTTACAAAAACACTCCGCCAAACTAAAAAAAAGGAGGCAAACGGAGGGTTTAGGGAGGCAGTACGTAGCAGTGGGATGTGTATAGGCTATTTATGATAAGTATGTCATTATAGGATACCTACGGTGCGTAACTAACCTAACTATCGAAACTAATAACTAACCTAACCTAGGTACAGACAGAGCACGTATTGAATGCTGTAAGTGTGGGACATACGGTACACACATAGGTAAGAGCGATGTACTGCCGTGTCTACCGGGTGAGCTGCAATATCCTACTACCCACAACATTATTTTTATTTTATTATGTTCTGTACTTTAATTGTTCTTGATGTATATAATGTTTTTGAACGTTGTATAAATTGATTGATGACAGGAAACCTAGCATCGAGACAAACCATTCCTGGTTTAGCGATGCTATGCGTCAAAACTGTATACCTACTCAAAGTTTATCAAATAAATAAAAAAAAAGGTACGGAGTAACTAATGTTTTGCACAAGTTAGTGTGTGTTGTCTCTTATCGTCACCGACGACGATCGAAATATTTAAGTACTGACTATAAAAATAACTAAGTAAGTAAACGATAGTCCTTTTATCGTCGATAATACATAGGAAAGTAACTGTCAGTCAGACAGTGCCCTGTAATTGTAGCAAATGAAATGTGCTAAGGGCGCGGCGGTATTAACGATAATACCTACCCTACTGTCACAACCCTATCATCGCAGTATAACTAATTCAATTACACTACAATACACTTACAGAAGCGTAACAGTTGCCAGTTTAATTAGGAGATGTGGTTGGCCCAAATAGGTAACCTACCTTTACCTAATTTACATTTGAGGTCGTGCCTTCAAAGGAGTTCGTAAAAGGAATTCTATAAATCTGTTCTCTTGAATTAATACAGAAAGGCAAAAAAAGTTTGTTTACTTGTTCCGTCACGTTCCACACGTTTCGTGAAGATAGCATGCATGGCGTCAATTTGTTGCAAACAAAACCAATAAAAACGTGGATGCTAAAAATAACAAGATATTCGCGTGCTCCGTGCATGCCGCATCATTACCGCCGCTAAAATTACTCAGTGACGAAATACAGTGACAGTCGACCTTCATTTTTATTGCCGTAAACACATTATTCACATTATTGTGTTTGTGAATCTCGACGTGTAACGTTCCAGTTGAATGGACTGTTACACAAATACGAGAATTATCAAAATTACGTTGGTAGGTACCTACATTATTGTAATATTTATATACTCTCGACTCATTTTTATCTAACGGAACTAAATTTAATATATACAAAAAACTAACATGACGTACCTAACCTATTGATAATTACTGCTACAATAAACTAAAAGTCAACCAAAGTTAGGTATAGTATAGGTAGGTACAGTCGTGAGTAATATAATGTACCCTCTTTAGGACTCTGTCGCACTAACATATTTGACATTTAGTGAAACTTACAGTTCAATTTGTCAAAAAAGTTAATGTGACATGGTACCAAAGTGTATTCATATTAATGCTCGTGACTGTACACCTAACTTCGGTTTATCATATAGGTAGGTAAGTACCTATGCGCTGTCAGAATTTTCTGTTTAATTACTATTACAGACATTGATGTATAATAATTATTTTACTATTTACAGAACGGATAAGGTCGATTTTTGATTTATTAATCAGAAAAATCCTGATGACATCATCAGAAGAATTTCCCGCACACCGACCTCTCTGTTCTGTTAGTATCTAGTACGCATAGAGATCGTTGGATCGTAGACACCTAGTTATTCATCATCATCATCAGCTCATTAACGTCCCCACTGCTGGGGCACGGGCCTTCCCTATGGATGGATAGGGAGATCGGGCCCTAAACCATCACGCGGGCCCAGTGCGGATTGATGGTTATTAACGACTGCTAATGCAGCCGGGACCAACGGCTTAACGTGCCTTCCGAAGCACGGAGGAGTTCGAGATGAAAACTTTTTTTTTGTGGTCACTCATCCTATGACCGGCCTTTGCGAAAGTTGCTTAACTTCAACAATCGCAGACCGAGCGCGTTTACCGCTGCGCCACGGAGCTCCTCCTAGTTTTTATAATTGCATAAATATATTTACTTAAAAGTAAAAATTGCCTACTTGTCATTGTAGGTAACAATAAAATATGAGATATAATAGTAGTTTATCATTTACTAAACGATAATTGTATTAAGATCAGTGTATTACAAGACCCGAAACACGGGCGGCTATGACTGAGCTTCGTGTGACGTCACATATCAAAAAATAAACAAAAACTATCTGTCAGGTTCCAAGTAATAGTACTGTTTGACAGTTTCTTTGTTTATTGAAATGTGACGTCACTGGGCACAATGTCACGTGACCAACCGTTTTCGCGGGAATTTTGAAATGAATGAAGATAAATATATGTTTATTTTCTGTTTTTAAAGCTTTTTCGTGAAAATAATATATTTTAAGAGGTATAAAATAAACTTTTGTAATTTTTAAAATTAAATACTTAATACTTAAACAGTCAAGTAGCCAATGATGTGGAAGAAATTTAATATACTTTTACAATTAACCCTAACTTTGATAGAGCTTGTACCTCAGATTCGTGACTAAACGGGAGGCGCTTGGATTAAGGATAGAATTTACATCTCAATTATGAGGCATGAAGACATTGCGTAAATTGAAAAATAATTTACTTAATTAATTTGTTATGGTAACCAAACAGAGAAAAATACATCTTCTTGACATTTACTATACTAAATAAATACAATAGGTATTTGGTGCGTTTTCCTGTTCTTATCAAAGTGGAATTTGTGAATCCGGTTTTTCAATCTGGGTCAGACAACTGAGACACATCTCTTTAAATCCTATATGGGATATCACGGGATGTATGGCTCTATCTACCCTTCAACCGAGTGAACTCATGAAAACTACACCACTATACGACCGCTTACCAAAAAACGAAAAGGAGTACTCTCGTTGTTGTCTTTCATAAGAAATGTTTTATAAGAGGTTTTTATATTGTGTTACTATCAAGCGAAATTGGACTCAAAAGAAAATCCATTTCATATTAAAAGCGATGTACGAACGTAATATAAGTAATTATCTTCTAATTCTATCATAAGAAATTTAGACTAAGATTTAATTATTTGCCTCTTTCAGTGAAAATATAACACGTGCAACTAATTAAGTCAAGTAAGCGACCGTGATTGTCTACTATATTGAACACATAACATAGCATCACGCCTGTATTTCCAAAGGGGGAGGCAGAGGTGTATAGAATATACACCCACTCCTCGCCAGCTATGTTTCAGTCCCATGTAATAGAAAGCGAGCCTATTTCCATTAACTAAGCACAAATCCTGGAAACCACGTGATATCAATTATCTGCCTACGTACCTGTATTGAAACGTAAACATTAATGTAAATGTTTACGTAAAAAGCGCGTAAGTCGTTTCCCTTAACACTGTCAAGGACAGAACGTCCACTGTTGACGGCGCGATCCCAAGTGTAACGAAATAATAGTCAATGACTGACGGTCAGTGTCCGTGAAAGTGTTAAAATCGAAATTTCCAAAAACACTACTAATTAATACAGAATGTATCTATACCTACTATCCCAAAGCCAGAACAGTTGTAAGCCCATGCAGTTGCCAATTAACAACATAACATAACATAACAAATACTTTATTGCACAAACAGGAAAAAACAAAATACAAAACAAAAGAGAAATAGAATGAGTACAATAGGCGGCCTTACACAACAACCGCAAACAACCAACACACCCCACTAACAACCAACAACATCCTACCGTATACCTATTATTTTCAGCCACTGTCGAAAGCACGGAACATTCATATTTTTAAAGCTTTATAATCGGCCCCTGGAAAGTGATTCTTCGCTAAAGCCTTTGAACCTTTCGAATTTCGGTAGGTACAGTAAAAATAAAATTTTTAACAAAAAAAAAACCGACTTCAAACGCAAAACTAAAAAGCAATAAATAAATTTACTTCGCACAAAGTAATTAGTAGGTATTTTCAATTAGTTAATTAATTTTATAAATCTGAAGCCGGTGCCAAGGAAATGCTACAACGAAGTACCGATTCTTATATTTTTCAATACTGATTGTTTTGTAATTGCTTTGATATAGGTATTAAACAATATTGTGTGTACATTGTAATTTGATATTGTAGTAGGGTTGTTGTAGCATTTACTTGGCACCGACTTCAGATTTATAAAATTAATTAACTAATTGAAAATACCTACTAATTACTTTGTGCGAAGTAAATTTATTTATTGCTTTTTAGTTTTGCGTTTGAAGTCGGTTTTTTTTTTGTTAAAAATTTTATTTTATTTTACGATTTTAAGTGATGGTTAGACTGAGCAAGGATGCAGACAGACAGATTTTCTGATTTATATTGATATATAATAATATATGATTAGTAGTGATCACAATTATTATTGATGAACATGTTTACACACACACACACACACACTCACACACGCGCACACGCACACGAGCACACGCGCACGTACACACGCACACACGCACACACACCCACACACACATACACACATGTGGTAGTCAGTGGAAGCTGCTATCATACACACTCACGCACACATATAGATACAGTAGATTTCGCGTGTCCTGTTTATTCGAAACTGTCCCTCTTCGTATGGCGGCCATCTTGTTTTTCCGCCATTTTGTTTTTTTTCACCGGCGACAGAATTTGACCAAGATTTAAATGGGTGTCGTGGAAACAAACAAAATCCAGGTGCAATAGGTTTGCCAGGCCGTAGGATGTCTCCCTGATTGGGAGCAGTTTTCAAAGATGACGTTCCGATCACAACCCTATACATCATTTTTAACCCCAAGACATTTTCTGGAAAAACAAAATTTTGTATGGCGGCCATCTTGTTTTTTCGCCATTTTGTATTTTTTTCACCGGCCATTAAATTCGACCAAGATTTAAATAGGTTTCGTGAAAGAAAAATTGGTTCAGGTGCGATAGTTTCGCCAGGCCGTAGGGTGTCACCCTGATGCGGAGCAGTTTTCGAAAATCGGGAAGTATTTCCATACTTAACATGACGATTCGATCACAACCCCGATATATATTTTATACCCCGAGACATTTTCTGAAAAAACAAAATTGTGTATGGCGGCCATCTTGTTTTTCCGCCATTTTGTTTTTTTTCACGCGCTATGGAATTTGACTAAGATTTAAATAAGTGCTCTGAAAGAAATATTGGTTCACGTGCGATAGTTTTGCCAGGCCGTAGAGTATCTCTCTGATGCGGAGCAGTTTTTGGTGACCAGAAAGTATTTCCGTACTCTACATGACGTTTTGAGTAAGCGCCCCATACATTATTTTTACCCAAACGGGCTTCTTCCAAAATCGACAAAATTTTGTATGGCGGCCATCTTTTTTTTCCGCCATTTTGTTTTTTTGCACCGGCGATTGGATTTGATCAAGATTTAAATACGTTTCGTGAAAGAAAAATTGCTCCAGGTTGTATAGTTTTGCCAGGCCATAGGGTGTCTCCCTGATGCTGACCAGTTTTCGAAGGTCGGGAAGTTTTCCCGAAGCCTAAAGAGCGATTTGATCAATATGACTTTACAAACGCACTAGTCGCTCCTACGATTTTTGAAAATTCCCCTCGATTTCTCTGGTCTTCCATCATCAGATCCTGACTTCCTTGACATGGGACCCCCTTGGGTATATCTCCTTTCAAACAAAAAAAGAATTATCAAAATCGGTTCATATACGACGAAGATATGCCCGAACAAACATAAAAAAAAAAAAAATAAAAAAAATATACGGTCGAATTGAGAACCTCCTCCTTTTTTGAAGTCGGTAAAAATAGATAGGCACGTCTGAAAAAACCATAATTAACTTCGTTTGGCATCTTTCCTTAATTAAAATAATTAAATAAAAACACATGGTATACCTACTCCCTACCAAGGTTTGCCTATCTTATATTATATATTATTTTTACTAATAAGTAATTTAATTTCTAATTAATATGAATTCTAAGGATAGGCAGGTAGGTAAGTGGTTTTCCCTGTGTCTTTGATCTTTGGAATGTCTTTCTAAACTTCTACAAACGAGAAGACCTTTCATAATTTCGAATTATTTTGAAAGATTTTTCTTTTATTAAACATTTTCGTCATTATAACTTTTTAGACTGCAAAAAGCAATTCTTTCTGTTTATTTTTTTAGGGTTCTCTTACAGTTGACGATTGTTTTTTTTATTATAAATACCGACTGATACTAGCATAGTACTTACCTACTAAAATATAAAATTAAATCTAGAAAATGAGAAATATATTTATGTAAGTGCAACCCGAAAAAAAAACGAAAGTACTAATCAAACTACCTCTATTATTTCAAGGTCGTCGCTGGACAGAGGTAGAATTAGAGGAGGAGAGCGAGACAAGTGGCGTGGTGCGAAGTGACTCGACTTCCTCATCAGGCAAGTCGGAGTGCCCCGAGGAGTTCCGCGCCCGAGCCAGCACGGACTCCCGGCTCCCCCCGCGCCCCGCCCGCGCCCGCCACCCTCTTCCCGCCAGACCAGCACCCCTGCCCGTCAGGAGGATGAGTGTCGCCATGAGAGGAAACAACGCCAGTACTTACTGACTGTATTCCACTATCCCTTTTCCAGTAGTCGTAACTTGGAGTTCTTCGCGTCGTGATAAAATACGTAGCATAATTAAATAGCCCGGAGTAACATCAGAAGAAAACTTGCATTCATTTTTGACATGGATGCAATGACAGCCCTTAGATGGGCATATGATGGACCGTATGGCGTGCGATCAGCCGATTTCATATTGCAATATTTGAACCAATGAAGTTACGGTTATATGGAATATTATTATTGTACAAATCGCATCACAATCGGTATGCGAGCCCCATGTTATGGCTAAGATAGTAAGTAAACCGACCAAAAACCCTCCGAATAAACCATTATTTAACACTTATGTATAGGTATAGCTAGGTATAATAAATTATGTGACAGTGCCATATTAAATTATCATGAAATCGATTAGACTAATAACAAAGGACACGATGAATAAATGAAATTATGTTGTCATAGCCTAGACAAACATAATATTGTAACAGAGTGAACATTTTTTTATAGAACAACTTATGTAAACGTTTGTCAAATACCTTCGTTTTATGGCTAAAGTTATCATAATGTAAGTACAATACATATTATATTAGATATATTATGTGTCTTTTGTATATCTAGGTAGATATTGTTTTACTTTGCGGAGTTTGTGGTGTTTAAATTGTCAGTGTACAACAGCAAACATGTTTATATTCCAACTATACAGAATTTTATTATCAGCTATACCTGTCACTTCCTTATTCAGCGAAAAGGAAAGAGACGGATGATTGACAGCTCTTAAATTCAAAAATGATGAGTGAATGAATTTATAAAACAGTAAACAATAGAGGTACCATGCAAACAGTTTGACGTGTGCTGTCAACTAATTCAGTCGGGTTATTGACCATTTAAATTTTTTGGAGGGTTGTTTTAGATTTGTGCCTAATTTTTATGCCTGTCAATCGACCCGCCCGTTTCCTTTTCGGCGGATAAGAAAATGGCAGGTAGAACTTAAAATAAATGTACGTGGTGTTTACAGGAATTAGCTCAAGGAAATTGAATAAGCTTCAAAGCAGGCACATTATAGTTATAGCTGTGATGATGTTTTACGTAAATAGACGGATTACAGCCTGGAGAGTATAAAAAGTTAAATAAATACGAAAATAATATGTCCCAACTTACCATAACTAAAAGAAAAAGAAATGAACTACTGTACTACTATCCTACATATATAAAATTTAAGACGTACGAACAAAGAGATCCGTATTGTTCTATGAACAAAACCGTCCCCAAGTGTTACAAAAATTACTTAAGAAATGTTAGCACTTATATTCGTATAACCTATACCTATTTGCTCATTAGAATTAAATTCCTTCACACTGTTACTTGCATTAATGTTAGCTTACCGATGTATTATTTAGCTTCCTGTGTACTTTTCAGTATTATTAAGAAATACGATAATTATAGGTAGGTAGATAGGTACCGCTTCTAGCCACAAACTTAGTTTTAATATAGTTTGACAGCTCTGCAAGTACAAAACAGAAATAATGCTAGTTTTAGAACTGCCAAATTAAGTTAAAAATAATTTGCTGTCCGCAAGAATCGACACCATTATTTACTTAATAGGTACAAATCTAGTCAAACTAAATGATCATTATAGGCCTTCTGCGTCTGTTTCAGGCGATTCATGTTGCCTATGTAAGTACATAATAGTAGGTAAGTATCAATATGAAAGCCTAAAACGGGGTATTCAAGAAGTTTCAAGTATTTATATGTATGTACATGTCCATACAGTACCAAATAGCTTTAAATGTTAAGCCACGTTAGGACTGGAAGTAGACCTTTGGATTACCCAGATGTCGATTTATGTTAAGCTTAATGCACACAGAGATGTATTGACTGCATTCCGGACTGTTTTTATTTAATAAGTATGTGTTTACAAGCGAGAGAGATAGTGTTACGTCATATGTGCATTGGGCTTTATACCTACGTCGTATTAGACTCCAGAAAAGCTGGCTGTGATTAGGATGCAACTGCCAGTAGTGAGAATGGTAAAACGCTAGCACATTTCAAATAAGAAACTTATAAAATAATAATTGAACCAACTATCCTAAGGATAATTTATTCCGTATTGTTTTCACACCCGGACTTTAGACTCTCCAAATCCTTTAAGACTTTATTTAACATTTTATAAGTCTTACCAAACAACCAACTAAGTACATATGTCTGACCACCGGTCTCTGTCGTCCAGTGGTTGAGCGTGGGTTAACAATCCGGAGGTCCCGAATTCCAATTCCGGTGGGGACATATCACTTTGTAATCCCCAGCTTGGTTACAATATTGCAAGCTGGTCACCCGATTGTCCGAAAGTAAGATGACGTGTCCATAAGTCACGTTAATCAGTCGGTCTCGGCTATTATTTACTTAAGTAAGTATGTAGTCATTACATAAGCCAGGTCATGTCAAAGACCCCAGACAACCGACACGATACAAAAAGTACAAGTGTTACCTACATTATTCTCGTTAATTAGTATTTACTTAACATAAAAGTGTAAGAGATAAGCTGAGAAGGTATTTAGCTTAGAGATATAAAACAGACGACGCTAGTTTAGTACTTAGATAATAACTATGACTTTCCTGTGAAAAGGATATTAAGGTTTTAAGTAAAATTCATTATTTATGTTCCTGTAAAATATTATTAAAAACTATTAAACTGTTTAATGTTGATTACGTCCTGTGTATTCTTAAAATATAATTGAACCTTACACGAGTTCCCGTTACGGTGTTCAATAAAGGAAAAGTGAAATTTGTATAGGAAGATTCCATGCTTAGCTTACGTAAGACTGTAGGTATACTAGTCTGCGTTCTGTTTGACCTTTTCATAAGTAGGTATTTTAAAATTGATTTATTTATCATAATTAGGGTTAAACACTTTGTTTACTGCCAAGAAAGCAGCCTCTCTGACCCCCGTGCCGTACCTAGAACGATCAGTGCCGCGATAAGCACATATGTACCACATACCAATCTCTAGATAATGAAAACGTGCCCAGAAGATAGCATAGGGGCACGTAGTATTAACTGCATAGTAACGACATGTAATTACTATGTTTCCAGGTATCTAGATTTCACAGCCGTAAATGTCGTGTCGTGTAACTACATTGGCGAGCAAGTTTCGATCATTACCGGCACTTATTACGTAGACGTTGATAACTTGGGAAATGTTACATTACGTTTTAACGAGTATTAATGTCAGCGAAGTCAAATCCGAGTTATGCCGTTAGCCGATTTGATTTGTTTAATCTCGAATTCATCGTCTCGAGCAAGATTTGAACTTTGCCCGTATGAGTCAATCTGACAACATCTCGGTTAATTTTTACAAATCTTCGGAGCTGCCGGGAGCACTAAGTAGACCTGTTTTATTCACTCGACTAAAATTTCCTTTGAGTTTCTCTTTTTAGTTACAATTTATATTTTATAACGTTTTCTTAAAGCAATTTACAATAAGCTCCAAAAGTCCAATCAGTTTATTGCAAAGTAATAAATTATCTGGTTGCACTTAAGACCTCCTTGTTACTTGTCGTTTCTGTAATAGACCAAAAACACCTACAAAAACATACATTTTATAATTATGAGAACTAATGGTTCATAATTTCGCCACTGTTTACAAATAATTCGCTAGGCTCACTTTTGCTCTTTGATTGTACCTATGTTTGAAGCAAAGTGTTTATTGGCTATACACGAATGGCGGTTGTGAGACAGCGGCGCGGCTCAAGCGGGTGCACGCGCAGGGCCCGAGCCTGCAGGGCAGATTAGTGTCACCAGGTCGCGGCTGCCAACACGCAGCTACGATGTAATGGTAAATGGTGGCTATTTATGTCACATTCGTCTAGTAACAAACAAGTGCTCACGCACTGAGAACACTGGGATTCAGTTCTAGAGTCGGCCCAGCGTTAGTCACTCGCCTTCTCGGAACATCATTTCGTGGCTGATTTCGCAAACTGACGTATCTGCAATATTTTGCTAAAAAAATGTGTCTTATTGACAATAGCAAAACGTGCAAATCAGATTCGCCAAAAAATTCAGATGCGTCAGTTAGCGACATCAGTGACGATTTAAGGATGTTGAAATTGAAACAAAGATTCGCAGCAATGGATATCCCTTTTGCAACACGAATGGAGCATTTTCTAAGTATTTAACTTATTTATGAATTTTAATATAGGAAAATATCATTGTTCATTAGTGCAATTAAGACCATAATCGTGACAAGGATGAAAGAGCAAAGTTGAATCGAATTATTTGAAAATTGGATTCACTTTTCCTTGTCTATTCTATTCTATCCTATTCTTCTGTAACACTTGTAACAGTACTAAACACAGTTTTGTGATAAAGTCCTGTAAGTCCTTAGCAAATTAGGCATATTGGGTTGTTTCCTAGGTCAAAGATAAATTATGAAATTCTGATTACGAAATAAAGACAGATCTAGTTGTCAAAACACGTTTTAATTTTTCTATTTAGCTTATTTATGAATTTTAATATAGGAAAATATAATAAGAAGTGCGTCATTTTGTCACATTTTTCTATGACGTCCCAGGTTGCTTTTCCATACAAAATCCGTAGTAATTTAGTGTTTTGACGTTTAGTAAAAAGTACCTAACTGATTTGACTAGTTGGAAACTACCCTATTGTGAATATAGTCGTGAGCTTGTTGTTACAAGTTTAAGGATTTTCTTTACAGTTATAAAGTCAAAAGGTGATTTACCTACCTACCTACAAATAATAAAAAGATAAATATAAAAATACATGCCCACTGCTGGGCATAGACCTCCCCAAGGAACTCCACGACGATCGGTCCTGCGCTGCCCGCGAAAATAGTTATGAATACTGAAAAGTTAAAGTGGCTATCGCAACCTGTTTAGTATAGATAGAGCTTAATTTTATTACAAGCAATTGTTGGTCACGTGTTAAACGTGAACAACACGTCACGTGCTACATTGGTAGGTACAGTCGCCGGCGCAGCTTATCCCCTTATCCAATATGAAATGGATAAGATGCAAACATGACTTTAGAAAAAGGATAACAATATACAAGAGCAAGATAACTGGATTTAGCTTGTATGTTACGATATTACTAGGTACTTATATTCATAAAGAAGTTAGACATATACATGCATGAAACTCACGCTAAAAGTCCCGATTGTGGTCGACAGAGCCACAAGTAATTAGAATTCCACTTGCAGCTATTTTTGAGTAAACCATAGTGGTGACAGGTTACCAGACCATCGCCTCTGTTATATATTTGACATAATCCCTCTGTCGGGTTTTTCGAATTGCTCGGCTAGATATGTATGTAGCTGAACGCCTTATGTGTTGTTTGTTCACATCCATTCCAGCATCTGTAGATGCTCCTAGAGTAGGTATTTAACAATTCATTGTTTATCTTTGACAGTGGGAAACAAGGTATAATAATAATAATAAAATGTTTTTATTAAAGGTAAAAACCCAATGATTACATTATAAATATAATTGTATAATACGAATTACTTAAAGGTACAATAGTACCTACCGTCTATAACACAAAAAAAATAAACTAACACAAAATAAATGTGGTGCGATCATTTTTTATTTGATTCCCGATGTACTTTGATCCAGTACCGTATCATCGGGCTAGTCAAGTCTCGGCTAACAACTTTAAGCATGCTATTATCAGAGCAACGCAATCTGTCCCAAAATGAAGATATACGTGCCCTAACAATAGCAAAAAAGTCGGGCATTCTCGCCTCGGCAAACATGCTGGACGCGCTACAAAAGCGAGGAAGCTTCATAAGAATGCGATATGCGTCATTATACTGCACTCTTATGGTGCTAAAGGACGCCCTCTTGTGTCTATACCATAATTGGCAGGTGTAGAAGCACTGACAAAAGGCCCTAAAGAGTGTGCCCTTCACTTCACTACTACATTTTGCGAATCGGCGCGCAAGCATGTTACACCGAACCGACAATGCCCGTCTTTCCCGCTCCATATCGAGATCATCCTTGCGGTCTCCAGTAACGATGTGACCAAGATATTTGAACTGCTGCACAAGCCGAATTGCCGATCCGTTCAAAAACACTTGGGGTATACTCTCCGGAACTTTTCCACTCCTGAAAACGAGCATCTCCGTTTTTGCCACATTGTACTTTAATCCGTGAGAGCTAGCATAACTCTCACAGACAGACAAAAGTTTTCTGAGTCCACCAATCGATGGACTGAGGAGCACCATGTCATCCGCGTAACTGAGGTTATTAAAACAAACACCGTCAATATGGCAACCGACACCAGTGCTCCTCAGTTCACCGATCAGCCCGTTCACATACGCGTTGAATAAGTCCGGAGAGGTTAACCCACCTTGACGCACACCGCATTCCAACCTGTATGCGTTGGAAGTCGTGTCGCCCCATCTCACATAGTTCGTCTGTCCTCCGTACCAGTATGCCAACAGTCGAACGATTGATTCAGGTACCCCAAAGCCGCGCAGTTTGGTCCAAAGAATTTCATAATTCACCAGGTCAAACGCGCTGCTGAGGTCCAGAAAGCAGGCATAAACTGGCGTATCACGATTAACGTAATAGTCCATTGCGTACTTTAAACTGACAATCGCCGAATCTGTTGACACACCAGGCCTGAAGCCAAACTGTGCATCCTCAATATCCAAGTTTCGTAGCAATTCGGGCCGTAGCAGCCTCTCAAACACCTTGCCCACGACAGTTCCTAGGGAGATAGGCCGATAGTTAATCGACGAACTCAAGTCTCCTGTTCTGTTCTTAACTATAGGCACGACCACTGTTCGCATAAGAGGGTCAGGTAGGTATGAGTACTTTACAAATAAATTGTAAATCACACATAACATCGACCACAGCGGCTCTCCCGCGTAAAGGACGTGCTCTATACTCAGATTGTCATGTCCAGGAGACTTGCCCCTTTTCATACCACGTATCGCCTTAACAACATCGTCAACAGTAAACTGCACCACCGATTCCTCAGAAACCGGATGAATTTTGTTCTCAGTCCGCTGCTGTGTAGGCAGTGGTTCTTTTTTAAACTGACGAACAAATAACTCGGCTATCTCCTTCGGTTGTTGCAAACCGTCCACAGCAACAGGCAGACTTTGTTTCTTTTGTAATTTCTTTGTAGCATTCCAAAATTTCGGGAAGTTTTTTTCCTCTTTATGCATTGCCAGTATATCCATCTTAATAGTCTCTTCATTCCTAATACACCATTTTACTTTATTTTTAAAATTCTTTCTACTATTCACCATCTTGTCATATATGTCACCTGTGGCCGGCTTGCCTGCCATCAACCAAACGTCATAGTGAACACGCGCAGTTGAGTGGCTTTCCTGAACATGAAGGTTCCATCCAACCAAAGGAACACGTTTTCTTTTACTAGAAGATTGCGCAATTGAACTGTTAATGGCAGCTAATTGTAGAATATTAATAATTTTACAATACATATCGTCAATTATTTTAAAATAGTCGTCGCTAGAGTCTAAATAATTATTGCTTTTAGATATCACATTTAATTCATTTGTCATATATGTATTAATTCCTAAAAATTCTCGCTTACAATATTCATAATACTTATCTATTTGACTAGCATCTCTGTATCCCCATCTTATTTTATCCCTATCGCCATGAGACGCATAGTTTCCGCTCACGACAGAGCCACGGCAGATCTCAAGTTCACAATCAATGCACAAAGGTACATGATCTGACGTATAGACACCGTATAAAACACGGACTGATTTAACAGTATCGCGGGCTGCAGTGGTTGTCACACAGTGGTCCAACCATGAGCAGGTACCATGCGCTTTACTCTCAAAGGTATGCGTATCGGATGTAATTCCCAGCACATCAATATCTACACAAGACAGTTCCTGCTCGGCACAAAAATCCAATAGCTCCTTACCAAATTGGGCACTAGGGTGGGCATTAAAATCACCTAAGATATAAACAAAGGGAACGTCATACTCCTCAATTACAGCATGAATTCTTGATAAGCAGTCCGTAAATTCTGGGAGGTTATCAGTCTTATCAGTTGGCAAGTACACACTAAATATAATAAAAGAATGTCTACCGTTTTTCACGTGTATAGCAACAATTCTATCATGTGCACAATCAACAATGGAGACGTTAGGAAACTTCGACCTCCTCCATAGTAGGGCTGTTCCGCCATATGGGCGTCCTCTTATAACTCCTTTCGAAGTATCCATCGCAGATCTGCTTACACTGCCAAAGTTAATGTCGATAGTATCAACCAGACCGAGATCATGCGGCATGAGCCACGTTTCCTGGACTGCTACCACATCCGCGACTCCACACAGATCCCTGACATGTTGCATAGAAGTCTTAATGTTCTGACAATTAAACGTAATCATTTTAATTGTGTTAATTGTACTATCCATATTTATTTGTTATTGCTTACGTTAGTAAATCGTTCCTTAAAACGTCGAAATACCAAGTCTTTAGGCCAGAATTCTGTACTTAAAAACGTATCTAGATTCTGTTTAGGTACTAAAATTTTAAACGACCTAAAGTCTAGCTCTTTTCGCTGTGGTAATAATTGTATATCCAGTGCTTCCGATCCCATTGAAAGTATGTGCTCTTTCACGTCCTCAATAGTACATGTCGTCTTCAAACGCGATAGGTAAATAGCTTCAGGCAGTTGCGCCACTTGTAACCTACTCGTACCTGTTCCTGTGCCACATTTATTATTATTGCGGAACTGTCGTTTTTTCTTATTTTCTACGAGCGTAAATCCATCACTATCAACTCTCGAGTCAGTGCGCATAGAGTTTAATTTAGCGGACATATATAAAATAGATTGTTGGAATTAAGTCCATATGTCAGAGAAGTTTTGGAGTTTATTTACCTGCAACACAATCAAACGACCACGTCTAAAGGAGAATCGTATGAACTGTAGTTTTACCTATGTAGTTATACTTTGGTATAAAGAAACAAAAGTTACGTCAGACTTTTATGGCAGTCTGCGATTCAAGGTGGATGCGACGGTGTTGGTGGTCCACTATAACAATAATCTGGATGGGTATTGCGTGAATGACAAATGTGAGAACCCGTGCATTGTGTCTCCCCCCCACACTATTCACACTCATCTCGCGATATTGCATATTGCTCGTACACTCATCGAATGTCACAGGTGCACAAAGGAAATAAACAAGGAAAATACTTGCAGACATTTAAAATCCTGCTGTTTACGACCTATGTAATATTTTTAGAAAAATATTGAATCACTGAACCCTGAATCACCCGGCAAATGGAGTCCTTCCGTTTGATGAGGATACCCAGGACGGAGGTGTATAGGATGTTTATGTTATGCCTACATGGTAAGAAGCGCTCTTATTTTTACTCCTAGCTTAGCCGAGACAAGTATCTGTTTTTGTACGGGCCAGGGGCGTTAAAAAAGCCACATCGAAGCAATTCATCTAAAAATTAAACAAAATTAAAAATTTTGAAAAAACCCACGACGGTAAAAATCTCATCGAAAAAGAATAAAATAACTCAAAACCCCCGACTTAACCCAATCATTATGTAACGAAATATTATATTAGACTTAAAAATACTGTCTAAAAAAGAGTTGATATCTCGAGACATCGGTAATAGATATACTTAAGTACCTAAACAATGAATATGGATGTTTACAGTTTTTTCTAACGTGTCTGTTTCTCGAAGATATACTTAAATGTAGCGATAATAATTTTACCATAATACATAACCGAGGAATATCCGTCGGGGGCTGCCTATAATGTGTAGGTAAGATCTCGCAAAACAATAAGTGTGATTCATCCTATCACATAATATTAAGTCCCTTATTATATATTATACAGTTGCTTTCTGTTTAAAGTTACCTCTATAACACTCATCTGAGAACATGCACCAATCACCCACGAACTCATTGCTGAAATCCGCATTGAAATCAGACAATACGTTTTAATTTTAATAATATTGCAATATAAACGTTTCACACTAATATAGCAGCGCCTCCTAGTGAGTTAATATCATAAGACTTATCTTAGACCATGCACCATTCAACTACGAACCCATTGCTGAAAACCGCATTGAAATTGGACAATTCGTTTTAATATTATTGCAATACTATTTTTCACTAATATTGTAGCACTCTCTAGTGAGTTAAAGACGTAATTTTTATTATTTGGGAACATGCAATAAGCTACCACGTACACATTGCCGAAAACAGAATTGTAATCGGACATTTCATTTTGATTATATTGCAACATTGTTTTGCACTAATATTGTGGCGCCCCCTAGTGAGTTACAGCCATGACACCAGTCTAAGAACATGAACTCATCAAACACAAGCCCGTTATTGAAAACCGCCTCAAAATCGGAACATTAGTTTAAAAGATAGGTGGTAACATTACTTTGCACAAACGCACACACAAACATCTCTCACCCTAAACGCATATACCTGCTCCGTTCCGTCGTGGGTAAAAAAGCAATGTTGCTATTTGACATTTGCTTACATTGCGCACTAACTTTTATATGCGCAAATGTCAAATTGTGATATTGCTTTTTTAGATGAATTGCTTCGATGTGCCCTTTTTAACACCCCAGAGCCACAGACATATCAGAAAATTTAGACTTAGTAAACCATTGTATTACAAACACTAGTTTAGCGCCATTATAAAATTACCTAATGCGTATTATATTTCGCGGTTTTCCCTTCACCGCTTATGGTCGCAGACTGGGTTAATTATAACCAGTGATATAATGTCGGTTACGGTACTAATAGAACAAAAACAATGCCTTCAAGTGCTCCTCCTGTCTTCGGAAACCTTAGCAGGATCCGGCGACGCGCGACGTCTGATCGATGAATATTTTATTGACACTACCTACTTACTATGAGAAGTACAGCCAGCAATCGCAATGTTTTTAAATGATTTTACAAAGCTTTCTGTACGATGTTAACAAACATAAAGTAGTTTTAGCCCAGGAAAATAAACTGTAAAGTATAAGTAACTTAGTTTTGTCATTTTGTACGTCGCGCTGGCTGAAAGTCAAAAAATGGTGATTTTGACGGTGATGTCCCCGGGTCAGGATATTCAACGGCAAAGAACTCAAAAATATGTTTGAAGTAAAAGGAAAGTTGTAATGCAAAAAAATATCTACCAATATGGACTTGGGCCATCCTACTTATATTATATAATGTATTATATAATTATATAATGTATGACATGACGAGTCGTAGATTTAAACACTTTATTTTGTGAACGTGTTGACTGTACCGTTTGTTGCAATTTAGTCCCCAGTTGTAGTGCTGACGGCTAGTAATATTGAAACAGTTGTGCCTTACAGCAGGCTCAGAAACAGACACACAATGAATGTACCAGCATTTTATGGCCACTATTTTAGTCTAAACCGTCTGAGTAAATGATTTCCAGTCATAACATCGTAAAATGGACCTTTCAAGAAACCTATGATGTGTGTGTGGGATATGCGTGTACTCCGCAAATAAATAAGCACGTTTACAACCTGACCTGTGTAAACAGCTTTTGAAGTCACAAAACACAAATACTCACGCATGCGCATCGAGGATGGATGTTTCTAAGTTGCGAAATCGCATCTACCTATCTGAAGTTTTATTACCAACAGGAATCGTGGATTGTGCCGTAGTGCAGACTAGGCTGTCGTTTCTCGAGTTAAGAACACTGGATTCGATTGAAAAATTAATTATCTTCCACATTCATTATGAGTTTGTTCGTTTAGGTGGAAATTAACCAATCAAAAATATTCAGTTGTCGCCACAAGGCATATTAGATATTAGAAAGAGCTTATTATAGAATATAACATAAATAACACTGCACTTTAATTAAAAAATATAATTTATAGGTTTTAAGAGTACAATGGAATCTAATCATTACAATAACAATAACGAGTGAAGGAAGTGTTTGCTACATTTGTCAGATCGACAGGTCAAAGGGCACCCATTTGGTGCTATTTCTATCATGTAACTGTAGTTTAATTGGACTCTGTTTATTATTAAACGTTAACACGAGCCGATATCTGGCCTTGTCACGGTCTAGATTGTAGCCATCCATCATAATGCATTTTACATTCTATTCTGTAAATAGATTATTATTGCCCCAATTCCAAACAACGAAATTAGGGCACTGGTTTGATATGAACAAATAACCCGACGCAAGGGTCCAGGTCATCTCTTAGTGGCAGCAATCGACCGAGGAGGATTGCTAAATTTTACAGTATCGCCTCGTCTCGTTGCCACGACGAGCATTGCTGCAGACCAGGAAGTGAAGGAGTGCGTCCGTTGCAAGGAGCAGGTGCTTGACGTCTAAACTCGTAACTTGAAATGGTATAAGCGGGTAATCTTTCACAGATCGTTGAAGGAATTTAAAACCGGTCTAGACCCGTCTCGCGCATATGCTCACGTTAAAGACATGGCTACTGAGCAGAGCAGCCTATCTAATAATAGCATGGATACCTTTGATAAGGTATAAATAGGTATCCCCAAACGTGTCTCGAGGCGCCAGCCAGCTGACAGCTTTCAAGCTTATCGTTTACAATTAAACAGCAGAACAGACGGCTGATAACATAACATGTTGTTTACTCACGATAGACAGGCGTGAGCAGATTTTCCTCGAGCTTTATTATTGATTTGTTGCCAGCTGATAAAGTAACTTACATCTTCAAGCATCAATTAAGCATCATAATTAAATTGGTGACTCAGCTCTTGTATAACCTATCGATCCAGTCGTAAACAAGAATTTTCATTCCCTTGTTGATATACCTAAGTATTGATATCGAGCTGCGAGCATTGAATATAAAGATATAAAACTTTTGTGCAAGGACACTTTTAAGACCTCAATACTATAAAATATTTGTATAAAATTTATCCTGTAAAGTTTGCCTGAAAGAAATAAACTGAGCAATAAAGCCGCCTATTTAGCCTTTCTGTATTTTTGTTGTAAGTATGTTTTTTTCTGTATTGCGTGTCTTTTATGCCCAATAAGTACATTAATAAAGACGTAAAATATAAAAGTAGGTAGCGCAATAAAATTTACGTCGAAGTCTTCATAGGATAACGAAGGACGAGGATCGTAATCGTTAAAAAAGCCAACAGACCTGATGATAACCTAGTGTTAACTGCTTATTACCTATATTTTACCCGCAAATGTTTGGCTAAAACAAGAGAATTATGACAAGGTAGAAAATTTGTTTGTGACATTAAAATAAAAATGGTCTGATAATTGTTCGTGATACCCACTATTCTCCTGGTCCATATACGCTTTGATTCTACTCTGTTTGTTTACGCATTACGTTGTACACAAGGAAGAGACTAGTATCTGAGATACAAGCTCGGCCTAGTTTAGATACTAGCGCACATTAGACTAAGTGTATAATGCGTGACTTGTAATTAAGACATTGTCTATCAACCCTTATAAAGTGAATAAATTATTATTATTATAACTCCGTCCGAACTCAGAAAAAAAATAAAAATCTATTGCTTATCAATTGTCCGGACTAATGATCTCCCAGACAATACAGTTATTTCCTTATTGTACAAAATACGCCACGTTCCTCTTCAGACGCAACACGACAAGCGACACAGTTAAATCGCAATTAATTCTCATTAGTACGCACAGGGCCTCATCGATCAATAAAATGACACCTTGTTTGTTAATAGCGAAGCTATATTGAGCTTTACAAATCGCAAAGAATCTGGTATTTATAGATGGAGTCAGTGACTCTAGAGTCGCCGTCTGCGAGTCGTCGGCGCGTCGCGTGGTGCTGTCAGTGAACCGGCGGGCCGGCGCGGGCGCAGCTCGGGATATTCCATCCCCCGTTTGTTTACAAAACAAACCGCCTAGTCCTCGACCTGTTTCAACCACACCCTCCGACATAGGTTAGTGACACGAGGAGGTCTTCGTACGCCGCTCATAAAGACTGTTTACAATTAATAGCATATAAAAACAAATTGATAGCGGTAGTAAACGCATAGCCCATTCACTGTTAATTACATGAGCACTTTCGCAGTAGACAATTTCGTTAACCCTACATCATATATAAGTACCAGTAAAACTTAAATAGATTCTTTAGTCTTAAAATCTTCGGAAGTTAATTACCCATAGGTAATTTTCGCTAAACTGTGGAAGGCTCAGCCGGCCCAGCGGCAACATTGTTAGCATACAACAAAGTTACTACGTATTCTTTTTGTTCAGATTTGCTTCTGGGAAAACGTTTCATATCGAGAGACAAATATAGCCCGTTGCACTCTGCTTTATTAACAAATAAAAGACAATTGGTTCCGGAAACTGCGAGATGTCCGTGAGCTTCATAAACATCCTCTTCTTACTCTAAGCTGCAGCTACAGGATGATCCTATATAGGTTTCACCGTCTTTACTGTTGTATATTATTCTTATATTTATTGTAAATATACTGTCTGACCCATCGTAATAATACAAATTACAATAAGTAAACGCCCGCTACGACGCGTAACAAGTCAACAGTTATTTGTATTTTGGGCAATTAGGTACGTAGCATTATGCATATAAATCGTAGCACCGTGCTACGACAACGTAACCGGAGTATGACGTAGGGACCTGTGATTATTTATAAGTAAGCGTTTCTATTTTTATAGCTTTGCGGAAAAACGAGTACCTATATCTGTTTGCTGACCCAATTTCTTTGCTAGAATATATAAACCTTATGTTCATATATGGAATATAGTAAAGACCTACGTGTCTTAGGTACTTATTAATATTAATTTAATAAGGTAGTGGCCCCGATTCCTGCAGACACCTCCTAATTTTAATTTAAGTTATACCTGTCATTTTCTTATCCGCCGAAAAGGAAAGGTACGGATGATTGACAGCTCTTAATTTTAGGAAGAATGAGTAAATGAATGTATAACCCGGACGAATCAAAAAGGTATCTCGCTGGTATGCAAACCGTTTGACGTGTGCTGTCAATATAATTATGTCGGGTTATTGGCCAATGTAAAATTTTTAGACGGTTGTTTTAGATTTGTGCTTAAAATTGACGCGTGTTCCATAAATTTTATGCTTGTCGATTACCCGTCCCTTTCCTTTTCAGCGGATAAGAAAATGACAGGTATAACTTAAAGTAAAATTAGGAGGTGTCTGCAGGAATCGGGGCCAGTGCCAATAAAGATTACTATTGTTCATCTGCATTCTTGAGGTAAATAATATGACAATTTGTAATAGAATTTATCCACTCCTCCTCTCAACTAAAGAATCCCTCTGACGTGCATGTGATATAATCCATGGCTGACGTCTACGCGGTTTTACAAATTGTAGACAGAAGATGACAGAGTAAACAACATTTAAGAAACTTTACAGCATCATGATGGCCAGCCGTCTGACTTATGCGTACTTAATTAAAAAACATACCTGAAAAAATGTTATTTAGAGTTTCGAACTTCAAAAGGAAAAACTAGACCCTTATAGGTGAACTTTGTTACCCGTCCGTCTGTCCATCTGTCTGTCAAATCTCATTTTCTCGGGAACGCATTGAGGCCTCAAGTTAAAATTAACATCTAAAACTTATGTCTGCGGTCCCTTGAAACTGTAAATAAATTAAGCTACATAATCTAAATATCGTAAGGTATCGTAGGATCAAGAATCATGAAATTTTGCAAGAAGGAAGGTCTTACACAGCTCAAGTAAACGAAAAATTCCGAAAATCGTAAAATTATTGTTCCATCACAAAAACATGTTTATGCGATTACAAACTTATTTCAAGTTGGTAAACTAATCGCGAGGGCAAAGTCAAAGCCTCGGAACTTGGAATTGGAGCCCTCGGTGCGAGGGTCGGACTCGCACTTGACCGGTTTGTTTTAGATTTCATAGTATTTTTTCTGTGTGCGATCAGATAAGAAGATAGATGAACATTCTTGTATATACTAGATTTCGGGCACGGTGAGGGGTTTGTTGTGGTGCGGGGTGGGGTGGCGCGGGGCGTGTCGGCACAGTGCGCGCGCGCCGCCCATCTCGCTCGTCTGGTTAAAAGCGTGTGCACAGCACGCGGGCAGACAGTGAGCTGCTCAGACGCCGCGACTGACGCGTACAGCCTCGCCACGATCCCGCGGACACACGCAATCGCGACTCCACGCACCCAATCGCTAATTCACTGGCAACACCAGAAGACACTCTGTGTTTTGAACCTCTGCAAGCAAGGTGAGTTCACTTGACAGCCACGTAACCATGTCACGGAATAGTGAGCTTTTAAGTTATGTTACCTTCTGTAGCTTCAATTTTACAAAGTTGAACTTAATATTAATTTAAAAATATTTTTTGTTTATTTAAAAAGGTATATTATGTAAATAAACATGTTGGCTCTAATCAAGTAAATTTAATTTTAACATGATTAATTAAGGCGATGTGTTTGGTAACATAAAAACGTAACATATTTAAGATAATAAAAGGTTTAAATAAGTAACAGATATTTTTAAAACTTGACACGAGTTTGACTGCCGCTATTATCGATGTTTAAGGTTAACAGAGTGTCTTATTTTTAACAAGCTTTTATTTAACTCGTTTTATATTTTTCTCTTGCAATTTCATGCACACCTCGTTTTTACACATCCAACACCTTTGATCTCTTTTTATATCCACACTCATATTTACGTCCTTTTCGTCACAAACTCATCATACCATCCTTATATTTACCTCCCAACGTGTCTGTAGTTTTAAACTTCCTCATACTTCACACCTTATTTGTCCATTCGTGTACAAGTCTATCACAGCGGTATGTAATTTTAAAAACTATATAATATCAACTCTACATTTTACTACTACCTTCTACTACAAAATATATTAGTAGTTCAGAGGCCTTCGGTCGGCTGCAATACTGGCAAATAAGCTACTAACCCGCAATTGATAAAATCTCGGAAGAGGTGTCTTCCGAGACAACGCATAGCCTTCAGTCTTTGCTCTACGGTTATGTGGTGACATAAAAGTAGAGAGATGAAGAGTAGTAAGCAGTGGGACCGGAATGGGACAATTTAAGCTCTCAACTCACATTATAAAATACAATGCTTCTATTTTCTCTTTGTCCAAACAAAACAAAAATAAAGTACCTAAGCAAATTAAATTCTGTTACACGATAAATATAATAATTGATGAACATGGAGATTAACATTTGTTTGTATTAAAAAATGCGATGATTGCCGAGGGGCATTAGGAACATAGGACAGGGGTCTTAGCCAAGTTGCAAACGATTACGAAAAACAACAGATACCACGATAAAAATATATGGGTTTGACATGTCACCTCGGCTAACACCCTAGCCCTGTACCTACAATCCTCTGACAAAATAGAAATATGAAGACTATCGAATACAAACACTAGTAGGTATCTAGGTAGGTAAATATTTTCTTAACAGGTTACAAGCATTACTATATAAAAGCTGTACCTAAAACAAGCTTGAGAAGTGTAGTTCAAAACACGTTCAAAACATGAACAAAAGTCTAACCAGGGCTCAGCACTAGAGAATTCCTAAACCAAAATCAGACAAACAAAAAAGGATGACTTTCAAACATTTAAGGAAAACACGATTACTTTGTTCCCGATCCATCTCAAAGAATTTACCATCGATCCATTCTAGACATTAAGTATACCTGTAGTACTAAAACCTGTTTCAGGTATGTTAGGTGTTATAATTAAAATATGGAGAACTTGTAGTTTTTACGAGCTAGCGGCATGTTAAAAGCAAATACGATGTAAATGTATCCCATCTTAACCTTAGTTCTGAGAATCGTGAACCCAATCAGCTCTCAGGGATTTACAACCTGATCCATGCAAGCTGGAAGGAATTCAACATAATTCTAGCTTCGTTTAGATCGTTAAACCATAAAGTTTGATTTGATATCCAACGGCAGACTGGGGGCCGCTTCAGAGGTCTTTCAAGATTCAAAGTATTCAAAGTACGTTAAAATAAAATATAAGAATGTTACACGTTACGTGCCTAATAATTCAATAAATAAGTACCATCACAAAGAAAGACCCATTCTATCTAGTTCTAAATAAGTCTGTTATTAGGTTACCTATAATATCGTTCGATTTACAAATTCAATTGGTTTATTTACCTATCTCTAAATTAAACATGTTCATCCATTATTTTATGTCATCGCGTCGCACTCGCTCTACACGAGAATATTGTGCAGTACCATTCAGGAAAAATACACGAGTAGCTATGTTATATAACAATACACCTGAGATACGGGTCCCGAATAACCACAATATCGCGTCATAGACGACCTAACCTAGCCTAATGAGTTAAAAATAGCTAGACTAAGATCGCGGAGGTGCCCGAAGTGCCTAACTGAACGGACACTGACCGCACACTCGCCAATTGGGAGAGACGGCGCACACTTGACCCCGCAAACTTTAAATTGTCTTTTGTTACCTATCGTCTGTCTACCTTGTTGCCAGGGGAACCGATCCGCGAGCTAGTACCACTACTAGTACACACCACACACCTCACAACATTGTAGTAAACGGCAGTACACGTGTATACACTCAGCACCACTTTTATGACATGCAATTTAAACTTGATAACGGAAAACTACTAAAACGAGGGATGTCGCTTTCAAATTGTAGAGCCTGCGTCACCAAACAACTTCATTTGACTTTTCTTATACCGGCTACTGTAAATAAATAAGAATATAACAATTCTTAACTTAGTAGGTAGGCTATATCGCAAGTATAACTAGGTAGGTACCTACCTACTACTTCATAATTTTAGGTTTTCAATCGGCCATTTACCTACTTTGAAACTATGATTTCAAAACATTTTCTCTAGGCATCACCAATGAGTAGAAATAAAGTAGGTTTACTTTAATATTTCCTTTGATGATGCCATATTGCCTTAAAGTGTAATATTTGCCAGTTCTCTCTACTTAGTATAAGATGTATTCACGGTAAGTATGTATCTAACCGTCAGTTAGAGATAACTATATAATCTACCTTTGGCACCAGCAATTACAAAAATTACAACTTCTAAGTTGCGTCAATACATAGCACAGTCAAATACTCGAGTCATACTGGAATTCCACAGACCAAATGTTTTAAAATATTGAACGTTTATATAATCTGAAACGCCAAGTTCGAGGGTCCACTTCAAAACGCCTTTCACTTTAGTAGAACTCAAGGTAGATAAGATTTTAAACCAAGATTATAAACTTGGATCAGTTTCATGCATAGCAATTTAAAATAAATCGTTAGGATCGGGTGTCGCAGGCACGACGACGTGATTGTCTGTAACGAACGAGCTGGGATTGCATCGAAAATAACACAATACGCCTCCGCCGTGTATAATCTGTAAACAACGCGTTTACTAAAGCAGTAGCAAGGCTGCAGATCAAGTGAGAGATTCATGTAGTTATCCAATCGAGTGCAGAAGCACCGAGCGCCGCGCGGCGCGGGAGGCGCGGGCGCACACCGCGCGCACGCGCCCTGCGTGTGACCGATTGACTGCCGACACACTACTCACTCACACGGTCCTCGAGCAGCTAACATTGTCTCACCATTGCACTGAATGCGGCATTGCAAATACAATATTATAACGAATATTAAACAACCCACGTTTTCCAGGCCTGAAATTCCAAGAAAGTGTCATCAACAAACATTTACTACTATATTCATTCACAGAGTAACCAATAAGTAACTTATGCTCTTCGTAATGTACCGAAAAAAACCGCCATCTAAGCTTTTCACAGCATAGAGATTGGGATCCTAAGTAGCCAAGGTATTGTTTCTAGCCTAGATAATTTGGCGCCCGCGGGATAACGGAATGAAATATAATGTGTGAGATGCACCAGCTTTCGATCAGTATAAGTTTCTTGTTAAAAGCTTCCACAAAAAAAAACCGAAAAATTTATAAAACCTAATCTCCGTAATTATACGCTTAAAATTATTATCTCGAACTACATAAACAGCGTTTATTTTACCAAATCCTATTTCCTCTAGCGGCAAGTTTTTGTTCACCGTGGTGTGCATGCGTTTACTCTATGCCACTTCCCACTCTCACGTTGCATGCGACGCATCAGCTGGAGACTCACGCTATAAATAGAATGCATGTATCAATACCAACTACTTCACAGGGTGCACACAGTTTCATATCATCCATAACGTCTATGTAGAATGTCAAACCAGCTTGTCTACGTTAAACAAGTTATGGCCAATGTAGAATTCTATACCAAAGATAAACACTTAAAGCTACGTAACTTAACCCCAATCGATAACTTATATAAAGTGGACTTTAAATATAAGTATATAACTAAT
Source organism: Pectinophora gossypiella (assembly GCF_024362695.1). Taxonomy (NCBI): domain Eukaryota; kingdom Metazoa; phylum Arthropoda; class Insecta; order Lepidoptera; family Gelechiidae; genus Pectinophora; species Pectinophora gossypiella. The sequence goes on along the minus strand of NC_065407.1, from coordinate 7,699,266 downwards.
CATTATCGCGTACTTACTATACTAACAACAGTTTATTATTTAAGAACATGTCTTAGATAAAATTTACGAAGAATGGCTGAAAATCTCGAAAATAGCATGGCAATTTAACAACACTTCCGAAAAGCATACGGACTTACACACATAACATTTTAAACATAAACAGTAGGTACTTAACCTAAATGTACCAGACATACTGCACTAAACCCGGCAAAAGCCAATTTCAATAAAAGCAAGAAGATCGTTACAAGCCGCCTGAACGAAGACAAATAAACAAACGTTACGTTATGGAACGTGAGCTATTATGTATAATAGGGCGTTACGAAAGGATATAATGTGGCACCCACCCTATGCTATTCTCGGAGTGGCACTTAAAGAAAGGAAGCAGCTGATTTGCATTTTTTTTATAAACGAGGAAGGTGATTTCGTCATCATTCTGATAGGCCTTTTATGAGATTATTGCATATAATCACAATCCAAGGTTAGACCGCTTCGAATTTATTTAAGCTAATTTAAGTAAAAAGTATAAGTTTTTGCTTGTTATTCTCGATTTTTTATTTGAAATACTTTTTACCGCCAGATTATAAATTATATTATTTTTGGTCTGTCTGTGCCTTCAGCCGGATATAACTCAAAAACTATGAAATAATTCATATATAATTAAATACTAATAGGAGTAAGATAGGTACAGGGTAACCATGGGCTTTGTCATTGGTAACTGTATTGTCGTAAAATTTACATCAAGCCAAAAGATTGGCAATCTGATCCTGGCTAATTTAACACTTCATTCAATAAAATTAATGAATAGAAATTTAGATGGACATTAAGATGTGAATATGACTTCAGCATAGCAGGGACATTGTGTATCAGTGGCCTGAATCTGATCATATACACTTTGATTCATTGCAACGCCCGGACTCTGCAAAATTCGTTTTTGTCCATAGAGAACAAAGAAATTACTTTAAAAACAAATGTTACGTGATAGATAAGAAACCGTAATACTTACATACCTATTATTACGTAACTGATTTAAATTATATAATCTGGTGTCAATGTTAAACTTATAAATCTACTCGGAAATGATGACATAAGGTTAGAAAACAACTCGCCGGTGGTTATTGAACTACAAATTTGTCGTAATTGTGATTCATTCATCACCGCACTATTGTACAGATAAGTTGAAAAACATTGCTCATTTGGTCCAAGGAGAGCTGTTGCTTTATATAGACCAGATATCAATTGTTTACAATGTTTAACTCGAAACATCTGTAAACAACATGAAATATACACGTGAACCGGATTCGCACCTTAAATATAATAATTCATATTTTTCGAGGCATTATTGCAAAGCACTTTATATGCTTATCGACAGTAAGTAATATCCAAAATGAATGAGCAAACATTATTGCATTTCACTGCCGAATGCATTTAGGAAATGAAAAGTTTTAGAGGGCGGTGCTGGTGTCATGTTACACCCTTCAGTCATATAAAAGGAAAAATCCTGCTCAGGTTACCGTATTCCCGGCTCGCGTTACGCGCCCAACATAAGATGGAATAAAAGTTCTTTCGCAGATCTTATATGTAAGTATACAGTATTTTCTTATTGTATCGAAGTATCATTCGCTATTTTATTTGCCTACTTATTCATAAATATCTTTATTTCTCGCTTAGATATTATGTCAGCTGTCACAAATATTATTGTAACTTGAAAATTGTTATATGTGTAACGTGTATTCCGTGTAACGGTAAGAAATTATTATTTGTCCCTTGCATTATTACGAGGTGATATTCAATCGATAGTATTCTCAATTTATAAATTGGGATACGCGAAAACGTCACCCTAAACTTACTACGTAAATCAAAAATCTATAGGTATAAAAAAATATTTTGGAGTTCACTGAACAAGTCTAGTCTGAATAGTTCAAAACATTCCTTACAAACCTTAACAAGCTAGAGTTACGGTGGCCCCGGCTTGTTTAATTGTCTTTTTTAATGTTTCGCAATAGCTACAAATACCAGCATACGCACACGCATATACGCATGTGAAGTTCGTTGTGAACAGTATAAGATGTCTTATTTCACTGAACACTAGCTGCCCAACACGAATACGAACCATAATCTGCGTTAATAATGATTTGATCGGTGCGCGTAAGTCACACGAGACAAATAGAAACAACTATCAATCAGACCCATTTTTGTGAAGTTACCAGAACCCACATCAGCCACCCGTGTGCGTTACCCCAACAAGAAAGTATCTCCTAGAGTTATATGAGTAGAACGTATAGTTGGTGCCTTATCTGCTGTAAATGTGCCCCCACATAAAAAATGTGTGCCCCCTGTCGTTTCGAAAAAAAATCGAAAAAACGATTCTTGCTGGGGTAACGTTTTTCTAGCAGGAAAATTCTAAACGAATGATCGGAGAGAGAAAAACTGTGCATGGCCAGATAGCTTATATGTGTGCCAAAATGTGCCCCCAAAAATAAAATCTGTGCCCCTTCAGATTTTCGAGATATTGCATTTCCTGCTGGAGTAACGTTTTGATGAATAGTATATCTCTAAAACCATTGCATGTGCCCCTGTAGAATAAACATACGCGAGTAGCTCTTAATGTGTGCCCCTTTGTGCCCCAATTAGATTTTAGAAAATATTTATAGTTTTCAAGTTATCGCGGTTTTATGAAAACCCGAAAAAACATCGCAGCGCCTAAATGAGACAAGGCATAACTTCGCTGAAAACTGTATTCGGTCTTTCTTGACGCTAATAATAACCATACAAAGTTTCAAAAATGTTCATGCATGCGTTTTTGAATAATCTTGCTAAAAGTAAAAACGATGGTGTCATAACTTTGACGGCAAAATACAAGGAACTGGCACAATCCCAGATGTGTAGGTGTAAACCAAAATCTTGTGCCTTTAGTCAAAAATATATGGTGAAAATATTGAGCTTCAAATGTTACGCATTAAGTAAATATAAACAAAAAACCAAAATATGTAAACAACGGCTGGTTATCCGACCAAATCTGAATGACTACTAAAAAGCGACGGATTCATACATATCGATGACCTTCTTTACTTTACTCACTAACCGGTTCACACGTGTTGTGCCTGAGTACACTGAAGTAGAAAAGTAATAACTAATAAAATAAAGTTGTTATTGGATTATATTTTAATAGCTGTTTCTATGACCTTACACATGATTAAGTACATTTATAAGAGCCATTTTCAAATAAAATGTACATGTGACTAACATGCTCAAAATCGTGACCAAACTGTTTTGTGACATACCTGTATTTTTATACTAATGTAAATAATAATTTCCACATCAACAAGCTGTTTCATTTATATAGTCACAAGGTGCATTTAATATATTTTTTAATTAGCCCTCAAAACTTTTGAACGCGACTGTAAGGACAACAGCTTAGGTATAATACGTCCAATAAAGAAGGTCCTCGTTAAGTATGAATCCGTCGCTTTTTAGTAGTCATTCAGATTTGGTCGGATAACCAGCCGTTGTTTACATATTTTGGTTTTTTGTTTATATTTACTTAATGCGTAACATTTGAAGCTCAATATTTTCACCATATATTTTTGACTAAAGGCACAAGATTTTGGTTTACACCTACACATCTGGGATTGTGCCAGTTCCTTGTATTTTGCCGTCAAAGTTATGACACCATCGTTTTTACTTTTAGCAAGATTATTCAAAAACGCATGCATGAACATTTTTGAAACTTTGTATGGTTATTATTAGCGTCAAGAAAGACCGAATACAGTTTTCAGCGAAGTTATGCCTTGTCTCATTTAGGCGCTGCGATGTTTTTTCGGGTTTTCATAAAACCGCGATAACTTGAAAACTATAAATATTTTCTAAAATCTAATTGGGGCACAAAGGGGCACACATTAAGAGCTACTCGCGTATGTTTATTCTACAGGGGCACATGCAATGGTTTTAGAGATATACTATTCATCAAAACGTTACTCCAGCAGGAAATGCAATATCTCGAAAATCTGAAGGGGCACAGATTTTATTTTTGGGGGCACATTTTGGCACACATATAAGCTATCTGGCCATGCACAGTTTTTCTCTCTCCGATCATTCGTTTAGAATTTTCCTGCTAGAAAAACGTTACCCCAGCAAGAATCGTTTTTTCGATTTTTTTTCGAAACGACAGGGGGCACACATTTTTTATGTGGGGGCACATTTACAGCAGATAAGGCACCAACTATACGTTCTACTCATAAAACTCTAGGAGATACTTTCTTGTTGGGGTAACGCACACCAGCCACCCACACGTTAAGCCGTTGGTCCCGGTTACTACTTACCGATGTGAGAAAGTAGTCGTTACACGAGTCAGGGGCCTTTAGCGGCTCAATAATAACCCTGACACCAGGTTTGATAAGGTTGGTAATCCACTTCACAACAGTGATAAGCAACACGATAGAAGAACCCACAACAAGTCCGTTATATTCTAGGGGCAGTCTTAATAAACTAATCCCAGCTGAGACCGACTACGCTCAAGTTCCTGCTTTTATATAAAATCTGTCAATTTGACATGACTTGTAGGGCAGTCTCGAAGCTAAGATTCGTAGCTCTTGTGATAACAGTGTTGTTCATTTGTTATATTGTTCCAGTATCAGTATGCTGGTGAAGACGGCGGTGCAGGTGGCGATGCTAGCGGCGGCGGTGCTCTGCGGGGCGCGGACCGAAGCCGCCACCTCCTCCTTTAAGCTCTGCGGACGCGAGCTCGGAGAGATCATGAAGCGCGTCTGCCGTGTCTACAATAGCCCCCAATGGGACGTTCCTACAGGTACATTCTGTCAATTTTACAAACATACATAAAATCTTGCCTGTTTCCCGTCCGAAACAAATCAAACAAATTGGAGATTTCCATAGAAAAGGTTTAGTAACATCTACTCTGAACCGGCGTACGTGTATGAAACGATTGATGAATGTGGAGGAAGCAAGACAAGTATGTCAGAATCGAAGCAAATGGACTTCCATAGTCACTGCTTACCCCGGTGGGAAATAGGCGTACTGTATGTGTATGTTTCCTGTCGGATAGGTAGATACCACGGAATTCCGCTTACGACCTTGACATTGACACATCATTTTCGCTTCTTCCGCTGTCATCATAATCTTCATAATATTTAGTATACGTAAGTACATACTCGCCAATGGTTTAGAGTGGGTACTCTTAACCTGGCCATTCTTTACAACAACCTGAATTTCATCGCGGTATGTTCGCCTAGGATTTCCTATTCCAACTTCACTTACATCCGCTTCAGAAATAAGTTCCGTTAGTCTACTTTAATTTTGTACAAAGTCTACGTCGAGTTGCCTTGAACTCTTCTTGTACGTAAATCAGTCTCAATTTTCAGTTTATTTTGTACTAAAGTATAGATTGCAACCGGACCTAATATCAAAGTAGTTATAATAGGGATCTAGGTATCTACTTACGCATAGTATATATCCTATGCGTGATAATATTGGTGATCGAATACCAGCTAATTTTTCTAAGTAGGTAGGTATGTAAGATACACGTGTTAAATGTTTTGCGTAACTTAATCAGTTATTACGACTTACTATACAAATTACATAAAATTACGCATGATCTCAACTATTTGTTATTATTATTTTTTAAGTAGGTATAGGTTTTCACTACACACGAAATCATATCAACGGATATTCACCTCCATTTATCTTTTTGACACCTCGAAATATTATTATTTTGACCTAGGTGACGATGACCTTTCAATTTTTATTAAGTACTCTGCTACTCAGTTAGCCCAAATAAAAATATTTATATAATATTCATTTTATTTTAAAAAATATAACATCCGCCAAGCAACTACTTGTTATATATAGATACACTAGACATTGGTAATAAGAAGGTCATGCCCGATAACATTCCATTAAATTGTCAACATCCTATCTTGTAAGCAAAAATCTAAAATAGGTACATCATCTTCTTAATCAAATTAGTTATGCATGCTCGCTTTATCGATTAAATGACCAATTGACACAAAAATGACCCAATTAATTATTTAAAACAAAACAGTTATTAATTATGAAAAGTTGTTTATATCTGTCACAGATGGTGGTCACAAACGATTAATTCTTGTTTTTGATCAAAACATTATTAGAACGTTCTTGGAATCGCCTCTGTCTATTTTGCGGGAGAGAATAATGTTAGCAGAGCAGTGAATAGGTATTTTAGATTATGATCTAGACTATTCACTTCCCGTATTATAAAGTTACTCTATGCTATTCACGCTGTAGTATTCTACCGTTGTGTTCGCGGTCACTTTATCACACATCCATTGACCTCTTGAGTGTTTACGTCTGGTAATCACAGGAAAAACATGCAGAGTTCACCTCTTATTAAATTGTGACCTCACAGACCATGTTCCATACTGACTATATATTATACAGGGTGGCCCAGAAGTTCAGGTTCAAAATGAAAAATTAGAAAGAGGGGCTCATTAGCTACCAGAAACACCCCCATGTATGTTCAGCAATTATTTACGGTTTAGGAGATCAGGGACAGTGTTTGGGGATAACTTTTTCCTTGAAATCTATGTACCTTCATTAAAATACGAATACCAAAAGTGACTGCAAGTTTTGTCTTCGGAGTGTTGCTATGTCTACCCTGTTAGCGATTACAAGCGTGATTTTTATTTACTTTTGATTGAAAATGTGTCTTTGAGCACCTTAACAACGTTAGAAAGTAGCAGCTACATTGTATGAGAATGTCAAATTTTCCTTCAAATCTGTCTGTCTTGCAATCTTTGAGGGCTAATTACTTAGTTTTTTGCCCGTATTAAGGGTACTTTTTATTAATGTTTCAAAAAGCCTATTAAATGGAGCAGTTTTTAAGAAATACTTTCAGGGTCCATGACAATCTCATGTGTTTATTATTCTTCGGCAAAGTTTTAACAACTGTAACAATTTTGGTTGTATTCTCACTTTGACTTCCGATAACTTTTTTGTTATCTTTGATTTCACTTTGATTTATATTTGATTGAGCGGTACACAGACTTAGGCATAGTTGTGAAGTAAAATAAAATAATTATTAAGAAAGGGATAGCGACAAAATGATTATCTCTGAAGTAAGGTCGAAAATCTAGAAAAAGGTACAAAATGGGTCATATCTCCTAAACCGTAAATAATTGCTGAACATACATGGGGGTGTTTCTGGTAGCTAATGAGCCCCTCTTTCTAATTTTTCATTTTGAACCTGAACTTCTGGGCCACCCTGTATATTTAATATAGGAGATACAAGTAGGATGTCTAAACTGATTATGGTAGGTCAAATACATGCATACTCTACTGATTAGAGATTATAGAAAATGCGCTTGAGATGAGTATTATTAAAAATCAACCAAACACTCAAACTCAGGACAGATTGGCATAGGACCATGACTATCTTCTAAGCAATGTCTAAGCTTCACTATTTGGAAGAATTTCAGAGAAATATACCTATTTTCTTGTTTCGTACTTTTTAGAGCGTGATATTTCCGTAGCCGGGTTTTAGTTTTTATTTATATTATTTTGAGGTCTTATTTATTGAGATAACATGCTTCCGATACGTATTTTATGCAAAATTTGGAGATAAAACCTATCCGGAACGTGTCACAACAGTCATGTTATCAATTCAACATAATTATCGTGTAAATACAAGAAAACTGCTTTGGCTTAATGTGTTTAATTATAAGTTTATATCTTTAAGTATCTATTGTGTAAGCTGTTGGTTTCCTTAATAAAGAAAAATAAATAAATAAATAAATAAAACTCGCAAGTAACAGCTACATATTTAAAGTTTGCAAATTAAGCCCTTTCATTTCATTTGAAATCCAACACACTACAAAAAATACAGGGTGTTAGTGACATCGTAACGAAAACTGAGGGGGATGATTCAGACCATGATTCTGAGTTAAAATTAAGAGGAATTTTCCGTCGCAAAATTCATGACTTTTTTTAGTATTTTTTTAATTATTTTCAATTCTATACTTTGCGATCGAAGATTCCACTTGATATTAACTCAGAATAATGAGCTAAATCAGCCCTCTCAGTATTCGTTACGATGTCACTTACACCCCGTACCAGTACATACAGGTAGTCATACAAGTACGTATGGGTGTTAGTGACACCGTAACGAATACTGAGGGGGATGATTCGGACCATGATTCTGAGTTGATATTAAGTGGAATTTCCTGTCAGAAAATTCATGAAAATTTTTGTTTTTTTTTTAATTATTTACCATTCCATACTTTTGCGACGAAAAATTCCACTTGATATCAACTCAGAATCATGGCTTGAATCATCCCTCAAAGTTTTCGTTACGATGTCACTAACACCCTGTATATTATTCATCCTCACTTTAGTTGCTCTATAGGGCGCCACATTGAATTTCGCGTGTCGACATATAGCCTATAACCACCAGATAATGAAGATGCTTCTACTGACACCTTAGATAGGAACAGACGCGCATACACAAACACGTACATAACCCTCCTTTTTGCTTCGCCGCAGTCGGGTAAAAACTTATGTGAATAGAACTGCCCTTGTATACGTGATAGTTATAAAACGTAGTCATAAATCTCGTGAGATTTATCAGGATTTATCTTATTTCAGTGGTAGAGCAGCCAGCGACTGTGGTGAGGCGGAAAAGAGGCATCGCGGACGAGTGCTGTACCGACGGAGGATGTACCTGGGAGCAACTCAGCGAGTACTGCTCAGTTAGTGCCAAGTAAGTAACCATATGAAAAAAAAACTCACTTAAAAATATGTAACCATATGAAAAAAATATGTTTAGCTAACTATACAACACTCCCTCCTTGGTAAGATATTCTATACGTGTATTCCCACGATAAACCCCGTGCATCAAGTCGACTCCCGCCGTAAAAAATCGACGTCTTATTGACTTGATGGGCTGGTATCTTGCAATGTTATCCTGTCCCGGGTGTTATGAGTTATCTCTTTATTTCAGTTCTGACGTCCTGCTGGAGGACACGCACATGATAGCGGACCGGTCGGCGGAGGTGGAGAGCGGCGCGGTGGTGGCGGCGCCGGCGGTGGTGTCCGAGCCGCGCGCGGAGCCCGACGCGGGCAAGGCAGCGAGCGCACGGCGAGAGGTGGGGCGGCGGAGTAGCGGGTACGGGCGCGCAAGAGGCCGCCGCTGCTGGTGTCGGCGCAGGCGGCGCCAAAGCCGACGGCGGGCCTCCCTCATGGGTAACATGGTGTGTCTGTCTTCGTCGTCTCCTGTTCTCGACTGTAGTTTTTTTTTTGTTTTTTGACCGAGTGAAACCCTCGGTTGCAACAAAAGTACTGTTAATAATAGTTGCCGAACTCTGTTATCCGGATAGAAAAATTGTGCTGTAGTTTTCCGATAAATTTTATTTTTGCAGTCGTAGACCCTTTTAAAATACTTTAACGGACTATTTATTTAAATATATAGTATTAATAAATAATTAAATATTAGGAAAGGTACACAAGTACCTATCTATATTTTAACTAATTAAATTTATACTTTAACATGCTTTAAAGATAATAATTATTTTGATTATGTAAGAACAAGAACATTTTTTGATTTTTTTTTATATAAGTATAATATGCCATTATAAACAGAATATAATACAATTTTAAACAGAAACGTCCTAAAATTACAAGCTTCAATCGAAAGCTTGACACAAATGGACTTTATTTAGTCAAACATTGACCGAGAACAAGCGAGCGACGAGTAACTAACCCTCATAATAACGCTTTATGCATGTTTACTAATGAAGTCACGTAACACCCGTCATTGTACATTTACATTTCATCGGGGGTGCATTTGGGGGAGGGGAGGGTTTAAAAACGGTCGCATCGAAGTAATTCGTCTAAAAAGCAATATTGTAATTTGACAGTTGCGCATTTAAAAGTAATTGCGCATTGCCAACAAATGTCAAAAAGCAATATTGCTATTTTACGTGAATTGCTTCAACACGGTGTTTTTAACCTCCCTGGAATCATTAACCAACACCCATACTTTCAGCCATACAGTGCACGAACATAACATTTGCCTGCTAGTTATATGAATTTACCCCTTTACTTAGTGGAGAAACAGTCGTTTTAAACCTTTATCTCCGAGTGCCCACCAGAACACAGAAACCTATCTTCATCAGCCCATTAACGTCCCCACTACTGGGGCACGGGCCTTCCCTATGGATGGATGTTTGAGAAGAAACCTATTCGATTTAAAATTTATAATCAACTCCTCTGGGTGTTTTGGCTAGTCGGGACCAGGGACAGCAGCTTGGTTATGCTTATAATGCATTGATTGAGGGGAAGCCTGAGCCCAGCAGTGGGGAATTCAACTAAAAAAACATATCCACCGATCATTATATCCAATAATGGCCTCCGTGGTCCAGTGGTTGAACATTGGTCTCACGATCCGGTAGTCCTGGTTTCGAATCCCGGTGGGGAAACATCACAAAAATCATTTTGTGAGCCCTAGTTTGGTGAGAACATACAGGCTAATCACCTGATTGTCCGAAAGTAAAATGATCCGTGCTTAGGAAGGCACGTTAAGCCGTTGGTCCCGGTTACTACTTACTGATGCAAGTTAGTAGTCGTTACATGAGCCATGTTATGGGCCTTTGGCGCTCAATAGTAACCCTTACACCAGGATGATGGGGTTGGTGATCTACCTCACAACCCACACGATAGAAGAAGATTATATCCATTGAGACTTTAACCAATGAGGGACTTTCCAGGATACGTTTACCAAAAACAATATAGAAGGCGTTGTACAGCTTTAACGGGATAATTACCTATTTTATCATTACTCCGAGTAATACATAATTATTCCAAAATGAATTGTTGCTTGATATAATTAATTATGTTGCTAGGTACCTACCTATGTTACTTCTCTTTATTTTGTTCAGAATAATAATGGGAGACAGATGTAATTGTGCCTGGGTGTAAAGGGTCATTACATAAACTGCCTATATACGTCCCACTGCTGGGCACAGGCCTCCCCTCAATCAACCGGAGGGGGTATGGAGCATACTCCACCACGCTGCTCTAGTGCGGTTTGGAGGAGGTGTTTTTACGGCTAATAGCCGGGACCAACGGCTTAACGTGCCCTCCGAAGCACCTGTCATTATTTATACCCAAAAACAAAAATAAAAGATGCATATATCTGTTCCATGAAATTAGAAGGCTAAACGAAGAAAAATCTGTACAGCGCCATCTATATTGTTTTTGAGGAACGTAGCGTGGAAAGTCCCTCATTGTGGTCTTAAACTACGTAAATGTCCTTTATACCTACTTATGGGCAATTCGACAAAAATATTGTATGGGTATTATAGTAAGTACTTAATAACTTTTTAAAGAAAAGGTTGCCGGGTGCTGTTTCGCTATTTTAAGGGTTAACACATGTTTCTCCATTGGGTAGGTAGGTGCCTAATTAAGAAAACCAGTATATACCTATTTAACGTTATTTCCTCCCAATGAATATAATCCGTTAGAATACTAAAGTTAGGAAAAAGGTAACTACGTAATGCCTACTTAAGTAATACGGTTAGATAAAGGTAAAAAAAATTCGTTGCCACGACCGCATTTTATGAAATACCTATTAATTATTAGTAATTAATATTTAAATACGTCGGACTCAGTAAGGATTACTTAATAATTAATTTGAAACTTCATTTAATTACTTCAATTGTATTGCGGTGACATGAAGTAGCGCCTGGCGATCGATGGCTCTCCCTAGCCGCAAAAGCTTTTACGTAGATCTGATATATCGGACAACATACTGCGATGACTGAATTTGGTAGTTACAACGTGTCTCGTGTGGTTGTTACAGGACATGGTAAGAAGTGCAGCGCGCGCTGCGCCCGTGGTCGGCACCGTGTCGCCGCTACTCACGTGGGGCCGCACGCTCAACACTGACCTGCCGCAGATCGACCGAGACCGGTACGCTTACGTCGCCGTCTATTCCACATAACACCGCCTGCCATCAACCGGACTCAAATCTGACAGGACACTCCACACTCTTGATGAAATGTCGTCGGTTCAACACACACGTTTAGCCGGCTCTATAGCAAAGAGTCGTAGTAAGTTCTTTCAAGTGTTCATTTAAATAATGTAGATGTTTGGTAGATATTCTATTTAAGCCCTTAATTTATGATAGCGTAGTAAAACTCGACAATATTATTACGAAGACTCGATTATTGTACTTGTGTATCACTGAACAGTAAACTTGTTAAAAAGTAGAGAGTGACTGTGTTCGACTATTAGTTGTGATTATTATTTACTGTAGAAATCTTATAGAGAAAGAACACTTGAAAATATTGTAAAGTTCGTCAGTCCTTGCCTGAAGTATTATGTTCGTTTCGAGGTTTTGTCAAGTATGTTAATTAAGTAAGAAATTTATTTTTCAGCATTCTTGTTTCGTATTAATTCCAGTGATTACTTGGGAAATAACTGATTTTACGCGAATTAGAAGGATTCCCTAAAATGGAGTTGTAATTAGCCATATTATTTATAAGTTTATAAATAAATAGTTGTAGAATGTAATCATCCATAATATCATCGCAGCATCATACTAGCTCATTTAAAAATGGTCAAATTATGTCTAAGATGTTTTTATAAATAATCGCCTACTATTTAAGATAGGTATAAAGATCTCTAAAGCATCTGTGATAAATCCAACTGATAAACGTAACACATTTATTTATGTTATATTTTATTAGTAACACCATGCCTAGTGTAACATATCTTGTCTTGTTAGTTTGTTTATAAGTGTAGGTAATCTCATAGTTAACAATGCGACTGACGAAGTGGGCGAATTAAATAAATCTTCATTTATTTTACTGCATTGTTTTACTCATGAAAATATGATTATATCAAAACAATTTTACCCAATTCTTAAACTTATTTTTTCAGCTAAAACCTAATCAACAATATAAAAAATAATGACTTCTAATAAACTAAATAAAACTTTTAACTTAAATTATGTCCATATTTACTGGTTACACAAAAGTGTCCCTTGATTTCTTTCACTGGCATATGTATGATTTAGCAGCATCAGCATTTAAACATTGTCACAGTCAACACTCTTAGTTTGACTAGAGTCAGCTGACAACTTTGTGTGATGTTGTAACTTCACTTGACTAGATTTGTTATGTCTTGAAAAGTAATACTTTTCTAAAATAATGTACTTTGCTACTAAAACCACGACAATACCTATGCCTAGTCAAAGTGGACCCGAGTCGCCATCCTGGTTGGAGCTGGGCTTGTTTGAATCTTGTGAACTGCTGTCCCTGGAGGGAAGAAGTTGAAATTTCAAGTTATTACCTTTGTTTCTTTTCTGCACAACTTTTCCCACTGCTTTTATATTGCTTTCAATGACGGAATAAATCTTTTCCTGAAAATAATTTACTTAAGTTAATAATAATATATCAACACACACAGCCATAAAAGAAGCTAGTGGTAGCTAGTAAAAAAGTAAAATAACTATTAAACTGATTATATCATTATAACATTCCCAACAATTGCTACATCAATTCCACAATAACCACTTTAAATAAGTAAACAGATAAATTGGGTTAAATACACTTACCAAGTTTTGTGCTCCTGCCTCTCCTTCTCCTGCTATAACTACCCTCACTTCGTATTGTTTCTCCAGCAGCTTCATCATTTTCTTTACTCCTGTCATGAGGTCATTCTGCCCTATCCTCGCAGATAATGTCAACAGTTTCTCTCCTTTTACCAAGGCGTTTTGGCGAGCCACCTGCTTCTCTTTCCTTTTCTGCAACTCTTCTTCGTGATATTCAGCATTTGTCATTAACCTACGCATAAAATAATTAAATTCTACATTGAAAAACATTAAAAAACTGTTTTCTATAGCAATTAAATAACAAATACTTACTTATAAACCGGCCGCCTCGTCTTCGAATCAACGTCTTGTATTTTCACTAATTTCAACTCCCTTCTAAGAGACAAGTTTTGCGCATTTTTAAGATCTGTAATACTGACTGAATTATCAGGAGCAATCAATGTTATTCTATTTTCGAAATTTTTCTTCTTAGGTACATCTTTGCCATCTGCTGTTATTCTTGTGCTTACCGCACGACATTCAACAAGCCTACGAATGCTTAACAAAGATATTAATTTATTCATATTTAAATATAATTGAAATCGAGAATACAAAAATCAAACAACAGACAGATATCAGCATCAGCTGGCCAACTTGTCACTTGATTGTTGACATTTGATTTTTTTTGACAGAGGACTGTAACTCTTTGAGTCTTGCTTGTGAAGTTGTGAGTGACGTGATATAATTTATTTTAGCACGGTCCTTATTAATAGGAGCTACCACACGAGGCTATCAGAAACTGGCGGTGACCGTGGTTGTAGTTTTGTCCTTATTTTATGCCGTGGTTTTACCACAGTATTTTGTCAATCAAAATACTACGCTACAAATAACGATCTCATTGCTGTAACAATAAGGTCAATTTTTGTTTTAATCCTAAATCATGATTGACGAATGAATGATCAAAAAAATTGCTCTAATAGTCACCTTCACCTATCGACCATAGATTATAAACTTCACGTTGCTACTGGCAACACTAACTGTCTCTCTTTCATTTTGTTGTGACAGCTGCAAGCGGCAAAATGGTTAGTAAAATTTTAGAGAAAAATCTGTTTTTATTAAAGTAATCCTTGTTTGAAACTTATGTTGAACTATATGAATTGTTTCGGTTTTATTTCAGTCTGCTCACAAGACATTTATTATCAAGCGGAAGCTCGCTAAGAAGCTGAAACAGAACAGACCTATTCCTCAATGGGTTAGAATGCGTACAGGAAACACAATCAGGTATATAATTTTTTATATAATTATAACTAATGCTGCAAAACTATCATACATTCGGTTTTCAACCCCACGTACCGCACGTACTGATATAGTTTGTTTACTATAACTATTTAGGTTATATTGATTAACTTGTTAAGTTCCACCCTTAGTCTATTATTGTTAAATAAAAGCATAATTTCACTTTGTGTCAATCTCTCCAATATTTAATAATATTAAATACCAAATTCTGATAATTTTCCATTACAAAAATGACTGCAACTCCTTTATCAATTACATCAAATAGTGAAACTTACAAAATTGTAATGCACAATGTGTCTTAAGTGATATTTGTTTGAGGTTAGGTGTTAAAAAAAAGTTGATATGATCAACATTACACATAATTCACAGACATTTTATAACTGGAGCTGCACAAGTGAATGCATTCTTATACTATTCCCGTTCTAGCATAGTGCATATGACAAGAGTACAGCCTGGTGTTAATAGATCAAGATAATGGTTTATATTGACAGCTGTTATACACCAGAGGTAGAATGCAAACCTCCCAAAAAGTATACTTAATTTTAAAAGTAATGGTTGGAATATTGTTATCATTACCATGGTATACAATGTAATATAATAATGTTATACACCATCATTTTTCAGTAAAGTTAACAGGGCTTCGTTATTTATAAACAGTGACTACTGTAAACTGTTGTGTGTTGGTTCTCAACTATTGTAAGTGTATTGGTACTTAAATGTTTAACTTTGTTTCCAGATACAACGCCAAGAGGCGTCACTGGAGGAGGACTAAGCTGAAGCTGTAAGGAGTGTTGTGCGATGTCTGTACCTTGTAAGCTGAATAAAACAACTTAAAAAAAATTGCCTTTTTAATTTCATTTCATTTAGTTTTTTTCTATCTTAACAAAATACCTATAAATATGTAGATAAATCAATGAATAAATATTAAATAAAATAAAAAGTAAATTGAAAATTGCTGTGTAGCATTATAAGGAAGAGGTAGGAAGTATTTTTTTATTAATATGAAAACTTACATAATTTTCATTCAAGTTTGTAAAAATGTCAGAATAGGTTTATATATAGCTTTGCAACATGTGGAAGTGTTATGGGGAAAGGTGTGGCGATGAGTGACCAATAGTTTTTCCGAATAGTTGATGACAGTTTTCATACAAAAATAGCCCCATAGCCTAGCTGATGTTGCAGTTTCTGTTAAAATCTGTGGGACTTCTTTCGTGGCGTATACGCAAGATGCTTTTTTATATTAAAAAGAATATTGTGATCAATGTACAACCTCATCAATCCTGGTGTCAGAGCGTTACTATCAATTTGACAAAGACATGGCCCATGTAATGATTACATACTTAAAATCAAGTTACGAATACTAATTACACTTTGATTGTGCCTTCAGGTTCAGAGAATTGTCTACAGACTAATGTGGTTTGTTTTCAAAAAACTAAGTTTAATACTATAGGTAAATAAAAACATTTCATTTGTAATAGCAGTATAATAATTATACTTAAAAGTAAAATAATTTACTATAATAAAGCTTGATCTCGCTGATCACATGATTTAAATGATTCATCAAACTACATAAGTAGAGGTACCAATGTATCACATTCTTAATACTGTAAATGCAATGAGATGTCTTTTATTTAGAAATTAATCCCACATGAATATAAAGCTTTTGTTGTGTCAGGTAGTTTCTACTTTACTGTCTTTTTCATTATCTTTCTTTAATTGTGCTTCGGATTGCATCAGTAATTCCTCCAATAATAGGTCGTTGTCTATCAGTTCGCCACTGCCGCCAGTTTGCTGTGAAACATAAATAATGGTTGTTGAAACAAAATGTGTCAATGTGTGGTATAAATAATCGGTGTTCTTTTTTTAGTGGCCAGTGACATGACCCACTGCTGGGCATAGGCCTCCCTCTTCTCTTTAAAGCTCTCTGTTCTGTAGTTTTAAACTTATGTACTAAATTATTTAGTACGCTCACTCTCTCATGATGACCTCACAAGAGCTGATCCAGCAGTCAGTATCTACAGAACTTATAACGATGCCGATCCTTTCTGACTGCTCTAAAAGTAGTGTCGTCTTTCACTTACGATAAGTGTAAGAGGAACTAATTTTAGAACTGTCAAAATTTAATAAAAGTTTGTCTCCAGAATCGCGGCTCCAATGACAATAATTCAAAAATTTTTTAGCCTTACATTTTCCCCTATTGTGTATTTTCTTAATTACGTGATACTGGCAGAATTGATTGTGATCACACAAAAGACATTAATCAAGAATTATAAGAATACCTGTTGTGCACTAATGGAGCGGGCCATCATCTTCTGCAAGTACTTGGCGCGCCGGTGTTGCTCGCGCGTGTTACGCAGGCGGTCGAACTCGTCCATGTCGGCCTCATCACCGCCGTCCACCTCGTCCACTGAAATTATAACAAAAACCTTATGTTTTTCATCACTAACATAGGGGACGTCTTTAGCCAAAATAATATCATTATTTAGATTTGATGTCAATGACCTACTAATAGTGTTTCCAAAACACAAAAAAAGTTTTAGGTTACCTAGTTCGTTTACTACGTAATTGGATTTAATTTTGGGGCGAACAGCTGAATACGAATATATGGATAAGTTTATAAGAAGATACATGTACATAAACTTCAAGACCGTAAAAGCAACATGCAGCCACTGTTGATACGAAGTCGTAAGATGGAAATGATGAACCTAATGATGACAAGGGATTAGCCTACCGTCCATACCAATTGGACACAATCCCTCTGTCTAATACACACAAACAGTATACAGATCTTGATGTCAACAAGCACTTACGCAGTGTTTGGCTGCCGGCGGCGCTGAGCGAGGGCCCCACGTCGCTATCAAGCCGCGGGCGCTCCTCGGGCACGCTGAACGAGGGCTGCGTGGACAGTGACGCCGCCGCCGGGCTCGCCTCCTCCGCCTCCGGGCCCAGCGACCGCGTCCACTGGTTCGGCGCTGACGACGATAGCCTAGTGTCTGGACGGACTGAAATTATTATTGAATATTTATTTATTTAAGGAAAGGGGGAGGCATTTGCCCAGCAGTAGGACTAACAAAAATAGGCCTAAGAAAAAAGCTATTGTATAAGGGTTCCGTTTTTCCTTTTGAGGTTCGGAACTCTAAATGTGAACATAATAGTAAAGACAAAAAAGATACACAAAGAAAACAGTCTGAAAAGGGTATTGGGTAAGTTTATCTGTAGGTATCTGTACAAAGAGATTTCCTCCAGCTGACCTACGTGTTTAGAGCATGAAGAAACATTGTTTATTGTGTTATTCATTTCAAATTCGTCAAGATTTGGTTTTCTAGATTGAGATATCGATTTGCTATGTTCTGCAATCACAATTTTAGTATCGAAAGACGTAAAAAATTTTGGTGTCATCTCTCCTATCTATATAATGCCCTGCCCTTTGTATTGCTCCCACAAGGATAAAATATATAAATAGTTCATCATCATCCCTAGCATTATCCCGTTTTTCACAGGGTCCGATTTGACAGGTCTGGTTTTTACGACTGCTTGTCAGACCTTCCAACCCGCGAAAGGAAAACCAGCCCAATACAGATCAGGTAACACACTTCTTTAAAATTCAAATTTTGCATGGCGGTTCCTTTTAGGACGTAGGTGCTCACTAAGATTGGTAATTTCAACCCCCACGGGGTTAAAAAAGGGGTCGGACGTTTGTATGAATGATTGTCATATTAAAAGAATCATGACGCGGACGGACAGCTAGTTTCTAATAAAGGCCATTAATATATTTTCTCATTAGAAAAGTTTATAACTATAAATGCAACTATTGTTTAAACACCGTGACGAGCTCTATAGCTTATCTAACCCACTTATTTATATATTATAATGATTGACGAATTTGTTATCGAATTCATGTTTGGATCATAAATGATAACCACATGCTCAGCGGTGAAGGAAAACATCGTGAGGAAACCCACATACCTAAGAATATCATGTATATATATATAATTATGTACGTATAGATAAATATTACAGTACTTCATTTCAGCGCGCCTGGAAACGGTTATACGGACACGTGCGATGATTTTATCATTAAGGTTGCGGCAGGTTTATTTTTGCGAAGATTTTGTGATAAGATATCATCGTATCGTATCTATATTTTGTGATAAGATATAATTTTGAACAGCATATAACAAATTGAAAACTTACTTGAAGAACTATGGTTTGAGTTTCTAGATGGCACATCAACCGGCTCACTGGGCGTTGGCGGTCCTTGTTGGAATAAACTCATTGCTGTTGGCCTGAAAAAAATTATGAAAAGTGATTATAGCACCCACTCTACCTGTATGTTGTCTATTGTATACATATTTACCAAAACCGATACAGATAATAAGCAAATAATCATCGTACTGTCGTGAGGTTCAGTCCCGGTTCGAACTATAAACCACTGAATTCGACTTTATGAGTTTTAATTCATGTTTGGATCACAGGTAATTGATATCACGTGATTTTCAAGATTTGTGCCCGGTTTATGGCAATAGGCTCGCCCCTTATGACATCGGACATAACTGGCTAGGAGTGGGTGTAATTAATACCTACTATACACCCCTGCTACCGCCTCTGGATACATATAGATAGAAAAAAATACTTTATTGAGCACAAGGGGCACGAGATACAGAGATAAGGACTACAGATACAGAAAGGCACAACACGCGGCCTTATTTTATTGCTCATGCATCAATTTCTTCCAGGCAACCTTTGGGTACAGGCGTCATGCTACGTTTATTTATGGATTTATATCCGATCGAAAGGATTGCAGAGTTCCTTATTCGCAGGACCTTTCTCCCCCAAATCCACGTACCTAGAGGGGACAATGAAAGGCGATAATCTAATTATTACTGTACCTAGTTTCGGGTCGTTTGCCCATGCTGGTGATGGTGGCCTGTTCATCCACTTCCTCGATGACTTCGTTCGCTATCTTCATACTGCCACCACCCGCAGTGGCCGGCTTGTTTAGTGTCGGGTTACTTGCCGATATCATAAACCTAGAACCTGCAAAAGGAAAACATTCTTATTACCCGCGTACACCTTGTACCACATTTTATTCAAGCTAATAAAGTTTGACCCCTACGAATAAGTATTAGTAATTTAAATGTAAACCTGATAAGTTTAATAAGTATTACGTGTAGTTGTACGCGCGTATATAATCATAAAGATGGTTTATGTGGCGTAACAAATCATACATTTGCCAAGGCAGACATAGCGTGAAAGCCAATAAATGCGATAATTGGAATTGAATGCTATTACCGGTGCCATCTGTTGTGGAGACTTGCACCGCTGGTTGTCTCTGTTCTTCTTTCGAGAACAGTCTCTTAAGCATGGAGGTGACGGAGTTCGCCCGCGTCATGGGAGTTTGTTGCAGGGACGCCATCGAGTTCGTCGACCCCATCGAGTTCCTGTCCTCCTTCTTCCCGCGCTTGCTGCTCCCGCGAGACACGATGAAGTGTATTCCCGACTGTGCGTCATCGTTCATCTGAAGTTGCTGCCAATTTTGACACGAACTCATATTAGGTAAAACCTTCGTAATATATTTACTCTATTTTACAATCAAAGTTAAAATGATTCAATGGTGGCAAATTAATGAATAGACAGACAAAAACAAGAGAGGAAATCTCGTTAAATTGAAAAAAGATGTTACTTTTGGAGTAGAAAAGTTTTTGTAAAACAAAAGACGACAACATCACAGCTTTCATTTACAGCCAAAATTATTGGAAATATTAATTTTATTAAAACAAAAAACATCAACATCTATATATTACTATACAGACTCTACCTATTAGTAGTTTTAGTAGGTCCTACAACCAACACAGAACATTAACGACGACCACAATATGCTAAAGAAAGTTAGGTAGATAATAGTTAGAGAAGAACATTTATTTAAACACGGTTAGCAAGAAGGTAAGTGTTTATTAAAAACAAATAACACATAACGATACGACAGTTGAATTGATAACATTATTTAATTAACACAGAAAGACATCATCATTCAGGTAAGAAAGAAACACGATTAAACATAAATAAGAAGTACTAGGTATCGTTTTCAGCATACAGGTATCTATAATCAATATCAACTGTCATAGTTTACCATTAGTTTTGTTACGGAATTGTAGATGCAGGTTAGTAGTCTTTGACTTGTTTGTGTTATTTTATAAACGACGCTTCCTGTTCGTGGCTCAACTAACCAGCTTGGCATACCTAGCAACATTCATTAGTAAATATATAAATAATGGTGCTGATTCCTGTACACACCATATAATTTTATTTTAAGTCGCCGAAAAGGAAAGGCACGGGGAACACACGTCAATTTTAGGCAGACGTATAAAACCCTCACAAAATATTACATTGGCTAATAAACCTCTTCCGAATACATTCCGCTTAGGGACGGTACTGAAAAGTATCGGCGTCCGAAAGACGTAATATACGATCCCGACGACCCTATTACTCTAGCCATAGAGGCAACCAATCAGCTCGCAACACCAAACACTTCAGGACCCCGATACCGACCCCGCCGGCGTGGTCGACGATTTCCCTCATTCAGCGCTTATCGCTATCGACCCACTAGGGTCGATTAATTCTTTCAAATATTTTTCCTCTCAGACGACGCCCTGACCCGAGGTTCGCGCCCAACAAGCTCAAGCCCAAAAAGCTAATTAACCGACAGGATTAAGTCGACAGCACACGTCAAACGGGTTGCATAACAGCGAAATGCCTATTTTATTCGCCCGGGTTATTCATTAATTTTAAAATTAACAGTTGTCAATCATTCGTCCTTTTCCTTTTCGGTGGATAAGAAAATGACGAGTATAACTTAAAATAAAATTAGGTGTCTGCAGGAATCGGGGTCAATGTCTTGCATTAATCATTCCATCTAAGGGCTGCCAAAATATATCACCTGTTGCGTCTTTCTACCAAGTGGTATTACGCGATAATAACAATTTATAGTCAATCGGAGATTAGAAACTGTCGGGACCTTCAAAGAATTAAAATGATTGAATGATAAGTGTTTACTGAGTCTTCGTCGAATCTACAATGACTAACTCCTTTATAATCACGTGGAATACACAATTATGTCATAAAATAACTAAATGAATCACCGAAAGCGAAATACTTTTCCTGTCATCATTATGTTGAGCAGTAAATTAAAAGGATACCCAACCACACTAATGTAAAAGTCATAAAGTCACCAGTTAAGTTTTAAACGGTATAACAACAGGAAAATAGAGGTAATACTGGCATTGGCAAGTTTGGCAACCCTAGACACCGACACACTGCGAAGCTCCACGTAGATCCGAGCGTGCAGCATGCTTATAATAGGACGGGTCTAACCTCTGGCGGGGCGAACTTGTAACTCACGGTGTTGGAGGGGACCATCTCGTCGATCTTGACTGTGGAGGGGTTGACGGTGACCATGCTGCGCTGCCGGGGCGGGACGGCCACACGCGCCGTCGACGGCTCAGGGTGCTCCTCCCGCTGGTTCTCCGTCGCTATCGTATACGGCAGCTCCGACGGGAACACCTCGTCCCAGTACTGGTCCTTCAGCAGCTCAGGGTGCTCGTGGTGCATCTCGTCTACTATCATGTATGACACCTGAATACCACCATCGGACCATGAATAATAATCAAAATTATGTAACTGAAGAAGCCCTTACGCACAAACAAAGTTCACAAGCTCAATGTATTACTATTCACACTAACCTGCAAGTCCCTATCAATAAGCCAGTTGACTTCGAAATCATCGTCATCCTCGCCAAAGGGGTTTATTAGAGACTCGGCCACTTTCAACCAGCCCATGTAGAAGAAGAATTCTAATGTAGAAAATATAGGAAAGTAAAGATCTATATTACTAATGTACGCTGATGTTGTACTGGTGTTTAGTTTGTTGTCCACCCATTGACTACCCAACGCAGACGTTATAAAATACGAATAAACTGCTATGGTAACTACCTGAAATGATAAATTAGACCCGTTACATAAGGTGAACTCAGTATAATGTTCACGATGGAAAAAACAAAAAATGTGGAAAGGACTTGATAAACAAGTTTTTGGATAAGATGTCTGTGTTGGATATAACGCTTACTTACCTGAGTATATACAAGAGGAACACTTATAGTGTCATAACTGAGGAGTAATCCAGCTTGTCCTCTGAATTTGTTTAGTTCATCAATAATAGTCTTTACAGCAAAGTCATCTCGTATACGGCCCTCTTTGCGGGCCCTCGTCACTATACTTGCCGCCCATACTATCGGCAACCTAGAAATTCAGGTGATGGTCAGGAAATACCATATACCATAAAATTTATGGTAATGCATGATCACTAATCTTGTTTTATTGAATCCTGATATAAACATTATAGCACTCGATTAAGAAACTGAAGTGTTTTATTTACCAGTGTTTAGAAGGTTTGGGAAACTTGTCATTTAAGTTTTCGAGAATACTTTTCTCGTTATCTAGCAGCAGACCAGCTTCGACAAAGTTGTCGAGGGTCGGGAACCTCTTCTTGACGCGGGGTGAGATCATTGATAGCACCATCGTGAGACACAGGCACACATAGCGAACTATCGTTCTTCTGAGCAACCGGCCTCGTTCGTCCTGAAAAAAATACTTCGTAGACCATTTTCGTTTTAACCTGATGCGTAGGATAGCCGTGAGAATAGCACATTTTCTTGGTAAGTCGCGCGAAAGATCGCACTAGGCTGTACCCTATATTTCTAACATAAACACCGTGTTAGAACGCAAATAGGAAGCTCTAGGTACAAGCGGAGTTCCGTTCAATAAAATAAATACTTCATGAATATTATCCTTGCCGGAATAGCCTTAATATTAACTCAAGTGTTTCAAATTACTGGACAGGCACGCAAATCTAAGCATTTCAATAGACAATGTGTTTTATTTTTGAAATATTGATGTACCTACGTAGTAATTTTGTATAAGCTGTACATACCTATACATAGTTATTGCGGAAAAGCCTTGCAATCTTATCATACTGTTCTCTTCATTACCTACCTACTCCGAACCTATCATTACTTACATACAGTTGATTACAAGGGCATGCGTCTTAGATAAAAGGAATGTTCATATTGAAAACATCTGACATGGAAATCTGGATATCCATTCATATAATATTGTTGGTGTATGATGTCAATTGTTATCATTCACACCATTTTGTATTTCCTACTTTTAAAACTTGATAACATTATGTTAATAAGGAATTATGATATGAAATCTTTGTTTATTATTATCGCCGCTAACGAATTTTGATCTTTTCGATTCATATTCGAAATCTGAATTAATATCAAGATAGTCTCCTAGCATGATGTTGCAGTTGAAAAGCAAAATTACGGAAACGCGAAGTTTATAGAGGTCACGAGGGAATGCAATCCCGATCTCGTAAAATCTCGTCTAATTTTTCGGTATCAATTCCGAGACATAATATGACAAGATCCCATTTGAGATTGACGGGATTGGGCGAATCTCCTTGAGTTATACTTTTGTTTTGATTATGCTGATTAAGAAAACTTAATTATTTAGTTAGTAATATTGAAGAATAAAGGTTTTTGTTTACTTTCATAAAATATTTTGTTTTAATTAACCTCATTATCACAAGCAAGCAGTTTTTATCGTTTTCAGCCATCCTAACTTTATATTTTTTATGAACTAAGATCCCGAAAATTTTGATATTTCCAATCCCGCGGGATCTCGAATTTGCGATCTCGAGTAGGGATTGTATTCCCTAGAGGTCACACGAAACGATCAGCGTAACTATAGGTACCTATAGAGTTATTCAGACAGTGTATAATCATGGTAGTATTCAGTGATGAGCTGTTCCCAATTTGGGAACGTTCCCAGCAGTAAAAAGGCGTAAAACATGTGTAAAAAGAGCTTTATTACTTATCCTTTAGGCAGATAAACAGACACATTATAAACTCTGATCCTATCGAAGAAAAGCAGCCAGTGGCCCCGATTCCTGCAGACACCTAATTGTATTTTAAATTATACCCGTCACAGTCTTATCCGCCGAAAAGGAAAGGAACGGATGATTGTCAACAAGTTAATTTTAAAACGAATGAATAACCCGGGCGAATAAAATAGGCATCTCGCTGGTGTGCAATCCGTTTGACGTGCTGTCTACTTAATTCTGTCAGGTTATTGGTCGATGTAAAATTTTTAGACGGTTGTTTTAGATTTCTGATTAAAATTGACGTGTATTCCATAAATTTCATGCCTGTCGATTACCCGTCCCTTTCTTTTTCAACGGATAAGAAAATTACAGGAATAACTTAAAATAAAATTAGAGGGCTGCTGCAGGAATTAGCACCAGTGTCTTTACTATTAAAGAGTTACAATGGAAACAATTTCTCTCTGGGAACATTCCCTGGAACGGCACAACATTGGCCGTATTATAATAGTCTTTGTTACCTGGCCGTGTATAGTAGCGGAAATGAAGACAGCGATGGAATCCGGCCAGGGTATGCTGGTGTACTGACTCCACCAGCGGTTCATCACCACTGTCACGTAGAAACCCAGCACAAACGACAGCGGTATCACGTTGCCGTGGAAGTTGCAGTAGTTTACCACGCCTTCGAATGTTCTGCGAAGTGTTTATGTTTTCCAACTAAATATTAATGTGTGTATATTTTAATGTTGTTAATGTATATGTGTGTCGACTGTGTCGTAGGTTTTACCTAAATAAACTTTTTTATTATTATTATTTTTTATGTGGAGATGGATAAGAATATGATCGATGTCCTTTCATCTTTCTACAAAATTATCTTTTATCTTAGCAACAAAAATAAATCCTATTCGATACTGGGTTCTGCTTATTAGCATAGAGGATTATACATATAAGCAACGAAGTTTATGTATTATTTATAGTAAAGAGAAACACAGCCAGCCTCCGTGGTGTAGTGGTAAAAGCGTTAGGTTCACGATCTGGAGGTCCGGGTTCGATTCCCGATGGGGACATTGTCGAAATCACTTTGTGAGACGGTCCATTGTTCGGTAAGCACATTGCAGGCTTGAATCACCTGATTGTCCAAAAAGTATGATGATTCCGTGCTTCGGAGGGCACGTTAATCTGTTGGTCCCGGCTATCAACAGTACACCACTAAGACAACACCTCCACTAACCCGCATTGGAGCAGCATGGTGGAGTATGCTCATATCCCCTCCGGTTGATTGAGGGGAGGCCTGTGCCCAGAAGGGGACGTAATAGTATGTGTTATGTTAATGAAAAATACTGTATTATACAAAGAAAATTGATTTCACACTTGACTGAAATTTAAATCCGACATTTAGTTAACAATTTGTTTGTGTCTTCTAACTTATTCAAGACTGGAAATGGAACAATGGGATCATTTATCGTTTCATATAAGCGAGGTCAGGCGAACCGATTACTTACGAGACGTAACAGACAAATTCGCAATCGGGTTCGCGCACGCGACGTAAAACAAACTTCGAATACCAAGCTGCTTAATAGATGGGTGCTTATTATCTGAGAATGTCGTAGTTAACAGTAATCATGTGTCTAACAAACCTACATAGGCTAATGATCTTTCGAATAGAAAAATAGAGCATTCTAATCCAAATACTAAATTGTTTGGTCACCTCAGGATGTTAGGCCGTTTTAAGACAGTGGAAAGTACAACATTGCGATTGTTTAGTTGTGTCAAAGATTAATTATTCTGATTACTAAATAAAGACAGATTTTAAAACAGACAAAAAACATTTTTTTTTTCTATTTAACTTATTTATGAATTTTAATCAAGAGACAAGTAATAATAAGTCCGACACTTTATCACGTTAATCTATGAAGTCACAGTGTGATTTTTCATACAAATTCCATAGTAATTTCGTGTTTTGAAGTTTTGACTAAAAGGTAACAGTTTTGACTATTTGGAAACTAGCGTATTATGTAAAACAGTACTTACTTTTTGGACTCTGCGTCTAACAGAAGACGGTAGGTTAGATTGAGGACGTAATAAATAAGTAGAAACACGCACAGATCCAGCCATACCAATTTGTAAATACTTCCGCGCCATCTGAAACAAACACGCAGTTATAACCAGGGCGTTGTTGTGGCACCATAAAGATATCATATGATTTTATATGCAACTGGAACCATCGAGCAATGCTGGGTACAATTAAATTATAGCAGTTATCAAATTCGTATTTTTTAGGGAACGGAACCTAGAAAGACACTCATTCATCTTGCGATAGACGTAGTCAGAGGTTACCCCAACCTGAATTAAGTACCGGCTCCTCACTGAAGTTTCTGTTTAACCAACGTGTTAGTTAGTGAGCCGTATCGCCGTCTACTTATAATGGTCGAGGGAACTGTGTTAGTGAAAACCCTAAAATATTAAAGAATCATGTGTGAACTCCTGATTCATTGATATTTCTTGATGTAAGTACACAGGTTTATATCATGGCTGCTGTGATGAACGATGATCTATATTCATCATCATTATTATCGCGCTATATTACCTATAGGTATATTCTCGAAGTACACACTTATGTTATAGATAACATAATATAAAAGCCTTGGCATGTTTTTTAAAAGAACTCCATCTGACAACCATGACTTTGGTTGCATATCACGGTTCGCACTCTCAACCCTGAAGGTACTCTCTATTTTGGAAAAGTCCGTGTTTGGGTTTTATATCTTTTCCTTCAAAATTGGTGCACTTGTTAACACAGATTTCCCTTCGCCTTTATAATATTAGTACGGATGGATGCTAT
Source organism: Pectinophora gossypiella (assembly GCF_024362695.1). Classification (NCBI taxonomy): domain Eukaryota; kingdom Metazoa; phylum Arthropoda; class Insecta; order Lepidoptera; family Gelechiidae; genus Pectinophora; species Pectinophora gossypiella. The sequence goes on along the minus strand of NC_065407.1, from coordinate 7,671,610 downwards.
GCTAATTATTTATTTGCTCGTAGGATGGATGGTATTTTTAAATGAATTCAAGCAGTTCGGTTATGTAAGAATGAATCACTACTTTTAAAACTAAAATTTTAAGGAATACGCTTATTTATGACACCTACCTATAGTTAACATAGAGAAACCGTACTGGTAGAAGGACGAACTAGAAATGCATACACAAAATTAGAATAATAACATAGTATTATTACTCCAGTTGTCATTCAAAGAGCCATGAAATTAGTATGCGAATAGCGATTTTATCATGTTTCCAGTGAAGATGACGTCATAGAATGAGGCAACAATTTACGATACCGTGACGAATAGTCCTCAAGTGCCTAATGAAATGGATGTCCGATTTATGTGTGGAATTGTAAGGATGACTTCGGACTCCGGTGTTTAGATGCGGTTCTGAAATAATCAAACAATCACGAAGAAGAGTCCGTACCTATTATACAAATCTGCTCAGGTCATTTGGTCGTCGTCATTAAGTTAGGTTATAAAATTTTACAGGTAAATGACCGGAGTAGTTATTCATTACTTTATACGTGAAGTAAGTGTTACCACCAATAATAATAAAACACATAAACGAGCAATAACATACTTAAATTTATCGCTGTAGAGTTTTATCGCTTTGATGTTTTGTAGATTAGTGTTAGTTGGTATTGACCTTCAAGCTGAACTGAATAAGTGGACGATATAATTACAAACAGACAGCTGCTGCCGTGTCGCACGCAATGTGATAAAATGCATTTGCTCGCGGACACTACGCAGACACAATATTAATGTAAAGCGTATACCTATCTCGAGTCTCTCTCTACACATTATGAGTGAAAAGCAAACTACACGTCAAACGAGCCGTTTGTTAGTACTGTTGGTAGACACGCATCATACAAAGGATTAAATTATATATCTTGTTTTTCCTGTAGCATGTATTTTTCCACGAAAATGATTATTAACAGTTAGATGTTTCTTTCCTACGTAACACTCAATAATCATCATAGACTAGCGTTATTCCGTTTGTATGAGGTCCCCTTACCTTACCTGAACATATGCCAGGTCCAGTTTTTTACAGAAGCGACTGTCTGTCTGACCCTGGGCATAGTGTTAGCTGTAAATGAGAGTTCTACACAGTTCATTGTTTGTTTTCCTCATTACGGACACATGGGTGGTATATTTTGTTAATAACAAAGGTATGATTACTACAGTCAATGAACTTGTTAGAATAGCGCGTTTATTTGCGTGTAGCTAATATTTTGTATTTCACGAAATACATGTAAAAATAAATCGATCTGTACAAAAGTAAGGCAAATGCCCCGTAATGATATTTCTGTTTCTATAAATGAGTTAAAAACCAAGTAAAGGATGTTCTATGGTGATAAGATGACCCACGTTGAACCGACATATTTAGGTGAAGTCTTTCATTAAAGTTTTACTCGACAGATACAGGAATCGCTGGCAGGATATTACGTCATACCGCGGCAGTCGCGTATGTGTGTGTGACTGCGACTGGCTGCGTGGGTCGCTCTACTAAGATCCAAGACTAAGATACAAAGAGCAACTAAAGATAAAAAATCTACGATGATATTGAAGGCCACATCAGTGATATACTTATTTACAACATTAACAACTGATTACGGTGTTCACTTCTGCTGACGACATAGTCAAAAATCATCGACTTTTGGCTATCTGCCCGCCAAAAATATAATGATTCGGCCAAAATGTGACATGCATGTGTTGAAACTATTACGACGTGCGTGCGTGAGTCATGCATTTGTGCGCAAACCATATCCGACTAATTAACTGGCGGCTAACAACTAACTGAAAAACATTTGAATGCATCGTTGCCAGACCGCATGTTAGATACCTATATTAGGATATAAAAACAACAAAGGAACGGCGAAAAAACTAGTCGAACCACTACGAGAATCATTTCAATCTAAGTGTTCTTATAACAACAAAGCCTCATGCCTAAGCACGCAAAAAAGAGATTTTTATAAAGCATTATTTCGCATGTTGTTATTGCAAGTTCTTAAAGTTATTTTTGAAACTTATGATGGGGTGGTTGACTTGTTATCTGCGTCGAAAATCTAAATTTTTCTAACAGCGCTAAATCTAAAACATTCATGAGTTATTTTTCGCACCTACACAAACAGAACCACTTTAAAAATATTATAAAGGTGTGTCCTCGTCGCAATCATTTACGCTGATTTTTTTAGTTACTTTTTAGACAGCATAATGTGTATCCGGTAGCGACGCTGATGACGCCATTAGAGTCTGAGAGTTTTACCACCAGTGGATTCAAACATAGATAAATATATTTTTGTTAATCACTTATTTGAAACGGTGCAAAACATACGAGGGTATTCGGATTGTTCTGTGAATATGCAATCGGTCCTTTGAGCAGAAGTATTTTTATTAATAGTCCAGTGTTTAGGAATGTCCTTCCAGCATCGGATCACCTTCTGTTTACTTCCGCTAAAATTTGGAACTAAACGAATATATACAAATTAGTCCGCCGCACCGCACTCTACTTTCGATTAACAAGAAAACATTGATCTGCATAGCACTTCTCAAACGTATTTGGAAGTAGAAATATAAAAACATAAACAGCCTATTAAGACAAAGTAGGTATGACACAGATTTGGACTTCTGCCAGAAAAAATACAATCGAGAAATGGCACTATCAAAACCATAAAAAAAAATTAGCATGATTTAGAAGTATATATATGAAATTATTAATTATACTACGCACGCAGCTTTGATTACGGGTGCTGTGCTGTTAGGACGGGCAGTCATCAATATTATTCAACAAGCAAGTCACACGCCACATGTTGTCTCTCAACTTTACCCAAAAATCAAAATTTATTTGTGTAAGATATAATTTATAGGTGAAGTCACGATTATATTTTAATTAAACTAAACTTTTTAATAGGATCGTAAACCATAGATTGTTTACTATTGCGTCTGCCTTACGAAGGATAAAGCATACCTGTTTCATTCAATCGTTTAATTATTCTCGATAAAACAAATGGTAACTGTCAATGCGGTCTTCAGAACCGAATTAACTCGATATAATTCGCACCGCAGGACCCATGGCGCGGGCGTCTGTCACAATTTACTGATTCGGCGCATGCGGTGCGGTGCACGAGTTTGCATATGATTTCATACAAAGATATTATTAAGTGCGATGACTACTGCACGAACAAATGCGCTTTCACTTTAAGGGTGCATTCCCACTGCAGCGAAGCGAAGCGAATAATTCCTAATGAGAACGCACCCTTAGGTTAAGTGATCGATGTCAATCCACAGTGCAGTGAACTCAAAAGTGGGGCTACGGAAAATGCAGTGGTGACTGAATAATGAATATCCCTTGCCTGGTAACGACCAATACGGTGGACCGCATGGTGGAGACGTCAACAGCCTGTGCCACTCGGAACTAAACTACACCCACAACATTTTTTTTATAGAAAACCTTACGCTGTTTAATAAAAATAACGATTTATTACCTCCAACAATAATCAAAGGCGCGTGCGATTGTTAAAAAACTCGTAGGTTTTCTATGACCATTTCTAGGTAGCCATCCTGCTATTTCAAATTCAGTCTGCATTCGTTGACCTGCACTCGTGCTTCTACACTCGACGTATCACTTAATCAATGTACAAATAATTACGTGAAAACTGGATTTCCCCACTAGCTCAAAGTCGACAAACATTTGGAGAATTGCACTAGAATATTTGCTGTGAATTCAAAATACTGACAACTGAACGAAATTGCTCACTGAGAGTGTGCAATGTGTATGAAGCCGACAGATAAGTGCAACCAGCGTTAATGTGCGAGTAGAAAGTGTCATTTTGAGTTTTAATTAGCTAAGTTAGATGCAACTGAAATAACCAGATCTCCAACCTGCTTGATTTGTGATATTTATATTGCAGACCATCGTGAATACGACGCGGTTTTCTCGGACGACACAAGATGAATCTTATAATTCGTACATAAATATTAGTCATTCTCTTGACGGCGCAAACTAAACACTATAAAAATACGTAATATAAACAAACATATACAACGAGAAGTGAAGCAGCAGTAAGCAAGGCGCGACGTAACTACCTGAAGCACAATAATGTTGTGGGCATCCTTGTCGTCTATAATTTAATTTTTGCAATGCGGACGTGAATGAGTCATTCGGTCTGTAGAATAGTTTTTTTACACCGCATCCAGCACCATCGCCACAGGCTACGGGTATCGATTTGCTCGAGCGACGACCTGTCTGTAAACTACTACAATGCAACTTTAACATTCGTGTTAATAACCGGTTAAAACTAGACTGCAACGAACATATTGTTTTTTTTCTGACAGATAACGCTGTATTGAATATTCAATAAAGATATTACGATAGAGGCTTTTTATAATTAAGTAGCTACCTACGTCTATTACACTGTACTTCAAAACCAATGAGGGACTTTCCAGGCAACGTTCACCAAAAACAATATAGATGGCGTTGTTCAGTTTAAACGTAATAATTGCCTATTTTCCCATTACTCGGGTACATAATTATTCCAAAATACAATGTAATGGCAGAAGCATATATAGGTAAAACTAATTGATGCTTGATATTTGGATCACATTATGTATAGAATTATGTTGGTACCTATACTATTTCTCTTTATTTTAATGAGAATAATAATGGGTGGCAGATGTAATTGTGCCTGAGTGTAATAAAAAGGGTCATCATTTATCAAAAACAAAGAAGAAAGATGCATAATATGTCTGTTATCCATGAAATTAGAAGGTTAAACGAAAAAAAAAACTGTACAGCGCCATCTATATTAATTTTGAGGAACGTACCCTGGAAAATCCGTCATTGAAATAAGTAGGCTTATTACGTAGTTAGGTATTATAGGTAGATAATTATACCTATTTGGTTAAGAAAGCAGTAACGCACGCAGTTTGGGACGGAAGGCAAGAAGGAAACCAGTGCCCTATTTATTCCCTAAAAAATAGCATGGAGAATGTTACACCGACAAGAGCGTGGCTATTAGTTTGTGATGATGAAGAAAGCAGTGTATCAATCTTTCATATATGTATGATTCAGTATAATACAGAAAGGTCTTAAAAACTGGTAAGTAAACATTTCGTCAGCGACGAGCAAACATGGTCGCAGTTTCCAGTGACGAACTCAAACAAACGCACCTTCCATAGGTAGTTCGTGTATACCGAACCGACTAGAATAGGTATTTGAAATAGGTAATCATTGGTAAATAGGGTAGGTACCTATAAAGACATTTCGATTTCGTTATATATGTGTTACGATTACGATTCCTTTATTAGGTCTATAACAAAGACTTGTGAATTGACCGGTAAACAGAACGACTGACCATGCTAGTAGCAATGTATTCTAAGGAAACATAAATTACATTAATATTATTTTTGCTTGAAGTAATAGGTACCTACCTACTCGTGACGTACCTATTAAATTCAGATACTAAATGTTTTCTGTCAGTCGTCATCAAATGGCTTCTTTTCATCGAATGTCTTGAGTTTTTAGAGCATATGGCTTGCTTTACTCCATAGTACCTAGCTTGATTACAATGTTGTGAGGTCATAAATGTTCAATACCCCCTCCGGTTGATTGAGGGGAGGCCTGTGCCCAGCAGTGGGACGTATATAGGCAGTTTATGTAAATGTTCAATAAATACTCTGTTAAATTCGTCTAACAGAAAGGCTGGGTCAATAAGCAGGTAGGTCAAGTCGACGAGCCTCTTTGGAAGTCTGATCAGTATAGTAGATTAGTACCAGGGTGCTATGACGAGAAAGCGGAGAAAGTGATGTGTCAGGATCGTTGGAAATGGAATTCCATAATTTTACGAAACCAGAACTCTATTCAAAAGACAACGATATTTTTACCATGAACACTGGAATACGTTGGTAGGTACCTATGTCTAAAGTAGTATAAAAATATTATAATGAGATGTATTGAAACATGTGAAACTCATCGGCATTTCGCCAGTTGCGCGAAGTAATTTTATACAAACAGCAGACACACCTGAACAGAACACGCTCTTCTGTTTAAGTCTATGACAGACGTGTTTGTTATTTTTCAGTAATCTGCGAATTTTAGAATCCTAACCGCTAATAATAGTATCTTAATATTATACATACATACATAAACTCACGCCTATTTCCCACCGGGGTAAGCAGAGACTATAGAATTCCATTTGTTTCGATCCTGACACACAATCTTCAGTCTTAATATTATTTAAATATTTTTAACAAATTACAAGTTCCGATGCAAGTTTGAGGATGAATCGCAACGCGGGGAATGCCGGAGCGTATAGGAAAGTCCGTAGGTAGTGTAGGTATGGTTTAAGCAAGGTACGAAAATATCATCGAATGTGTCGGTTTTTTTTTTCAATTTAAACATGCAGGTACCTACTACATGCCGTTATATGAAACGGATAAGGCAGAGTGTAATATACATATAGGTACCCTACCTATCCATGCATATGTTATAGGTAGGTTCTTCTTCTTTGCGAGTCGATGGCGATCGAAGCTAAATTTTTGCTGACCAATAATTGGCCACGCTTACGGCATTGTCAGTGGCTTCGTACAGATCTGGTAAGCACAGAACATTAGATAAGGTCGATTTTTATGGTCATGAGCGTTTGACTAATTATCAAAGTCAGATATTTTGATGCAAATGGGTAAGTACGTACGGGTACCTACCTACGTACCTACCTATATGCAGGTGCCTAAGTACCTATAGGTATGCCTACAAGTTGCTAGTCAGGTTTCATAAAATCGTTCATCACCTACGATTAATAATTGTAAAGTTTGGTAGACGGCCTAGTAGATAGATAGGTTACATACTAGCACAGGAGGAGCTCGGTGGCGCAGCGGTAAACGCGCTCGGTCTGCGATTGTTGAAGTTAAGCAACTTTCGCAAAGGCCGGTCATAGCATGGGTGACCACAAAAAAAAAGTTTTTATCTCGATCTCCTCCGTGTTTCGGAAGGCACGTTAAGCCGTTGGTCCCGGCTGCATTAGCAGTCGTTAATAACCATCAATCCGCACTGGGCCCGCGTGATGGTTTAAGGCCCAATCTCCCTATCCATCCATAGGGAAGGCCCGTGCCCCAGTAGTGGGGACGTTAATGGGCTGGTGATGATACTAGCACAAAATACATAATAGGTATACCTAGTAGGTACCTACCTACTACTGATTTTGATGAAATTTTTGTGGTTGACTTGGTCTCTGGATGGATTACATTTACAATTGGCAGCTGGCGCAGCGATTAAGCAGAACACTGTCTCTGTCTAGTACTAAGGAACCGGATATTTTCATACATTCTCCATGGACACAGAATAGTACCTAGTTAACAAATCATTTTTCAGCGGCAGTGTTGTCCTATACCCAAAAAGGGTTAAAAAAATATACCCAAAAATAAGCCGAAACCATGAATAAGATAACTGCAGCAAGCAAGCGGCTAGCGTTAAAAATGAATGCGGTGTATGGATACCGCATACTCAAATTACCCATCCTCTCTGTCTACCGCGAAAGGAATATACCTATCATGCTAATTTGTATCTCATCAGACTTTTCAATTAAGTTAAAAATGTTAATTATCATGTTTTCTCACCTGTACAAAACTTTTAGAAAGGTCCCAAAACCACGGCAAGTGGCTACTTCTCCGGTGTATGTGACGGTCATTTTAACACTTTTTACAAAAATATACTATCAATAATATCATACATATAATAAGCCACATTTATTTATGTTAATAACATATAAAGCCATGTATATAGAATTTGACTATTTCTTCCAGAATTCATTATCTTTCATAATACAATACATGACACTAAAAATAATAACACATAGGTTCTTCTTCTAAAACACTAGTCAACAAAATATACTTATGCACAACAAAAATATTTAAAATCACATGATACAAGGTAATACAGTAGTTAGCACATCGTAAATCTACTCCACAAACAAAGTCAACACATCGTTGATCACTAAACAACTACCTAACTGACTGAAGTTTACACTGAATTTGACAAGATTGAACTCGGATTGACAGTCAATCACAGAAACGGGCAACCGACAACCAATCAGTGAAATGCACGAACTTCACGTCAGTACGAATACAGCAACCAGAGAGCAAACGGAGTACCTGTTCGCCATGTAAACTGCATGAAACGAATTTTGCCAATAGGCGCCATATTTTTTAATGATGTATGACGTGTATGACAATTGTGCTGGCGTATAATTGGTTAGCGGTGCTGGCCATCTCAACGCCATCTTTATCCGCCATTTTATTTATCGGCGGCCTGTCAAAATGTGACTGAAACTGTGTGATCGAGGGAAGTGTGTTTGTGCTTATTCTCTCCATTTTATCTTGTAATAAACAAAGCCCAGAGAATCTTTCGCATGCCTTTTCTTTCGTATAGAATGTATCACGAGTGCTGTGTTTGCAAAAGTTCGTGACAGAACGCTGTTTTCTATCATTTTTCATGCACCGAGATAAAGACAATAAGTGGGTGAAGTGTCTCGAAAACCAAGTTAATTTAAAATATATACAAAAAAAAGTGAACTTTCGAAGCTCTTTGTGTGTATATCGCATATTAAAGAGCATGGATTTATCCCGCCTCAATCTAATGAAGAATTTGCCTCTAATATAAGAACCATTTCTTGCATCATGCAAAAAATATTGTATTTTTTTAAAAAATAATTAATTAATATATAATCTCTCATATTTTTTAACCCTACGACATAAAACTTTAAAAGAGGTCATTAGGTCTTGTTTCTGGGTTCGGTATTATTTTCTACAGATTTTACGTTTATCTGGAACTTTGAAATAGGTACTTACTTGTTTCAAAGTCGAATTAAAATCTGTAGAATAATACCGATCCCGGATACAAGAACTTATCTTTTGAACATCCCGCTCCTGTACCCTAGGCAGCCTGACGCGTAGTACTTTGCCAAGTAATATTCGATAATTAAAAAAAAACAAATGTCATGTATCATTAGAACCAATCAAACAAAACTTTTTTTTAATTGTACTAGAGATGTTCGTCTGATACGTAGTATCTCTTATTAGTCTGTGTTTTAACCGACTTTAAAAAACGAGGTAGTCCATTTGAGTTTGATTTGAGCATAGAGCAAGTTTTTGTGTATGTTATAGATATTTTAGCGAGAATAACATTAGTTTCAAGGTATTTCTATATACACATAGACATATATACGTGTACATAATATGTTGTTATCAATAGCAACACGGACATTCGGCGGACTTTCCCATTACATTCATCTGAATTCTCTTAGTAAACTGTTTTTATTTGTCATCCTCGGTCAAAGAGGATATCAACACTACATCTTTCTCGCACTGGAATTGGCTAAAACTCGGTTTAGTCACTAAACTTTAGTGCGCTGCAAAACCCTGTAAAAACAAATGAGATTATCGTGCGATTATGTATTATCAAAGACCAAGTATAGTAAGTCTATACTTGGTCTTTGTGTATTATGAACTTAGACCAAAGGCTGTATAGTTACAGTTTCCCTTGTCATTCCATAAACAAGGCCTCTGTTCTTCTGTATATTTTTAAAATAACCTACCTAAAGTGTCTGTTTTCTTTTCTGTCGATTTTCTGTTTTCCGATAGACATCGAATCGATCGATAAACGAGAGTCGAGACGCCGCCGACCGTTTTGTGTGCCGGCATTTTTTCGCGAAAAATTTTGTGAAGTTTAGTATTTGTTTAATTTACACAGAATTACGTTAACCATGGACGAAACAATATTATTCCCTTCGCCGAATTGGTTTCAACCATCTGGCTTGGCGGTTAGCAATGATGAGTGGCTCGTGTATGGCGGTCCCAGTAAAAGCCTTTGTATTTTGGAGCCCTTGCCGGCGGATTATGAGCCTATAGTAGAGGGACAGCAAGCATATACAGCGCATGTAGTCAACAGAGCACATCCCGAAAAGTAAGAATTGTGAAAACACATTTTTAAAATAAGTCCAGTTGCATATGGCAGTCAACCTTTATTTGTAATCGAAACGATAACTTTATTGCAGGATAACATGCGTGGATATATGTCCAGAGTGGCCCGAGAAGCGTGCCGTGCTTACTGGCAGCGTGGATGGAGCTGTGAAGCAATGGAGTCTGGAGTCTGCTAACAATACCTTAAAAATAAAGTCTACCCACAGTCATGAAATCCACAGCCATGATAAAGAGGTAAAGTATTTTTAAAACTGAAGACAAATATAATATTTTTAATTTATTATTGTTGAATCTGTGGTAGCCCTGTTTAAAGAATACAACATCACATGCACATGTGTGTTTTTACATGTTACGGGTTTGAATCCCAGCTGGGGCTCTAAACCATTGAAATCAACTTTATGAGTATGAATTCAAGGTTGAATCATAGATAATTGATATCACCTGGTTTCCAGGATTTGTGCCTGATTAATGGCTATAAGCTTGTGTGGTTGTATCCCAAGCAATTAATATTGTACAAGAATAAGATTGCAGAGCGGACTACTATATTAACTTCTTCATTGTCAGAATTTGAAAGTGTGGCTTTAAATTATTTGTGCTGCACTATTGGTTTGGTTAATATGCCTGATTGTTTAATTTGTAAATGAATAAACAATAATAAATAAATATGAGGAAATTGTCTAACAAATGCAGCTGATAATGTAAATTATATATTTTTCCAATTTTTTCTTAATTTATCTATTTCTCAACAACATTACCATTTTTAAGAAAATATGTCAAACCATTTTTATCTTAAGTCATGCTTCATCATCCCTAATTACATAATCATGGCATTTCTATAGCAAAAATGTAGTTAAAGTCCAGTCAATAAAGGGGTTTGATAGGGATCCTAAGATTTTTCTTCAGGAATGTAATCAGGGTATTTAGGGAGTTAACATACTAAAAGTCCCCACATCTAGGAGGCAAAATGGAGTGAGGGAGGTTTTCGCTAATATCTCAAAATTCATGCATTCTAGAGAAAAATGTTCTGGCATTGAATCTTTATTTTTATCTATTTTTTATCAAAGATTGAGCCACTCTTGGTGGTTATGCCAGCCTCATTGAATGAAAGCTCATAAAATTTATAATATTTTTAATGAGTACTTAGAGTACAAATACAGAGTTTTTACTTTCAAAGGATACCTAAAACCAGACCTTAAACTATTTGCAATACCTTACATTTTTTTTCTTGTGTTCATATGACGCGAATATTAGCGTGATTTTTGCGAATGCGAATGTTCAGAAATATGTGACTAAGAATATTCTTTACACCACACTATACAGAGATATTTCTTCCTTCTTAGGAATTTATTAATTGACTAGATAGGTTGATATACATTTTATACGCACGTGTAAAAGCCCAATTTGAGTCGATTGTATGGAGCATCCAACCTGTGCATTTATGTGGTTCCATGTGTCATTATACCTCTTGTTGAGCAATGATTTACAACTGTTTTTTTTTCTCTCTCTTTATTTGGGTCATCAGCTGTTACAACAATAGCAGTTATGTTTACCTTAATTTTGTTTTGAAAATAAAACTGTATAATAAAAATTTTTCTATGATATTTGCAGGAAGTGGCTGGAGTGGGATATTGTAAAGACGGTTATGCTGTTACTGTTGGTAGCTTTGGTAACATTGTGAAGTGGGACCTCAACTCCAATGTAGCAAAGAGTTTCAACCATGTGCTGAAAAGCTTCAAGCCTGTCTGCATGGCATGCTCCCCACACATTCACATGAACGTCGCTATTGGTACTAAACAAGGAGTGGTATTCGTATTGGATCTTAATGGTAATTACATGGGCCGTAATTGGAAAATATTTAAATGAAAGAGCCTTTTAATATAATATATGTTATTCTTCTTTTTTATTAACCAACTTCTATACATCTTCGTTTAAGGAGTTATATGACTTAGTGTGAGTATGTCACAACATTATGACAGAATTAATTAAATTATGGTAGTTGGTATATAATTTTTTTTTTCACCAAATTAATTTGATAGGGTATTTTTTATTGAATTAACATTTATCTGAATAAAATGTTTCAGGTTCACCAAGAATTATATACAAAGTCCGTGGTCAAGATGATGAGATCCTTAAAGTCAGTTGGTGTCCACAGTATGAGGTTGCTGTCAGGAAATCTCTGAAAGAGTCTGATAAGAGGAGTGCTGCCTCTAATAGAATGTACAAGATACAGAAACAGCCTATAGCTCCTGAACTAATGAAAGCATTGGATGAGCGTGTCAAGAACAGTGAAACCACAGACCAACCTACACTGATAAATGAAAAGTTGGAACCAATTGCTACTGGATCTTTAACGCAAGAAGTGTTAGATGAGTCTGGTATTGGCAAGACATTGCCAGAAGACAGCTTCGATGACTGTGTCATGGTCCAAGAAGACGACATGTTTGATATCTATAAGGACCACGAAGCTGACGAATTTGGACACAAGAAATTCGAACCTGTGGATTTAATTGTGAAGCTTCCTTCAGAGGCGCCTAAGGAAGATTATCTGACTGAATGTCAGAAGTTAAAAGACGAGATATTGAAGAGGAAGGCTCAGGCTGACTCTACAATTGAGTCTTTAGTTGAGGCGATGGATAAAACTGGTGTAGAAGATAAGCAACTGGAGCAACCCTCCACATCGAAACCTGAAATTTCCATGGAAGGGAAGATCATTAAAGGAGAGGTTGAGTCAAGTGTGCACATCCACAAACACTTATTAGCTACTGTGGGCAAACAAGGGTAAGCATAATAATTAATGTAGACCACGAATATTATGTTTCGTCAACATTGGTGGACAAAAAGACACAACCACATCTGACCAAATTTGAAACATCCATATGTGGTAATCGCGGAGCGGTTTTCGCAACTTATTAAGAATCACAAATTATTTAAGATGGGTATTAAGAATCTCCAATACCTCACACATAAACTCACGACTGAATCCCAATCGGGGTAGTCAAAGGTACATCCATCGCCAGATGAACTAAGTAGCCCTAAGTAGCACCTCAAGCTTTCTGTTCGACCAACGTGGTGAGTTATATCGCCGTCTATAATGGTCGAGCCAACTGTGTTAGCGAAAACTGCACTTAAATACTCGTTGGTGCAAGGTCAAGAATATGACCACCACCTCATAATTAATAAATATCTCAATACATAGCAGTAGGAATCTCAATACAACTTTTAACTTTGTACGTTTCCAGGAGTATCCGCGTATGGTCCAAATCTGGCAAGTTGGTGGGCAGCTGCGCGGTGAGTGGTGGCGGCAACAACAACAAGCAAGGTCGCCGGCCCCCCGCTTGTAATGCGCTGCTTTGGGCGCGCCCCGACATGCTGCTTATTGCAGATGGGAAGAACCAGCTGCTCGACTGTAACCCACTGAAGATCGACTGGTGAGTTAGCGGGTTCGTTTTTTTTTAAAGGTTTCACATTCAGCATGTAACTGAAAATTAGATATCGATCCCTCACGTGCAATGTCGTTTTTCGATAAACACATTGGAATTTATGTACCATATACTATGGCAAGAAAAAAAACGATCTGAGAAGCCTCCCGTTGGATTTCCCCATTTTCCCTAATGCCCCACACATGGGACATGCACATATGAGTTTCAAATTTATTATGACTCATAGGCATACACAGTGAATGTGTCAAGGAAAAGAATATTATTTTCATGTCTTATTTTTTGCTCTTAACTCTATTGTATCTTTGTCTTTATATTGTTGTGTGACTACTACTAAATATATCATTTTGACATTTATCATTCCCTATCATCGATATATTTTGAACAATTTGAACTGATAGAAGTTGACGTATGATGAGGTGATTTTAATGGAATTGGAAGCCAATTCTACTGTATATTCCATAAAACCCATCTTTGCAGCAAGAACAAGCTAGAATGGCGTATCCTCCACTCGCACCACAAGCGCGGCCTATATGCGATCGCCACTAACGCGCCACGCGTGCAGACGCCCGAGATGTGGTGCGGCCGCGCGCGCGACTGGGTCGTGTGGTCCGCGGCACAGGACCGCTCGCTGCTGCGATACTCCTTGACTGACGGCCTGCTGCACACTTACACCACGTGTGGAGGGTTCCTGTATACGCTGCAGACTTGTCCGTATGATGCACGAAAGTAAGTTCTAACTTACGTAACAATCTTTGTTACGTCCTGAACATAACAATAAGGCCGCCTGTTGTGCTTTTCTGTATATGTTGTCCTTATCACTGTATTTTGTGTCCATTGTGCTCAATAAAGTATTTTATCTATCGATCTATAACAAACAGCTTCTTTTGCAGCTTCTTTTCCCCGGCTATACAGGTTGTGAGAAGCTGCAGTAGTTTTAGGCGGATGAGACGTTCGTTATGTAAAAATTGACGATTCAAAGTGTAACTATGTTACCTACTGAATAAAGATATTTTTGAATTTGAATTTGAATTTGAAACAACGCGTCACGCCCGTATCCCCGAAGGGGTAGGCAGAGGTAGATAGAATTAAACGCTTTGTAACAAAAAACTAAGCTATTAGCTATCAGTCGGCCGTGATTTTCTGGCGACTTGTGCTTCTCTGTCGGCCCAATCATCATCCAACTAAAAAAATCAATATCCGTGTCAAAATAATTGGTTTGTTGTTTCAGAGTGTGTGTGAGTGTGGGCGACGGCGCGGTGCGTGTGTGGGAGTCGGAGGGCGACGACGAGCTGCCGCGGCTGCAGCGCGGGAGCGTGACGGCACACTGGCAGCACGTGCAGGGCAAGGTGCTCACGGCCGCCTGGCACCCCACGCGCGAGGGACTGCTCGCCTTCGCCACCGCTGAGGCCAGGGTTAGACCATACATGCACCACATGTTTAATGTATAGATGAGAATGGGTACAAGTAATTAGCAATCTAGAAGGAAAACTTCGTACTGCAACTGTCACTCTCGCTCCGATCAAAAATCGACTGACTGATCGATGATTCGTGTTACAAACTAACACGTTCGTCCCGACTTGACAAGTTCATATCAAGTGGAATTTCCTCTCGGAATCTTCATGAAAATGTTTGTTTTTTTAGTAGGTTACTTTTCAACTTTTTTTGTACGTGACTGTCAAATCAGTCACTTTTTACTAAACGTCAAAATACGAAATTACTATGGAATTTCTATGAGAAAGCACACTGTGACGTCATAGAAAAACGTGATAAAATGTCGGACATATTGTTTTTTTTTATTAAAATTCATAAATAAGTTAAATAGAAAATAGAAAATGTTTTTCGTTAGTTTTAGATCTATCATTATTTAGTAAACAGAATTCCATAATTTATTTTGAACCTACTAAACGACCCAATTATTTTCAGTTCCATACTATTGCGACGGAAAATTTCACTTGATATCAACTCGCTCAATCATCCTTAAAGTTTTCGTTACGATGTCACTGACACCCATACAGAATATCTTTTTTCGGGTTTAAGGACATTAACCGACATATAAATATTGACAGGTGGGCTTGATAGCGACAGGGGGCAAGGGCGAGCGGGCCGCCCGCGTGCTGCAGCCCGGCAACAGCGGCGCCGTGTACTCCATGAGCTGGGCCTCCGACGGGCTCCTCTACGTGTGCGCCTCGGGCGAGCTGCTGCTCTATGACGTCGACAACATGGACGCGGGTGAGACAGAATTACTATATATGTGGGAGCGGGAAAGTAAACACCGAAGTCTTCATAACCATACACATATTATCATATACATGTATATTATCTTAAAATGATTTTACACAACACAGAATAGAATGAATACTTTAATATTCTAATTAGAGAAAAAAGCCTTCAGCGACGCGCTCCCACGTCGTCCTCCAATCCCCTTCTCTCTCTTTTTTTTTCATACCTCTCGCTCTTCCACTCTGTTCACGGACGGACTCCTCTACGTAGGCGGTTTTTTATGACAGCGACAATATTCCATGATAGCCCAGTTCGGAGAACGCGTGACTTACATCGTAGTGTTTCTGGTTCCAATCCTGTCTCGGGCTCTAAAACCACTGAATTCTACTTTGAGTTTGAATTCATGTTTGGATCAAGGATAAATGATATCACGTGGTTTCCAGGATTTGTGCACAGTTAATGTCAATGGGCTCTGCTCCTATTACATGGGACTTAACGTAGGTGGCGAGGAGTACTATGCACCTCTGCCTACCCTTTCAGAGATAGAGGCGAGATGTTTTGCTGACGCGGGTTAACATGTCTGATACACAAATAGTCATACGGTAGCAGAACATCAGATTTGAAGAACTCAGATTTACAGAACGTTTAAATCACGAAACATCCAAATGTTACCATCTGTATGAAGTAGCAAGTATTCCCGGCAGCACCCACGGCCGTGGCGGTGCAGTTCGAGGGCCAGCAGTGGGAGGTGAGCGCGGTCCGCTGGCAGGCGCGCACGCTGCTGCTGGGCAGCTGCGCCGGCGCCGTGGCCGTCGCCGCGCCGCGCCCGCCGCACGCCGTGCACGCCGCCATCTTCGTATACAGGTGACTTGTTACACACTCGTATGCGTCTTTATGAGTCAAGCTTATTTTTAAACGTCGAACGGACGAGGCCAGTCTGGGCTCAGTAATCTGATCTCTCTCTCTCTCTCTCTCTCTCTCATACAAGTCCGAATATACAAATCAATTATTAACAAATGTGTTGCAGGCTCATTCATCTGATTGTTCGACAAAAGTAAAGATTATTCCGTGCTTCCGAAGGCACATTAGGCCGTGTTGGTCCCGGGCTACTTGCCCAAAAAACACCCCCCATCAACCCGTAGTGGAGCAGCGTGGTGGAGTATGCTCCATGCCATCTCCGGTTGATTGAGGGGAGGCCTATGCCGAGCATTGAGACGTATATAGGTTATTTATGTTTGTGTAACATATTTAACACCATATGTCTTAGAGGCATCATAACAAATATTGAGGGGGATCATTCAGACCATAATTCTGAGTTGATATCAAGTGCAATTAATTTCCTGTCAGAAAATTCATGAAAATTTAGTGCTTTTAAAAAATATTTTCAGTTCCATACTTTTTCGACGGAAAATTCCACTTGATATCAACTCAGAATCACATCAACCCTCAAAGTTTAGGTTACGATGACATTAACACCCTGTATAAAATACAATAACGTTCCTATCATAATAATAGTATATACATTTCAGCAAGATGATCCACACGATGGACTGGCACCCGCAACAGACATCCAACTCGAGTGAAGACTCGCCCTACCAGAATCTGATTGCCGTTTGTTCGCTGGACAAGGTCAACACCGTCGTCATATTAGAATACAAGGATAATGAAGGTACATACTTTACTCTGGGATTTCCTTTTTTTAGTGAGTGTAAATTTGATGACCGGCCTCACCAATCGTAATGTCAGGATATAAAAGTATATAAGAGCCTTCCGACTGCTGCAGCTTCTGTTAATTTTTGATTCGGCCATAGAACAAACAACAACACGTATAGAAGAGACACTTCGCCCTGCACCGATACGAGCTCGATTTTCCTCGCCCCTCCGATGAAGGCCACTTTAGTTTTTATGCCGTAAGCCGTTAAAGAGCAAGGGAATACGCGCAGACTGTCTCGTTCGCACGCACAGGTGTAAGTAGGCACAATAATAAAGATATTTTTCACGTACTACAGGTGTAAATTGCGTATGTTATTGAACTGTCTTTTGACTCAGTATCAGTGTCAGTGACTCAGTATCCGTCCACTGTGTTACCATTAAATTGGTATCTTTAACATTCCAAGAACGTAAATTTTATTATTGAAAACTAAGTGAATGACTGAATAATGTATTTAATTACTATTATTACTTGTCACATACTTAAAAATCATTAAAACTGTAAGTAAATCTTTTACTAAAAGTTCACAATTGCCTTGCAAAGTAAATTAAAAGCATTGGTTGTGGGTAATTTATTTTTTACGAAATGGCAACGCAGGGTGGGGTGACGTCAGCTGGGCTAACCTTGAAATGTTAGCTGTCATTTTTGAGCATACCTGGTTTTCTTATACCATGTATTGTACTATTCCTTCTTATGTATGTTACACAACGAGTATATTGACAGTAAGTAATAGTCCATACGTTGTTCCATCAGATGGCACGAACCAGCTGAGCGTGTGGAAGACGCTGATCGGGCATAAGGGCACGGTGCTGCAGCTGGCGTGGAGCCCGCACCACGATGAGGAGCTGCTTTCCACCTCCCAGGACGGCACTGTTCGGGTAAGGGCCGCTCTTTACATTCTCACCTACAAATGTCTTTATTTATTTCATAATATGGCTTATTTTATATAGACAAGTGACATTATTAATTATAATTCCAAATCTAGATAAAGATGCTTGTACTTTTACACAGATCTTCCCTTATGGCGCCTTACTTCAACACGCCGCTTAGTGTTGTTTAGGCTAGAAAAACATGGAATACTTCATTTTACTTCATTAGGCACAAGGGACAACTGTATAAAAGTGATACACCAGGGGCTTATTGTTAATATTATTTCTTCTTGTCAACCTTCGACAAGAAATCAGTGGTACGTTCCTGGTGGCTTATTAGATTATGCGAGTGTCTTTAGGCTAAACCCTATATAAACAGTAAAGAATAAAACGCAGTGGTACGTTAATCGTGTTATACAGGTATGGAACATAACATCGGGCTCGTGCACGGCAATATTCGGCGGGCACACCCAGACGGCGCTGGGGGCCGCGTGGAGCCCGCGGCCGCAGCTGCCGCGCGTCATCATGTCCGGCGGCGCCGACTGCTGCCTGCGGCTGTGGGACGCTGACAGGCATCCCGCGCAACTCTATGAAGGTTTATAAATAATAATAAAGTGCATACGGGGACAATCCCGCGATATATCCCGGTGGGGACATGTCACAAAAAATCACTTTGTGATCCCTAGTTTGGGTAGGTTTACAGGCTGATCACTTGATCGTCCGAAAGTAAGATGATCAGTCCTTCGGTACGTTAAGCCGTTGGTCCCGGTTACTACTTACTGATATAAGTTAGTAGTCGTCACATGCGTCATGTCAGGGGCCTTTGGCGGCTCAATAATAACCCTGACACCAGGGTTGATAATCCAACTCACAACTCACACGATTAGAAGTAGAAGTAGGGATAATCACCGGTTGGTTTCACACCACATTTACATTAAATTGTCATAAATCCTGAGGTTTACATAGAAACTAGTTTGTATTTGAAGAAATAGTGCAACAAAAACTTAATGTGTTTCTAAAGTACGGAATCATCTTATAATTCGGATAATATGTAGCTTGCAATGAGCTAGGCCAACCAAAGACATGGTTACAAAGCGATTTTTGATAATTTTAGAAACGAACTGTGGATCTCCATTCGTGAGCGCACACTCTGAATAAAAACGTAAAATCTCATTTTTTTGTCTTTACGAGTAATGGTAACATTTTCCTTTCTATCTACAGAAAATAAACACGAAACTGCAGTCGAGAAGAAGAAAAAGAAGAAGGAAAAAAAAGAAAAGAAAACTGGGGACGAATCTTCTGGGGACACTGACGACCAACCCGCTACTGTGGCTGATAATAAAATGAAGCCATCTAAGAAGTTCCTTCTGCCCATGATATACCGTCAGATGAACCCTTGCGGAATCCAGGGCCCGAGGAAGATGCTTCAGATGTACCTGGAGAAGGCCGGCGATGTTGTTCGCACGGAGAACGAGAATGGAGAAGAAGTTGGCCTAGATTACCTCAAGATTTTCGGGAATATAAATGAAGTCAATGGAGTGTTAGATGATGAGAGTGAGTATTCATGTTTTTGATTAATCAGTCCTTGCAGCATGACACCCGCACTTCGAGCGGCGCGAATTATACCGAGGGCTTCCACCAACAGCTGTACGACGTCTATCTGGTGTAGTTAGTATCCGCTGCGTCTATTGGTAGAAGCCCTGGATGATTCGCACTGTTGCCTTGAAGACCCGCGGGGGCGGGTAAGCTAAACTAATAAGCGTCTAAATTTTTATGACATTATAGGCCGCATTTTCATACAATGCAGCTAAACGCATGTTATTTTTTTCTCCGTCCTGCCAAAAGTACACAGTCTTAACAATTTAAACATTTTAGAAAAAAAAAACTTCTGC
The DNA here is from genome assembly GCF_024362695.1 of Pectinophora gossypiella. NCBI lineage: Eukaryota > Metazoa > Arthropoda > Insecta > Lepidoptera > Gelechiidae > Pectinophora > Pectinophora gossypiella. The sequence continues at coordinate 7,651,476 of NC_065407.1, read as the reverse complement.
TCTTGTAGAGCATTGCTTAGCTAACTGCAGTCGTACTATTATATTATTCCTTATACGCTATTACTGTCACCCAGCGCTTTATATACGTATTATTTCATAATAGTGTCTAAATGTTTCTCGCAGTGGAGCGTCACCAAGACACGGGCAACTCGGAGGCGTGGTCGCTGTTGTGCGTGGTGCGCGGCTCCATCGACACGGCCATCCAAATAGCCGCCTCGCGCGACCAACTCGACCCGCTACTGCTCAGCCAGGCGCCAGGCATCTCATTTAAGTATGACAGACATATCTCGTCAGAAATAATATCTCGCGTAGTTCTAGTACTAATCTTTTAAAACAAAGCCTCGCTAAGTGGCGAATGGCGGTATTTATTTTCTTTGCCGCGTTAATCTAATTTCTAAATACGGATTTTTCTGTACAAGGACACCCTAGTCTACACACATAAAATACCTATCATTTTGTTTCTTTACAACTCTTAATACCTGACATCCTCCAGGCGACGTTGCTTTATTTATTATACGAATACAAGTATAATGTGTAATTTTGTTTCAGGTATTGGAAGGACGCTACTCAGTTATATTTACAACAAATCGATCGGCTCGTGGCCAAAGGAGAGGATGCCAAACTGGCCGGTGAGTTTCTTACAGCTTCTATCACCGCTTGGTTAACCGCCCATTTTGTCCAATTGCAATTGTATTTTTTGTGATTGTGCAATTGTGTTTTTGTATTGTAGAAAACAAGCCGTACGGCGGGCCAGTGTTCCGCAAGATGGCGGTGCAGCTTAGCCTGCACGATCTGAAGGGCGCTGTCACCACACTGGTGGATGCACGGCTCTTCCAGGAAGCCTACGTCTTGAGCAGGACCAGGTGAGGAACTCATACTACACTTTATAGCAGCTCGTAACTTATCTGGTGAACTACTAAAGTAAAAAAAAAACAAACATGTAATGTTTATTAACAACAAGGCCGCAGACGAGCCTTTTATCATTATTATGAATTTTAAGATTTCACTACGGAGTGTGGCTGCAAGATTCCTTGTCTGTCTCAAGGTGTAATCCTTCTTTATATTCCAGATACATGGACAGCCTCGCAGAACAGACGCTACGACTGTGGGCGCACGATTGTTTCCTCAATGGACATTACAACACTTCTTCCGTGTGGTGAGTGACTTATGTCTGTTCTGTGTATTTTTATAAGCAACATCGATTTTATCTACTCCTTATTACAGAGTTAGACTTTCTTTAAAAAAAAAGAATTAAGTTAATACAACCTTTGACGCGTAGTAACAGTGATAGTGAATGCCACTATACGTAAAAAGCACTATGTATTCCACAGTTACATGGCTCTCGGCGACCTGTCCCAAGCGGCGGCGGCGCTCGGGAAGTCTTCAGATGAGGAGTCTCTCAGTCTCGCCGCAGACATTGCCAAAGTCCTCGGACAAACCACCTTCGCAGGACACATTGAGGAGAAGAGAGAATTCATAAAGAGCAAGAAGGAGTTGCTAGAAAAACTTGACAAGCAGGTCGAGGATCAAGATTTGAAGGATTTACCTTCGAGAAGTGAACTAGTCATAAAGGAAAATAATACCGAAAAGTCACAATTAGAGGAACCAGAGAAGGACACAGAAAATGCTAAAGAGGTTGCAAGTACTGACGAAAAGAACTTAATGTCAGACACACAAGCTGAAGAATCTGGAAAAGGAGAGGATGAGAATAAAATAGAAAAGTTATTAGTAGAGCTTCCGGAAAAAATGGAAGGTTTGTTGAAAGATGGAATCCAAAACGGGATGCATAAAGGCGATGGCGACACCATGCAAAATGGCGAAGCAACCGACCCGCAGAATAATAATGAGATTTTAGCCAAACCGCTGCAGAATGGCTCTGAACCTGTACAGGAAAAAAGTGCCACTGAGTAGTGCTTTTGAGAATGACTGTGATGTTGTAGAGTAAGTTTGTGATTAGGCTCTTGAAGACTGAGTAAAAAATTGTGTAGTATGTAAGGTAATGTCGACGATGAGATATTTGATAATCTCACGTCGTACCTGCTGAGCAGATGAAGGTAAATTGTTTGTGTACAATTTTATGTGATGTACCTGTTAATTAGTAACGTCGAATGTGAAGCGTCGTCTGTCGTACTCGAGCGTCCTTTATAAGGCAGGGTTTTTAAGTTCCTATTTCACTATTAGCCCAGTCATTTTAGGGGTTTCACCTCGGAATGAGAGATAATAAGCTATAAATTGGTATGGACCTTTGTTTTGTCGTTTTAAATGTTATCTCAAAAGTCACAAATGATACCGTGTCCGCGTCTTAAGATATTCAAGGTCAAAGGTCATAAAAATTGGTTTTTTGTGAATATCTCGCTTCCTATTGCTTAAATGATATTTTTACCTATAATAAAAGTTGTAGAGTATAAAATTCTCTACAATTTTTGTTTCATGTTTTTTTTGATACGATCAACCGTTTTTGAGGTAGAGCGCGAAGAGTGCGCAGCGCACAGTTATAAATGGTCCAATGCAAGGTCAAGCGTAAGTTACGCTTATCAGTACGTGATATCTATTATCTATTATTTATTTAATTATTATAATTATTAAACAATGGCCATTATTTATATTTTTGTTGATATTTTATTAAAATCAGTAACTTAATTATTTATATTTAACTATTCAACTATAATATATTATTAATTCTGGAATATATATTTTCAGTTAAAACGTCATTACATACGTTTTCTTCAAAACGTGTAAATTTTTCAAAGCTTATATACCTGGATATACTTGTCCCTACCCTATGACCTTCTCTATTGACCTTCTCATCATCGAGACAGCTATTGCATTATCAGAACATCAAAAGACTGCCGTCATCATAGGAGAAGATATTGATTTGCTCGTAATTTTAATTGGGCGTACTCAATCACATCAACAGGAAATTTTCTTTAAAAAAGTTGGGAAAGGCAATGTTAAGACACAAATATACTCTTCCAAAAGTTTTGACCAATATCCGCGTACTAAAAAACACATTCTATTTTTACAATCATTTAGTGGCTGTGACACGACTTCTGCGCTGTTTAAAAAAGGATAAAAATATAAATAATGGCCATTGTTTAATAATTATATTAATTTAATAAATAATAGACTTTATATCACGTACTGATAAGCGTAACACACGCTTGACCTTGCATTGGACCATTTATAACTGTGCGCTGCGCACTCTTCGCGCTCTACTTCAAAAACGGTTGATCGTATCAAAAAAAACATGAAACAAAAATTGTAGAGAATTTTATACTCTACAACTTTTATTATAGGTAAAAATATCATTTAAGCAATAGGAAGCGAGATATTCACAAAAAACCAATTTTTATGACCTTTGACCTTCAATATCTTAAGACGCGGACACGGTATCATTTGTGACTTTTGAGACAACATTTAAAACGACAAAACAAAGGTCCATACCAATTTATAGCTTATTATCTCTCATTCCGAGGTTGACCCCTTTTTTTACCTAATATGACTGGGCTATATGAACACAGTTCTTGTCATCGGTTAAATGGGCTTTAAGCCTTACTCTATAGAGTATTCTTACTTATGTTCTCACTTATGTGTAACTTTCGAGACGTAGTTAGTTTTTCAGCCGCATGAAAGTCTTTCAGACTTTCAAACAAAACGACTAACGCATAGAGAAAATCCAATACTGAAGATTTTAGGTGTCCTATAATGGTTCTTGAAATGAAGGATGTCATTTGAGTACCCATTTAGAATGGATAGGCACTATATAACACTGACCTCCTAGGGTTTGATAGGCACATACAAGTCATGTTTATCTCGTGATACTTTTAGATCTAAGGTTTTGTCGCGTGAAACGCCGGTACGAGTACGGCAGGCTCGATAGCGTAATCATTTGAACAGAAACCATCGGCCTAGCACTCGTTAGTTACCACATCGATATTTTAAGTCACTGTTGACTCTGCCGGTCGTTATTATCATCTTCATTATGTACACGCCTAATCGTTAAAACAGGCTTTTTGTTAGTTACTACGTTACTCGGTTGAGTTGTTATGTTTATTTAAATTTTGTACTTTTATTGAATAAACGTTCTCTTCATTCCATTATTTTGTTTACTTTTTTCCTTTAAGGCTAAGTTTAAGTAAAGACAGGATCGTGCGGTATCATTCGATAAAAGCATTCACACGATAGGTAGACATTCAATTCGAAAAGCAAAGGAACAATCTTTTCTTAGATCTATTCGAAATATATCGAACGAACCACGCTGTTACGCAAGCTTGGCCTACAACCAAACTTTTTATTTTTCTTTTTATTTTACAGAAAAAAAGTCAAATAAAAATCAAGTTACTTTTAATTTAGCACAGGCACCTTTAGCAATGAGATAGTGTTTAGTAAAGATCAATACATAAATATTATGCTATACGTCAGTTAATATTTGTGCTTTAACATTGTGCATTAAATTATATTGAATGAAATAAGGAACATTGACGTATTATATTATTATTTAAAATAACTAATACTATACAATACATTATAGGCACCTCATGTCGCAAACTTTAAGTACAATTAAAAAATACTATCTATTGTGTTAATCTAATTCTCGGGCAACACACATCCCTTTGGCGGACTACGAAAAATGTTCTCACGAAGTAGTGTAAGCGCCTGACTAATATGGAACAATATAATTGGTTACTTGACAGTTGTAACAAAATATGAAATATGTCGGATATGGTAGTTTACCATTTAACGATAATTATCCAACAGATTCTTTTAATTAAGATAATTTTTGAATATTTTATTTATACAAAATAAAAATGCGGTGTTTTATCTGGGTATTACAAAACCCGAAATACGGGCAGCCATGACATAAACAAAATCTGTCTCGTTTGAAGTTACACTGTTTGACAGTTTTGTTTGTTGAAATGTGACGTCACTGGGGCTTTTTGGCGGGAGACGGGAACGGGACAGTTGCTTTCTTCATTGAATAATCTAAATAATTAATACGAAGTGGTGTTTTGTGGTTAATGATCGCATTAAGTTAGTCGGAAGACATTCGCGAGTGTTATTATATTGGAGTATTCAATAAACAAAGTGTATCTGCCTATTTTCGCTTCGTGTCAGGAAGCCGCTTCATAACTCAAAAGTTTATGCGGACTTTTGAGTTAATTCGTTTGGGGTTCGGAGTAGGAGTCTACTCCGTGGGTGGGGGCTTAGGTTTCATCATCATCACCTTTCATCATTTCATTAATCATCAAGAAAAAAATACGTCAGACATGGCTGTATGGGCATAGTTCCCTTTGCCTTACCCTTCGGGGAAAACCAAAACAAAAAAAAAAAAAGTGACGTCACTGGGCAAAATGTCACGTGACCAATCGTTTCCGCGCGAAATTTTAAATAATTGAAGAAAAATGTTTTTTTTCTAGTATAGCTTTTTTGAGGCAATAAAATATTTCAAGAGGTATATAATAATCAATTGTAATTTTAAAATACTTATCCAAAAACTGTCAATTTGCCAATTGTTTCCACATGTATATTCTGGCAATGTGTGTTTCCCTTCATATTTACAATGGCACCAATACTCACAATCACGATATACCAGTAAATGCTTTTGGAATGGCAACGGTACCTACATCAGTCTTCATTTGGACCTTGCTTACCTTGGTGCGAACTTATAAACTAAAATCTGTAACTAATTTTTGTTCACATGCAAAATTAATTCACCAAATATTTTAATATGAAAAAACAAATTAAAAAATATTGCAAGACTTCTAATACAATTGAGCGAAATAATGACGATATTGTCTCACGGCTGTTGTCTGTGATCTTTTAGTTAAAAATAATAAACAAAACAATGAGTATTATCATTTCCTTACATTTGGACCCCATTCGTGTGGTCTTCACCGATCATAACAGCCTCTATGCGTATCAACTTTGTAAGATACAGACCCTTATATCAAAATTACACAACCAAAGACAATTACAGAACTACTTAAGAAATAATGCGTATGAACATAATCAATGAATTCACACACTGGATATTTAAAAGATACAGTAAAACATACGCGGTACAGTCATTGTCTTTGGTAGATAACCATAAATTAATTTTCATAATCAAGTCCAGCTTTTGTTTCAATGATTTTTACCGCTAATTTATACAAATATGTTTGTAATAGGCTAGCTACATTTAAATTGAGGTAATAGCTTCGTTCGTTACGTAATTATCCCAAAACAGGCCTAAAATATCAAATGATTGAACACACAGATAATTTGTACGGTAGAGACGAGGTTATCAGCCGAGATCAGAGGGTTCCTCGTTCTCCCTGTTCGCGTCGTGCGACTTGCCGCGTTTCTTGCAAATCGTTATTAGCTTCGCGTTGATCTTCTTCAACTTTTGGTTTTCTTTCATGACGTCAGTTATCTGCTGGTTCTGGGGACAGTGGTTAAGTTTGATATGATAATCATATTTTTTTTTTCTTAGCATATTAAAGTATTTTGTAAATCTTATCGAAACTAATAAATCTTAGTGACGTCAATCATTAGTCAACCGATTAACCCGTCATGGATCTTGTTGAAATGTGTAGTAGGCAGAATTATACAGGGTGTTAGTGACATCGTAACAAAAACTGAGGGATGATTCAGACTATGATTCTGAGTTCATATCAAGGGAAAACTTCATCGCAAAACTATGGAACTGAAAATAATAAAAAAAAAAAAATCTAAAATGTTCTGTTGGTTGGTTAAAACTAAAATGTCTGAATCATCCCCGTCAATATTGGTTACCGTGTCAGTAGCACCCATACGTACTTGTATAGCTATCTGTAGGTATTCGTACGGGGAGTAAATTACATCGTAACGAATACTGAGGGGGATGATTCAGCTCACTATTCTGAGTTGATATCAAGTGGAATTTTACATCGCAAAGTATGGAATTGAAAAAAAAAAACTAAATAGCATCAATTTTGCGACGGAAAATTACACTCAGAATTATGGCCTGAGTCTTCCCCTTCAGTATTCGTTACGATGTCACTAGCACCCTGTATATTAGTAAATAAGCGGGTAAATCCATTTGTATCTATGTCAGTTCGAAATAAACTGTATGTCTTCACTCGTGACTATGATTATCGTTTCCCCTTGCCCTTCAATAAGCAAGGATATTAGGGAGCTCCGTAACCGAAATAAAAGTTTCGGATAATATCGGATATGAGCGGAGCCTAATTCAGACATGTTATGACCATTATGACAAGTCGTTTTCTTCGGCCGTCGGCTGCCAGTGCCCATTGTACACAAGCCGCGCGCATTGTTTGTTTTTTTCTTCATTTGTCGTCATAACATATATAACATGTCGTTATAAATAAAACCACTTTATTACTTATTTGTATTTTAGTTTTAAAATTTCTTAAAAGATTAATATCCGTAACCGAAATTATCCGAAACTAACGGATAATCCGAAATAATTTATTATCCGTATCCGGTATAACATCGTCACTTGCCAACAGGTGAGATTGTGGTCAAACGTGAAACTATTGTTTAAAAAACCTGTAAGTATAAAGTAAACTATTTTTAACGGGTCTTTGCAATGGCCACTCATCGCGTCAGTCATACCGTGATCACAGGCGCTGCAACGCGGCAGATAGTTTTTTACCTTATTTAATAATAAAACCCGTTAAAATAATTTACTATGTATAAAGTGCGTGTATATTTAAAAGTAACTGTAACGTACCTGTACGATAGCGCTGCCGGTAGCCACAAACATAGTTGGGTTAATATTGGGCATGGCTGCTAGTAGCTGGTTCTCTAGTGCCGCCTTTTCACGCAACACCTTGTCTAATGCCTGCGACAACAAACATACAGTGCGTTCTATAACGGCCTCAGTGGTCCAGTGGTTGAGCGTTGTGCTCACGATACAAAAATCACTTTGTGATCGCTAGCTTGTTTAGGACATTACAGGCTGATCACCTGATTGTCCAAAAGTAACATGATCCGTGCTTCGGAAGGCACGTTAAGCCGTTGGTCCAGGTTATTACTTACTGATTAAGTAGTCGTTACATGAGTCATGTCAGGGGCTTATGGCGGCTCAATAATAACCCTGACACCAGGGTTGATGGGTTTGGTAATCCACCTCACAACCCACACGTTAGAAGACATGGCAAATAATCCACTAGAGATGGATAATGTTTTAATAATTAGTAGCTTTTACTCACAGTTTTAACTCGTTTCAATTCTTGCGCATGTGCGTTGTTCGCCTTTAACGAGCTTTCGTCACGTTCTACTTGGTAACTTAGCAAATCTGCAATAAAGCAAGGGTGAATGTTCATCAATACCAAGAGTTGCTACAAGCTCTATTTAGTTGGCTTGTGGTTCTGTCTACCCCGATAGTGATTCATCTTTTAAGTTAGTTACATTTCTGGTTGCGTTTTTTGATTAGAGGCGAGTATTATTATTTATGGTGAACAGTAAAAGAAACTAAGGGATGAATTAAGAGGCATCGTATCACATTTTCCTATATTTCTATCCTTTTTGTGTCATTTGCTGGAGTGAGATAATGCGGAATCGACGAGGCGGTGGGACTGCGGTGGCACTTTCTTTCTTTATCTCGTTCTCACAAATGACGGTTCTGAGTGGCAGAAAAGGATAGAAGTATAGCAAAGTGCCGTGCGGCCAGGGGCCTATTTCATAAAACTTACAATTGCCTATTTCAACAAATGTACATGACAATTCGATATTCATCGAGGAGTGCGTGATTAGCAATATTTTAAAGCTTTATATAAGTTACGCAACGAATACCAAATTTTCGTTGTGAGTTTTATGAAATAGGCTCCACATTTTCTTTTTATTTGCCAGAATATACATTGTTAAGGATCTTAAATTAATTGTATACAGTAAGTATATTCAACCTGTTTTCAGGTGCGTAAATTTTATTTTAATCAAATACAAATATAAATACAAACCTAAGACTAAATATGATTATTAATAAAAAAGATTATTGAATATAAAAATAAATATATTAATACATTATTAAGAAAAAAGTTTTGGTTATAAGGTCACATGTACTATTTACAATTTTCAGTCGTGTTATGTGCAAGGTATTCCTTTACTATGTAGAACATGTATCAGATCCGAGATTATTCATTTATTATGATCAGTGATATAGATAGATGTATGTCATACCATCACTGGTATCGGTGGAGGCGTCAGCTCGGGTGTCGCGGCGGTTCTGGTCGTGCAGGCTCTGTCGTTTGCGCCGCGCCGCCGCCGCATGGGCGCCGCCAGTCTCTTCCTGTAGCTCTTGCAATTTTGCCTGCAGAGTAAATTGTTCTAAAAGCTTAGAATAAAGCATAATACTACGTATAGAATGGTTAGGGGTTGGATTGAAAGAGTTATTAATGAAGAAGTGCTAGTAAGAGTAAGTTATTGTGGACAGAAGATGCAAGATGATTGGACACGACGAATTTATTAAAAACATCGTAGAAGGGAAGTTACAATGGAAGAGAGGAAGGGGAAGACCAAGAAGAGCATGGAGCAGACTAGAGAGAAGGCGAAGTGAAGTGAAGGAATTGGGTTTTGATAGACAAGAATGGAGAATGCTACACCGACAAGAGCGTGGTTCTTAAATTAATTATTATAGAAGGGTAAAATGCACGCTGAAATGCCAGTCGTGCGGATACTATTGCCGCTCTCGTATTGGACTTCTCAGCCATATAAGACGTTGCCACAGAAACGCCGTATAAATCATCTAATCAAGATGTACAGGTCTATGATGAGAAGGGTAACTCTCCGCCCGCACCAATTCGTACCCGTGTCGAGTTAGATTTACTTCACCCACTTTAGTCAATGGCACTCAGCCGTTAAAGAGTAAGAAAAATCGCGGTGACTGTCCCGCTCGCGCTTGCGCAGTAAGGCGGTACACGGTCTTCTTCTATCGTGTGGGTTGTGAGGTGAATTACGAACCCCATCAACCCTGGTGTCAGGGTCATTATTGAGCCGCCAGAGGCCCCTGACATGGCTCATGTAACGACTACTTACATTAGTAAGTAGTAACCGGGACCAATGGCTTAACCTCTTAAGACCGAGATTTCCAGACACAATAGTTAAACAATGGGGTTTGGATTTTAAAAGGACTTCCGGTCTTATGACTTTAACGTGTCTTCCGAAGCACGGATCATCTTACTTACACACACACGGTACACGGTAAGAACGATATTTATGTATAGTGCGCGGGCTGCGCCCAGACTAATAAGGTAACACGAAGATGATAGATAATGTAGTATACTGACCTCGAGCGCGTGTTTAGATTCTCTCAGCTTGCGACACTGTTCCTCGCGTTCTCTGAGGTACTGTCCGCATGTCTCGCACTCCTCGTCCAGCTCTCTGTACCGCTCCTGCAGCTCAGTTAGCTGTTGCCGACACGATGTCAGCTCCGCTTTCGTTGCTTCTAGCTCTCTGGAACACGAGTATCATATTTATCATATAACACGTGCAGGTTACTTTGAGAGAATGCAGTCGAAAATGCTATCTGGGAACAAAATAGTGACAGAGTATTTAAATGTTTATGACATTGAAAACATACCGCTGTCTAAGCCCCATGTAATAAAGGGCGAGGCTATTGCCATTAACTGGACACAAATCCTGGAAATCACGTGATATTAGTTACCTGTGATCCAAACATGAATTCGAACTCAAAGTCGAATTCAGCGATTTAGATTCATTTTTTAACCAGTGGGCACATCGTTACCTGAAGTGAATCTTTTTTTCATGTGACTTATTGTAGATTTACCGCTTATGGAATTAAATATTTGACCGGGCGGGGGTTGAAGTCAGTCAATCCTTCACTCACCACTACAGAATAAAAAGATAAGAGTTAGAAATTACTTTAAGCCTACATACTTAGATTCCCTGTAGCCAGCATTCTTTTCGAGCGCTCGCTGCATCTTAGCAACAGTGTTCTTCAGCTCCTGTTTGTTGCAGCGCAGTTCTTCGATGGTGCGGATCAGCTTCTTGTTCTTTTCCACCTCGGCGTCGAAGGACATGCGGTCCACTACCACTGAGTGGAGGTTCGCCCAGTCTGTAGATTATAGGTAGGATCTTCGTTTCTAAGGTGGTAAGTTACTGTGGTCCTATGGGTCACCGGCTTGCTTCTCAAACAGTGCAGTCTGGTACAGGAGTTGTACCAATGACTTATTAATTTATCATAAGTGCAGTTTTCACTAACACAGTTAGCTGGACCATCTTGTTCTATCGTGTGGGTTGTGAGGCGAACTACCAACCTCATCAACCCTGGTGTCAGGGTTATTATTGAGCCGCCAAAGGCCCCTGAGACGGCGCATGTAACGACTACTTACTTACATCAGTAAGCAGTAACCGGGACCAACGGCTTAACGTGCCTTCGGAAGCACGGATCATCTTACTTTTTGGACAATCAGGTGATCAGCCAGTAATGTCCTAACCAAACTAGGGACCACAAAGTAATTTTTGTGATATGTTCCCACCGGGAATCGAACCCGGGACCTCCGAATCGTGAGCCCAACGCTCAACCACTGGACCACGGAGGCCGTTAGAAGCTGGACCATTAGACGGCGATACGGTTCACCTATCATGTTGGTCTAACAGAATATTCGGTGTGGGTACTTGTTCATCTTGCGATGGATGTACCTCTGACTACTCTGACTTGTGTTATGTTATTAGTTTCTTTTTACTTAGCGTTTCGATTTAATTTCTTATTTGTCATTTTGATTGTATGGTAAGGAAAATTTTGAGTAGATTTTCTTTGTGATATGCAAAGGGTAAATATAAACGTTTAATGCGATGATATCATTGCATTTTATTTTGGATGTAGTGGGTCTGGGACTTCTTATTGTTCAGATAGGAAAATTAATTATTACCCTCATCGGTGTTAACAGAAGCATTTGCGTAGTTAGATTTTGCCTCACTCTGGTTGTGATTTACTCCGGACTTCAATTTTTCATTCAATTCTGCTACTTGTATCTGAAATTATAAAGGGTTTATTAATTTACATACGATACTCTTCGTCTGCTCCCTCACATTTGGATATTATGATCTATTATGTGAAATTCTTTTTTGAATCACTTCAACTAGCTTACGAATTTTTTAGCTCTTGCTTAAATTTTTTTTCGCCCTTAACAGTTAACAGTTAAACATAACGTCACGACTATATACCAATTGGGGTAGTCAGACGAACAACCACCGCAAGGTGAACCAAGTACCCACACGTCACCAAGTTTTCTATTAGACCAACGTGATAGGTGGTGAGCCGTATCGCAGTTAACAAGTAGCTTACATTATGTAATATTAAACAGAACGACCAGTTCAGTACAATTATTGATTATATTTCAATCAGATAACAATTGACAGTCGTCTCAATGTGCGGTAAGAATACATCTTTCAAAGTACGAAAGCTAGTGTTGTGACGTTTATGAGTATAGTGATGTATCGATATTAGGTCGATCGATTCTTTTCTATCTAACGGCCTCCGTGGTCCAGTGGTTGAGCGTTGTGCTCACGATCCGAAGGTCCCGGGTTCGAATTCCGGTGGGGACAAATTACAAAAATCACTGTGATCCCTAGTTTGGTTAGGACATTACAGGCTGATCACCAGATTGTCCAAAAACATCCGTGCTTCGGAAGGCACGTTAAGCCGTTAGTCCCGGTTATTACTTACTGATGTAAGTACGTAGTCGTTACATGAGTCATGTCAGAGGCCTATGGCGGCTCAGTAATAACCCTGACACCAGGGTTGATGGGGTTGGTAATTGACCTCACAATCCACACGATAGAAGAAGAAGATCTAACAGTATGTACAGACTTAAGAGGGCGATAGGTACCCAAACTAGGAAGTCTTATTTTGGAAGTGGATATAAATGAGTGATGTCTAACCTCGAGCGCCGTCTTCTCCTTCTTGAGCGCGCGGCACTGCTCCTCTCGCTCGCGCAGGTACTGTGCGCAGGTCTCGCACTCCTCGTCTAACTCGCGATACTGATCCTTTAACTCCTCCAGCTCTTGCTGACAGGAGGCTAGCTGTTCGCGGAGTTGGGATACTTCGCTGTAACAAGCAATTCGAATTTGTATCATTATATTCATATTAACGTGCTTCGGAGGTATTTTCCCTTCGGAAGGTCAGAAAGGTGTCGCTTCTGCAAAAAATCGAACTTGTCAAACTTCAGGTTAGGTAAGCAGACTCTGTGAAAACGGGATAACGTTAGGATGATGGTGATGATATTCGTATCAACATGGACAGAGAGAACGATATATAGGCGGTGGGATGATAGTCTGATAGTAACAATTTCCTTGAGAATTTAGCGCGCTAACGGGTGTATTCCGCTGAGACTGCATGCGAGTTGCACGAAAAAAAAACACCTTTTTTTTTGATTATTTCACTATTCGTCTGAAGTGCAGTGTTGTTTTAGTAAAAGATTGTGGTTCTGATTCCTGTACACACCATCTAATTTTATTTTAAGTTATTCCTGTCATTTTCTTATCCGCTGAAAAAGAAAGGGGCCATTGTAAGAATACGATTACGAACCTGATACTGTTGCTAGAATCTGTAGGTTTTGTACCTCCTTCTTCTATTAATCCGATTGAGGCGCGACCTATAATCCAAAAAAAGAATTATTTATCAATGGAAGGACAAGCCCCATTCGACATCTAATATATCATCCAAGAGAACTGCTAAAAATGGCGATATTAATAGCATAATGGCTATATGGATCAAAAATGCATGGACAGGATGAGGACCCGGTGGTGTAATGGTTAACACGCTCAAAAGGCTTGACAAGAGCTTAGGGATCAAATCCCGTCCGAGTGAAACTTTTTCGGTTTAATTATCTTTGTGAGTTTCCTAAAGCAGAGAAAGCTCTAAGGACTAATTGCATGTTGCATGATTTAAAATTTAGTCAATCGGTTTATTATCTTCTGGTCACTTGTGGTTCTATCATGATTGATAATTTAAATTTAGAATCAATACAAACCGCTAGGCGATGGCGTGTGACGTAAGAGGCTACGGTGCAAGTCGTGCGTGCTCTGGCGACGTCGCCGGGTCATTGTCACGCTGTTTGGACGGGATGATTCTTCATCCTTGTCGCTCTGGGTAATATATGAAGGTACAAATTATAAATACAATTAGGCGTTTCCTTAAAAAAATAAAATATAATAATAATTGCTAGTGTCAGTGTTGTCCCATACATTTAGAAGACCGTGTGTCTTTTGTAAAAAAATAATGAGCGATGGGCTGAATTAACAGCTACCCATCGTAGCTACTTAGAACTTCGTATCAAAAGTGTAAACCATAATGGTTACTTGAAGTATTGCCTAGCCGTTTTAGGATCATGGGCATATTTACTACGCTTTTAAGTTTAGCGTTAATAAATATATACTAATTGCTATACTTACATGATCTTGTCGGCTTACGAAACTGTCGCGTCTGTAACATTACAAAGTACTTGATATTATTCATTTACTCTCTTTATAATTTGGAAGTATTAAGAAAAACAAACAGAAATAAACAGGTGCGAATTCTGGCAGACATCACCTTAATGTTAATCTATTTACCCATAGATTTAATAGATTGGCAATGCAAAGGAAATAGAGCGAGTGAGATGCTCCTTGGCCGGACCACTATTTAGTACTTACGCAATTACGAATGAACTCAATACGCGCTACATAATGTCTACTTTCATCTGCATAACAAGAAAAAAATAGTACGGCAAAGAGTTAAAAGAAAAATGATATTATTTGTGGTGCGGCCAGAGAGCAATGCTCCCCAGCCGGACCCCTGTGAATCTCAGAAATTAGAAGTTTAGGTCTATTTTTTCATACCCTTATTGCTTGACTACATAACGTAATTTCTGAGATTCACAGTGGTATGCAGATGAAAGTAGACATTATGTAGCGCGTTTTGAGTTCATTCGTAATTGCGTACTAAATATTGGTCTGGCCAGGGAGCATCACACATAGAGCGATGCAGACGAGTATGTTAGAGCGAGATAGATAGGCAAGACAATTTCGCGTTGTATGCACAATGCATTTTACAACGTGTAATACTCTTTTGCAGCGCCGTTCTCTAGATCAATTGAATAGAATATACGTATTAGAGTCATATTAAATATACGGCCTTGTATGCCCCTACGGTAAGCCGTGCACGAAACAAATCCTGATTTTAAAGTGTATTTTGGTATTTAGATTAGATTTATTATTGTTACGTGTGCGGCGCCCGGATGTAACTCGTCTAAGAAAAATAACTCAAAACATACATAACAAGTAAATTTCACATTGAAATGTTTTGCAGTCTAAATGTATTTTTTAGAATTTAATCTTGTAAATATCTTATTATCTCGTTTTAACTGGTTTATGGCCCATCACTATTATATATTAAGGGTGGTATTAATAAACTAATCTCAGCTTCGAGACTGCTCTCAAGATCAAGTCAATGTGACAGTTCTTATATAAAAACAGGGGCTTGAGCATCATCTTGAGGGCAGTCTCAGTTGAGATTAGTTTATTAATACCACCCTAAGTCAATGATTTTGACAGTTTTAAAATTAGCTCTATCTCTGTTTTGCACTTGTCGTAAGTGAAGGACGGTGTTATTTTTAGAGCTGTTAGACAAATAAAATTAACGTTTGCCCGTCAGCATCGGCACTAATATGCTTGTGTAAGGTCAATGTGGGGAAGACCGTCAGGGCTAAAAGACCGTTTACTGGCAATAACTTCTTGTATATCAACAGATTATGTCGCTTTCTCTCACTTCTAGACATATAAATATAACCAAGTATATTATCTATTATATCCGATCACATGACTTGCTCTACATATAATATCGAACATAACGAACGTCTCATCCGCCTAAAACTACTGCAGCTTCTCACAACCTGTATAGCCGCGGAAAAGAAGCTGCAAGAAAAGCCTCGGCACAGGCCCTAGACGTTCTTTTTTTTAAAAAAAAAAAAAAACAAAATATTGGTATACAATTGAGTAATTTAGCTGCCTAATATCAGTTCTCAGACAGTTAATCCCATGCATTCATATCTTCTAAATAATCAATCAATATTACCCTCTGCTAAGTCTGACGGGAGTGCTGCGATTGGAGCTGTACTGTTCTTCATCCACATCCATAAACAGGTCGTCCGGTTTGGCGCGAGATCCGAACACCGCTTCTATCTTATTGTGATCTAAACAAAAACATTTTATAAAACCTTGACAATCATTAAATCCATTAACACTTTCAAGGACAACGTCTAATGACGTTCCGATTCTAATGTGTCATACTATCTATAATGAACCATCAATGACCCATGGTCTCCGCCCGTGAAAGGGTTAATTTATATCATCGATTGGCTAAAAAGTGGTTTAGGTGGTAAGTCCACATAAAACAATTTGGTATCCCATATGATTGCAGTGAAATAAAGAAGAGATATAGGTAATGACGTGTTATCATCAACTGGAATTTTCCGTCTCAAAATTGTTGGAAAATTAATGAAAATTTTAGTGTTTTTTTAATTCGACTTGATATCAACTCCAATCATGAATCATCCCTCAAAGTTTTTGTTACGGTGTCACTAACACCCTGTATTATGTTATGTTACCATCATTGTCCAGTTTGTCGACTGCGAAGGTTCGCTTGGAATCGTGCAGGCTCTGCCGGCGACGCCGCGCGCTCTCCGCCGCGTCTGACAGCCGCCGCCGCGAGCTGCCGTCCAGAGACGCTTCTAGCTCCAATACTCGAGTCTGTACAAGATGGACGCGATACTATTATGTCCAAAGTTATCGAACAATCACTCAAGTCATTGGGGTCTTGTAGTTTGTATCGACCAACTTTAGAATTACATGTCAAGGTGCAAACAAAGGTTTTGTGATTATTCTTTTATATGTGTCATTATAAATACGGTAACTCTCATGCCATTAATTGACTTATCGCCTATAGAGCAACGGATGACAGTTTTAAAATATACACTTCTCATCAAAAAAATCGAAACACTTCCGTTTTCATTGTTTCTGTCCGAATTTAACACAAAAAAGAATTCATACGATGAAAAAAAATACATAAATGTATAGCTGGCAGTTTGGCCATTACAGTAATAAGCGAAAATTCTAAATTCAAAATTAGAATTTCATTTGTTTATCTTATAAACGAAATGAATCACTGTTTTGAGACAAATGTGTGTTTAGGGTTGGAGTACATTTAGCGTTTAAAAACTAAAAATTGGCGCCTATCCTTAAACTTTTTGTTTTTAATTTCAATACTGTGACTTTGGGACGTCTGAAAAAAGGTTTTTTTTCTAAAACGTATGGATACTTCGCCCACAGAAGCCGCCCAAGTTGTGGCATTGCTGGATTCTGGCCTTAGTCAGCGTGTTGTGGCTGCAAGACTGCATCTAAGCCTGTCATCTGTTCATAGAGTCTATAAACGTTATCGGGAGACTGGTTTGTTCACGCGCCGTTCAGGATCTGGCAGGAATCGGGTCACTTCTGAGCGAGATGATCGATTTATTGTAACAACTTCTTTAAGAAATCGACGCCTTAACGCTTTTCAACTGCAGCAGCGGCTTCGTGTTGTACGAAGGGTGGCTGTAAGTGACTCTACAATTAGAAGAAGGTTGAAGGATCGTGGACTGGTACCGCATAAGCCAGCAAATGGGCCGAAATTAACTGCAGACCATCGAAGAGCGCGCCTTAACTTTGCACGTGAGCACCTAAATTGGTCATACCTACAGTGGAGCAAAGTTCTCTTTTCTGATGAGTGTAAAATTATGCTGTATGGTAACGACGGAAGGAACAAGGTCTACAGAAGAGACGGAGAACGCTATGCACAATGCTGCATTGAAGAAAAGGTCAGCTATGGTGGCGGTTCGTGGACGGTTTGGGGAGGAATCAGCGCCGACGGTAAGACAGAGCTTGCTTTCGTGTCTGGGCCACGTCTGCCTGCACTAAACTGTCATCGGTACGTCGAAGAGTGTCTCGAGCCTCATGTGATGCCCTATGCACATTTTATTGGCAACGGCTTCATATTCATGCACGACAATGCTAGTGCTCACACCGCGGGCGTCGTACAAGATTATCTTAACGAAGTCGATATCTCTATTATGGAATGGCCAGCAAGAAGCCCGGACATGAATCCCATTGAACATCTGTGGGATGAATTAAAGAGACGAATTCGAGCAAGAGATCCTGCCCCAGAAACACTTAGCCAGCTGCAAGATGCAATCCAAGAGGAATGGGACAATATACCACAGCATGTGATCGTGACTCTCATCCGATCGATGAAGAACCGTATGGAAGCAGTAATTAGAGCTCGGGGAGGGAATACAAGTTATTAAATAAACGTTTTTTAGCTTTTTTTTTCATTTACGTGTGTTGTTTTATCCATTTCCTTTATACTCCATACGGAATAAAAATGACTCATTTAACAAAATACGAAACCTATGAAAAATTCATTTAAATTTAGAACATTAACATTAAGATTTGATAAGCTCATATTACTCACTATTAAACGACATTTAACATTTATTCCTAAATGTACACATTTTTCTAATAATCCTGACAAAACGTAAACTTGCAAGGTGTTTCGATTTTTTTGATGAGAAGTGTATTTTAGTAGGTGAATTACTTACATCCAAAGATTCTTTGATGTTCTTCAGCCGCTCCACATCCTCTCTAGCCGCCTTAAGATCGTTTTTCATCATCTCACATTCTTTCTGCAAGGCATCGTACTTCTCAGTAAGCTCCTTCAAACGCTTATCTCTCTCAGCAGCCGATTTGTCGTCTTCCTCCTTTTGTTTTTGAAGTCTATGAATTAGAAAGTAATGAAAACGTAAAAACCTGACATAAAACAATTCACTGACATTTAAATTTGCCATAAAATATATATTTGGTATTACTTTACCTCATAATCATCTTGCTCTGAATCTCCGCTGTTTTCTCGTGAGTTTTAATGTTTATTTCTAACCGCGCGCAGTCATGAGTTTTGTCCTTGAACTGCTGTTTCAGTTGAATGTTCTGCTCCATCAACGACTTAGCCTCCAATGTCAGAGTCTCTATTATGCAAACATTGTCGTTCACAGACTCCCTTAGCACTAAAATGTCTGAAGTCATCTTATCCATTTCTATTTTATTTTTACGAATAATTTCTTGTGCTTTTTCCAACTCCGCAGCATGTGTGTCTCTCTCTTTGGTGATTAATTCATTAATAGATTTCATATTGTCATAATCCTGTTTCAAAGATTCTAGTTTCTCAAGAAGCTCCTTCCAATCAGCGTCTTTAGAAAATATCGCATCATCTTTGTGATGTGTGGCTTGGTTTTCTAAACTGTAAATCAAGTTTTCTTTTTCATTAACTTCATGTTTTAGAATTTCAATTTCTTTTGTTAATATTGAAATAGTATGAACATTAGTTTTGTTTTCTTCAATTTTGTTTTCGTAGATTTTGGTCAAATCCTCGTGAAGTGCTGTTTGAGTTTGTAAATTGCCTTCGATTTCTAATATTCGATTATTCAACTCACTCGCCATTTTTTCTTTTTCTTCGACGGTAACCTTTAAGTTATCTACTTCCAATGTTAGATATTGTATTGTATTTTGAATTTCAACTATTTTGTTGGTACCATTGATAAGACTTTCAAAGAGTAATTTTATTTTTTCATCTAGTGAAGGAGTTTCATCAATATCACAAGGTGATATAATATCTAGTTTGGCAAGTTTTGTGCAACCATCGGCTAATATTTTTGTCAATTCTTTTTCTTTTTGTACCATGTCTAATGTAACAGCATTACTGATTTCAAACAGTCTTTCTTTCTGGGCTTTCAGTAGATTGTATTCGCTTTCTTTATTAGATAGTTGCGATTTCATTACTTTTATATTTTCATTGAGAGTATTAAATTCGGCAACAACATTTTCCATGTGACTTTGTAATTGTGTGTATTGTTCCATAATTGCCGACAAGTCTTTTTGATGTTTATTGTAAATATTATCAATTAGAGATTCAAAAATATTCACAGATGTCAAACCAAACTCAAAGTCAAGTGTTCTGAGTAAATTTTCTTTGAACAAGGTAACAAGTTTTGTATTTTTATCTGCATCAACAACATTAGACATTTCTTGATTTATAGTACTAATATTATATCTGACTTTAGATAGCACATTTCTGAGAAGCGCGACATTTTCTTGACTTTTTTCTAATTCAATAGTAACTTTGGCATATTTATCATTTGCGCTATTAACTTGCGATTGCAGTTTACATTTTAACTCTTCGTAATCTCTTAACTTATTTAATAGATTCTCCACTTCATTCCCATGTTTTGTTATAAGTTTATTGTAAAACAGTTTCATCAGATCAATTATTTTAACATCACTGTCAAGGTTTTCTTTACCAGCGTCAGTCATTTCTACGTAATAATTAAAGCATTCTATTTTATCGCTAGTATAGACATCTGAAGGTCGTTCTTCTGGGACGCTGCATCTGAATTTGGCAGTTTCAGTTGTATCGAAGTCTTTGGTGAACGTGAATATGTTGGAGTCACCCATGCTCTCGTCAAGGTCCATGGCTTGACCTATCGAAATATTGCTACGTTCTAATTGATTTTTAAGAGTAACGACTTCTTCGGTAATCTTTTTGCAGTCCTCCTTGCTAGCATGTAGTTCATTTTGCAATGTACATATTTTATTATGTCGCGATGAACTGTCTGAATCACTTAAGCTTCTGTTCAGCTTGGAGTGCTCAGTTTGTTTACTCTGTAGCTGTTTTATTAGCTCTTCTTTCACTTCACATTGTGGACATGCGCCATTTACCTTTGAATCAATTTCATTGGTTAAGTGTTTCAACTTTTCATATTCGTGTAAAAGTTTACTGTTTTCATCTTTTAAGTTATCTAATTCCTTTTTAAGATTATCAGCCTCAGATATATTGTCCATAACTTGTACTGACAAAGAATCGTTCTCTTCCTGGAGCTCTCTAATAGTACTACTCTTTTTATTAAGGTCGCTACAAAGTTTCTCATTTTCTTGGATCTTTGTTTTAAGTTCTTTTTCTGTATTACCTAGTTTTTTCACTAGAGCATCAGACGATGGTATTTCAAGAGTAAGATTATTATACTTTTGCTCTATAATTTCTTTTCGACCAGTTATGTCTTGTAATTCTTGAGAAAGTTCTTTCACAGTTTTCGTCAGTTTTTCTTCCATCAATCTTAGATCATTGCAATTTTTACAAAAGCTTTCGTGTAGAGTATCCATACTGTTCATTTTAATTGGACTACTCTGAGCATCTTTGTAACAAGTAGATGGCAGTGAAAGTTTTTGGATTTCTTCCTTTAAAGTAATGTTTTCTTGCGTTAATGCTTGGTTCTGCTCGTATAGTTTTTGATTGTCGCTTGAAAGAGTTTCCATTTGAGATAATACTACACAAGGATCCATCACTTTACTCAATTCGTTGGTTTGACAGGCTACTTCAGCGTCAAAGTTTATTTGGGTCACGTCTAAGCAGGTTTGGTCGTGGCCGACGAGAGTGTTGTCAGCTGACGTGGTCAAAGTCATGTTTGCGTCTAACATTAATAGGTCACCGTCTAAAATAGATTCATTTTTGAAAGTGGACATCGTTGTGTTTTTATCGAGGATATCAGGAAGCGAGTATCTTTTGAAGCTGGTGTTTTGTTTATCGGTAAGCAAGCTACCTTTTAGTATTGTCATGAGCTCGTTTAGTTGCGTTTTGAACGCCGGCAAATCCCGTTGGCATACGTGAATGTACCTTGTATGGTAATGCTTCAATACTTTTAGTTGAGAATTAAGCAACTTATTCTCAGCGTATGTAGTAGCTGTTAATGTTGATAGATTTGTTTTGTGGTTGGATATCTTCTTCTGTAACTCTTGCGCTGGTTCCAAAAGTAATTGGATTTCCTTGCGAACATCTTCCCTTTCTTGAAGAAGATATTTTTGCGATGATTCTAGCTCTCTAAAAGCTTTTACGAAATTATTGTTTTCTTCCGTCAATTTCTCTAATTCTTCAGTCAATTTTCGATTTTCGCCTTTAGTCTTACTTAATTCTAAGGTCAATCTAATATACGCACAAGTGTCTGTTTGAGATTCTGCGTTTTGAAGTTCAATACTTGACTTTGAAGTCGATGGAGTTAATAATTCTAAGTTGTCGTTCCTTTGTATGGATTCTATTATTCTATTGCAACAAATTGTGAGCAGCGTCTGCGGCGACTTTAGATCATTTTCATCAAAACTTTGACAAGTTTCAAAAGAGCTTGACTCACGAACATCTGACAGCGCATACTGATGTGTCTTTTCACGATTCTGAATATCTTTGAGTTTATCGTTCTGTGCTACAAAATGCTCACTTTGTTGTTTCATAACACAGTCGTAGTTCTTAAAATGGTCTTTCCATTCAAGTACTTTACACTGCATAGCTTCTATCTCACTAGATTTCAGTTGTAGCTCCATATTCAACTGGTTCAACAGTTGACTGGATCCTAGTAACTCTTTGTTTAAGTTGGTAATTCTTTCTACTTCAACCATTAATTGCTGGTTTTTAGCACTAAGCTCATCACAGTCACCTATTAGTTTCACATTTCTATGTGTCAGTTCTTCCACTTGTTTCCGAGCTACTGATAATAATTCTGTTATGTCATTTCTTTCAACGTCATTTTCAGTTTTTAGATTTGTAATATGCATAGCAACATTGTCTAAAGTGAGTATTATTTGCTCATAAGTATTGTCACGGTAGATTTCATCGTCATTCTCATCATAATAGTCATGTGTTAACTTAGATGCTTTTTTCAAAATTTCTAACATAAGTTTATCTCTGTTATCGATGGATTCCTTTAGAGCAGCATTCACATCTGTATATTTTTCTTTAAGTGTTGCTGTAATAGAAGATATCTTATCTTCTAATGCTGCAATTTGTGTATCTTTTTCTTGTACTAATTGTTCAAATGATTCTTTATTTTTTTGCCAAGCTTTAATTTCAGAATCATTATCTCGTGACAAAGTTTCCAATTGTGAATATAGTAAAGACAAATTTTCTTGTAGTGAAGATATCTTGTTTTCTTTTGACGCTAGGTCATTATGTAGATTTTTATTATTTTCCTTAGCATCATTAAGCTTTATTTCTAGATCTAATGTATCTCTATTCTTGTTTTCCAACTCTGAACGAAGTTTATTGACCTCTTCCGTCAATTGTGTGATTTGCTGCGATAACTCTTCAGATTGTTTCATGATTTCGTTAGTTAAAGTTTCAACTTGTTCTTCTAATTGTGTTATTTCTGACTTGTGTGTGTCTGACATTAATGAAAGTTTCTCTTTTGACTCGCATAAAGCTTCACTTGCTCTATTTTTCTCTTCTAAAACATGCACCAGCAGAGTTTGTAAATTATTAATTTTCTCATCTAACATTATGAAAACCGTCTCAACGTTGGGAACAGTTTGAGGAAGGCTGTCAATACTACTGCCAAGGCTAGATAACATTTCATTTAAAAGGTTTATTATTTCTTTACCTCTTATTGCATAATCCTGATTATCTGAATCTGTTTTGATGGCGGCGGTAATTAAAATGTTTTTCTCATTCAAATCTTTTTCTAATTCACTTATTTTTTGACACATGTTTTCTATTTGTCTTGAAAGTTGTTGATTTTCACTTATCATATTTTGTTCATTAGCCTCCTTCTCTTTCACTGTCTGGGTGAGTTCGTCACAGTTTGTTTTTAGATTCTGTATATGGATTTCGTTTTCAAAATTTCGTTTGCGTAAACTGTCAATCTGAACATCATTTTCCTCATTTATTTTATTTAATGAATCATATTGTTCTTGGATAGTAGACAACTGGCTAGTCAAATCTGTTTCAAGTTTCATTAAATTATTTATAACAGTAATATTGTCTGACAGTTGCTCTTTGAACTTTTCTGCTTCTTCTATAAGAGTTATAATTTGCTTTTCCTTGACTTCTAATTCTTCTTTTAAAGTTGCGTTGTCAGACGAGAGTTCTAAATTAGTTTGCATGGTAGATTTTAAGTTAGTAATTTCTTTGTTTCTATTCTCGAGAGCAATTTTGAAAGAGTGAATAATGTTTTTAATGTTATCATTGTTGGCAATAAACTTCTCTTCACTAGCTACCATATTTTCCAAAACACTATCATTAATTTTCATATTAAGTATATTATCCTTTTTAGTCAAGTTTATTTGCAGTTCTTGAATAGTGCTGTTGTAGGATTGTATGTCTTTATCGGCTGATTCCAAATGTCGTTTTTGGCTTTCGACAGTTTCGTTTAGAGAGTCTATTGTGGATTTGAGGAAGGAGTTTTCCGTCTCGACAATGGCCAGTTTGTTTTTGAAGTCGTCGATCGTGACTTGGAGTTGTTGACTAGAGGTTTCTAGGGATTCAATTTTTTGCCTTTGTGTAAAGAGGTTTGCTTCTAGTTCTAGAATCGTTTGGTTTTTAGTCGCAAGTTGTGATTGTATGTCTGTAACGAGTTCTTGCACTTGAGAGGGCACGTCGTCATCATTCGTGTGCGTAAGACTACTCTCGTTATCACTGTTCACTAACGATATGTCTTTAGACATGTCCATGAAGTTTGACACGTCTTTTTCGGCCATCGTTGCTAATTTACCTGTGTTATTGAAAAATAAGTTTAAAAAAATGTTCTTTCATATTTTTATGAATAATAAAAATATTACAAACTAGTATAAGTATATGTTACGATTTTCATACCCATTTCTTTTAACTTTAAATCTTTGAATGGTGACAAGTGATGTATTACTTACCTATCTCTTCATTCTTTTTCATAGTCTTCCGTTCTTCAAGCAACGACAGCAGTTCTTGTTCTCTACTTTTGGTTTTGTTCCTAAGAGTCTCGTAACTTACCTCCCAGTCTGTTATTTGCGTGTCGTATTCTTTGCATTTACTTTCTAATTCCAGCTGCAATATTAATTATAAGAAACTGTGATTCCTAAAAACGGGTTCGAATGGTTCCGGGTTCTAATCCCGGTGGAGACATATCACAAAAATCACTTTGTGATCCCTAGTTTGGTTAGGACATTGCAGGCTGATCATCTGAATGTACGAAAGAAAGAAAGAAGACTTCGAAAGGCACGTTAAGCCCTTGGTCCCGGATACTACTTACTATGTAAGTACGTAGTCGTTACATGAGTCACGTCAGAGGCATTTGGCGACTCAATAATAACCCTGACACCATTGATGAGGTTGGTCATCCACCTCACAACCCTCACGATAGAAGAAGAATAACTCAACAAGCATTGTTCTTCTTTTTCAATGAGTAACTTAGGGTCTAGGAATACAAAATACTTATAAAAGTAATTGTGAATTTAGACGGCTTAAATTAATCATAACAAATAGCAAAAAGCAACGACTGTACCTTAGCCGAAGTAATACTTTTCACTTCATCTTCGGTCTTTTTGATTCTGGCGTTCAGTTCTTTAATTTTAGACTCCTTACTATTGCCGTCTGCAGTCAATGAACTAATTTCCTCTTCTAGTTGTGTTATGACATTTGTATTTTGTTCTAATTTCTCCAATAGTTCGACCTGCGAACGTAAATAAAAAGCGAATTGTATCGAATTGGTTGTATTCGCGTGATTCGAAGGACTAATATAGGTAAAAAAGAATGTGTCAACTCAAAAGGCGGATATCTAATCAGTCCGAGTAATAATAATCTGCTATTAAAATGAGTACACTTATAGATGTTTATGCGGCAAGTTCAAATCATATAATTTCTTTTGCAAAGTACTTCTTGCTGTTAATATGTTTGAAGCCACCATGTATCGGTCGGGAAATATTTGGTATAAACTTTTTCTTAAAATAATTCATATTATATACAGCAATACAGCTACCGATTTATTAATGCATTGTATGCATTATATATTATTGTAATTATTAGGTTCTTTTATGATTCAAAATATATTTTTGAAACCTGCTTACCACCGTGGGAGTGTATATTTTTTCTCTTTTAGTCAGTTCTACAATGTCTTTCAAGTTCTTCTCAGCTTGTTTAGCGTTTTTCCTTAGGATGCACGGTGGAGTTTCAGAGGAGCCTTCAAGAATGATAAAACAGATGATGGGCAAAGTTATTAATATTACTACTATGTACTATTACTACTATTATTACTTACTATGCAAGATAGCACAACTTTTTATAGAATTTTACCTCTGTATATAGTTTTTTATTCGTTTATTGTCTTTGTTATTGATAAAGCTTTTGTCTTCTTGTAAAATATATTGCTGCTTGCACGAGAACCGTTTTTATTATGGGTAGATCGTCAATAAAGTGGTCCTTCGAGCCGTTATTAAGCTTAGTGTTGGAAAGCTCAAAAAAATTACTTAGTATACAGTAGAATACAACACTTGGTACTAATCTTCTATGTTCCATTTTTTAGGTCAGTAATGTTAGTTTATTTTCCACAAGCTATATTTATTTATATAATAATCACACTCGAAATTTCCATATCTTTCAGGAACAGATAATTAAGTTACAAATAGTTTCGTAATTATATAACATACCTTACGCCCGGAATACCATGGGCAATCCGTACCACTTAAAAAATCCTCTCACTACGGCAGGAAATCAAACTACAAAACCCATACGCCATTAACGTGAGGAAGAAAATTTTTACAAAAGCAAGCAAGCAAGTGGTAAAGGGTTAGGTGGGGCTTACCCCACCAGCTTTAGCCGAGCTAGTACCCTTTTTAGTTTAAGTCTTACATTTCAAATAATGTAACGTCTTAAAACTAAATAAAGATTTTATCTATCTTTATATCTAATTACGTCCATAGTAGAAACACTTACGGTAGCAATTGTGGTACGGAGAGCACGGCTGCGTATCTGCAGCTGTGTCATCGTCACTGTCTGCGGAAATAAACAACAAATTGATATTACGCATATACAAGAAAGAGTTTGCTCTCCGAGATCAATCCAACATTTTAGAGCAGATAGTGTAGGACGTAGCGTAGGCTTCTAAAGCCTATAGTCACATTCATTTCTTTTGCAACCACACTTAGTATTGAGGTACTCAGATGCATTGTAACAACCGTAGAAAGACGAATTACCAGTCTATTATCATCATGGGGGTCGGAGAGAACATTATTCTTTGTCGGTTATTACGACAGCACCGGGCTATGCAACTGAACACGTTCTACGATTTTCTTAATACCGGCACGCCCCTGACAGACTATACAAAAATGTCGTTCATTCACAGACTAGACACTACAAAGATGCAGTTTTTCTACACACGCAACTATGTGTGCTGCATCACCCAGTACGTGCGAGCGAGACAGAGATAGTCCACACGCGGTCTTGGCTCCTTACGTCTTATGGACTGAAGTGAGTACGCAAATCGGGGGTGGGGTAACCAAATTCGTAGCGGCAGGGCGCAAAGTATCCCTTCTATACATATTGTAGTTTATTCTATGCTACCAACCCAGAACACGAACTTACCAATTTCAATGATTTCGTCGTTAATGTTGACCTTCTTGTCGCGCGGTGGCGGAGTTGTCATGCGTGCCTCTTCCGGTACCGACGCCAGCTTTCCAGGGTTTTGAATCGGAACGAATTCAGTTGACAGTGATAGTGGACTGTGAACAAAACAGTACATATTAATAGTGCATACATAACAGTATCAGAATAATTAATGTATCAAGGATCGCGGACGTCTCCATTTATCTTTGTGTTCATTTGATTTATGGAAACATATTAGCGTAGCGTGTTAACACGCTCCTCCCCGCTTGACAAGAGTTGCGAGTTTAAATGATCAAATCCCATGTATTCGATATAATTTTCTCCTAAACATAACAAACAGTTTATATACGTCCCACTGCTGGGCACAGGCCTCCCCTCAATCAACCGGAGGGGAAATTTTCTCCTATTCTTCTATTTTTACCTATAATAGATATATTAATTTCAGGAATAGATATACGTACTTATATTTAAGACTAGGAGTGCAGAATTTAGGGACTTGTGGTACTGGTTCTTCTTCTATATGATGTAGAGTAGATATAGTGACTCGACGTAAGGGTTGAGGCTTTCTACGGGCGCCGACGATGTCCATACTACTCCTCTGACCGAACCCGTTTAGTATGAGCTTCTGTAGATCTTCTATCTTTTTCTGTAGCTCTTGCTGAAAAAAAAATAACAAAAATAATGATAAAAAAGAAAGAATAACAAAAAACGTGACGACAGCGGACAGGCTGGCCAGAATACTTCCCCTAATAACTTGACTGCACATCAGCGAGATGCTTATTTTATTCGCCCGGGTTATTCATTTATTTAATTATTTAATTTAAAATTGACTATTGTCAATCGTCCGTTCTATTCCTTTTCGAGGGATAAGAAAATTACAGGTATACTATAAAATTAGGTCTTTGCAGGAATCAGGGCCACTATCTTACAGACAACATACTGTTGCTACTGTGGCCGCAATAACACCTACCTCGACATTCTTCTGGCTCTTGAGCATCACCTCGAGGTTGCTCTTGGCGACCAGCTCGGCTTGCAGGCGGGACAGCTGCTTCGTCAGGCTCTGTATCATGGTTGCGTCAGTCGCTACAGCGTTCACCTCCGGCTTGTTCTTTATGGCTTTAGCACGGTTGGCAAACCTATTAATATATTTTTTTTAATGAGTCAATTTTAATCAAACTTGCATATAAAATATATATTTTTGTAGGTAAATTGCCTTATAAAATGAGTTTGTTTGTAAGTCGATAAATCATGACTTGTATGGTATATACAGGGTGTTAGTGATATCGTAACGAATACTCAGGGGGATGATTCAGACGATGATTCTGAGTTGATATAAAAGTGGAACTTCCCTTCGGAAAATTCATGAAAATTTTAGTGTTTGTCTAAATTATTTCCAGTTCCACTTTAAATCAACTCGGAATCACCGTTTGAATCATCCCTCAAAGTTTTCGTTACGATGTCACTAACACCCTGTATAGGCGTCCTATCAACCAGCTGTATGTCTAAAGCATGTATCATCTTCAGGACTTGATCTATTAATCCTCCTTAAGTAATTTTGAAAAAAAAATAATGAGACACTCACTGCAGTGTAGAGACAGTTTCTTCAACTGAGGCGGGGGTGATGGCACAAATGATACTCGTCTTAGCGTTCCCACCCAGTGAGTTTTGCAGGATGCGGGTAAGCTTGCTGTCACGGTAGTTCGCGTATCTATAGGTAATAAATATAACAGTCACTTATTTATTCATTTTATTATTTATAGAATAGAATAGTTTATTTGCCAGAAAACAGTAGTAAAAAAAACCAATAATAACAATATTTATTAAAAAAAATCCGAAGTCATGGTAGCCCAATAGCAGAATGTTAGATTCTCAATTTGAGGTAGCAGTTTCGAATCCCAGCACAGGCATAAACCAATGATTTCATGTTTGGATCATAAATTATTATCACGTGATCAACGGTGACGGAAACATCGTGAGGAAACCCACATTCCCAAGAAATGCGTTTCAGAGATATGTAACCTAATCTGTATTGGGCTGGTTTTCCCTTCGGCAAAAAATCGGACCTGTCAAATCTGCAGGTTAGCTAAGCAGACTTTGTGAAAACGGATAACGGTAGGAAGATGGAGACGGATTTTATTATCTATTAGATATTGTACAAGAGTAAAGTTTTATTTTTCTACTACGAGAATGTTTTCTTTTCGTCTTCTAGTTATCAGTTGCTAGATTATTATCAGATCTGTTTTGCTATTATCACTGTTATAGAACAAAGCTGCCAGCGCCGCATCATGTTTGTCTTTTGATGGTGGACCAAAACTATGAGAATAAAGTTTTAATTTTCCTTTCGATTTCTAATAAAATGGAAAGACGTGCGGAATACCAATCACAGCGTGCGAGAAAGCGAGAGAGAAGACACTCTGTCGCTCTTTCCGGTGCTTGGACTATTCCTTCAGCTATCGGCATATCTCCCAACCTCTATTAGTGACCTACTCTAACTACATTGTCATCAAGCAATGATAAACAGTAGGAAGGTAGCCTCACTTGTTAGCCTCAGAGAGCTGTTTGATGACGAGAGCGAGCACAGAGAGGGACTTGTTGATGTATGTGCCCTCCTTGAAGCGTATCCCACTGGCACCGGTCTGACCCGCGCGCTCCGACCCTGCCAAGTCCACCAGGTTTAGTTGAGACACGTTCACGCTGCCCACTTCCTCTTCGCCTTCTATGTGCTCGCGTGATTCTATAGTCTGAAAACACGTGTTTGATGAGAGAGAGGCACAAGTAGCACAAACACAGTTGGGTCGTGTACAGTCATGATCAATATCATGTACCCACTTTAGAACCCTGTCGCACTATCATATTTTACATTTAATGAGACTTACGGTTTAATCTGTCAAAAAAATTAATGTGACAGTATATACATATTAGTACTCGTGACCGTACTAGGTTCAAGCTAAATTATGGAATTCTGAATACTAAATAAAGACAGATATAAAACTAACGAAAAACATTTTCTTTTTTCTATTTAACTTATTTATGAATTTTAGTCAAGAAAACGAAATAATAAGTCCGACATTTTATCAAGTTTTTCTATGACGTCACAGTGTGCTTTTTGACGTTTAGTAAAAAGTAACTGATTTGACTAGTAGGAAACTAGCCTATTTGCAGCCACTTCTGTTACGTACGCAGCCATATCATGGATATGATGAACCAAATAATATTAATTAACAGAAATAAATTAGTAGAACCCTGCAAAACCAAACCATCAAAACTGCTTATGGTCAGTCGACCGATCGCATGTTTGGGCACAAAAATGAAAAAAAAAAAAAAAAAAAGTACCCTGCAAAATGCAAGACCTCGCCTTAAAGTGAAACCAATGTCATCTAAGCGCCTTTTAAAAAAAAATCAAATATTATTTTTGTTAACAAAACTTCGCAATAGACACGCTAGTTCACATTTGTGGTTTTAGTAAAATTTAGGGTCTTAATTCTTACCCGGATTGAAATAAATTGAATTGAATCTAGGTTTTGTTGAATAAAATCACATCCAAATGTGATGCTTAATTGGTTTTTACTTTAAGGCAAAAATAAGGATTATAACTTAAATAAAAAGCCATACCATATCAGAGCTTGAATAACCATAACAATGACCATAAATTATTTTATTCTGGTTTAATAAAAAAATCATACTCTTAGTGTCACCTTACCTAAGGCCCTGTTCCATACATAATCAAATATTGATAGTAATCTTACTACTTAATTTTTTTTCTTTTTATTACACATACATATTTTTTTCATTAAATATGCTTATTTCCCGCTGCTAAAAATCCCTGAAAGGACCATGCTTAAATCTATTTGTTGTCGCCATGTTTACAGTCTTCGCCACCTTCTAGAGAGCACTAATGATTTGCAGATGAGATGGGTATGTGATGTTTATGAGTAAAAGTATTT
Organism: Pectinophora gossypiella; assembly: GCF_024362695.1. Taxonomy (NCBI): domain Eukaryota; kingdom Metazoa; phylum Arthropoda; class Insecta; order Lepidoptera; family Gelechiidae; genus Pectinophora; species Pectinophora gossypiella. The sequence continues at coordinate 7,620,075 of NC_065407.1, read as the reverse complement.
TTGACAAATAAACTTACAATTTGGAATATTGAGTGGGATCTGCTACTCTCTTCATTCATATTGGTTGCTCCAGTTTGTCTGTTCACTTCTCCCTGTAAATAGATAAAAACATTTCTCAAGCTAGACTATGAAATGCATTATTTGCTTTTATTTACTTAAATAAAACAATTGTTTATAGAAAAACAAACTTTAATATTGAAAGTAAAATGAATGTTCTAGAGATTGAAATTCTTATGACAGAATCATAGTGTTCAAATTTATTGGATTTTTTTTCATTACATGCATCTACATTCTAAATAAATAAGCTTAATAATTTTAATATGCATTTTATATATCATCTATAATTGGTTATGCTTACCTCTCTCATAGCTTCCAGCACTTCTTCAGGTGATCCGGTCACCCGCTCCATGACATCCACCTTCACCCCTTGAAGGGTTTCGTGGATCTTTATGTTCTTCTTCTCCTCCACATTTAACAAGTCTTTTAGAGTCTCATTGTAGATTTCTATGTATGATACTCTGAAATTTAATAATAATGTTGTATTAATTAATAAATAGTAAGAAAAGAAATATGAGGAAGGTACACCCCACTATCTAATAGGAATAATAAATGCCAAGGAGAGAGAGATACATAAAAAGTATCTTTAACTGAAAACCTTGAACAATTTCAATTACCTTACTAAGAAATCTCTATCAGGAATGGTTTTGATCTTCTCAAATAGGTGCAGCACAGCTAGTGGTATGATCCCAGGGGCCTCTTCTGTGCCCGTCATGGTGTATGTTTTACCAGAGGATGTTTGTCCATAGGCAAATATTGTGCCGTTGAATCCGTGGACAGCTGCCTCAACAATGGGCTTGGCAACATCATCGTAAACTTCACGAGTTTTAGTCTCTTTGTCATAAACTTTGTCTGAAATATAAGCATTAAAACTTATAGAGATTGGTGCAAGGTGAGTAGCTTTTATATAATTTCCTATTGCCTTCTTGACAGTCAAGAGTTAAGCTATGAAATAAAAATAACTTTTTTAAACTAATTTGTATAAAATAAATAAAATTATGCTTGAACATTATTTTCAGTCAATCAGATAAAATCAGATAAGTTATATTACCATGTAAACATTAGGTGGCCTTCACCGTGATGACGTACTTGGACAAGAGTTTCACATTAGAATTACAATAGCATCTTGTAGGCGTAAGCGATAATCTTGCAAAAAACTTTCTACTCACCAAAAGTAAAGCAGATATCCGTCTCTTTTCCATATTGGTCGAGGTGATGCAGAGTATTGTTCCTCACGCGCCATCGATAGCTCAGTTTCTCTTCAACTTCCCGAGAAATTAGAGGTCTAACTTTGACAACTACTTTAATATTGTCACTCATCTTGTTTCATGTTCCAATTTCAATTCACAAATAATTCCTTCATCAGCGAAATTAGATTTGAAAATAATGCACACTCCACATTTTTACATCACGCTGTATCGGTATTTTGAAGCGATTTGTAAAATAAACACGGACACGAAAATAACCGACATAAAGATTTCAAACAGAAAAAACATGACTGAATTGCTACCATTTTAAAGTATAATTACACATACGAAATCAGTGAGTGTGATAGCTATATACAATATATGTTTGACGTTGCGGTAGCTTTATCTCTTTCTTTTATACTTATGAGTAACAGAGTAATATTATCAATTCGATAATTGTGTTTTTGTAAAACGGAAAAGGACACTGATTTTGCGCAGCATTATTATAAATTGCGCATCAACTGTGTCAGTTGAATCAGAAATAAACAGTCCCTGTCAAATAGTATTCCAAAAAAAAAAAAATCTCTACAGCCCACATGTTGTGTGTTACAAAGTTTGTGCATTTTATTTATTTTGTGACTTGACTTATAATTGCAATATAAAATGCAGCACGACGATGTAAGTAGCAAAATCGAAAATATGTAGTAAACAGAAGCTCCAGAAAATTTATTATTTACTTATGTTTTAGGTTGTTTGGGCCATCATCAACAAAACACATTGCTCCCACAAAGTAACGTAAGTATTTAATGAAATTCCTCAAAGATTATCTTATAAAATGGTGTTAGACTCATACTGAAAGTGCCTTAAAATTTCTAGCACAAAAACCCAGCAATTTTGCCGAAACGAATATAACCTCACTGGTTTGTGCAGCAGGGCTTCATGTCCGTTGGCAAACAGCAAGTATGCGACGGTCAGAGAAGAAAATGGCATTATTTATTTATTTATGAAGACAGCCGAAAGGTACGAATCTTTTTTTTTTTCATGATATAGAAGATTTGTTAATTTATTTTAAGTTGGTTTCGACTAGGAGGTGGTTATTTATGCTTTTTGTAATCTACTGTTAATACTTTTAATTAAACTTATTTCCTATATTTTTATTTCAATAACAAAACAAAGTATGAAGTATTTTAATTGTTTTATTTCCAGAGTAATGTTTCCAGCTAAACAGTGGGAGAAGGTGAAGCTTTCCAGGAACTTTGAGAAGGCCATCCATCAGATCAATGAGAACCTGCTATACTGGCCTGGTTTCATCAAAGCCAAGTGTAAGCAACGATTTGTCAAGATCACTCAGTACCTCATTCGGATGAGAAAACTTAAACTAAGAAGAGTGTAAGTACATTTCATATTCATCACTTACAGTCTATTTGATATTGCGGTCAAAACATTCATTGTAATGTCAGTAAAAAATCCTGGTGTGGTTATTCTGGTGTCATTGGTCTAACTAAAGGAATTGCTTTAAACATTTCATAGTGTGGTATCCCCACAAGAAATATTTAAACAAGGGATGAGACGTTTGTTATGTAAAATTGATGATTCAAAGTTTTACTATGTAACTTATTGAATAAAGATATTTTGGACTTGTGTGTATTCCCACACAAAGCACTAACTTATGTTAGTCTAGTGAAAATTTAAAGGTATATAAATGAAATTAATATACTTGTTATTTGCTTTACAGTAAGGAATTAGTTCCAATACAACGTAAGATCGAGCGGCGTGAGAGGAGAAGAGAAGAGAAGGCTTTGGTGGCTGCACGAATAGACAATGCAATTGAGAAACAATTACTAGAAAGACTTAAGAAGGGCACAGTCAGTATTGAAATCATATATCATACCATTGTATATACCATCCTAGGGCTTCATATAAGTAACTGCATGTTGTCTTCTGGTATACATGTATACCAAAATAATTGGATTATGATACATTCATATTTTTTGGTACCATATCCATTTATTTTATTCTTTTTGCTTTGGAGAATGTGCTTTGGAGAACAAAATTTATCTGAAATAAATGATTATTATTTTCCAGTATAATGATATCTACAACTTCCCGCAAATGGCGTTTGATGCTGCCCTCAAAGCAGAAGAAGTTTCCGGGGAGAGTGAGAGTGAGAGAGAAGATGAAGAAGAGGAACAAGAGATGGAAATGGAGCCAGAGTTGGAAAGAGAGTTGCAAAGGGTGGAGGAAGCTGACGAGTTTGTTGAGGGAGACAGCGATATGGACAGTGATGAGGTAATTAGAAATGTTCTTTATGCAAAGTATAAATTATTACATTATGAGATTGTCTGTCTGAAAATCCTCTCTACCTTGCCAACTTGATATTTTAGGACCTTTTCTTTTCGTCCACATAAAATTTTGATAATAAACTAATATGCTGTTTTCATGTTTACAGGAAAGCGACTCTGGCAGGAGAGAACAAGCAGATGTTGGTAGTGATTTCGAATCGGAAGCTTCTGATATGGAGGTGCGTTTAATTTATACTAAATTAAAAATACAGTTTACACTGAAAATATATTATCTTAGAATATACAGATAGTAATCAATCATAACAACCATAGGTATTAGGATGCCAACAGAAACTTATTGAAATCCTACTTAGCCCTAAAATAGGGATTCATAGGGACACACGTAATTTACGCTTTTTGGCTTATGCTGCTATAAAAAATAAGGCTTCGCAGGCGAGAATAGAAAAAGCGTGGGAGAGACCTACCAATTTACACTTTCACAGTGTGTTGTGTTGTGTGCTAGTGTTGCCAGATAATTGACTGTTTATCATTTGTTTTCTAAGCTTCTAAATAATCTCAATGTCAATATCCCTATCGATATTAGAATTTCGTTTATATCGAGGTATTGGTTAAGATAGTATTGTTGCATAATATGGGATATTTCTTATCAGTTATTACAATATAATCGATTGAATCGATAGTATTGCAATTATTCTACAATCGATAGTATCGATTATATCTAACAATATTTAGTATTATTAGTATTGATTATAATATAATATAATTGTTGAATTTTCAATATCGATAGTGTAGATAGGCATTTCGATATACATATATATTATTTACGACATAATCGATTAATCGATTGTTTGGCAACACTATTTTGTACTGCCCCAAGTAGTAACTATTGTAACCTAACTTGGTGGTACTAAAAGATGATGTATCATTCCAGGATGTGGCAGAGAAAGTCAGCAAGAAACCTCGCGTAGAGATTGAATACGAGACGGAACCAGCTGTTACTATATCTAGGAAGAAAATAAAGCATTGATCTATTGTTATTTACTTGTTTTATTTATAACTTACCCCAACAGAGTATGTGGCTGTAGATTGCCGTAAGAATATTTAAATTTTTATTTTTAAGAAATTATGTTTTTGAATATAATATTGCGCGTTGTTTTTAAAATGAATTGTACTTAAATGAATTTCATTTTCCTCTAGTGTTAGTATCTTATCTTAGTTTGATGGTTCACTGGTAGTAGTCACTGTGTTCCTGTGGTACATCGGCTTGCTTCTCAAACAGGGAGCGCCGGTTCGAACACCGATACCGGACTTTGCACCAATGAATAGAATAGAATAGAAACTAATGGGTTTTTAATTTATCTTAAGTGCAGCAGTTTTCACTAACAGTTGGCTCGTACAGTATAGACGGCGATGCGGTTCACCACCTCTCACGTTAGTCTCACAGAAAGGTCGATGAGATGTGGGTACTTAGTTTATCTAGCAATGTGACTTCTGACTACACAAATTGACATCGTAAGTAATCATAACGAATACTGAGGGGAATGATTCAGACCATGATACTGAGTTAATATCAAGTGGAATGTTCCGTCGCAAAATTAATGTGTTTTTTAAATTATGTTAAATTGTATATTTTTGCGATGGAAAATTCCACTTGATATTAACTCAGAATAATGAGCTGAATTGTACCCCTTAGTTTTCGTTACGTTGTCACTTACACCTCGTAGCTTACACCCCGTACAAGTACGTACAAGTAGCCATACTAGTACGTATGGGTGTTAGTGACACCGTAACGAATACTGAAGGGCATGATTCAGACCACGACTCTGAGTTGATATCAAGTGGAATTTCCTGTCGGAAAATTCATGAAAATGCTTTTTTAAATAATTATTTCCAGTTCCATATTTTTGCGACGGAAAATTCCACTTGTAATCAACTCGGAATCATGGGGTCAATCATCTCTCAAAGTTTTCGTTACGATGTCATTAACACCCTGTATAGTCGTGAGCTTATGCTTCTAAAATTAGAGCCGTCCTTCGCGTATCCGAAGTGCTTGAAAAAAAGTATTTTTAGTTATTATGACTATAATATACATGAAAGTTGGTAAGACTAAGTACCTAAACAATGTATTCGAAGGTTTTTCAGTTGAAGTTGGAAGTGTAGTTTACTTCATTAGCCTCGTCTTGTTATCTCTGGATAACCCGACGACGCGACATGGTATGGACACTGCTATCGTGTACTCGTATAGTTCTCTGTGTGGCTTTAAAAGATGCGTAATAATATTACATTCAAATTCAAAAATATCTTTATTCAGTAGGTAACATAGTTACATTTCGAATCATCATTGATTACATAACGACCGTCTCATCTGCCTAAAACTAGTGCAGCTTCTTACAACCTGTATAGCTGGGGAAAACAAGCTACAATATAATTACACAAGCTACAATTCGGCACAGGTCCCAAGATGTCCTTAAAAAAAACAACATTGTTTTACAATACGTATAGTAATTTAACTGCCTAACATCAGTTTCCAGACAGTTGATCCCATCCATTCGTATCTTCTAAATACTTAATCCCTAATAACCTTTTTTACAAAGCTTAATGTTCAACTGTCAAAGGTAAATTCTGAATGAAATAAATCATTACATCGATTTATGTCCACTCTTCAGTGTTGTCTCCGACTTACCAATATGAGCAAAGTGGGCGGACTTTAGCCCCACAGGTATTCTGCCGAGGTCTGCGTTCAGCAGTGGAACGACCTACCAATAAATGTCTATCTCAGGGTATCCCCCGGTGTCAGGGTTATTATTGAGCTAAGTAAATAAAGCCCCTGATATGATGACTACGTACTTTCATCAGTAAAAATCACGGTAAAAGTAATAACCGGGACCAACGGCTTAACGTGCCTTCCGAAATACGGATCATCTTACTATCGGACAATCGGGTGATCAGTCTGCAATGTCCTTACCAAACTAGGGCTTACAAAGTGATTTTTGTGATATGTCCCCGCCCGAATTCGAACCCGGAACCTTCGAATCATGAGCCCAACACTCAACCACTGGACCACGGATTTGACACACTGATTTGTTTTTTTTTTGCTTGATGTGCCGGCCGTAACGTGGTAGCCTTGTTGGAAGAACGCCTGACTCTCACTGTGAGATCGCAGGTTCAAACCCATGGTTTGGATCGCAGGTTCGAAGCCATGTGCTCAGCGGTGAAGGAAACATCGTGATTAAACTTTGATTTCCGAGAAAGGTGTTTCGAAAGTTTGTGACCTAATTTCCGTATTTGGCTGGTCTTCATTTCGCGGGTCAGCCAGGCAGTCGCTTCTGTAAAAAAACCGGACCTGTCAAATCTTCAGGTTCGGTAAGCAGACCCCGTGAAACCTCGGGAAATGGATGGGAAAATGAAAGTCACTACCGCACGTTGCTACCGCAGGTTGGATATAAGAATAAAATAAACCAATCCTTTACGTGACTGTAATGATATGCCCGAAATGATAAGCAGCTGAAAGCATGCTGTTTTTTCTTTGCTGCTAGTCCAGCGGAAAAGAATAGTCACTTATTATTCTCTCGACCTATTCGCCAATCTTTTGGCCTTCTAATTTCAGCCATAATTCTACAGGACAGCGCAATATTATCTGATGTTTCTTTTGTAGGTCGCACAAAGTAAACACTCATGTTCCTCGTAAGCCTTGGAACAGTTTGCGAATGGGGTAACTTTAGTTCCCTCATGACTTATGAGTATGTGAGCTTGCTTAGGGTCAGACATAGCGTGTGCGGAAGCGGAAGTGTTTGCAACTGCAAGTTTTGCTACCTACCTACATAAACACTTCCTATTGTTTTTACAGTAATAGTGCTTATGTGCAAAAACATTTACCGATTAGATAAATACATAAACTGATGCCAGGGATCTTTAATGGGATGGCCATGGAATAATAAGAAGGTAGGTACTATGTATAATGTGTACGTTGTACGGTCACGAGCATTAATATGTGCACACTTTGGTACCATGTCACATTAACTTTTTTGACAAATTGAACAGTAAGTAAGTCTCACTAAATGACAAATATGTTAGTGCGACAGAGTCTTAAAGTGGGTACATTATATTGCTCATGACTGTACGTACTTGTTACGCCCTTGGCGCAGTTAAAGTTAGAAGGTAACTTTATGGACGATCCACAAACAGAAATAAGTTGAAGTAGACAGGCATGTTGCATCGCATAATATGGTAAAAGATTAACAGCACCTCACTCATTTACTTTGGAGTTGGAGTCTTGGAGTAAACTTAAGCTTATTAGGTATTTAAGTAGGTACTTACTTACTGCTGAACATGGGTTTATCCGGAGGATCATCGTTCGTAGTCGTCGTTATAAGTATCTACCTACGGTTTTTTCTTGTTATCCATACCTACGTAGGTATGTACTTACTTGTAACACATGTCACCGCCGGAAAGGGCGGAAGGCGGGACGGTCCCGCCTTTATGACTGTGATTTGTTTTGTGACATATTTTATTTAAATATAGAAATATTGTACTTTCATTCAATAAAAAAATACGCAGTTACACTATTTTTATTATTGTAGGGACAATGCTTTTCTTTTTTCCTCCGTTCTTCGTTGTCCTCGGCTGTTTGTTTCCATCTTTCCATAAAATTAGAGCGATCTACTTATATAATTAATTAGTAAAATAAATAAAATATACCCGCGCCCGCATTTGCGTCTGCCTCTAACCCGTATCCTACACAGGAGTAGAGTAGCCTTACTATGTGACCGGGGCCTTGAAGGCTGTCTGGGACCTCCAAGGCTGCAGGAGGCAAATATTTTGACGCCTGCCAACGGCACTCATCTCAACTTACGTTCAGAACATCGATGTAAAAATATGGTTGTAATAAAGTAGCTCCATCTAAAATGGCATTAACTACTTAGCCGGATCAAGCGAACTGTCAAAGCGCTACCTAACTAGCTAATCTACGTAAAAACTGTTGCCTAATTTAATAGTATAGGCCCAAACGTCTAACTAAACCTTTTAAAAATAGATGAAATGGGACTAAAGCAGTTCGATTTGTCGACATGAATTGAGGGGCAGTAAACGCAGGAGACGAGTGCGCGGAATGGCGGTCGACAAACATGGCGTTATTGCCGCCATAACTTGCTCCCGTTCGTTCCATCACAAATGGTCTCGTACTATACCTAATGTTTACTACGAGCGGAGAAATAAAGAAAGTGCTTCATGGAACAAAACTTGTTATCGCATCCAGTAGAAAATGTCAGTAACATTTTTCAATAAATTAATCATTCATCATGATTCAATCTTGTCGTCTGTTAGTAATTATGCATGCTTTACTTACCTATGCTTTCTTTAATTCAAGAAGTGCACCCTTAAGTAATAGGTAGGTACCATTATCTCCCTAGCGTTATCCCGTTTTTTACAGGGGTTTAGGAATAATAGGTATTAATAATGCGTAAAATATTTAAACATTTGATAAAATAGTTCGATTAATATAATCCATAGTAAGACAAGTGCACAAAATGGCGGTCGACAAACATGGCGATATTACCGCCATAACTTGCTCCTTCGTTCCGTTTACAATATTGTTTACTATTCGCGCGGCGAAATGGGAACACGCTTTATGGTTAAGGTGTGTTTTCACTATGGGGAAATGAGAAGTGAGAGGACACCAGATGAGCAGTTATGTACAGAAAGTACCTAATTTCCTTAGGTACATACAAATTGAAATTCAAGTAATTCTATTCAGTTTCATTGGTAGAATTCTGTATAAGTATTCTTTGATAAGTAAGTACTATAAACTGAGTAAAGACGCATAACATTTTCTAAATTTAGTTTAAGCACCGCTTGAGGGACTAGTTAAGTAGGTAAGTATATCAGTTACAATAATTTTCCTCTCAAGATACGCATAACTTACTTTGTTCTTATAAAGGTATCTGCCCAAATAAGGCAGTAATAAAAAGTACGTAATGAGAAAAGTAATGAGAAATACATATAAATCTATAGGACCATTTAAAAGAGTAGATAATAATCACGGATTGCTACAACTTTGCTCCATGCTATAGGTATTATCCTAATACAATTCGTAGCAAAGATTTTCATAGCGCAGTTTCCTAGAATAATATGTAAGTAGTGTCGTCATAACACCAGTGTAGTAGAGCCTTAAAGCATGCCCTTGACTTTATTTGCTTAAGAAATTAGGTGAAGGAAGTTTGCCTTTTTCCCTGAGTGGGACGAGTTAACGCTGAGTGTGTTGTGGGTGGCTTGATAAAATTTTCACCATTACTTAAACGGAATAAAGCTTTGTTTCAAGATAAAAGGGTAACATCGCTATCAACTTACAGCAAAATAATTAATAGGTATACGTAATGAATCTTTAGGTACCTACTGGAAATGAGATTTTGTTGTTTTAAAATTTCGTTAGATTATCTTTTATGTGGAACGTTACTTAGTTAAGTAATTGAACACTGTTTCGCCTTATCTATTACTCTTCCCATTGAACATAGCTTAATAACTTTCTCATGTGTAGGCAGTTGAGCACTAACTATTGCTTCGAACTTTTTGAAAAAAAGCTGTACGTTACATGCCTTAGATTTGACATGTTCTGAAATGTAATGTTTTTCCTGTGTACATTAGGTAGGTACTATTTTCTTTTTTGCTTACGAAACCTTTGCACGCCACTTTTGTAACTGCTTAAATTTTAATGATTTTAATCTGTGTGTACATACTGTTTATTTCAAGAATAACTGAGATTATTCAAATTCAAAAATATCTTTATTCAGTGGGTAACATAGTTACACATTGAATCGTCAATTTTTATAAACGAACGTCTCATCCGGCTAAAACTACTGCAGCTTCTCACAACCTGTATAGCCGGGGAAAAGAAGCTGCAAGAAAAACCTCGGCAGAGGGCCCTAGACGTTAGGTACTACCTAACTGCTTAGGTACATGGGTATATCTCAGTTATTCCTGAAATAAACAGTAGGTACACACAGATTCGAATCATTAAAATTGAATCAGGGAAGTTTCTATTGGAATATGAGTAGAATAGAGGAGAGAATCGAGCGCGGGAGCAGCCGCGCCACTTTGACTTAATTACATCGTTAATTAAGAAAGTTGTGTTCTTTTCAGCTCGCTCGCCTTCCCCAGGTATTGTCTTTCGACATATTGTTATGATTGAAATTTCGGAATAGATACTCGCTTAATTAATTTTGGTCAATATTTGGTAGCGAACTCGCTGACATATTCGACAATAAATTTAAATTCAGTTCCATTTTAACTAGGTAAATACCTGCTTCCTATTACATGTAAGTACAGTGAATTTGTGCGAGTACCATTTACACTAAACTTACCTTATCTGTAAACAAGTTAAGATTGTTAGCTAGTTAAATGGGGTCTTCCTTAGCGACCTCTTTGAAGTAATTTCTGGGAAGAGAGAATAATTAGCGCTTCATAATATAATGTAACTTTGTTATTTCATAAAAGAAATGAGTACAGGCACAGATTATTGTTTGTAAATATCTATTATTATTTGTTCAACAAGAGAGGAAAGTATGCCAGTACGGCACCCTCTTGGTCTTGGGGATCGAGTCCACCACGCATTTGACCGAATACCTTTACCTATTTATTTAATTGCTATTAAGATTGGCAACTATTTCTGATACAAATAGCTATTTGCCGTTATTAGCGCAATTGTTATCGGTAATAACTACACTGTAAACTGATATACCTAGTATATTAACCGTTTGTATAAACTACAGTATTACATTACAACTTGTGATTTCAACAAAGCAGTTACTTGTTCAGGCCAGGCCTGAATTAGTGTTTAGTATTTAAATGGTTTATTTTGTTTTGTAGGTTCAGTACCGAATTTCCGATCATTGAGGATTTAGGACTTGTAAACTGTTGTGCTGTTCCACTTGTACAATGTGCAGGTATCTAGGTAGGTACTATGTACTTCCGTCGCCGGTGCAGAGCCAATTAATTACTTTTTACCTTTATAATTGTATATATACTTATTACAAAATGGCTTTTATGCCGTGAGAGTGAATCGTGGCTCTATGTTAACACATCGCCACTCCTGTACGCTTGTAGGGGTAGGCAGATCTGTATATAGTAGGTATACTGTCCGGCATCTTAGTATAGAAATAATAATTGCTCAGATAAATGGAAGTAAAATATTTAATTTTCGCATATTACTTATTGTAAGCATTACATGAGCAGTACATATCGTACGTTACGTAAGTAGGTAGTACGAGTACATATCGGTGCCATGATTTAGTGAAAAACAAAAAAAAAAGACAGTGAATGTAGCCGTAGACACGAGTAGACTCCTCTTGTCTAAAGACGTCATTCAAAAATCACTATATAGTATAAAACAAAGTCGCTTTTTCTGTCCCTATATCCTTATTTACGCTTAAATCTTTAAAACTATGCAACGGATTTTGATGCGGTTTTTTAAATAGATAGATTGATTCAAGAGGAAGGATTATATGTATAATAACATCCATTAAATAGTGGAGAAATACTGTTATTTTTGAGGTTTTTAATGTACTGTCGTAAATAATTTAATTTTTTTCTCAGCATTGCACTTGAGCGAAGCCGGGGCGGGTCGCTAGTTACTTATAAAATAATGCACCTGCCGGCCAGTGTGCGCAGAAGTTCACATCATTACAATACCTACGCACTCAATCCTCGCCAGCTATGTTCATATTTTCCATGTTTTTTTTTTTATAAAATAATGCTAGTTTCCAACTAGTCAAATCAGTTGCTTTTTACTAAACATCCAAACACGAAATTACTATGGAATTTGTATGAAAAAGCATACTTTCACATCATAGAAAAACGTGATAAAATATAGGACTTATTAAGGTAAACGCTCCTATTACCGCCAGGTTAAGCTATGCTCTGATTACCTCTCAGAAATTAAGTACTTCTGTATTTGCTAGTGCAGCTTATTTATTTTATTTGTATTGTTATGACTGTCTTCTGCTAAATACATCAAGAATTTTTAATTTTGAGTGAATATTTTGGATAAAAAATAATTTTATGTCCGAAAACTCACTTTCCTCTATTACCGCCACATAAATTGCGGTTTCTTTCTATTACCGCCTTTGCTGCATCGAATACCGCCAACGAGATATCTAACCAACTATTCAGGTACAATAAAATACTTTATTTAAAAAAAAAAGTTGTTTTTACCACTGTTAATGTAGTTAATAGATACATAAATTTGAAAGACAGCGTTCCAACAAAAACTGTAAACGAATTGTTTTCAATAATCATCATCATCAACAGCCGTATGACGCCCACTGCTGGGCATAGGCCTCCCCCAAGGATCTCCACAACGATCGGTCCTGCGCTGCCCGCATCCAGCGGCTTCCCGCCACCTTCACCAGATCGTCGGTCCACCTTGTAGCGGGCCTACTCACTGAGCGTCGTCCGACACGTGGTCGCCACTCCAGAACCTTTCCGCCCCAGCGGCCATCGGTTCTCCTCGCTATGTGTCCTGCCCACTGCCACTTCCGTTTTGCAATTCTCCAAGCTATGTCGGTGACTTTAGTTCTCCTGCGGATCTCCTCATTTCTGATTCGATCAAGCAGGGAAATACCGAGCATAGCTCTCTCCATTGCCCGCTGAGCGACACCGAGCCTCCTCACGAGACCCATAGTATGCGGCCACGTCTCACTGCCGTAGGTCATCACTGGCAACACGCGCTGGTCAAAGACTTTCGTCTTGAGACACTGGTATTTTGGACGAAAAGATGTTCCGCAGCTTCCCGAACGCTGCCCATCCGAGTTGGATCCGACGAGAGATCTCTTTCTCGAAGTTGGACTTACCTAACTGGATTATTTGTCCTAGGTAAATGTACTGGTCTACAACTTCGAGTGTAACGTTCCCAACCTGAACTGGAGTGGGTGCGACATGGTCGTTGGACATAATTTTTGTTTTTGCCATGTTCATGCTAAGACCCACTCGTTGGGTTGCGTTACTGAGATGCTCGAGTATGGTGTTCAGTTCTTCCAGGGTCTCAGCCATTAGGACTATATCATCGGCAAATCGAAGGTGCGTCGGGTACTCACCGTTGATGTTGTTGCCAAATCCTTTCCAGTCCAGAAGCTTAAAAATATCCTCCAATGCAGCAGTGAACAGTTTCGGAGAGATGACATCTCCCTGTCTCACTCCTCGCTGCAGTTGGATCGGATTAGAGCTCTGGTTCTGTACTCGAACTGACATAGTGGCATTTTGGTAGAGGTCCCTTAGCTTTTCGATGTACCTATGATCCACTTGGCACCTCTGAAGAGACTGCAACACCGCCCAGGTCTCGATCGAATCAAAGGCTTTCTCATAGTCCACAAACGCCAAGCAAAGTGGCAGATTATACTCTTCGGTCTTCTGTATAACCTGCCGCAGCGTATGGATGTGGTCTATGGTAAAACCCTAAAGCCTAAAGCCTTTTCGGAAACCGGCTTGTTCGGGAAGTCGTCAAATCTGCAAGCGAGACGATTCGTAATGACCCTCGAAAACAACTTGTAGACATGGCTCAGAAGAGAGATAGGTCTGTAGTTCTTCAGTAGGGCTTTATCACCTTTCTTGAAGAACAGGACCCCCTCGCTTCCGCTCTATACCCTCTGCGTTTTGCCCTGAAATATGACGGAATTGAAGAGCCTCTGGAGGGCTTTGAGTATTGGCGTTCCGCCCGCTCTCAGAAGTTCTGCTGTGATTCTGTCATCTCCTGCCGCTTTGTTGTTTTTGAGCTGTTTGAGGGCCATCCTAATCTCGTACAGGCTGACGTCCGGGATATCTTCAGTGTAGTGTCGGGTAAGCTTGGCTCGAGGGTCTCGAGCTATGCTTTCGCCTGATGTTTTCGTGGAATATAGCTGTCTATAGAAACTCCCAATCTCCCTCAGGATTTCGGGAGTCGACGAAATGATTCTGTATGAGGAGTTTTCAATAAACTTTATTATTATTGTTATTTTTTTATTAAATGAATTATGACATAAACTACAGAAAAATCTTTTGGTTTCATAGATTTATATACATAATTGGCGTCTGTCTCTGTCCATCCGTCTGTCTCTGTCTATCCGTCTGTCTCTGCCGGTCCGTCTGTCTCTGTCTATCCGTCTGTCTTTGTCCGTCCGTCTGTCCATCCGTCTGTCTCTGTCCGTCCGTCTGTCTCTGTCCGTCCGTCTGTCTCTGTCCGTCCGCCTGTCTCTGTCTGTCCTTCTGTATCTGTCTATCCGTCTGTCTCTGTCCGTCCGTCTGTCTCTGCCTGTCCTTCTGTCTCTGTCTGTTCTTCTGTCTCTATCTGTCCGTCCGTTTCGGTCTGTCCGTCCGTCTGTCTCTATCTGACCGTCCGTTTCGGTCTGTCCGTCCGTCTCTGTCAGTCCGAAGAATAATGCATCACCCTGTCTATAAATCATAAGAGGGAATCTATGGTGGCGGTAATAGAAACATGTATGTAATTTCTGTGTTTCAATTTCCGCCACATAAAAATTAGCCTTAAGAAAACAAATAAATATTCAAAATGAGAGCTACGTATGTAATAACCAGTTTCAAAGCATATTTTAATAAATATCTAAAGTATTTAAATTAGAAATTCATAATTACTTCAACTACTTGTTCATACATTTCTTAAAAAAATACATTAACTTATAAGCAGCACAGGATACTTGAATTCCACCAAATGTGTGGCGTTAATAGATTTTAATATAGTTCATGAACCATACTATAAAATAAGATGATAACATTATGAATGATTGGGCATGTTACCTTAAATAATTAAAAAATACAAATATCATACAAATATCGATCGCCGCCATAGGTGGCGGTAATAGTAACCAAACTGCAAATGTATGCTTCTATCACCGCCACATTTTAAAACTCAAATTAATCATTTAAAACTAACACAAATATCAAATATAGCATGCTTTCTCAGTTCTTAAACGTATTAACAAGTAGTTATAATTACTAAAATGAAGAAAAATTATGTTTCATCGGACACAAAACCTTAAGAAAAAAATGTTGTATGCTTATGCATTTCAGTAGTGGCTTGTATGGAGCGCGTTGCTTGCGCGGACACTGCACACTTACAGACCAATCACAAATTAAACTGTTGTTGCCCACGCTCAAGGGTATGTTCGTTTCATAGTCAATTAATACATGTATCTTTTGACATTTGAATCAATTTTCTATCTCGGACACAATTCAAAATATCCGCAATTTAAAAAAGGTGGCGGTAAACGATGTCGATTTTTGGGTGGCGTTAATAGGAGCGTTTACCTTATTACGTTTTTCTTGATTATTGTTTGTGAATATGTTTTTTGTTAGTTTTAGATAGACCTATGTCTTTACTTAATAATCAGAATTTCATAATTTATTTTGAACCTAGTACATGAGCCAGTAAGGTTCACAGAAATTACGTAATGATCAGGACGCATGGGCCGCTAGGCGAGGCGGGAGTGAGACGGGAGATCATAGTTTTCTTTCTAGGCTTATACTCTAAATGTGTGATGAAGATGGTACATGCTCATGTACTGCTGCAAGTAAATATCTAATCGTCTTCGGTTGACACCCTCGCATAATTGGAATCAAACATCACTTAACAGGTAAGTTCGTTTGAGTCCTAAGTATGTTTCTTTGACTCTTTGCATACGGAATCTTAATGTATACACATTGACTTGGTTGTTATGGACTTTGAACAAGCTTTCAACACTTGAAAACCATCTGAGAGGCAATTGACAAAACGTCACCCACTTCATGGTATTATACGATAAGTCTTATACCATGACCCACTTGACGACTTGTATGTAAGTATTTTTATTCTTAGCGTGTTCTTAAGACCAAAATATGAACAACTTAACCTATTTCTAAGCAATAACAATCTGGAGATGTTATTATGCTGCTTTTTTACAAAACGGCTTAAGCAATAGTTTCTAACTAGTCAAATCAGTTACTTTTGACTAAACGTCAAAACACGAAATGAATATGGAATTTGTTTGAAAAAGCACACTGTGACTTCATAGAAAAACGTGATAAAATGTCGGACTTAGGTATTATTACGTATTTCTTGTTTAAAATTTATAAATAAGTTAAATAGTTTTTCATTATGTCTTTATTTAGTAATCACAATTTCATCTTGAACCTAGTACGGTCACGAGCATTAATATGTATACACTTTGGCACCATGTCACATTAACTTTTTTGACAAGTTGAACTGTAAGTCTCACTAAATGTCAATATATTCGTGCGACAGAGTCCTAAAGTGGGTACATTATATTGCTCATGACTGTACACGACACAATTAAATAGATACACTGGAAATAGTTATAGTTAGAGTCGACGTTATAAACAATAAGTACTTAAATAAAAACAAAAATTCTCGGGTATGACGTAAAATTCGATGGATTGTGTCCTCTCTAACATGATGGACAGTTGTTATGGGCGATAGGTCGATCCCTTGTCACCATACGGTTCATCATATCCATTTTAGGACTTCGTATCAAAAGTGGCTGCAAGTTGGTTACTCGTGGCTTTGCCAACCCTATAAGGGGTTACAGGCGTGACTTTATGTAAGTTTGACTGTACGTAATGAGGGACTTTCCAGGCTACGTTTACCAAAAACAATATATATATAAGTAGATGGCGTTGTACAGCTTTAACGTTGCTGTTTGTTTCCTTAATAAAGAAAAATAAATAAATTACCTATTTTCTCATTACTCAGTTACATCACTATTCCAAAATACAAAGCAATGGCGGGAACATATATATAAAAATAAATAAATTAATTAATTCTTTCAGCTTGTTCGGCGATGTTTCACTATTATTTGGTTTTAAAAGTTCAAGAATAATTAAAGTTATTTCTATCATTTAAATAACATTAGTTTGTGACTACATAAAAAACCATCCAGAACAACACGGTGACAGCGCTGCTGTAAATATGAATAAAAGTCATTTTGTTTCTTGTAAAAAAAAAAAAAATTAAAAGTAACCCTGCTGTATGCTTTTGGTTTACACAATTTAGTAGGTAAGTATCTCTAAGTCTTCCCTGTTTCCCATGGATTAGCTTTCCCCGTGTGATTAGCTAAGTAGGTAAAAAAACTGAAATTTTGTACTCGATTTATTGCATAAGTACATAGGTATTTGCCGCGAACAGCATTTTAAAAGGTTCTTACAAAACGAGATTGAATGAATAGAACAAGTGAGGTAATAATTTTCCTTATTAAGAGCAGCGTGAGCCTAATTTAAATTCTGGAGAATTTCTCAAAAAGTTCATTAACTGCGAGCTTTTGTTCACACCTGTTAATAAGAAAGTTGTTTTAATAAAGCTCATTCCATTAAGTTTGACAAAGAAATTCTTCGTTACGAAGGTACCAGACGTAACGTACTTTGATTATATATTTCGTTTAACATTTGATTACTTTTTATTGCACGCAGATGTTGGTGGTGCACGCTGGGTATAGTGATGAGGAAGATGATGAAAGAATTCGTCGACTTCAAGGTTGACCACGGTAGCCCACGTTCATCAAAAATATATAGATGACGCTTTAGACCTTTAACGTGATAATTAACTATTTTTTCAATGCTTGTGTAGATAATTATTCAAAAATATAGTGTAATGGCAGTGGCATATATAAAAATAAATTGTTGCATTGAATTGTAGCGTTGACAGCGACTCTCCGAACGGCGACCCTCGCTACGGCGAGTCTTTACTGCGAGTGGCCTTATTTTCGAATAATAATAGGTGGAATATGTGTTGCTGGGTGTAATAACATTTATACCCAAAAAGAAAGATAAAAATTGCATGTCTGTTATCCATGAAATTAGAACGTTAAACGAAGGCAAGGTTGTACAGCGCCATCTGTACTTTACGTACGCCTTTTTTTGGGGAACTTGGTCTGGATTGTCCGTGACGCGTGATCGTAGGTGAAGAGTACAATGTTGCTATTTACTTTTTACTATTTATCCGCCTGCGACTTCGTCCGCGTCATTACTCCAAAAAAAATAAAAATAAGTCATGACTCCAACTTTAAAAATGACAAAGTTTCATACACACTTCTGACCCCTTTTTAACTCCTTGAGGGTTGAATTTCGTAAAATCCCTTGAGTTTACCTTGAGTTGACCTATGAGTACGTAGTATTATTCCTTATTCTATGCTATGAGTTTCAGTAAGCACGGGTTAGTATCAACAAAATCTTTTACAATATTATGTATTTGGAAGTGACTGGCTGTATCTCAACAGTTTTTCTATTTTTCTGCTGGACTGGGAGTTCAAAAAAAAAGCAAAAATACAGTTATTTTTCGGGTATATCGCTAGAATCATCCAATGGATTACGCCACTTCCGTCATAGACTGATTACTTAGGTAAGTTTGATGATAGGTTGGTAAATTAACATTAGGTATAGGATAGGGTTCATTATAGTGGTTTAATTTAGGATTCCAAAACCAAGTGTGACACGCACATAGGGATGTTGGTGGTGCAGTTTCTTGTCATTTCTTTTCCTCAGCCACACACAACACCTTGCGAAATGACGTAATTCAAAAATGTTACATTAACCTTCAACAAGTTTATCCATGATAATTTCGTTGAATAAATGCTTCTGATTTCTGGATTACTGGAATAAAATACTTACAAGGTAGGTAACGCTACCTATCTATGTGTGTCTATCTGTCTCTTTCTACAATTAGTCAACATTTTTGGTATTTGCTTGCTTCAGTTGCTTAGCGAAGCAATGAATGATCCAAAATTAATGATAAAGTATTAATGATACGAACTCTTCGTCTGGAATCGTCAATCGATCGAGACGTCAAGTTGCGAAAGCAATTTCCATCTTATCTGGAGAGAATCTTGGAAAGAGGGATGAATGGCCAATCAAATATTTATTCACCAAACATTATTTTGCAGCGACTTGTTTGGAGATTCCAAACTTATCCATGAAGTAATCGGAGTATGGATTTTTATTCTCTTATTTCTTTATAATAATATGTTATTTCTTGGATTTAAATTGAGGTAGCAGAAAATTCTTGCATTGTGAGGATAAAATGAGAGAATTAATTCTATAAGTAAAGCGTGGAGTTTTCACCTTGAAATTCAATACAGATAAGTACTAAAAATACGTTATTTATACGTTTATTGTTATGAGTATATGTATTAAGTTTAGGGTGCCATAGTATAGCTGCCCCGGAATACCACGGTACACTTATACGTTTACATAACTTGTGAGTTGTGAATAATGTCCGTCATAAAACCGCTCTTCGGATGATATTTTCTTGTCCGCTATGAAATTTAATTATGGCCAATGGTGACGGGAATAAATTCCTCATCTAATTAATTACTTATTGTCTCGTTGCTTTCGAAAATTATTTCTCCAATGTTTCCGCTAAAATCCGCTAATGAAACAAATCAAGGCGTTCGGTGATGTGATCGGAATTTGAGACACAACGCAAACTTTTACTTCTGATTCGCTTTATCAAGTCTATTGTTCGTTGTTTCAATGTAATTTCAAGTTTTGCGCTACCTAATTTGATGGAGACATAATACTGAATGAATAATTGCATGTCTAATTCGAATTATGATGAATAAGTAAAACGAACGAATCGGATATTCTGAATTATTTATGTTTTATATCTTTTATAGTAGCGTAGATATTCGGTATACGGATACCGATATAGGACGCACGTTCGGAAGCTAAGAACTGAAATAGTGTGCTGGCATTATTTGTTTTTTCTGTACGTACCAATGTACGTACAGAAAAGCAGGATCAATATCCTGCTTGAATTTACTTATTATTGTCATTACGTACATAGTTACTTCTAACATAAAACGATTGATAGGTAGTTACAACACGAGCACGTTAAATATTATGAAACCGCACGTCCCAAAAGTGCTTAAACAATCTAAGAGAAGAGCCGGAATATGAAAATTACATGCCTCCGTATTATTTTGGGAGAGTACTCTAAGCTAGCCGTTATCATGCACCGTACACTCCCCTATGACAGGCTCACTACATTTTAATTTGCCTCGATTTGAAGAGGGTTCGTCTAGGGACGTACTCAGGCTTAGTTATGGGGCCCCATGATGAAGTAATGTTGATGAAGTTGCTTGGTTAATATGGTCCAGAGGCGAATTTAGGTAGTAGCACAAAAAAGGCTGAAATTGTAAATCATTGCATAAAGTGTTTCGGTTCCTTTAGGAACTAATTTATTAGTTTTTTTTTGACGTGGCTTATTGTAGATTTGCCGCAGATGGCATTAACTACTTGGCCGGATTTAAATTAGTAAACTTTATAACATATCATAAAGTAACATAAGCTCACGACTATATCCCAATTGGGGTACATCCATCGAAAGATGAACTAAGTACCCACACCTCACCGAGCTTTATGTTAGACCACCCACCACCGTGACAGGTGGTGGTGGTCGTAAAAACGTTATTGTTTGACTTTTTTTATATTCACATTATGTGAAGGTTACCTACATTAGTTTCATAGGCCAATATCATTTAGTGGTTGGGAAACAATCGAAACATTAAAAAGAAAGACTTAGGGCGGTCCAAGGATTGTTTTGAGTCCATACCTGTTTTAACACATCGCATATATCTCACCAGGGGATCCCCTTGAAGCCTTTCTTGGAAATGCGT
Source organism: Pectinophora gossypiella (assembly GCF_024362695.1). Lineage (NCBI taxonomy): Eukaryota > Metazoa > Arthropoda > Insecta > Lepidoptera > Gelechiidae > Pectinophora > Pectinophora gossypiella. The sequence continues at coordinate 7,598,886 of NC_065407.1, read as the reverse complement.
CTCTATTTTTATTTTGCCCTCGTACGAGAAAACTATTTTCGTTTTGGTATATAGTGTTTGTTTTGTAAAACAGTACGCATGCCTTAATTAAGGTGAAAAGAAAAATGTTTAAACTATATTTTATTGAATTTTTAATTATTATTAAGTCGATTGCCTTTGGGTGGCTTTAATTTTTCACTCTGGCAAATGGGTTGGCAACTGACACTTTTACCTGGCCGCAATAGAGCAATATCGGTGTACTTCTCATCATACCCATCCATATAAGAACTTCAGTACCAGTTGCGGCTTTAAGTTGTCTACTGGTGGATCTTATAGGAACGATATTATTACTCTTAAGTATACTTACGTAACATAAACATTTTATTGAGTGACATTTCGGCGCGTCTCATTGCGGCAACTGGCGATCCAAGAGCTGGCAGCTTTTTTGCGCATAGAATAGGCCTGGCAGTTCAGAGGGGAACTGTTGCCAGCGTTTTGGGCGCTCTGCCCCAGTGTGGCGCGCTTCTGGTGTTGTTTTTATTTTTTTACATTTCTTTTCATTAAAATTAATAAAAAAAATGTATTTAAAAGATGGCAGGAAGTTTATGTGTTATTTTTGCCACTAACCTGCAACTTTGCAACGCAGCTCAAAGCATCAGAAGAATGCCAATTATAAAGATAAACACGTTCCGACTAAGTCGCTTGACTTTAAACTTATTTACCACTAGTTAGGGTTTCCTTCGCAATGGTGGATCAAGTTTCTCAAGGGTCAATAGGTACTTAGTTAAGAATAACTGGGACGACATAGGATTGCAGAAAAGCTATGAGAGGAAGCAAATCTCTGCGTGATACGCAGTCATAAATCAACTGACTTGGAGACAAACATAGTTCAAGTCCACCTATTGCAACTTGCTATTGAGTAGTACACCTTCATTTTTTAAATAATAAATACAATCGTCAATTTTTACATAATAAGTACGGCCTCCGTGGTCCAGTGGTTGTGCATTTGTGGGGACATATTACGAAAACACTTTGTGATCCCTAGTTTGGTTTGGACATTGCAGGCTGATCACCTGATTGTCAAGCCGTTGGTCCTAGTTAGTACTTACTGATGTAAGTATGTAGTCGTTACATGAGTCATATCAGGGGCCTTTGGCGGCTCAAAAATAACCCTGATACAAAGGTTGATGTGGATGGTATTGACCTCACAACCCACATGATAAGTAGAAGACATATTAAATTGTCTCAACCAAAAACTACTGCAGCTTCTCATAACCTGTGTAGCCGAGGAAAAGTACCTGCAAGTAAAACGTCGGCACAGGGCTCTAGACGTACTTTCGCTGCCCAATATCGGTTCCCAGACAGGTAATCCCATGCTTTCTTATCTTCTAAATAATCACTAACCTTATACAAATCTTTTTATAGAGGCTTTGTTTAATCACTGTCTAAAAACTTTGTGATAAAATTTAAAGAGGTTAGATTTAATTATTATTATAAAGGATTTGAACTTGCGATGCTTGAAGGTTTAGCTGCTTAACTGGCAGGTGACGTCAGAACGTTTAGTCCTTATGTTTTCTATGCTCTATGAAGGTATAACATGTGGGGAATTCCGTGTAAGTTGATCTGCACATTCTCGCGCGTACGATAACAAATTAGTTCCACTTACAAATAAGCTTTTGTGTCGACAACACTTATTTTGAAAATACTTTTTAGTATCCCTGTAATAACCGTGTAATCGTACATGTCTTCTAAAGATTTGATTGAAAGTGTTTTAGAAAAAATGAAGGTGTTATTTTTCTTGTTCTTGATAGTGACGGCGATGTCAGTCGGTGCGAAGTTCACACAAATCATTCAAATTGACGACAATTCCGTCGGTAGGTGTACTTACCTATACATGCATTTTCTTACCTAAAGTCATCACCAGCCCATTAACGTCCCCACTGCTGGAGCACGGGCCTTCCCTATGGATGGATAGGGAGATCGGGCCTTAAACCACCACGCGGGCCCAGTGCGGATTGGTGGTTATTAACGACTGCTAATGCAGCCGGGACCAACGGCTTAACGTGCCTTCCGAAGCACGGAGGAGATCTGAGAAACTTTTTTTTTCTTGTCACCCATCCTATGACCGGCCTTTGCGAAAGTTGCTTAACTTCAACAATCGCAGACCGAGCGCGGAAGACACCTATTATTATACTTAGCTAAAAAAGCGAAATGTGTAAGTTTGTTTATAGAAAGTAATCTCTGAAGTTACTGACCGATTTTGAAAATTCTTTCACCACGAGAAATAATTTATTTCGGAGTGCGGAGTGATATCTGATAATCGATTCCACGGGGACGGAGTAGTGGGCGGAAGGCTAGTATGCGATAAATGTAACTGGAGTCTATTTCTTTTCAGACAATTCATTGTCACCGGTGCTGCCTTCATCGGTGACCCAGGAGGGGTTCGTGTATGTAGTACAATCCTGCACAAATCGACAATGCAACGCCATTTGCAAGATGCTTGGCTACAAACACGGCGAGTGTCTGTCGGCGAACACCTGCCACTGTCATAATTAATACGTAATCTTACATCACAATGACCTGATTCATCACTTGTTTATAAGCGTCTGATTCAGAAGTTATCCGACAAATATGTTGATAAACAGTTCAGTTGCGAGCATAGAGATACGCTTGACTGCGAGTGATGAAAGGGAACTAATTTTTATAATCTTCTTCTTCAAGAAGAAGAAGAAGAAGTATTGTTATAATATGGTATTAACAAAACTCTTTGAATGTCAATCAACTTTAATCACTTTTCTGCATCTGAAATACTGACGTCTGAAATCTGAATTTATAATTGAATTAGTTAGTAAGTTAGTATAACCATTGTCTTGTAGTGAAAACCACGTATAAGCACCATTTTGAAAAAAAAAAAACACATTCTGTTTGAAAACCTCGATTTCTTTAAATCCGGATAAAAATATAAAACTAGTCTATTACGTTTTGTTAACAAAAATCACACCTGAATGTGCTTTACAAAAAGGGGCTTACCTACTTGAACTCGTGGTACGACTGCCTTGTCCGACTGCTTTGTCCGACTGATCGGACCTCACGACTTTTTTTTCTTGTCGGTTCGAGTAAGGAGTCGGACCATGGAGTTTTACCGTTCTTAAGAAAACATGGTCCGACCGACCTGGGGGGTTAAAAAGGCCACATCGAAGCAATTCATCTAAACAAACAATATTGCAATTGGGTATTTGACTGGGTGAAAAATAAATTATAAAATGATATTGTAAAAATAGTCTAAGATGATCAAAAATCAGTCCTATTTTACTATTCGGATTGTTTTCGAGTTTTATTTATGAATTAAGTAACAATGACGTTTGACCGCTTTTTTGATGAAGTCACAGTATTTCCACACAAACTCCAAAGAAAACTTTCGTTTCGACGTGCGTAAAAAGTATCTCATTTGACTAGGTTGTCAAGTAGCCTAGGTATTTGACATTTGCGCAGTCAGGGCACATCGGATCACGTGTTCAGAGGGTACCTACTTGCATTTTCATTATAAGACAACGATATAGTACATATATGTAATATTTGCTTATTAAATAATCAACAATTTAAATTGAGTCTTATTGATACTAATCTAACCTAACCTAACTTAACCTTACCTATCTGACACAAACAAGAACACTAATGAATACCATCAACAACAACATAAACACAACCGGTGTTGTGCCATTCCCGGGAATGTTCCCAAAGTGGGAATGTTTCCGTTGTAAAAACTCGTTTATAGTAAAGACACTGGCTGCTTTTCTGTTTCAAATTATTCTTTGTTGTAATCTGGTCTTATCTGCATATGTATACAGTGAAACTTGGTTAAGTGGGACCTGGATAAGTGAGAAACCTCCATAACTAGACTTAGACTATAGACTTTTTGTAATTATTTCTTTTTATTTTGGTGCAATAAAGTGTATTTGTATTGTATTGTATAACTGGAACTCATGCTGAGGTCCCAACACTTTGGCACTGAATTACCTCTGTTAGTGGGACGAGGTAAGCCTCTATATCTGGGATTCGTTCTTTCGATTTATCATCATAGTTACCTCTATAACTGAGACAGCGAGTAAATTTTATATGCATAAACCTCTGTAACTGAGATAACATTGTTTGTTTACTCATTCTTATTCTACCCACAAATTCCACACGTAATTCCAAGTACGTAAGTACAAATTTTGAGCTTCAATTACCTTCATTTTTAGTTTCGCCTTACTATAATACAGATGTTTATTTGGAAAATACATAACACGTTATTTTATTTAATGATCGCACCTATATAACTGAAATAACCTGTATTCTCACCTCTATTAATGGAACCCTCTGTAAATGAGACAGATATTTATTTATACCTGTATATCTGAGACACTGGGTAAGTGGAATACCTCTATAAGTGAAACGACATTGCAGGTCCCTTGATGTCTCACTTAACCAGGTTTCACTGTAATAATAAGTTTTGCGCCTTTTTACTGCCGGCCCCGACACCGACAACCATCACTGAATGCATCATGAATACAAGCATCAATTTTTAAAAATTGAAAATTATGGAGTTGCATTACTGCAATTGTTCGCGCGTTTCACGTATGGAAGCAATAATAATGTTTCATGTTGCTTTTTATCCAAAACAACTAACGCACGTAATCCTTATGGGTGCGACATACCTCAAGTAAGCCATTGGTATTCTTATCAACCCTGGTATCAGGATTATTATTGTAACGTCTACGTACGTAGTAACCGGGACCAACGGTTTAACGTGCCTTCCCAAACACGGATCATCTTACTTTCGGACAATCGGGTGGTCAGCCTGCTTCTTGGTACTAAATAATTAACTATAATTACGGTGGACAGATATAGAGCATGTCCACTTCTCCACGTCACGATGTCGTAACGTGTAAATTCAAGTTGATATTGTCGTGATACGTCTCGCTTTTTGTATCGGACCGTGACGTGTAGGTAGATTTGGACCATCTTATTGAGGGCGTTATAGGTATTGTCTGAAAGAAGCGTCAAGTGTCTGGTCCAGTGGTTGAGCATTGAGCTCACGATCCGAAGGTCCCGGGTTCAAATCCCTGTCACAAAAATCACTTTGTGATTCCTGGTTTGGTTAGGACATTACAGGCTGATCACTTGATTGTCCGAAAGTAAGATGATCCGTACTTCGGAAGGCACGTTAAGCCATTGGTCCCGGTTACTACTTACTGATGTAAGTCTTCTTCTTATCGTGCAGGTTGTGAGGTAGAATACCACAACCTCATCAACCCTGGTGTCAGGGTTATTACTGAGCCGCCAAAGGCCCCTGACATGGCTCATGTAACGACTACATACTTACATCCGTAAGTAGTAACCGGGACCAACGGCTTAACTTGTCTTACTTACTACTGATGTAAGTATGTTATGTAGTCGTTACATGAGTCATGTCAGGGGCCTTTGGCGGCTCAATAATAACCCTGACAACAGGGTTAATGAGGTTGGTATTCCACCTCACAACCTAGAGTCGGTATCGGGGACTGAAGCGGTTGCTGTCAGGAGCTGATTGACCCAAAAATGGCAAGTCATTTGGTTGCCAGGATCGTGTAATATTACGAGTATCCAAAATTCACATTTAGTTACTTGGTTTAGGTACTCATTCCCTTGCTCACTGACTTGCGCAGCGAGTGTTTAAATTTTGTCACAAGTAAGCAAGAGTACTAAACCGCTACTAGCAACAGCAGTGTTAGTAGTGGTAGGATGAAGTCTTGTGGATGCTCTAGGTGTTTGTGCTAGTACCACACCCCGGACACTTCATACCAACAACCTCGCTTTACACAGACACTACACATTGGCATTATCGTACACGCGCATCTGTGTGTGTGACGTCTGACGCCATACGTTTCAAGTCCAAACTACGTTCGAGGGGAGGTGAGGCAAACCTAGGTTAGACGCTGGGGGGGGGGGGGGAGCGGAAAGTTGCCGTTCTATACGTAGTATTATTCCTTATTCTATGCTAGTACTAAGTACTGAAGCCAAGCTAACGCAAGGGTTCCGACTTGGCTTAACGATTATTACCATGTGTCAATAGCCGGGAGCGCTTTACTGCCATTCGTCGGACTACGGAGTACCCCTAAATGAAAGCTTATCACCCATCCAGTAACTACCGTTACCGACATTGCTGAAGTTTGTTGATCGGTAGGTGTGTACCAACAAATACCACTGAGCTTTGGCCTCCTAATTATGTAAGTCATAGGTAATTTAAGTAAGTTGTGTTTATACGATGGCAGGAAGTTTAAAACTTTATACGCTACAAACAGCTTCTAAGAAAAAATACCACTTATATATCACTTGAGTTTAAACTTAATTACAAGTAATTCGAGTTTAGTTCACTTTGGACGATCAAATTTCTTGGACAGCGTAAGTAGGTAATTCAAAAATATGAACTGCGATGACATAGAGTTGATTATAAACTGTGAGAGAAAGCTTAAACCCAATTAAAACATAAATGTAAAATGAGAGCTAAGTTCAGTATTATGAGCCTCGAAATTATTGTGGATTTTTTATGAAAAAGCAACCTGTGGCGCCGTAGAGAAACGTGATAGGATGTCGCACTTATTTATTACATTTTTCTTTAGTAAAATTCATAAGTTAAATAGAAAAAAGAAAACATTTTTTTTACCTTTAGACCGGTTTATAATTTAGTAATCAGGATTTCATAATTTAGCTTTGACCTTGGAAACTACCCAATTACAAAACATGTAATATCTATACTATACTGCCTATATACCTACAACTCACTGTTGGACAGCAGACATTGTTTCAATGGAGGTTCTGGATACATTCCCGGTGGATCTACATGTCTTACAAAAAATCACTTGTGAGATTGACTGTAGTTTCAGTAACACATTGCATCACCGGATTATCCGAAAATAAAATGACTCCGTGCTTCGGAGCGCGTTAAGTGGTTGGACACGGCTAGGTTTCTATTTACGGGCCTTTGGTTTAATTTATTTATTTAATTACCCTGACATAAGGATCGGTGAGGTCGTTCATCAACCTTTCAAAGTTTCAACGCAGTAGAAAGAAGACGCTCCATCACGCTACTCACTGCGGTTTAGTAATCTCATTGAAAATTATTTACTGAAACTACAGTTTTACTCTCACGCATGTTCAATGTTCATGTTTCTTTAAAAATCTTTGTAGATTTATTTTGTGACGGCATTCACTACGTGGCCGAATAAATTGGAGTGAGGTCATCAGAATGCTTAGTCCAAATATTTTCTATCATGCAAGAAAACGTATCGTAAAATGCAGTGGTTCCCAATCTGTCGTCATACCGTATTTCTGGAGGGGTAATTCTACCTCTGTAGAATTAATACAAACAGTTATATTATAATTATATATTATAATATACTTACATTATACTTACGCCTATTTTCCAATCGGAGAAAGCAATGACTTTGGATGTCCATTTGTTTGTTTTGAGTTAACAATTTCTGTTCTTCTTCTATCGTGTGGGTTGTGAGGTGGATTTCCGACCTCACCAACCCGGTTATTATTGAGCTGCCACAGGCCCCTGCCATGGCTCATGTAACAACTACTTACTTACATTAGCAAGTAGTAACCGGGACCAACGCCTTAACGTGCCTTCCAAAGCTCGCATCATCTTACTTTCGGACAATCAGGTAATCAGTCTTTAATGTCCAAACCAAACTAGGAATCACAAAGTAATTTTTCTCCACGGGATTCGAACTCGGGACCTCCGGATCGTGGGCACAACGATCAGCTACTGGACCCATTGTTTCCTGATTATTTACCAATGGCTACATACACTCGCTACGCTTGCCGGTTCAGAGAAGATCGTAGGTAGGTACCAAAACTTTTTGTAGGTCAATTTGGTCAATATACTTACGTCTTTCTAGACCTTTATCTGCAAGTTTTTCTAACAGTCTTTGCATCGATTGATTGATTTTTTAATCGTATAAGTTAATACATCCGTATAAGTTAACCCTATGCATGCCTTACCGCGTAGTTTACGGACTTGTTGGGTAAAATGCCAAGTTTCTTCAACATTTTTTGGTAGGTACTGTTAGATAGAAAATAATCGGTCGACCTAATATCGACTGATACATCATTATGCTTGTACATTCATTCTGTTTTTGATAATCAAAATAAATCGGTGTGATCATGTAACTTAAAGTATGTTTCCATTATAATGCACCCTCCCTGCGGCTTCACCTTTCTACATAACTACAAAAATGCTAATGAACGTCACAACACTAGCTTACGTACTTTGACAGATCTAATTCTTACCGCGCATTCAGATGATTGTAAAATGTTATCTTATTGAAATATAATCAACAATTGTACTAAACTGGTCATTCTGTTTAATATTACTGACTCGCCTCAAAAAGTTTGGCAGTCACTGCTATAGGGGAATCCCGTGTTGGTTGAGCTGTCGTTTCATTCTCCGTACGAATAGGTTTCATTTACGGAGAGGGTTTTGAGTAAGCAACACTTGCTGACACTTATCCTATTGTTTTTCTACAATCTTTCCTTTTGTGAAGATTCTGAAGCAACTACAATAAAAATGAAGATGTTGTTACTACTTATTGTCTCATTGGTGCTGACGACCGGGATAGCTGAATCGCCGGAAGAAATTAGGAATTTGGCCTTTAAACTTTATGGTAAGTAATGATATTGTTTTTCTTTCATGACATGTACCTATACAGGGTGTTAGTGACATCGTAACGAATACTCAGAGGGATGATTCAGACCATGATTCTGAGTTAATATCAAGTGGAATTTTCCCTCGCAAAATTCATGTTATTTTTTTAGTTTTTTTTAAATTATTTTCAATTCTATACTTTTGCGATGGAAAATTCCACTTGATATTAACTCAGAATAATCAGCTCTCTCAGTATTCGTTACGATGTCACTTACACCCCATACAAGTACATACAGTAGCCATACAAGTAGGTATGGGTGTATGTGACACTGTAACGAATACTGAAGGGGATGATTCAGACCATGATATGACATGAGACGATATCAAGTGGAATTTCCTGTCGGAGAAGTCATGAAAATTTTAGACCTTTTTATATTATTTTCCGTTCCATACTTTTGCGACGGAAAATTCCACTTGATATCAACTCAGAATCATGGCCTGAATCATCCCTCAAAGTTTTCGTTACGATGTCACTAACACCCTGTATAATGTATTCGCAGCCTAGTGTATGTGCGAATGCGTCCCCGTATCTTGGCAATCTTGGCATAACGGTGGTGATATAGACATCAGAAGGTTTTAGTCGGTGTGAACCCACATAACGTTCTCACTGCCCACGCGGTGGGAGAGTACCTATGCGGTAGGCAGGAATTACTCTCGACAAAAAGTTAGGTTAGGTTTGTTAATAATAACTATTAATTTGGACTCTTCTGAATTTCGAAGGCCATGCCATGCCAGAGCCGAGGAAAAAAGATTTCACCTTTTGGCCTGGGCTATTGTTAAGTTATGCTAAGTCGGAGGTAACATCTAACAATTTAACATATTATATTCTTATTATGGTGCGCGTCCGCGTCCCTAACTACACCTACGTTAACGTACCTAAATGGGACATTTCTGAAGGAAGTGCTACTATTATTTATTAGATTCAACACCTGTAGTTCCTAGTTCCTATCGGGGTAGGCAGAACCCAAGACACCAAACCAAACCAAACCAAAAGTTGCAACTTAAATCTTAAGATGGATTATTATGATATTTATTATGTTATAAGCACATCGCATTATATTTGTAGGTACTCAATAATTTTAGAGAGGATATACATAAAGTGTAAATTAACTTTTACGACCTGTCCTGAACGATAAGCAGCTGAATATCTACATTCTTTGCTTTTTTTTTGTCTTTAAATACCTATATAATAAATAAAAGTAATTATATGTGTGCGTCAAGCTAGCGGCCTCAAAAAAAAAATGGGCACGAAAAAATAATTTGACCATACCAAAAAATAGTACTCTTATTGAAAAAAATAGTACCTGTTGTAAAAAAATTAGTACCATCACGGTTCTGGATTTATAGCCATGTTTTATTGCACTTGCTAGCTTGACGGTGAGCGAAATTTGGCGAGAGTTAACGACAAGGTCTTTCGCTTTGATTTAAACGCCAAAAAATAGTACCGAAATAGTACTTACCCCCTGCAAAATACCGAAATGAGTACTTCAACGGTTCCAAAGTTATAAAGGCAGTTCTTTGATCCCGCTGCCTTGACGTTTTGAAAATACCTATTATCTAGGGAACGCTTGCATACTTCAGTATGTAACTAATTTCAATAAACTCGTATGAAATAGTACTTCCTACCATCATAATTTTGATCCGATTCTCTTTCTAGAAATATGTTAAAAAATCATCATAACCTATGCCATACATTTGTTGTTGATACAGTCACGTAGACAATTACATAACCTCACAATTTATTCGTAAGTATTGCCATCGCCAGTATTGCCATTTTGGAGGTCTACCCTACCATTTCTTTGCACTTCAGAGTGCTGCTATTACAAAAAATTGCTATTGCATACACCCATATGCAATAATTTTAATAGAAAATGGCTGCATGGGTCTAGTTCTTATTGAAAACAATCTGTGATTTTAATACATCATAATACATTTTTAATCTGCTGTTTTATTTTATTATTTATACCTTCATGTTCAATTTGTTACGGATCGAAGTGTTTGTTAATAAACAATTTGCAGTATTTGTAGAAGAACTCAAAGAGTTGCAACAATGATATTACTTTCATCTGACAACCCTGGCACTTCACCAATTTTTACCCAAAAATGGGGAAAAAATACTAAAATCTGACAACATTCTTCTTGAGCATGTGTAATAATTTTGTTCGCGACTGTACCTGTCTTGATAAATGTATGACATAGGTTATAATGACTTTTTGACATATTTCTACAAAGAGAATCAGGTCCAAATTATGATGGTAGGGAGTACTATTTCATACGAGTTTATTGACATTAGTTACAAACTGAAGTATGCAAGCGTTCCCTAGATAATAGGTATTTTCAAAACGTCAAGCCAGCGGGATCAAAGAACTGCCTTTATAACTTTGGAACCGTTGAAGTACTCATTTCGGTATTTTGCAGGGGGTAAGTACTATTTCGGTACTATTTTTTGGCGTTTAAATCAAAGCGAAAGACCTTGTCGTTAACTCTCGCCAAATTTCGCTCACCGTCAAGCTAGCAAGTGCAATAAAACATGGCTATAAATCCAGAACCGTGAAGGTACTAATTTTTTTACAAAAGGTACTATTTTTTTCAATAAGAGTACTATTTTTTGGTATGGTCAAATTATTTTTTCGTGCCCATTTTTTTTTTGAGGCCGCTAGCTTGACGCACACAATTATATTTGTTTTCAGATTATCCTGTGGAATCAGAGGATCAATGCACCACTGAAAGATGCGTCAGTACTTGTACCAAGATGTTTAACTATAAATACGGCAGATGTTTGGGGGAAAACCTTTGCCACTGCTCTAATTTTTAATACATTTTTAATCAAAATCATTTAGGTAGGTACCTTTCTTACATTGTATACTATCTATTGATTATAAGAATGACAAAGTATAAATTGAATAAATATTAAGTACTTACATTCCGTGTTACTAAACAGTCCAACATGCCTTACTACTTACCGGGGAAGGCAGACGTAAGCTTATTACGACAGGTTTCAAAACAGATTTTATTAAATATTATAATCTACTTCTAAAGAAAGTTTTATGTACCTACTACAGCAACAAAATGTGAAATTAAAAATATTGTGAATCGAAATGCAAATAGTCCCTCCTATGTAATTAAACAATCTATACTAAAACATTTTAAATGGAGTTTTACTTGGTCCCAGCATCATTATTTTATTTCTTTTAACCTATTTCCTTAGTTATAAAAAAAAACACTACTAAAAGTATTTACTGCTGAATTATGCGCCATACATAATAAATAAAAGAAGATATAGATGCCCTCAACATTAACACGTTCACTGTGTATGAAGCACATAATATGAAGCAATGAATTTGAAACTCAAACTCAGACTCAGACTTTGTCGAAAAATAACAATGCACGTGAGTGGTCAATATCTAATTTTCGATGACACAGTAAACGTGTTAAATTAAATACATGATTCCGCGTGTGAAGCAGCCGCACCGAGATATTTCAGGTTGGAACATCATCATCAGCTCATAAACGTCTCCACTGCTGGGGCACGGGCCTTCCCTATGGATGGATAGGGAGATCGGGCCTTAAACCATCACGCGGGCCCAGTGCGGATTGATGGTTATTAACGACTGCTAATGCAGCCGGGACCAACGGCTTAACGTGCCTTCCGAAGCACGGAGGAGCTCGAGATGAAAACTTTTTTTTGTGGTCACCCATCTTATGACCAGCCTTTGCGAAAGTTGCTTAACTTCAACAATCGCAGACCGAGCGCGTTTACCACTGCGCCACCGAGCTCCTCCAGGCTGGAACGCTACCATCAATTTACCCGCCTATAATAATTATGAACTCTGTGATAACTGTGTAATATCATAACGGTCACATTTAAACAGTAGGTACATCATATTGTTTTCTTATTTGTGTTTTTCAATGCTACTATTAGGGAATGCAATCATAAATATTTGCCTTTTTTTAATGTCGTGCAACATAGTGGGTTTGGGCACTTATTCGCACTCTCACAATCGTAAGGATATTAGGGTTCCATACCAAAATTTTAAGGAGGAAGAACCCTTTATTCCCTTGTGGACTTAATAATATGTATTTTACAGTTAATTATCTTCCGAGTGGTGTTTTGTTTCGTGAGGAAACCCACATTCCCGAGAAATTAATTTTCGGAGGTATGTGACATAACCTATATTGGGCTAGTTTTAGGAAGGTCAGACAGGCAGTCGCTTCTGTAATAAACCGGACCTGTCAAATCTACACGTTAGATAAGCGGACCCTGTGAAAAACGGGATTATGCTGGGGAGATGATGTCAGTAAACTATCTTACCAACTACTTATATACTATTGACTTGAACTTTGGAGCAGTCTTAGACAACGTTTGCTCAACCATTTGCAAATACAAAATAAGTGGGCCTTAGAGAAGCCTCTTTTTAAATTTAAAGTCATGTTAATAGGTTAAGTGGTAATTATATGAAAGTTGTGCACATTACACTCTAAGTATACATACATACGGGTTAAAATAATAACAGCCTTCTTTTTATCGGTTAAAATTGTTTCTTTTCGGACCCTGCCCATAGAGGCTTGGAGGTAGCACCAAGTTTATCAAATAGAAAATCTGATAAAAAAATATGATATTATCATATTAGATTGATGTTTATGGAAGATAAAACTCCTCATTGAAAACGTTACACTCTTTCGGGCTTTCAGGGTTCAGGTACGGAACCCTGGGTGCGCGAGTCAAACTTGGCTAGGTTTTTTCCTGATCCGTCCGTCTGAGGTCACACGATAAGCCACTCCACTACAATATATAACCTTTCCTCTTGTTAATCCTAACAGTTTAACTTTGCTTCCTTTGCGAATAGGTCTAGTTGAACTATTCTCAAGTCTCGTTAGTCTACAAATAATTGACAGTTGTAATTAAAGATGAAAGCTACATGTTTGATAATTTTGGTACTCGCTGTGGTGGCAGCAAAAGCAAGATTCGTCCAAATCATTCAAGTTCGTGATACAGACAAAACTAATGATTGTAAGTAGCCTCTCTCTCATTGTAGCCTCATTACGTCACCAGGAACATTAGCAGTTGCTCGTAGCCTAGTAGGACAGGGGCGTTAAAAATTCCATATTGAAATCATTAATCCAAAAAGCAATATTACAATTGGACATTTGCGCTTATAAAAGTTAGTGCGCAATGTCCACAAAATGTCAAAGTGCAATATTGCTTTCTTTCTCAGACAAATAGGCTAGTTTCCAACTAGTCAAATCAGTTACTTTTTACTTAACGTCAAAATACGAAATTAACTATGTATGTAAATTCTGTGACGTCTTAGAAAAATGTGATAAAACAACGAACTTATTATTACATTTTTGTTTATTAAAATTCATAAATAAGTTAAATAGAAAAAAGTAAATGAATTTTGTTAGTTTTAGATCTGTCTTTATTTAGTAGTCAGAATTTCATAATTTATCTTGAACTTCGTATACGACCCAATTGCTTCGATGTGGCATTTTGAATCCCCCAGTTCTGCTAAATAGTTAAATACAGGTAGGTAGGTAGTTAAATTACTCTATATTTTTATGCACTGCTTTGTAGTCGACTGGACGAAGGATAATTAATTAAGGTATTGCGCGTAACGTAAGATGATTTTTCCATGCGTTATGTTAATTCACTTTCTCTCCTCTCTTTTTCCAACTAAGTACCTACTTACAAAATAAATTGTTCCGTCGGTGCGTCGCATTTCTACATTGTCACTATATTTCTCATAATATGTAAAATATTTATTTCTTTAAGTATTTCTACTTAATCATACAAAGAAAACAGACAGTATAGGTAAGCTTATCTATAAACAAGAGATTTCTTCCAGCTAACCTACGTGACGCGAGAGATATTCAACGTATACTTACAATTATATAGATAGGCATAGATACATACTCGTACGCATACAAATTATTAAATAGTGTAAATATAATTTCAACCGTGTCTAGGAATGAAAGGTATTAAAAAGTTTCAATACACTCAAAAAAGTTTAATCACTTACATATCGTGAAAGTCTGTTTAGGGATCCTGTGACTATTTTTGAAAAATGGGATAGCTAGGTCAACATAATTCAATGAAAAATGCAATTCCAAAAATATCTGTAAGTTTTCCTGGTAACCATACGAAGGATGCTTACAGGCCTAACTTTTTATAGGTTGCCTACGTTACCTTACGTCAGCAATGCCTAAATTTGTAGTTTTTTTTTATAAAGTCATGAATTTGTATTTCAGTGGAGCACGAGGCGCGAGCGCCGGTAGAAGGATCTCCTGCGCCGAAAGAGGTCCGAGAGCAGAGTTTCATTTATCAAAACCGGTTGACCTGTTCAGATGAGCTGTGCGCGGTAAGACCTAAACATACTACTTATAACCCTGATTCCGGTACACACCATCTAATTAATAAATATATAAAAAAAAAATTATATTTTAAGTTCTACCTATTTGTTACTTTCCGCCGAAAAGGAAAGTGATGGAAGATGAGTAACAGCCTCCGTGGTCTAGTGGTTAGAGCGTTAGGCTCACGATCTGAAGATCCGGGTTCGATTCCCGATGGGCACATTGTCGAAATCACTTTGTGAGACTGTCCTTTGTTTGGTATGAATCACCTGATTGTCCGAAAAAGTAAGATGATTCCGTGCTTCGGAGGGCACGTTAAGCCGTTGGTCCCGGCTATTAGCCGTAAAAAAACACCTCCACCATCCCGTATTGGAGCAGCGTGGTGGAGTATGCTCCATACCCCCTCCGGTTGATTGAAGGGAGGTCTGTGCGGAGCAGTGGGACGTGTAGAATGTGTTTATGTAGGTATGTATGTACGTATGTGGATAGCTGTTAATTTTAACATGAGTGATATAATCAAATAGGTATTTCGCTGACATACCTACAACCCGTTTTACGTGTGCTGTCTGTAATGTAATCTTTTTTTTAATCATTTGAGAGGGTTGTTTATATTTCTGACTAAAACTGACGCGTGTTTCATAAATTTTTGCATATGGATTACCCGTCCCTTTCCTTTTCAGTGGATAAGAAAATTGCTGGTATAACTTAAAATAAAATTGGGTAGACGGTGGGTACTGAAATCAGCACCAATAATCATAATATAATATTAAATATCTGCTATATTTGAAGGTTGCCTGAAAGAGATTGCTAACTAGCAATAAGGACGTCTATTGTATTCTTTCTATTGCTCTATTGTTTAGTATTTTTATATTTTCTGTGTGTGCAATAAAGTATTAATTATGTAATAACTAGGAAGTATTTGTCATTTAAGTACGCCAATTGACAAGTTTTGACGCTCACGGTTGAATAGCTCAAGAAACTTCATTATTTATTAAGTAAAACATTTTTTGTCGACTTTCTATGATATATCCAGGAAAATAAGGAGCGTAAAACATTCTAAGTTTGTACATAAAAGCGGAAACACAAAATGTACACTTGCTCATTTTGTCTCTACATTGGCTGCTAATACCATCTACGGCAAATCTACGATAAAACACGTCAAAAAAGTGCGATTCAACGTTCCCCATTTTTCCGGCCAACTAGTGAATGTAGAGACAAAATGGGGAAGTGTACATTTTGTGTTTTGACGTAAGTATGCGTACATGCCATATAACCTATTTATGTTTTATGCTAATTATTTTTCTGGGCATATCGTAAAAAGTCGAGAAACATTGTAATACTTGATAATAATAAAGTTTATTGAGACCAAAATTGAACTTCACGACAATTACGTTGAATAAACACCGGCTGAGAGATACGGCAAATCTACAATAAGTTACTTAAAAAAAAAGTTGTATAAATTATTTTGACATTTCGTCTTAATTTATTTTATTTAATTTACAATGCGTAATATTTTTGTTATTATTTTCTTTCGTCGTTCTCTTTTATGACACATTTTTTTTTTCAGATTCAGTGTCTGATGAGCGGCTATATACATGGAAGGTGTCAGGGCGAAAACTACTGCTACTGCTGGAACTAATACCTACTATTACCCACTCTTCGTTATTACAAGTTAAACATTAGACATACATACATAAACTCACGCCCGTAATCCCAAATGTGGTGGGCAGAGCCACAAGTAATCGAAGACAACTTGCAGCCACTGTTGAACATTAGAACTTTACAAATTTAATTGTTGAACAAGATTTTAATGTTCACTGTAGCATTGATTGTGCCTTTGCTTTTTCCTGTTAGGTTTCTATAATTGAACACAACGTAATATTACTTTTTTATTTTTTTATACAATATCATGCGTTCTCGCAACGCTTTGATAATTAAATAAACATTTAATGCGAAATGCTTCATTTCTTTTATTTCTGTAGTTATGACTTATCGTGACTCGACCTGGGTCCGATACTTACAATTTTAGTCCTATATTATCGCTAGAGAGATGGTGATCGTAACAATAACAACCTCCTTATTTTTGAAATCGGTGAAAACCGTATGCGAATCCATTCATCCATCCATTAGTTATCAGGTTCTCACTAAGTAGAACCCACAATCCACACGAACCCACATAGGACAGACATGTTTAATTGTTTATGTATTGCCATATTGATCTGTAGATGATGATGATGATTCTGATGTGGATGATACCTACATAGGCATTATACATTATTACCCAAAGTAAGAAAGAACATTTAAACCTTATAGCCATGACGTTAAGAAAACGTCAAATGGAACTTATCACGTGATTTTTACTTTTAATATACAGGGTGTTAGTAACATCGTAACGAGTATTGAGGGGGACGATTCAGCTCATTATTCCAAGTTAATATCAAGTGGAATTTTCCGTCGCAAAATTCATAACTTTTTCGTATTTTTTTAATTATTTACATTTCCATACTTTTGCGACCGAAAATTCCAATTGATATCAATTTAGAATCATGGTCTGAATCATCATTAAAAGTTTTCGTTACGGTGTCACTAATACTCTGTACAGGTAGACAAGTGTACTTTGGTCTTTTGAAGAAATAATTATAATGTTAATTTATTTTTAAAACCTGCGATTATTACAAACGTTATATACTTATCTACTTATTCAGCTTCAACTACATCATTCAAACACGTGAAGGGATTACACAACTCAAAAGGACTTTTTCATTTATCCTTTGGTTGAAATCGCGAATTTATTCCTTTACACGACATTTTCATTGCAGATGAAATGTATTCAAATTCTTATTACGTGTATCGTGTGAAAGGAATTTGCAATCTAACAAGAAATGAACCTTTTTAGAGGTAAGGAAGTGGCCCTTTTACATACAGAAGGTCTTAAGTGCAACCAGCTGTTATTCTACTACTTTGCAAGAAACTGATTGGACATTTGCACCTGATAATACCTGCGCAGTATTCTGTTTGTTGGCATGTTTGGTGTCTATACGACTAATTTTTGATACCACCGGATCTGTGAATGGTCAGTGAATAAGCCTAAAACTAGAATTTGCATTTTTGCTAGTACCTACCGGGATATTTATCAGACTTGCTTGGTGAAAAAGTGTAATGAAATTACCATTCATTGTTTGTTCCACCTATACTTAGTAACTTTATCGTCATTAACTTATATAATATATATTATGTAGGTATAATAGTCACGTCTTGGACAGTTCCGAAGTGTCCTCTATTCGCGTACAAGAACAATGAGTAGATTAATGATAGACACCTTCTAGTCAGCTCACAAGAAAGTAAGAAAGATTGCGGTTTTTCTTCCTTACTGTGTCACGTCTTACCTGGCCTGGGCGAATAGAACAAGCGTTTGGTAGGTAGGTACTTGACACCAAATACAGTTTTTTTGGGCATTGAGAATAATTGTCACAAGGATCCTTGAAAGTAAATCATTCTGTAGATATACTTGAACTACTTTTGATACAATTTCTGGCGGACAAAATTTAATTTTATTTTATTCTGATAGCACTAAAAATACGGCACTAGTTTCGAAGCCCTAACGTGGCCCTTACTTACGACGAGAGTCAGACAAAGATGGAACTATTTTTCAAACTGTCAAACTACTAGCAGCACAGTATGATGGCCGTTTTAAGATAACACAGTAAGTACAGCATTTGTTCCGTCAGTATATTAAGTTATAAACTAATACAAAACTAGATGAGAGGGAAAAACGTCACAACGGCTGTATCGTAATCATACCGTGCTGTGCCGCCTCGATTAGTTTAACTGCCAGAATCGGAATCAATTCAAACAAGTATGAGTTTAACTTATACTTGTAATTCTAATCCTACTAAGTAAATACAAGCAAACCCGCAAGAAAAAGCTAGTAATTTATACACATTTGAAAATGTGCAGAAAGTCCTTTCATTTGATGCCCAACACTATTGGGATAAAAATTGATATATACTGGATATGTAGTTACAACATGAACCATGTCAGGGGTCTTTAGCAGTTCAATAGTAACCCTGTTTATGTCCTCAGTTTATGTCCTCTAGAGGGCGCCACATTAGATTTAGCGTGACTTGTCCTGTCCTGTCCTTGCTTCACATAGCTAAGATTATAACCACCGGAAAATCAAGACGCTTCTAGTGACACCTCATTTGATACATTATGACACGTGGTTTAAAAGTTACATTGAAATTGACGTGCGTATGTCGTGGCCAGATTGATGATTTCATGGTGTTCGACCATTTCATGAAATGGTCATATTTAAGCCAACTTAAGCTGACTGTTTAATGATATTTCAATCAACGTTTGGCCATATGGTTAATGTAGGCGGTGTCCATGCTATGTGGTGTAATAAAAATGCGAATAGTCGATTCATTTCTTAGGTCGAAAATTATGTACCTGTTCGATATGGAAAATTGTACAATTACATTGATTCATGGATTATATAATATCAATCAATTTTTAAATATTATCGACACCAGTGCCACTATCGGTGGATAATGTTTGACCATATCATGAAGTAATTATGCATTTAGTTGATCATATCGTTAAACGATTTCTGTTCATTAATCTGGCCAAATTACATCATGAAGTGTGATATTTTATTTCATGAAATGATCGAGCACATCATGAAATGATCAATTCTAAGATCTGGCCACGACACATACACACACTTAAATACATACATAGCGGTTAAACGCACAACCCTCCTTTTTGCTTCGCCGCAGTCGGATAAAAAAATAACTGTCGTCGTCGTCGTGTATCGTGTTTTTTTTCAAGACTGAGTTCCTTCAGTACATTCCTTAATAGTAATTTCGTTTGATCTTCTTCTTTCCTTATTGAAGTCTGTTTATTTTGGCCGCCGGTGAATCAAGTTAAGTATAACCTCATTCCTTGTAAATAATGCAATGAAAGAATTAGTGGTTTATTGATTTATATTTTTCGTAGTAAAGCCAGACCTAATATATAAAAGTTTACCTATTTATTGCCTTTTTGCGACAAACGATATGAGTGTATCTGAGTATAACGGTTTTTGTGGTCCAGTGTGTGAATCCCGGCGGGGACATACCAAAAGACCGCGTTGTGATTCCAAAAGTCCAGTTAATGATTCCTAGTTTGGATAGAAGTAGGCTGAATACTCGATTGTCCGAAAACGTAACCGCGATCGCGATTTTTACTTAAGTATGTAGTTACAACATGAACCATGTCAGGGGTCTTTAGCAGTTCAATAGTAACCCTGGCATCAGAGTTGATGTGGTTGATAATTCGTCTACATGAGAGAAGAAAAATAACCGTTACGACCGTTAAGCTTTCTGATGACTTGTGGCTTTAAAGCCCTAGTTATATTATGCGATTCATCGCGCACGATGCGGTGCGTAGGTATATTAAATGTATGGCGGAATTGTGGCCCCGATCACCCGAAGCATTATTTTATCGTGCCCGATAGATCGCATAATGTAATAGCATAGAATAAGGAATAATACTACGTATAGAACGCCAACTCTCCGCTCCCCGCCAGCGGCTGAGTTAGGTTTACCTCACCCCTCTCGCTCTTACTTCAATCGTATGGAGTCAAGCGTCACACACACAGATGCGCGTGCACGATAACGTCAATGTGTAGTGTGTGAGTATAACGATGTGTTTTGTATGAAGTGTCCGGGGTGTGGTAATAGGGCCTTTAGATGGTAGACAATCCTCTTTTTTCTGTTGCTCTGTTTGTGGTTGTATTATAGTTTATGCCTAAAATTAGTCAGTTTCTAGAAGATTTTACTGCATACTGGAAAACTGGATAGTATCGTCTAACGCTATAATATAAGTAAGCAAAATAAACGGAACTTCTATAGCTGATGTAACATTACAGAGTCAAAATTGAAATTCGTAGCCACGTAATAGAGAATTTGGGCAAGTTAAATATTATGTTTGGAAGTAATTAAACCAACATGACAGGACTGAGATAATGAAGGTCTAAAAACTTGCTTTCATTACTTTAGTTACCTACATTTAGGGTTGGCAGATATCTATGTAAAATATTTATTTACGTAATTATTATTTAAACGTAAGTAACATATCATAATATCTCATATACTATTACAGTGGCGATTCCTAAAGAGGATTCCGAGGAATAAATAGTGGTTCCGCAATCATATGGGTTTCGCAAAGTTATTTATTCTTCTTCTTTCGTGTCGATGACAAGTCGAACAACGTGATTTATAATTTGTCCCCCCAAACCCCCCCGGACATAGTCTAGCGTTCAAACGTATGGCGTCAAATGTTACACACACAGATGTGCGTGTACGATAACGTCAATGTGTGTCTTTGTAAAACGAGGTTGTTTTGTATGAAGTGTCCGAGGTGCGGTTCTAGGCAGTGTTCCGTTATATCAAAAGTTTGGAAACCCCTGATGTAGAGTACTTACAATTATCTTCTAGACCGGGAGGACAGAAAACATAGAATGGGTTAAAAGCAAGTATGGGACTATTGGGACTCTCTTCCTCTCTCTCCTTAGCATTTATTATTCCCATCTGATGGTGGGATTTGCCTTCTTCGTCTTTCTCTTCCACTTTGCTCTATTGGACGTGTCCTTTCGGAGACATTGCACGAGCACAGGTTCTTTTTGACCACATCCGCCCATCTTGTTTTGGTCGTCCTCTTGGTCTAAGCCCTGGTATATTTAAATTAGCTGTAACATTACCCACGTAATCGGGAGGTCTTCTTTTTACGTGCCCAAACCAACGAAGCCTGCTCTCTTGTAATTTTTCGAAGATGACACTATTGATATTATGTCCTCTTTAACATTATGGCTTACTGGTTATACAGTTCATTATTTTATTATTCATCGTTATGGCTGTTTCCACCCCCATACACTAAGGGTGTTATGTGGGAGGTTGCGCGGGGGTGAGTATCTGTGTAAATCTATATATCTAAAGGTGAAAGGTCACTCACTCAGTGACTGACTCACTAATTACGAAATCTCAGAAACTACAATTGCTGGGACGCTAGAAGTCTGGGGGTTCCTTCTAGAATATAAGTACTCACTAGGATGGGATTTTGGGAAATTTAATCCCTAAAGGGGTAAAAAGTGGTGGACAAGTTAGTATGAGACTGTCATTTTTAGAATTAGAATCATGTTCATTTAAATGGCTCCAAAGAAACAGGGATGACATTGCGAGCGGGCAGCTTGTGTAGTTGGCTTGTCAATAATACTTCTTATTTGATAACCCTGCTAATATTTAGGGTTCGAGGTCAAAGTCACCTTGTATTTTTTGTAATCTACAGGGTGCGTGTGTGAGGCTTCATATTTCAGGCCTTTTATTACAGTTCCATTTTCGGCACAATTTCTACTCTTGTTATTCTAAATAACAAAGTTACCCGCAGCTTGCGGTTGACTGTAAGTATGATGAAAACGTAAATGAGTACAATATAGGTACCTACTGTACTTTCAAATGTAGTACCTACTACGTACGTGTAATATAACCTAGATCCGAAATAGCTCGGTATGTAGTGTACGTAAATTAATTACGACCGAATACTAGTCTTAAGCCTTTAATTAAGCACTGAACTATTGTAATAATAGCACATTGTAATTAACTCGTTATTACATAAGTACAATTCGTTCAAAATTTTCCGGGTTATAAATAATATTGAAGCAGTACACTTTACCTACCATTAAGTTTACTTAACGCCGTCATAAACTTTAAATTGTACAAGTCTGATGTGACGTATTTCTAACAACTTCTTGTATTAAATTATTCATGGAAATATTATTTATTCATTCATGGCAATAGGCTCGCCCTCTATTACATGGGACTTAACAAAGCAGGCGGGGACTGGGTGTATAATTATACACCTCTGCCTACCCCTTCGGGGATATAGGCGTGATGCTATAGTATTATTATGTTATGTTGTTGGTACAACATGCGCCGCGCCGCGCCTGCTACTGCTTTTAGTGTGCCTGAAGGTTGTAGGCTCTATAGTGCTACTCCATATTTTATCACTCTCCGGTTTATAAGTACCTATACCAACAATTTTTATCGAAAGTCAGTAAGAATGCTGTCTAGGTAGGTATAATATTTTCCATCATTATTTCCTTTTATTATCCAAAACTGCGATTGCTTTGATGTAATACTTATTTTCCTTCATTATTTCTATAAAAGAGTAACAAGGGAATTTGTATGTATAGTTCCTCAAGCCACGTTCCGATATTATGTACGTAGTAACTACCTTCTAGTTTTTATTCGACTGGAGTTATGTGTTAGAGCTTGAAATATGAATATCAATAATTCATCAATGCTAGAGCGAAAGAACGTTTAAAAGAAATGCTGTAAAACTCGTAAAATAAAGATAAAAATATTTTTAAGTGCTTCACCAGCCGGTATTTACTAAATGACAGATCAGCTTAGCTGCTAACGACAGAGACGAATTTGAGAGTTTAGGAAAGCGTTTAGGGTCCCGTAGTTGGTGACTTGAGGTTACCAACTCATCGCCCGTATATATTGTTCATTATTTTGGAATAGCACAATCCCTTTAGTCGTCCTTAATGAAGTCCTCGGAAGATGATTACTTATTTTTTCCTTCCAGTACTTATATGCGAAAAGTGATTGACACTGGTTTTTACATAGCCGGAAGAATGCAGAATTTGATACCCATGTTTATAAAAGTAAAATAAATATTAAATGCTTATTCAGTAATTAAACAAAGACTTACTAACAGTATACTAAGAATGCTATAAGGCATTGAATTTGTTTTGCATTCGTTTGCTCGTTTCAGCGATAAGTTTGTATAAGTTTATGTTTTTTGTATTCTGATAAGACATAACATACTCAGATGATGTAGTATGTGACAGCATAGGAGCATAGCACTAACAGAAAATAAACTTAAGTTACTAAGAAAAGGTTCGAAGTTTTTGAAAATATGTAAGGTCGGCTGAGGGCCTCCAAGTCTTCCCAATTGTCCGGTCAAGTAGTTAATGCCATCTGTGGCAAATACACTATAAGTCACGTCAAAAAAAAAAGTAAGACGATCTTGTTTTATGATGTGGCAGTTTTTGTATGTCTACAGAACCGCGTAAACTTTTTCACTCACGCTTGTCGATTTTTTGATGCGTCGCAGTTTGTAAGTGTTGTTAAGTTGACCTGCCACGTCGACACTCGAGAGAGGTGAAGGGCAGTCTTATTTATGATACCACTCCAAATTTTGTTATTTTTTGGTCGCGTTTATTTGCCGCCGTCCTGTGCCATATATTTTGTTCACGCGAGGGAACTGTCACATGGGTGATATTAATAATATTCTACGATGTACTTTCAAGAAGTTAGCGTTCCGGTTTCGCGTGACTGTCCCAAGAGGAGGTAATGATTGTTGCCTTTTTGGTTGCGGAGTACCTACTTCAGTCTTGTACATACGGCAATAAAGGTTTTTAATCCATAATTACGGGACCCCAATATACTTGGTGACCGCTAATCCCAAGTTATAGCTGTTTTGTATTGGAGTGAACTTGTCAGATTTGTGACTATCCAACTGTAAGCGCATTAGTGGACAATTTTGTTTTGACTTATTGTAGTTTTGCCGCAAATGGCATTACTTGGCCGGACAATTGGGGAGCACTGCGAGCTTTCAGTTTTTGTGGTCAGGTAGTCTCTTCAAAAATAGTTCTAAAGGATTTATTTGAGATTTTAAATCGCGGAAGAGCTGGTTTAAAACAAAACAGAGGCAGGTAACCTACAAAATGTAACTAATTAGAGAAATTGCAGCAGCTCTTTGTATCCAGAAAATCAGTTGCAAAACAATATTTTAAAGGCGTCTTTTAATACTAATGAAACATTAAATTGTTGCGCAAACAACATTATCGTCAATTTTAATGTTCCTTTAAAATCTACTTAATTAAATGTCAAACAAAGAAAGACTTTATCCAATGAGGATAAAAACTAGAAGCTCTAAAGTAGGCGGCATGCGACGGCACCATTGAGTGTTCCTAAATTTTGACAGTTCTCCATACTGTCCAGCTAAAATTCGTGATAAATTGTCATAAAACGTGGAGCAACGCGGAGTGTATCCCGTCTGAAGGATGAGTTACGAAAAAGAAAATTCATCATTTGGAAAAAGGGAAAGAAAAGAAAAAATCAATCTCTATGGATGTCAACAGATGACAGCTACTTGCCTGTCAATGACGAGCACGCTCAACATCTTGCAGGAGGACATACCTAAATAGCTTTCGAATTTTCGTTCAATTATATTTTTATTTCCGCCCTATTGTGTATTTTCTTCAAACGTGATACTGGCAGAATTGTGACCACACAGAAGCCATTCATCAAGAATTGAATTGAATTGAATTGATCGCATTTGCGTGTTGGTGGAGGTGTTTGGGCTAGTAGCACCGGACCAACGGCCGAAATACGGACAACGTCATACAGAAAAAAAAAACATATCCATACCGGTATGTACGGTCACGAGCATTAATATTTATACACTTTAGTACCATGTCACATTAACTTTTTTGACAAATTGAACTGTAAGTGTCACTAAATGTCAAATATGTTAGTGCGACAGAGTCCTAAAGTGGGTACATTATATTGCTTATGACTGTACCCACTGACTTTGTTAATCGCGTTGGTTCATTTATTTGCGACGCAAACGATATGCGGGTGTTATGCATCGGCTACTGTTCTGTATGTCTTTCAGAGCGCAAAACAGATAAATATTTATTTTTGCGCTGAGAAGTACGCAATAAACAAAGTCTGAACTAAACTGAAGATTTGTTTACATTTACTCGTCAATAACTTTTGGATCTCAAACACTCTGCTAACTCGCGGCTTTCAAAACAAATTAATGTTTAAGAGCGATGCGTTTAAATCGTTTTCACGGACACTTAGATTTGGTCTTGGAAATCTGCGTAGGTTCACATTCATCTAAATTGTAAAATTGAACCACGATTAAATAGGTACCTATTGAAATAAACTACTAAGTAGATATTTTCTGATACGTGGCTCTGCACTTTTTGGATAAATACTAATAAACCATTTTTTTCAGGGCTCAATAAAAATAAATATCTAACTTAAAAATTAAAATGATATTTCATTTTTACTTTTATTGTACACACAATATGAAACAATATGAAATTGCTTCTATGCTGTCCTGGGAGCAAATAAAAAACATAGAAAACGTTCAGCTGCTTGTCTTCCCGGGCATGTCGTAAAAACCGACAAAGGGATTGTGTCCTCTAACATGATGGACTAATGTTATGGGCGATAGGCTGATCCCTTATCACCATAAGGTTCATCATATCCAGCTTACGACATCGTATCAACAGTGGCTGCAAGTTGTCTTTGATTACTTGTGGCTCTGCCCACCCCGTTAGGGATTACGGGCGTGAGTTTATGTATGTATGTATGTACAATATGAAACAATTAACTTAGTAATTATATAAAAAATATTTTAAAAAATAACATATTAATCACATACCTACACATATGTTGCCGTTTTAATGAGAATTGTAGATGAGATGCTATTAAATTTATCATAAGTAGGTAAGTACCTACTAAAAAGTAAGTGTGGAAATATAGGTGCATAAAAATTGTATACCTAACCTATAAGTATGTACCTAAGTACTAAATTACTGCTCTGTAATAATAATACGTATAAGATCGAACTAAATCTTATCGTTTGCTTAGTACTAAATCCCGTTCCCGCAAATTTTAATTACTGCAGAGTTTGCTCATCGGAATGAGGGTTCGTTTATCTAAGTTAATAAATAATCCTTTTCTATATTTATATAAATAAGTTCATTCATACATACCTACCTATTGGCTAAAATAAAATGACTTTAATCTTAAGGTAAATAAAAACAGACAAACAAAAAGGACCTGTGTATGTGCAATGTCTCCGAGAACGACACGTCCGATAGAGCGAAGTGGGAGAGAAGTACGAAGAAGGCAGACCCCACCATCAGATGGGAATAATAAATGCCAAGGAGAGAGAGAGAGAGAGAGAGAGTAAATAAAAACAGAAATATCACATATTATTGGCGTGTAACTTTTTTACCTCGACTTGCCATATTGCGTTACTGATGATTTCTTTACATAAAGAAATAAAGTTCTAGTCGTCCACTTCAGTACTTCTTATTGTACCTATTATAATAATATGCAAAATAATATTTGCTAGCAAATTCCATAACACTCCCAACCAACCAACCAATTCTTTAACGTTTGAAGTAGGGCTTGAAAAGGTTTACATACAAGCCGTTAAAATCACTTTATCATACCGATACCGGTATGAAATTAAGGTAGTTACCGATTTCCTATCGGTCAGTAAAATCGGTACCGTTATTTTATACCGGTATGATAACAGTAGCTTGATACAAACTGTACAAATATGCTTTATTACACACAACAAATAAAGCAAGCAAAGTAGAGAAGAAAAGAAGAAAAATAAGAAGTGAAGTAGTGAGTAGTAAAGTGCGTGGAGTGGTGTAGTGAATGTGTGCTTGATCTTAATCACTTGTATACCTTAACCTTTTCAAGGTCTACTTTGAATAATACATAAAGGATCATAGTATGTACCAATACAAGCAAAATAATTATGTAATTTAGTGGTTACACCTACATAATATGATTCCTTCTCTCCGATACCTCAATCCTCTGTTTAATTGTTTTCCATTACATTAATTCGTGTACCGTTTCCGAAGCCGCGTTCAAAGCAAGATAAATAAAACCTACATTTTTCCGGCAATTTAGGATAAGCTACCTTTGGGCGCACCTCAGACGGTTATCATTAATTCGATTCCAAGATCTTTAGAATTATGAATTTCGATATTGATACGTATTTCCCTAAGTAGAAATTAAATGTAGAGCAAAGAAACGAAAGACGAGTAAAGTTTGTTTATCGAAACCCGGATTTCATGGGTAAATAAACGGATTGCTTGAAGGTTGTTTTTGCTTCGAATATCTACTGTAAATTAATTTGGAAATATTTTAAACATTAAGTACATTGTTAATGCGGGGCTGCGTCGTCAGAAAATAATACTGATATCGTAAGCTACTTTTCTCACGAAGATTTCAAACATATATACAACGCCATAATATATTATTATGAAGTTTCCACTATGCACTGGAGCAGCTTAGTAGAGGAAGGGGAGTTTGCCCTGATATCTGTTTATCCGAGGCGTGTGGCTAGTATTAGGTCGTACATAATAAATTATACAAGCTGGATAAGCAATGTAATTTACAAAATAAAGAATTTTATTTACAGCTTTGTTCGTAAATCCAGACGTATCTCTAACCCTTTCCAACAATAATTCATAATGCAAGCCATGGATTATATAAATTATCAAAGCTTCTTCACTCCTGTCAAAAAGCCTCATCATTTTTCTTTCGGGGCTAAAAAGCGGCACTTAAAACGCTCACAGGGCTATCCTTCAGGCTCTTTCGCGGTGTCCATTTCGGGCGCATATTTTATTTAGGCGGTCAAGTCTTGGCGCAGTAAATCGACCGGACGAGCGATTTACAACCATGACCCAATGTTATTTACTGCGTCTAAAGCGATGCAAAAACTCGACAACGACTAGAACTACACTGAGGACAGTCAGGGAATTCTGGAATTTCTGGGATTACAGATTAGGTGTCTTGTCCTGTAATGTGTCGTTGTTTGCGTTTTAGAAGTCTTCTGAGACATGTTCAGCGTAGTCTAATTATCTTTTGAGTGTTCTTGTATATTCGCTATCTGGTACATTATTAGGGCAAATGGGAATCACAGAAGGGTTCGATTTGTAGATTAGCAATTTCGGATATGCTATGCGCTGTGACTCAGATCATAGAAACAAGGGAGATATGTGTAGCTATATCCCTATCAGGGTAGGTCTACATGTCACTCGTAGGTACATATCCATACTTATCTTTGTTGAAGTTCGTCCCAAGATGAATATGGTAAAATAGACGTGCCTTCCGAAGCACGATGCATCAAGTTCGCAATGTCCTAACCAATCCAGAGCCTCAGAAAGTGATTTTTGTGATATGTGTCCATCGGGATTTTACCCAGAGACCTCCGGACCAACGTTCAACCGCAGAACTTTTTCGCGCACACCTAATTTGGCAAATTGTATATAATGGTTACAAGGCACCTCGCGCTTTGCTGGTGTACCTATATATATATAGTACATTCTGCTGGAGAGGATACAATCCTTTAGTCCCCGTTCATGACATGCTGTCAGAAGCTGAATTCATTCTACATGTCTTCTTTCCTTCTAGTCGAGCAGATAACTTCTTGTATATTAACATAAGCTTTCGCCAATAAGAAAAAAGAGTCTCCAATATCGATGGCATTCGACGTATTCCGTATGATGCTGATGGAGCGATCGAAGACGATCGCAATAACGGAATACCGACGCGAAGGCACGCGATAGTTCTCTATTAATACGCCTTAATTACTGCCTGCCGGGCCCATTAGGGGCATATTCTTCTGGCTATGTCTAGGGTACAAAGGTAAGTCATAGGAAAGTCGAATTTATCCTGCTTTCTATGGAGAATCGGATAAATATCGGCAAGTATAGAACTTAAAGTTTTGTACTCGGTGAGAGTTAGCGCTCTCCAATTTGTCCGGAAAAGTAGTTAATACCGCCTGCGAAAATTACGTCACGTCAAAAATTTTTTGTAAGAATGTGACAAGACTAGACTCCGCGGAAGTTTAGTGATTAGACAAGAACTTTTGACACAATTGATATTGATACATTTACTTCCAATCTGCTATTTATTCGTAGCTTCCAATAGCATTCTAGTTGGCCGCAACAAGAACGTTAAGTTAACGCTTTATGTGTATTTACGTAAATCCACTAACAAAAAAGTTTTTTTTTTAATATTGCTATAATCTCTCTCTTACTATAAGCTCAGTGGATTATTTTTTTTGTTCATTCGTCACTTTTTAATTACGGAGAGTAACTTGTCGGTTGCTTTGCAATCTGGGTATAATCTATAGCAGTGCCGTCTAGACGAAGTCTAGACTTCGGGGTTTTACGGCTAATCTGCATAGAAGGTCGAAAAGTGTGATTTTATGGTTGGTGTCGCATTTTGAGGTGGAGATAAGTCGTAAGACAGAAATAATACCTACGGTTTACTTATGTTGAGTTTTTTTTTATGAATTAGGCTATACAGGGACATCTACTATCTATACCTAACGTAGTACTCACAATCTTAGGAACATCGGGATCATAATGATGTTCGTCATTTACGACACGATCAAAGATGATCTTTTTAACTACTACTTATGATTTATTTATATTTATTTACAAAATTTTTAAAGAAATTTTTTGAAGAAATATTTTGTTTGTATTTTAGAAAGAATTTCTTTCACGGCCATAATATTATTTTTCTGCTTAAAAGTGTACAGAGAATATTTTGAATTTTGCCGTAAAATAAGTCCTTGATAGTAAAACGTTTTCGAAAACTGAAAAAAAGTCCGAAAATTTTACATTTTTTCACATTGTACGCGAAACTTTTTTTGCCTGCAAAATTAGTTTCACACTACCCTTAAAGGTCCAAACAACTTAATAAAAATGCGACTTTAAATCGGGTTTTGCGTTTTATATGAAAGACTGGTCATTATAACGGTTGTAGATAGAACTTATAGATGTATTAAATCAAACTCAATTCCCTACGAATTTTCTTACGGGTCGAATGTAGAACATTCATCTTTTTGGTCGGTTGTAGGTACGTCCCTTATAAAACAGTTTTATATCCAGACAAAACTATTCTCAAGTTTAATGGCGGTAACTTTGAGCATAACTCCATCGATCAAAACCTTAAAAAGTTATTCTGCATAACATTGTTATTGGGTAACTGACATGGGACTTTTATCTGGCGCCAAAGTTAGCCATTCATATTAATAAATGGAAAAGATTGATAAGGGATCTTTTTCTTCAATAAGAAGTTGAGCATGTGGAAATTCAAACATTGAATGCTTTCAGCGCGTATCATCCAAGGCATCATCATAAACGGCCTCCATGGTCCAGTGGTTGAGCTTTGGGCTCACGATCACGAGTTTAAATCCCGGTGGGGACATATCACAAAAATCAGTTTGGAAGCCCTGGTTTGGTTAGGAAAATGCAGGTTGATCGCTCAATTGTCCGAAAGTAAGATGATCCGTGCTTCAGGAGTTAATCCATTGGAACCGGTTACTGCTTATTAATGTAAGTACGCAGTCGTAACGTGAGCCATGTAAGGGGCTCAATAATAACTCAATAAATAATGAGGTTGGTAATCCACTTCATAACCCACACGATAGAAGAGGAAAATAGTAACATACGACACCTATATTAATGACCCCAGACCTGTTGTAAAAAGCATAGAAAATCAATTTCTTTTCCACGTTACTAGTGATTCAAATGCAGATCATCGTTGGGCAAATGGATGGCAAACGTGCGCGAGGAAGGGCGCCTACGAGGTGGTCTGACATCGTGAAGAAGATGGTGGGCGGCAGCATACAGAGGGCGGTCCACGCAGCATATAGCCGTACTGAGTGGAAAACCATAACCTGTAGTCGCGACCTCAGAAGAGAGGGAACGACGAAGAAGAAGAAGAAGAAGTGATTCAAAATACAGCCCTGACGCCAGGGTTGACGGGGTTGGTAATCCGTCTTGCTACCCACACGATAGAAGCCCCCTGGTGTCTATGAGTGGCTCTACCCTCCTCAATGGGCATAAATAACAAATTGATTAAACTGATAATTAGTTACTTTATTGTAATATGGCCTAACATTATTAACAATTTACTTTTTCTTACGTTTAAATGAGCTAGTTTCTGTCAGAAGTCATCAAAATCCTTCGCACGGCTGAAAAATAAAATAAACTAGTTTTAGAACTCCGGTTGAGGGGAGGCCTGTGCCCAGCAGTGGGGCGTATGTAGGCTGTTTATGTTATGTCGCTTTAGAACCTTTTTTTTAATACGACCTCTACATAAGTCTAATTTATGATCCCAAGCTTTGGTAAATAAACAACAGCAGGGACCAACGAAATTAGCTTATTACGAAAATTAGTCTTTGTAACTTAACAAGTTGAAAATCCATAAGTCTGCATTTCCATTATAATTATAACGTATGTATCCATTTGTTTTGAATGTAATTAATCCGGCCAAGTACTTAATTAGACTTAATGCCATTTGCGGCAAATCTACAATAAGTCACGTCAAAAAAAGTGTAAGTACTTAATAACAAATACTTTTTCTGGAAAGTGCCACAATGTTAAATTCTTAACTTAATAATAGATAATAGTAGTAGCACTAGATTTAGTCTTATATGCTTAGGTTTAGTAAGTATTTACTTACTCTTTCTTAGCGACATCGGTGTTAGAGTTGATGAAGTGGTACAATGTGGTCAACACGAAGGATATGATGGAGAACCCTGTCGCCACTAGCGCCACCGCTGATACTCCGATGGTAACTGTCGCCATGTTTCGCCTGGATACAATCATACATAGACTATATATATTTAATGCATAGTGCATGGCCGAATGCACCTGGATAGGTGGATCAAACCGCTCACGCATTGGATGCCTACACATGGACGTCGCACAGGAGGGCCCAAAAGAATATGGTAAGACGATTTGGAGGCCTTTGAAGGGTATTGGCAAAACATCTGCCTGGATAAGGAATTGTGGAAAAGGAGAGGGAAGGCATTTGCTCAGCAAGACAGGATAGGCCATAAAAAATAAAAAAATGCACAAGATCATGTCCGTGAACCAGAAGTATGTAAAAGACAAGTTGCAACCATTTTTGATACGAAATCTTAAGTTGGATGAATTATATCGATATGATGTGATGAACATAACATAATGAATGATCCACCGCCATGGTCCATCATGTTAGAAAGTCCGGAACGAAATGGCCGGGAAGATAACAGCTGATTTATTCTTACCTAGTCCAGCATAGAATTTATTCAAAACACAGTTTGGACGGTTTCTGGGACCTACAGAGTAGACGCACACACGATAAATTATTGTATAGCACCTGCCGAAGGTACCTACCGTGTTTTGTGAGTAGTCGTTTTGATAAATTTTATTATTAAATACTTATTGTTAATTTCTTATAAAATCCGGAGGCAGGATTGTAAACCGCAGCCTAAATGCATGGAATAATGGACCATTTTGCATAGAGTCTAAACGCGGAAATCTGAGCCCACTAAGGTAATATACTGTAAAAAAGCAAAGTGAATGTTGATGATAACTGAATATGTTAATGATTTCAAGGATACCTACCCCAGCCAACCCACCTTATCTCACGTCTTCACGAACCGAACCGCGTCAGTTGAATTAGCAGGTAGAAAAACGTATATTTAAAATGTATTCTTTCGTATCAGTACCTACTAACTAACCTGAGCAAGACGCTTCACAGATGACAGGTGAATGACAGATAAAAAGTACAACAAGTCAAAAAATAATGTAATAGACAAAGCTCATCACAGAAACATCTGTATCTAAAGAGGTTTCAAGCACAGAAATTGCCCCGTACGTCTTGACTTTCTTGACCATTATTTATTTATTGATGTATAATAATGGTCCTAATTCCTGTACACACCATCTAATTTTATTTTAAGTTATACCTGTCATTTTCATATTCGCTGGAAAAGAAAGGGACGGATAACTGATAGGCATAAAATTTATGGAACACACGTCGTCAGGCAGAAATTTAAAAATCCCTTCCAAAATTTTATATCGGTCAATAACCCGATAAAATTAAGTAGACAGCAGACGTCAAACGGATTACACGTGAGCGAGATGCCTAATTCATTCGCCCGGGTTATCCATTTATTTTAAAATTAACTATTGTCAATCATCCGTCCCTTTCCTTTTCGGCGGATAAGAAAATGGCAGGTGTAACTTAAAATAAATAAAATAAAATTACAGGTGTCTGCAGGAATCGGGGCAATTGACGCCATCTTTTCTTTTCGGCGGATAAGAAAATGACGGGTATAACTTAAAATAAAATTAGGAGATGTCTGCAGGAATCGGGGCCATTATGTCACTTGACTAATATTTTTTATGTCTCGTTATTTTAGTTATTGTATTCATTTATCATCGTCTTTATAGTACGAAAGAAGGTAGTGCTGAAATTCTATAAGTATAAATACTTGACTAGTCTAATAACATACTTGGTCTATCTATTTACTATATACCTTTTTACGTACACAATAGTAAGAAGGACAATTGGAGAATTTCCGTTGTATACAATGCACATCAATGTCCAATACGAGGTATTGTTAGTGTTATCCTATAACGATATCGGATACATTCATCAGAAGGGATTTGTCCATCGTAGGTCGATAGGCATTTCGACCATTCAGAATGTATCTTTGGAGGTAGAAAGAAAATTGGTTGATTTCATAAAATTGAGTCGTGGACGTGAGTCGCATACTAGGTTCAAGATAAATTATGAAATTCTTATTACTAAATAAAGACAGATCTAAAACTAATGAAAACCTTTTTCTTTTTTTATTTCAGTAACTTATTTATGAATTTTAATCAAGAAAAAGTAATAATAGTTTTTCTTTGACGTCACATTGTGCTTTTTCATACAAATACAATAGTAATTTCGTGTTTTGACGTTTCGTAAAAAGTAATTGATGTAACTTGTAACCTGTAACGTCATAGAAAAATGTGACAAAATGTCGCATTTTTTATTACATTGTTAAGTAGAAAAAAGACAACGTTTTGTCACCTTTAGATCTATCTTTTTTAGTAATCAGAATTTCATAATATATCTTTGACCTAAGAAACAACCCGATTGCGGTCGTGAGGTCATGTTAATTCTATTATTATATCATAATTAAGTTCGAAGTTATGTACTACGTAAGTACGTTATTAATACCGGTGCTTGTTTTTTTTTAATAATATCTATCTATTATTTAATTTTAATTTGCAACTACTTAGACCTCTTCTCATGTGACAGTATCTTTAAACCTATTCTATAGAAAATCATCTACCCCTCGGCAATTAGAGGAAAATAAGGATCGTCTGCCTCCCCTGATTAGCCAGAGGAAATTTCAGTCTAGACTCGTCTGCCAATATTGGACACAATTACAGCCGCATAACTAGTGCCTATACCGAAAGGTATTATGTTTTGTGTAATAGGCACTAGTTAGCAAGTAGGTATACTTCTGTAATTATTTACCGTTTGCACGGCTTTTTTTTTAGATTTTCTTTTTCTCAAGTACTCAATAAAACTTTTTTTACTACATATATAATCTCCTTGCATATATTACTGTAGCATAATGTAGTAGATTGTTTGTGATCATAAAAAAAACAATAAAATCTGGTTTCGTGTCAAAACTTATAGAATAACTATCGTCTGCTGTTTTCTGGGCCCACGTTTACCTGGAGAATATTGTGAAAATATACGAAAAGGTTTACTACGAAGGAAATAACGAGTGAGTATTTTTTAAGACTTCATAGCTCATAGTTTATTAAACGAACAAAAGTGGTGTAGATACCTAACAGTCATAATTGGTACACTTTTGTGCATAGGTCATGCGTAAATAAATGTCCATATTATAATAGTAACATCATGAAAATTTTCACTTGATATTAACTCAGAATAATGAGCTGAATCATCCCCCTCAGTATTCCTTACGATTACACTTACACCCCGTACAAGTACGTACGGGTGTTAATTGTCTGAAAATTTCGGTATTTTTTAAATTATTTTTAGTTCCATACTTTTGCAACGGAAAATTCCACTTGATATCAACTCAAATCATTGTCTAAATTATCCCTCAAAGTTATCGTTACGATGTCACTAACATTCTATATATATACTATCGGTGTATAGGTAAACAGAACCAAAAGACAACTCGCAACGATGGAGTTTTACAAATTACATTTACAGTACTTTTAATTTAGGTAAATATTGTTTTTATTGTTTTCAGCGTGCAACATGTTGGTGCTAACCTGGGAGTCATATTCCAGTATCTTGTCGGTTCTCACCTTGATTCTGATCGTGCTGCACTTTGTCCGCGGCAGTAAAGAAGAAGATGAAGTAATGTAAGCAGGACACTTATTTCAGACAGTAAGCGCAATTCGATACAGAATTGCATCTATAGGCGATTCAATCGAGTAATCGAGTTGCACTGTGGGACGTAGGTACCTATATGTAATTCGAATCCTCAATTGATTCGATGTCGCACAATTCGCGTTTTGAGGAATGTCGCTAATACGCCCGTGGGCACAGCCACAGCTATAGAATATTATAAAGAATAATTCTACGTATAGAATGTATGTAACTCTCCGCTCGCACATAGGTAAGCTCAGCCGCTGGTGGGGAGCGGAGAGTTGCCGTTCTATAGGTAGGTACCTACGTAATATTCCTTAATCTATGCCACTGGTTTAATTCCTTATTGGTTTCCCCCCTTTCGATATGCTTATTTATTCTTACATATTTATTTGTATACATAAACACCGATTTAGAACATTTGGCATACGTAACAATTTAATTGGTGTTAGATATTTATGTACTTTATAATTATTTACCTTCTATTTTCAGAGGCGAGCATAACTTCGAACTTTAAAAGAAAATAGGAAAATGAAGAAACCTAAGTAATAAGTAATTCAATAATATTTAAGTATAACTTAGCTACTGTAGGTGAAATAAGCATAATATGTATTTGATTAAATAAATTCGTAACTTATTTAATTTTGACTTTTATTTTTCGGGGTAGTGGAAGTCTTATATAGGTAATAATTTTATTTACTCTGATTCAGCTTATACAGGGCTTCATGGTATAAGCCCCGCGGACCCTTGACACTACCCGATGGCACCACCGGGTAGTGTCAAGGGTATTATTCCGCGTGCACAGCTTAGGCATAGCTTTAGAAGTAAACATTACAGGTGATTAGTATATAAGGGTTATACCCTTTAGGTCCAAAAGGTCTACTTCCCAAAACGGCAACTCCCAAAATGACCACTCTCCCAAATACGAGTAAGTTTCGTCTTTTTCAATGAATTTGAAGATATAAGGGTTTTGGTGAGTAGTTTTAGTTGGTTTAATAATTGTAACAGCGGTTAACAGACGGATGATCGTCTCAATATAAATAAGGTAAGTATTGGTATATAAATAAGGTAAGTCTGAATTAAAATATTTGAATTTGAATTCCAGTACACACGAAAAGGAAAGGGACGGGTAATCGACAGGGATAAAATTTATGGAACTCACGTCAATGGAACCCGTCAGAGTTAAGTTGACAGTACACGTCAACCGGTTTGCATACCCGCGAGATACCTATTTGATTTGCCCGCGTTATTCATTCCTTCACACATTCTTTTTAAAATTAACAGCTGTCAATCATCCGTCTCTTTCCATTTCGCGGGATAAGAAAATGATAGGTATAATAAAATAAAATTAGATGGTGTCTGCAGGAATTAGCACCATTACGATGCCTAGTAAAAGATGAAATGTCAGGTAGTAAACAATAAAACCTGTATTCTGAATTAATTGGCATTCACAGCGTCGTGTTCGTTCTCATTTTCTCGTCGGTTCGCGTCAGAATGTATTCGAACACGCTTGACGCTCTCGGCTAATACTCGTACCTGGAGATTAAGAAGTTATATCCCTTATTAAAATGTCCGGCAAAACCAGGCATCGAACTTTATGAAGGAAGATAATCGCCTTTAATGAAATAACTCGTCAAAATGTTTTCAAATTAATTTTGGCAGCTTTTCAGGAAGAGAAATTTATCTGAAGAGATTCAGGAGTGACTCAAAGTGTATCCAATCGTTTACATTGGGAAATGGAGGGTTTTCATCCCTTAAGTCATTGAACTTGGAATGTTGTTAAAATGTTCTGAGAAATTCTGAAGTAATCAACTAACAGGACTGAGTTAGTATTGTGGTTTACATTTACTCTTGTGGCAGTAGTTCGATTTTAAATTAAAAGAGTTTTTTACTTGTTCTGCGTTACATATTTTATGTGAAAGGAAAGGCAATAAGCGAGCAACATCTTTTACAAAAATATTTTTTTGTTTAGGTATGCATTTTCCGTAAAAATATATCGTTAAATAGACTAAAGTATTCCCAGTTTCGATATATGTCTGAGTCGGAGAAAATTGAAATAGCTATTTGATAGCAGATTGCTATTTGCCTTCGGTGATAGTGCAGGAAACAAGATGGACGCAAAATGGAGTATACTTTGTAAAGGTAAGATAGCATTTTTCAGGATTTAGAACCAACTGTATTGGTTTAAGAAATATTGGGTCTTGGGATTCGAACGTGGAATGGATCGTTGGGTTTAAATTAAGATTCTGGTATTCTTTTCGTGGAATACAGCAATCTCACAAAATACTTAGGTAACCTGCATCTGTGTTGTTCTATAATATTATATATTATGATGCTGCGCAGCTGCAAAGACATTTTTTTTTGACGTGACTTATTGTAGATTTGCCGCCATCTGCATTAACTACTTGGCCGGACGCTGCAAAGACAGAAACCGATAATTAGGCTGACAAAATTAACATTAAACATGACGTGGTCTTCTGTGGTTTCGGCTTGCTTCCCAAATGGCGAGCGCCGCCGGTTTGGTTCCCGGTACCTACCGGACTTAAATCAATGACTTATTAATTTAAAGTGTAATACTCACAGTTGGCTCGGCCATTATAGACGACGGCGACACGGCTCACCACCTGTCACTGTGAGAGGATAAAAACTAGAAGCTCAAACGTAGGCGGCAGCACTATTGAGTGTTCATCAGTTAGAAAAAGACACTTTTGATTGAATTTAAGTTTTTTTCCTTCCCATAACTCTATTATTTTACAGTTAAACGCTGTGCAAAGGGTTATAGTGTAAAAATATAACCAAAACATTATGTTTGTTTACCTAAATAGTATCGGGAACTATCAAAATGTAAGAGCACTCAACAGTAGCGACTCCTGATGGGAGAAATAGGCACTTTTTATTCTCAAAGTTCACTTTGTGATGGATGTCTCTGACTAGCTCAATTGTGAATACTTAGTATTTAGTATTTGGGACCATATGTCTGTAACATCATTACGTTTTTCTAAAAGTAGATACTGGGTCCCCTAGCTTTTGGACGAGATTTATATTGGGAAGAGCTGCCTACTGACAAATATTGTTTATAGTTCTTTAGATACAGAACTAACTGTAATGTTACCCGTGCGCTAGAGAGATGACTTTGTAAAGCAAATGCATAGGAAATGCACTGCGCAGCTCTGCGCTCCGATATTTGTACGAGATAAGAGGCTGTCTTGAACATACTCACGCAAACGTACCGTGCAATGCATGGCTTATTGCATCGTTTGTTGCGATCATATTTATTTTACTGTTTATTTTGTATTTACCATAGATTATTTACAGCAAATGCTATATTCGTTAAATCGGTCAAGAGAAATAAGTAGTATTAGGAGTAGTAGTAAGAATAACTCTGTATTTAATTTGATTTTTACGTGATTTATTGTAGATTTGCCGGAAATCGCATTAACTACTTGGCCGGAAATGGGGAGCGCTGAGGCTCTCACCCGGTACAAAATTTAAGACAACATGCCTGAGTTTATCAATCCGCACTGGGCCCGCGTGATGGTTTAAGGCCCGTTCTCCCTACGCGTATCCATCCATAGGGAAGGCCCGTGCCCCTGCAGTGAGGACGTTATTGGGCTGATGATGATGATGTTGCCTGAGAGTGCCCAGTGGGGCGCGAACCTCGGCTCAGGGCGACGTCTGAGAGGATATTTGAAAGATTTAATCGACCCTAGTGGGTCAATAGCCACAAGCGCTGAATGAGAGAAACTGTCGACCACACCTACGGGGTCGGTACCGGGGTTCTGAAGTGTTTATTGTCGCGAGTAATCGGTAAGTCGGTTGTCGGGATCGTACATTACGTCCTTCGGACGTCGATACTTTTCAGTACCGTCCCTAAGCGATCCCACTTAGGAACGGTACACAACACAATACATGCGTATTCAGAAGCAGCAACTACCAGGAGATTAGGGTGGTGCGGAGCAGAATCAATAAAACGTTTTGAAGCTAATTTGAGCATTCTTTATTTCAATATGGTCTGATATTATAAGATACATTACATTCTACTATCTAGAGTAGGAAAGTATTATGTTCACTCGTGCTTCGGAAGGCATGTTAAGCCGTTGGTTCCAGTTACTACTTACTGATGTAAGTACGTAGTCGTGACATGAGCCATGTCAGGGGCCTTTGGCAGCTCAATAATAACCCTGACGCCAGGGTTGATGAGGTTGGTAATCCACCTTACAACCCACACAATAGGAGAAGAAGACACAAGGTTCATAACTCTTACAAGTACGTTCACCAGCATTAATAAGTACCATGACCACAGACATGACAAATGAGGGATTTACAGGTGATGTTTCCCAAAAAAGTACAGATGGCACTGTACAGATTTGGATGGATAACAGACATATGCATCTTTGATCTTTGTTTTTGGGTATAAATGATGACACTTGTTATTACACCCAAGCACAACACATCTTCCTCCCATTATTATTTTGATCAAAATAAAGTAAAGCAATATAGTGAGCAACATAATTGTAGACGTATCTGATCCAAATATCAAGTAACAATTACTTTTATATATGCCTCTGCCATTTGATTATATTTTTGAATATGTACCAGGAGAAATTAGAAAAAGGGTAATTATCACGTTAAATCTGTACAGCGCCTTCTTTTTTTTTTGAACATAGCCTTCTTCTTCTTCTTCTTCTTCTTCTTCTTCCAGTGCCTGTCTATTACTGGACGTTGGCCGTCAGCTTTGAGAACTCTTCTCTGTCAGAAGCAAGACGAAACAGCTGTTCTTCGGTTGTAACGCCGGTCCATTCGCGGATGTTCCCCAGCCACGACCTCCTCCTTTCTCGACGTCTTCTCCCTTCA
Source organism: Pectinophora gossypiella (assembly GCF_024362695.1). NCBI lineage: Eukaryota > Metazoa > Arthropoda > Insecta > Lepidoptera > Gelechiidae > Pectinophora > Pectinophora gossypiella. The sequence continues at coordinate 7,557,900 of NC_065407.1, read as the reverse complement.
ATTTTGGCCATCCAAATTAATTGAAGCAGCTGGTATCTTTCACTCCTAAGAATATGCCCCAAATACGCTACTTTCCGTTTATTGACAGTTTGCTTCAATTTCCTGGATATACCGACGCGTTGGAGAACCTTCATATTGGTGACTTTCTGAGTCCAACTTAATCGCAGCATGCGACGGTAGCTCCACATCTCGAAGGCATAAAGACCTCGTCTAGTGTTTTCCTTAATTGTCCATGCTTCACAACCGTAAAGCCTGAAAGTCCCTAATTGAAGTGTAAGTCTCACTTACTGTCAAATATGTTAATGCGACAGGGTACTAAAGTGAATACATGATATTGTTCATGACTGTATCGTACGTATATCTATCGTCCAAGCCCATCGCGTTGGACGGTAGATATATGATTCGTAGTCGATCTAAATGCTAATGATTTGCAACGTAGAACATAATTACGTTTACTTAGAGTATTATTTTGGAACTACGGCAGACCCAGTAAACATTCGGTTGAAACGTTCACAAGCTGCTCCATAGGTGGAACTTTGCAACTATGTACACTACCCCTGTTTATTGACTACCAACCTGTACGGATCGGATGTTTGAACATCTTAATAAACTATTTCTAGTTAAATCAATCTGTATTAAAATAAGGAAGAAGCCGTGAAAGAAAGAAAGAAACATTCTTTACTCCCGGACACCACATACACAGACAGACAGGTACATTACATATACATTATTTTATGGTCTACTTAGTGCTCTGAAAGCACGTCTTCTACTTCATATGTTCCATAGGCGACAGGGTCAGGCTCTTTACCTATCGAACCCTGTATCCGAATGTTATTTTGAAAGAAAGAAAAAAAAATTCTTCGATGTTCTAATATTTTCACTTATTTAAAAATACAAGTATTCTTCTTCTTTTTCTATCGTGTGGATTGTGAGGTGAATTACCAACCCCATCAACCCTGGTGTCAGGGCCGCCAAAGGCCCCTGACATGCCTCATATAACGACTACTAACTTACATCAGTAAGTAGTAACCGGGACCAACGGTTTAACGTGCCTTCCGAAGCACGAATCATCTTACTTTCAGACAATCAGGTGACCAGTTTGTAATGTCCTAACCAAACCAGGGTTCACAAAATGATTTTTGTGATATGTCCCCGCTGGCATTTGAACCCGGGACCTCCGGATCATGAGCCCAACGCTCAAACCACTGAACCACAGAGGCCGTTTTAATACAAGTATTAATGTATGCCGAAACGGTTTCACCTCAGCATAATCCCATAGCCTAGGCTATGGGGCGCTGATTTCCACTGATATAAAGTAACTACTTAGCTCATGCACAAATTGATGTCACATGCATCAGTGGCGAAGGAAAACATCGAATAAACTCAAAATGATAATAAGTGTGGTTTATTAATAAGGTGAGTTAGCATTTATGTACTTATTTTTAAATATAAGTAGAGTTATAACATTGAAATAATTGCAAAAAATCGATCGATTGAAATAGTAATATTAGGTAAATATCCTTTCTCTAATAATGTGTCGTTCTGTTAACGCAAAAAACGAGTTGTACCTTCCACATTGGTCGCAAAGCCATTGTTGAAACGCCGCAGACGTATAATTTAATGGAAACTCGCCAGGTAGTTCCAATATCTTTCGTTAGCTGGATGTGGGTTAAGTACCGACCTGTGCTATCCATTATCTTTATATCGCTGTAGTTTTATCTGAGGTAAAAAAATATTCTACCATTGGTTTTCAAAATTTCCGCAATTAATTTCCGCAAGCTTATGGAAAATCTGTTTCTACTTAAGTATTTAGTTATAGTATTAGTTTACATACTGTTCAGGGGGGTTAAAATTGCAACATCGAAGCAATTCATCTAAGAAAGCAATTTTGTTTGGATTGGCCTTACTTTTGTACGCGCAATGTCAAATTGCAATATTGCTTTCTTAGATGAATTGCTTCGATGTGGCCATTTAAACCCCCCTGATTGTTTTTTTTATGAATTGTAACTTATAGTTTTTATAATATTTTCTATAAGAAATAGACAATAAATAGTAAAGCGACTCCGGGTGTGCCCAAGGTCATTGGCGGCTATAGGGGCCTTAAGATTAATATCCCAGAAATATCGTTAACGTAGACTTTGGGATTACGTTAGTTTGTTTGCTGGACTGGGAGCCAAAAAAGAAACACGTCCAGCTGTTTGTATTCGCGCAGGTGTGATGTATAATTTCTTGCATGATGGACTAATGGTATAGACGATAGGATGATCCCTTGTCGCCATAAGGTTCATTATATCCATATTATGACGTATCAACAGCGGCAAGTTGGCTTTGATTACTTGTAGCTCTGCCCACTCCAATAGAGATTAGTGGCGAGAGCTTTTATATGTATGTATGTTGGGATTACGGTGATACTAATACCATGTAGGTGTTGCTGGCAGTGAGTTTTTAATCTGCTACTACCTACACTCTTCTTATCCTTTTATCCCCTGTTGGGATGCAGGGCTCGAATAACAGATTTCCACTCCTCGGGATCTTTTGCAGCTTGCTCCCATGACATGCCGAGAGTTTTTAAGTCTCGGTTAAACAAGCGTCGCCAGGTCTTCTTTGGGCTGTCCCCTTTTGCGTTCCACGCGCACACCAGGTCAGAGGTCTTCGGGACGGGTGTTCCACAGATCTTCTAAGGACATGACCAATTCACCGCCATTACATTTCAATAGGGTACCCAAAATTTTGCATTTCAGAATAGATGTAAATGTATTGCTAGGTCTTACATAATATTGTCGTTCATGCACTGTTGCCGATTTGATAAAATCCACCATTATAGTTATAATTGTTTGTTCGAACGAATTCACGAAGGAGACGACTTATGTCCAATTTGTGATGATTCTGGAGAGTTACATATAAAACAAAATACGCGCGATATACAAAGGTTTAGCGTAGACGCATAATATATCATTGCGTTATCCTTATCGGCGTCCCTTGTCTTCCCTGTCTTCACCTTCACACCTTCCGACCCTCACACCTTCACACAAGTTTCACATTACCTTATCTCTGCCACTGATAAAATATGCAGATTGCGCAGGCAAACTAAAACTTCTACTGACGTTACAATGCGGATATTGCGGATAAGCACTTTAAGAACATATCTGCAAAACTGGGGGCCCATCCCGAATATTCCACACGAAATTCCCATTTTTACCGTATGCTACCTACCGCAACCAGCGGCCGTAAGTGCAAGGGAGACAGACAGTCCGCTCCCTGCCACTTACTCCACAGTGGCTTACAGCCATTTAGACTAAAGTAAGAACCAGAATACCACAGAGAAGAAATTAAAAAAAAAAAACAGCTATATACAGGGTGTTAGTGACATCGTAACGAAAACTTTGAGCGATGATTCAGACCATGATTCTGAGTTCATATCAAGTGGAATTTTCCGTCGCAAAAGTATAGAACTAAAAATAATTAAAAAAATACTAAAATTTTCATGACTATTACGACAGGAAATTCCACATATTGACTCAGAATCATGGCCTGAATCATCGTCTTCAGTATTCGTTGCGGTGTCACTAACACCCATACGTACTTGTATGGCTACCTGTATGTACTTGTATGCAATGTCCTTACAAAGGGTATTCTCAAAAAGATATACATTTTTGTAAAGATTTACAGATTACCTACCAGAATACCGCCCATAATTATAGATATATATCATGTTCTTGTAGACTATAATATCATTTTGCGATATGCGGAAATGATATTACCGAAGCCATTATAAGGTTTTTTTATTCTGGATCCAGTTGAGAAGATTATTGAATTCCTTCTCGAGTATTTTCGTATGAAATAATATTTATTATTTTAGAGTGGAAAAATCAAAGCAGTGGGATCAAATAGGCTTGATAAGATAATATTTTAGAATTTCGGTAATTCTTATAATAATTGTGATAAAGTTTACATTTTAATACAACAAAGCACACTGGGAAGTCTAATTCACGCAATTACCCTTTAATTTTTCGATCACCTCTTTAAATGAGAATATTCTCTGCTCTTAGTACTTAAGGTTCAGAAATTCGCAGCATATTAGACAAAAGGGAATACGTAATCGTATGCTCAAGAAATCCACTGCCTAGTACAAGGAGACCAGTAGTCCAAAAAGCATCCAGGTCCCACAGCCTAAATGGCTTATTACACCTACTTGTCCGACAGGCTAGATGCGTCAAGGTCACGGTGGTTGCCATGGGTACTCCCCACCATGAGGACCACCCGATGGTAACCACCCGTGACCTTGACGCATCTAGCCTTTCGGACAGGTAGGTGTAATAAGTCCTTAAGGCTCAACAAGTCACATTATAATGGTCGTATAATGTAGCGACTCGGTTGAGTAATACTTAATCAATATCTCAGTAGCATCCAAAGAAAGAGTCTAAAAAGAAACGCGGGACATTTGAAAATCCAAAAAATCGGGTCTAAAAAGTGCTCAATCGCTGTTCCGTTTACACCAATGGTATTCGTGTTTAGAACTAATAGTATGGGGTTGAGCATTCCGATCGGTTATGTTTAGCTACAAGCGTTTCACTGTAGTGTATCCTCTGTTATATATTCACTACAGTTAATTCTGTAATTAATTAAATTAGTTCAAAGAAATTACACACAAGTAAAGACCTTGATTTGTCTGCGGAGTCTAAATCTAAAGACAATTTATTAGATTAAAAGAAGTTTCAGTCCCTTTGAGGATTAAACTAATACAAGGCCTAAGGAAAGGAGAATCTCATGAATAAGTATTAGGGAGAAAAGTGACTAAATTGGGAACTGGAGCAGCGTTCTCACATCAGTGGTAAAGGTACCAAAGGATAACAAGAATATAATAAGAAATACAAAACATTTTGAAATAGGTAGAATATTATACTGCGTCTCTGTTGAACTTGGTGTAACAGAGTGACTATCTAAACGTCGTATTTACTTCGACGAACTTTTTACAAAAGGTCAAGTTAGTGAAGCAATGAATAAAGATGCCGCATCCCGACCACATTAAGAAGAAACCCTGAACTTTGTACAGATCTCAACAAATGAGAGAATTCATGAGTAGGTACCTGCAATACGCTCCTTTTTAAGTTTTAATTAGTCGGCCTACAAGACATTAGATATAACTCAGTCTGAACAAGTAACGCTTCTAAAATGTTATATGCGAAATACCTCGACTCGACAGTCGCAATATTACATTTCAACACACTTCACGCACGAAACAGTTGTTCATAATTTTAAAGAAATTAAGTATTCGATTACGTGATTATGTTGAAGAAAATCAATTATAGCTTGTAAGGTCACAAGATGTATAGCCTCCGCGAAGAACAAGTTAGGTGACAATTTGTTAGACGCCACAAAGATTGCCCGAAGAAATAAAATATTCTGAATAAAGTGCCTATTTCCCGGCAAGCTCCCAGGGTACAGGGTAAATGACCTAAAAATTGTCTTCTAGGTATAAACAGTATAACCTGACCGCGACGCTGGAAGGCTATAATTTCTCATTACCGGCCATAAAGGCTTTCATTACCTTATTTCTTGTGGAAGGCGATATCTTGCTGTTATCTTGTACAATTTAAGCGTTGTATCAATCATTTTAAATAAAACTTTTAAAGTGTTACATAAAAGTTGTGATGGTGACGTGGTTAGGATGTGCGTCTTGAAGACTAAAAGGTAGCGGGTTTGTATCTCAGTTGCATAATGTTATTGAATTCGAATTTGATTTTGATTCGAGGATTTCAGACTTCCCTATCTGTATTGTTTTTATTTTTATTATTATTATTATTTATTTATTTAGTTCGGAAAACAAAGAGTTCCATTGATGTTAGTAGCACTTAAAGTAGGTTAGTAAAATTAAACTAAACACAAAACAAATAGGATTCATAATGCGCCTATTGCCACGCGCACGAGATGCCACACAAGCGGACAGTCTGGACTGTGGGCGACCACCTGCAGGATGCTGCTGCCACTGGCGCGCACGCGCCTCAACAAGGACGCACATCGCTTGCGCAGGATCGCCGGGAAACCGTCCACACGCTCATCCGCGTACATGCCTGAGGCACTGCAGTAGCGCGGCAGCCCCAGCAGCATCCTAAAGGCGTTATTATATTGGACCCGCAGGGAATTAAACGATTTTTGGGTATACTTGCACCAGAGGCTGCTTGTATAAAAAGATTGACAATAAGCTCTAAAGAGCGTGATTTTCACTTGCTTTGTACAATGAGCAAACCTCCGGATAATCATATTTGCCCTCACCGCCAATGCCCTGCGTTCCCGCTCTATGTCCTCGTCGTCCCCGAGGTCCTCCGTCAACACATGGCCCAAATATATAAACTTTTCAACTCTGGCAAGCTGAGTGCCGTTTATGGTCAAAGACGGAATCACATTTGGATATTTATTCCCCGATTTAAACACCATAAACTCACATTTTCCAGAGTTGTAAATCATTTTGAAGTATTTTATTTATTTACTGATTTTACCTAAATAAACTTTTTTATTATTATTTTTTTTTTTTTTTACCTTGAGCCTGTAAGAGACCCCCCACACTAGCGTCTTTCGAGCGTCGTCGTCGTGCCAGCGTCCGCGGAACGTCCACGCGACGTCGACGCCGCGGCGACGCGACGCCAGCGCTGGCCGGCGGCCGAACGCCCAGCGTGCGCTGCGCTAGCGTCGCGTAACCGCGGCTCCTGTCGCGTACAATCAGTGTGAAAATGGATTCCGACGAAGAAACACTGCTGTTGATATTACTGATCCAAAAATTACGCAAACGAAAAAGGAAACATCGTCGTCAACATTGGGAACATCCTTTGTGTAGTGCTAGAGTTCAGGAAAGCGATTATTTCGTATTGTATTGTCAACATATAAAAAATAATAAAAAACACTTTTATGATTATTTACGGATGCCAAAACGAATATTTGACGAACTATTACAATTGATACAGAACGATATAAAATAAAATAAAATCAAGTAAAAAAAAATAAAATAAAGATAAAATAATAAATAAAGATTGCGTTGTGCATTGTACTTGTTCGCAAAAAACGTTGAATTGACGCCGCGGCTACGCGACGCCAGCGCCGCGCACGCTCGGCGTTCGGCAGCCGGCCAGCGCTGGCGTCGCGTCGCCGCGGCGTCGACGTCGCGTGGACGTTCCGCGGACGCTGGCACGACGACGACGCTCGAAAGACGCTAGTGTGGGGGGTCTCTAAGAATCTAGACCGACCCGCCACAGCTCTGAGTTCGGTCAAGGGTACTCGACGGTTATGTTTATTTCCTAATCTTTGATCTCAGAATTGAGATAACAATCGAGTGTTGCGCGAAGGCGCTCTCTCCTCCAAGTTAATTGTGAGGACCTCACAAAGGCGCCACTCGAATGAATACTTGACGGGTCTGAGCGTTTCGTACTCTTTGAGAAGTTCTTTTGATTCCTGAGATGCAGGCATTATTGTGGTTAATTGTGGAATCTTTCCAAATTGAAGTAGCAGGGTAAGAATTTTGTACTTATTTTAAAATTTAAGTAGGTTGGAAAATAAAGTTCAGTATTTGTTTGGATTTTCAGAGACAAAGCTTGGTACTGATATTTAGATACTTTTGTGCTCAATAATATCATTATACTAATCTAGGGTAACTTTTAAGTAGCTTAAGTTGGTTTGTTAAATACTTTGTTTAATATTCTGTTTTACAAGATGTTGGTTAGATAATTAATTCCTTGCATCTGCAGTATGATCTCTCTACTTAGTTCTAGATATTATATTATATTATAAAGAATTTACAAATACTTTCGGGTATTCATTTATTTCCATAAAAACAACAACAATTGTTTTCGCACCTCGTACTGTGTAAGTTAGAGGTAAGTAAATAGTACTTGTAAATAATATTTAAATAAACCACCTCTTTGGCTGAATCTAAGAAAGCTTTAGAAAAGCTCCTTAAGAAATCGAAGATTTTAAAAAGGTTGCTTAGAAACATAAGCAGCTCATGTAAGGTGAACAGACCCCCCCTGTCTTTCCCTTTTTCTGACATTCACGGTGGCAATATTTTGGACATAGACCATCTGGCATGTTATCTCCAGTCGTCTCTGTCTCTACTCCATTATTTTCCTTTTCTGCTTCTTCTTCTGTCTCTTTTTGCTTCGACACATTATTTACTGAATCAATATTAGGTTCATCTATATTAGGTTTTTCTCCCTGAGTGGTTTCTTCAGGCGTAACTGTCAGAAAACAAAAAATAAAACGTATTTAATGGTTCTTGTGTCACTAAATATCTAAATTATTTCTGTCCGGTGTTATAAAGTTAAGTTTATCACTTTTTAATTTTTTGCTAGCCTGTCGCAACTCACTACAAAGTCAAAGGCCTGTGTTCTCTGTCTATGTATATGTTTTACTAATCCCCTTCAAAGGCATCTCTATAGGGCGAATGCGCGATGCTCCTCTGGTGCGATGTCTGCCGGTAGATATCAATTCCGTAAGCGCTTTGACGTATCAAAATAACCTGATGCATTCGGAAAACATGACCAGGCCTATTTTGGTGTCTTTTCATCGACATACAAGCGATATTTGTGTTTTTACATACTTTTGGTAAGACCTATTTTATTCAAAATTGATAATGGTGCTAATTCCCGTAAACACCATCTCCATTTATTTTAAGTTATATCTGTCATTTTCTTATCCGCCGAAAAGAAAAGGGGCGGGTAATCGATAAGCATAAAAATGGAACACACGTCAATTTTCAGCACAAATCTAAAACAACCCTCTACCGTCAACCTTCAACCGTCAAATTTTACATTGGCTAATAACCCGACAGAATTATGTTGACAGCACACGTCAAATGGTTTGCATACCAGCGAGATACCTTTTTGATTCACCCGGGTTATTCATTCATTTACTCATTCTTCCTAAAATTAAGAGCTGTCAATCATCCGTCCCGTTCCTTTTCGGCGGATAAGAAAATGACAGGTATAACTTAAAGTAAAAGGGCATTGAACATTTCACTATGGAGGCTGGCATAGCCTGGTGGCGCCACCTAGCGGATTTTTTAAAACTGCGGCGCACGATGAAACCTGTGCATATCGATAGGGGGCACTTTTCTGCACAAAAAAGCTTTAATGAACCTATGCTCTAAAGCGTCACGTTTTCAAGATATTTAGCTTGAAAGTTCCGAAAAGTGTTGTATGAACAAATCGATTTTACTTTTATATGCAATTGAAATATAGTGATAAGTGATTATGCATGGAATATTAGTGTTTAATTTACCACATATTTACTTTATTGAAAAATAAATAAATAGAAAATAGATAAAATAAATATCTATAACTTACTTTTATGTATAACTTAAAAGAAATCCAGAAACGAGTCGTGAGATGTACAGCTCATGACTTATTCTCGTGGTAATCACGCTCAAAGTTATTTGCTATGATTGTCTAACAATTTCACACTTTTTGAGTTTTTATGTTTATTCAATGAAAGGCAGCTTAAATGTCTAATCACAGTGAAAGCAGGTGGGGTGTGAAAATTCGCTTTTAGGACTACTTTACTTTACAGCAGTGTATGGAACATACCTAGTTCGTATAGACACACCAATGGGGTGTGTGCCTTCAATGCAACGGGACCTTAAGCTGTTTAGTTCATAACAATCATATTACATGAACACATTGTTCAATTATTCATCGATTTTCTTAGTTGTGTTTTTATAAGTATGAAATAAAACATCGTAAAAGTAGTCATATAGTTATTTATATTTTGCTTAAAAATGAAATCAATACTAATTGTTATTGAATACATATACTTATAACAAATAGGCTTTTTTTATACAAATTCGTACCTATTAGGATAATGAATATCAGTCTTCTTGAATAATCTTCTTCTTCATCAGAAATAATAACTTGATTTAAAAAGGCAGCAGGGGGTTGAATTTCTTGGTGCCGAGCCCATCCCATATACCAAACTATGCACATGACATGAGCACAGCACCCGAGTGTCCGTTTTCCAACTATACAGCTGTAATAGTGACCGACAAGTTTATTTCTGTTTTTCAAACTATTATTTAGCAAGATATATACAAAATAAATTCTGTTGCTCTGGTGCCTCGAGAGTATTTTAGCTCTTGTCAGCCAAGGATCACAAACTACTATGTTGTATTGATTTAAATTATAGTCAACTTCTAAATCTTCATACACTTCAATGAAAAACGTTCCGTTTTCTTTTAGGTGTTCGCCATAGTAGCTTCTTGCCTGCGTCACTTGATACGGCCCCAGAGACATTATCAACAGATCCTCATATGATAAGATGGGAAACTGTTGAAAGCCTTCACTTGAGTTTATAGCTTGGAAAGCGGCTCTGCGTTGATTTAAATTGTTTTGTATTACAAACTCGCACAGATAGTTTGGGCCGTCGTGCTTAAGGTATATATCGTTGATTATTTCATTTACGAGTGGGTGATCTGTCACCCGTTTTCCGAAGGCATTTATTAAGGCGCAAGCAATCCTCATATCCTCTTTTAAATGTGGCATATTCGGTATTGCGTAGTTAGCTGGAAACGATAAGAATACTGTTCCATCAATAATGAAGTAAGTACGTCACATTTAGACTGCGTTTCCACCAGTAACATGCTAGATGCTACGTTGCATACCCTACAATCGGGTTCATTGTGCCGATCAGAATCAGACCCAATTATCTGATTGGTGGATATTAAACCTAGCAACGTAGCACATGTCAGATGAAAAAACAGCCTTACCGTTGTGCTTGCATTATATGAACTGATTACTCTCTACTGTTACAAAAAAATGCAAATATCATTTATTATACATAATTAAGTGGTAATAGTTGGCTATAAAATCTATTGAAAGCGTAAGTCTGGTAAGAGCTATCTCTGGCTAATTATAATAGAGATAAGTTGACGACTTTCTGTTAAAAATGTTTTGCGTTGATTACACTTCGTCTAAGACGCTACATAATGAGAGCTTCGATAAAGTAGGATATATTATTTCCATACACGAATTTTTTTCATATGTCATTTCGAGTATGAAAAGCACGATTGAGAAACGAGCCGAATTATACATTGTCATTTTATGTATTATATTGACCAGGGACTATAATATAGATACCAGATACACTGCATACTGAGATTTTTAATTTTTGCAATGTTCAAATAAGATTACTTAGCTCTCGATCGTCAAATAAGTGGCGAGCATAATTCAGGATGTTGGGGTGCCTAGCAATATAATCTTCAGTTGTCAAGTAAGACTGTATAGGACGCCGAGATCTTCGGCGCGGGCCACGAACAGTGCTTACACCACAGCAAAAAACATTGCCTGGCACCAACATGACTGGACATCTTGCCAAGACAACAACAACAAATTCAACAATAACACTAACAAAGTCAACAAAAATACTAACAAACTCAAGAGGAATATTAACAAACTCAACAGTGGTAACAAATACAACAGAATGAACAGGATAGAGTCTCAGAACAGAGAAAAGCGCGTGCGCACGTTGAAGATGAAAGTGGCAAACTGACTGAAAGTTCACCCGGCTGCCAATCGTCCTATTGTATTTATTGTATGATGTTGTCTCACTCACACTTATTGCATGGCTATTCGCTATCCTTGTTGATTCCGCCGAAATAATAGAAATTCGTGCAACTTTAAACAAAGGACCTCCATTTTCGTAGTTCCTGGAATTAAACGAGAAAGCAAAATGGCAGTTAATAAGTACACCATTTTGTTTCTCTTACACAGATTTCTTAAACTTCGAGAATTCTGCTTTTTAACGAGTACTAATGATGCCGCACTAAACGCATTGCGTATATAAAAATGTAAACTTTATTTTATATTTCATTAGATCCTGTCGTTGTGTCAAGTAAAATCAAGTTAAGGAGTAAATGACGCCTATATCATACATAACACAAACTGATGAACTCAGTTTGCAATTAGTAACCTTAGATAAGGTGTGCACAGTTAAGTACCTATGTACTTCCTATATAATGTAGCAAAGACAAAAACCATTAATGTTGTTGCAAGTATTTATTAATTTCATTTTTTCAATAAGATAAATATGTTGTATATTAAATAATGTTTCATGTATAATCAATCACTTTGTCACTATATTACGATTGTATATAGATAAAGAGTAAAATCGATTTATCCATACGACAGTTTTCGTAACTTTCAAGCTAGATATCTTGAAAACGTGACACTTTAGAGCATAGGTCCATTAAAGCTTTTTTGTTCAGACAAGTGTCCCCTATCGATTTGCACAGGTTTCATCGTGCGCCGCAGTTTTAAAAAATCCGCTAGGTGGCGCCACTGAGATATGCCAGAAAGGTTCATAGCCCTTAGGACTTGTTTGCAGGAATCGGGTCTATTGTTTTGTTTTTTCGTTTAATCTTGATATTTAAATTTAATTTGTAAGTAGGTACATTCTTCCTTCAACTTGGATAGGATTTACATAGGTAATAATAGACTCGGGCCTCGAGGGAAGGTCGTCTCGGGTTTATAATTTAATATTCATTTATTATTCTATGTGAAAAACATAAAAAAATGATTTCCAGGTAAAACGGAGGAAAGTAGCAATCTTGTTTGGTTTTACGGCTTAAGTGTAATTTTAACGTCAATTTTTAGATTTACACAGAACATGACCCTTGTAACACTTCAGCCACATGCCTTACTACTAGCAGCAAGCCTAGACACCTGATTCGGGACGGGCCATGAATGCTTTTTTTTTAAATTCTGCTGGTTTAAGTATTTTTTCAGTCCAGTGGAACACTACCAGTAGGTACTACGGGCAACTTGTAACTACAACTGCATGATTAGGTCACTAGAAGGACCAGTATCATAATGCCCTGGCAAGCGGGCATATTGTAACTACAATTGCATAATTAAGTCACTAGAAGGACCAGTATCATAACGCCCTGGCAAGCGGGCATATTGTAACTACAATTGCATAATTAAGACACTAGAAGGACCAGTATCATAACGCCCTTGCAAGCGGGCATATTGTAACTACAATTGCATGATTAATCACTTTTCCTGGTCAGTATGAATAATGACTACTCTATTTTGGGCAAAATAATAAAACAGATGAATTTTAATGTTTTGTTTATTAAATCAAATTAAACTTACATAATTAATTTAATTAATTTTGGGCGCAAAAGGGGGCGGCCCAAAGAGACCTAGCGACGTTCGCGGTTGACCGAGAGTTAAAAACTCAATCATGGGACCAAACTACAGAGGCTGCAAAAGATCCCGAGGAGTGGAAATCTGTTATCCGAGCCCTACATCCCAACCTGGGATATTAAAAAGATTAGAAGAAGGAAGAAGAAACTTACATAATTCTTATATAAAGGTAGGCACATAAAAAATATCCAACGAAGTAGTTGAATGTCAGTACGTTTGATAAAAATATTTCCTACGAATAACAGTTTAAGAATTTGACGATAATCTGGTGAAAATCAACAAAGATAATGAATGTAGGTGCAAACACTTCACGGCCGAATTTATCATATTGTCCGGCTAGAAGTAGAGCAGTATTCACACTGTCCGCTCCAAGATAAAAATCAAGCCATTTCAAACCTACCGGGAATTACAACTTTTGATAGTCAATGTGTTTTGGTCATGATACGCAATGACCGGTTCATATTTAATACTATCCGGTTAATCAATATGCCCTTAACAGTAGACCTACTCCAAGCCTATATAGTTGTATTATGAAAACTTAGTGTATAAAAATAATTATTATTTTGCGTCATCAGATGGAGTCCAACATTTTGCATTTGCTATTTAAGCTATGACGGACTATTTGTATTTATAGATGTTTGTCCAGCAGCTTGAGTTGTGTTTTCGTTGTCAGTTTCATTACCTGAAAAAATAATTTATATATTTAGTTGTATTTTCTTGTAATAGGTAAGACGACGATTAATAAGAATGTAGCCTTAACCGAGGATCAGATAATGTCTAACATAAAAGATATCCCAGTTTTTTCTTCTTTTTTTTGACTCATTGTAGATTTGCCGCAGATGGCATTAACTACTTGGCCGGACAAATGGGGAGCGCTGAAGGCTCTCACCCGGTACAACGTTTAAGACAACAGGCCTGAGGGTGCCCAGTTGGGAGTTGGGAGTCGTCTGAGAGTAAAAATATTTGAAAGAATTAATCGACCCTATAGGGTCGATAGCGATAAGCGCAGATTGAGGGAAGCCGCAACTACCAGGGGATTAGGGTGGTGTGGAGCAGAATCGAAAAAACGTGTAGAAGCCAATTCGAGCCATTGGGCAATGGTTGGCAGAAGATATCCCAGTGTGTCTCACTTCTGTTGGGCAAACACTAACCCACCCCATATAAGCAATAAGCGCTGAATGAGGGAAATTGTCAACCACGCCGGCGGGTATCGGGGGCCTGAAGTGTCTGTATTACGAGTGTTTGTTGATTGCTCGCCTCTATGGCTAGAGTGATCGGGTCCTCAGGATCATGTATTACGTCATTCGAGCGCCGATTTGTTGAAGACAAAAGATATTTAACCACAGAAAATGTTGGGATGATAGACAACGGAAGAGCAAGCTAAGAGAAAGTAGAAAATAAGGGTGATTAAAAAGACCACATCGAAGCAATTCATCTAAAAACAATATTGCTATTTGACATTTGTTAGCATTGTGCACTTACTACTACTACTATTACTTTTTATGCGCAAAGTGGATATTTTAGCACTCAAGTAATAAACAAAAGAGTACATACCTTCAGATACGAAACGGGCACATTTGCAATGGTCATGAACACATCTGCCTCGGATGTAACCCTTGCGCATACACTTCAATTGACACGAAGGTTTATTGCAACCACCAACGGATGACGAGGATTCGATGTCTGCAGAGAAAGCAGCGACACGTTATCAAGTGAAATCTTTCAGATTAAATGTAACATTTTGTCTTTCATAGGTAAGCATATCGTCGTGTACGGTCACGAGTACTAATATGTATACACTATGAAACCATGTCACATTAACTTTTTTGACAAATTAAACCGTAAGTCTCATTAAATGTCAAATATGATAGTGCGACAGGGTTCTAAAGTGGGTACATGATATTACTCACGACTGTACTAGGTTCAAGATAAATGAAATTTTGATTACTAATTAAAGACCTAACGGAAAACATTTTCTTTTTTATATGTATCTTATGTATGAAAAGAAAAACGTAATAAATAGTCAGACATTTTATCATGTTTTCTATGGCGTCACAGTGCGCGTTTTGATACAAATTCCGTAGTAATTTCGTGTTTTGACGTTAAGTAAAAAATAACTGATTTGACTAGTTAGAAACTAGCCTACTTAATCTGTGAATTTTTTCTATTTACTTGTAGGTACCTGTTTGTTCAGCTGACTGTGTTCGAATTTCGCTGTCTATTTCATTATCTGAAAAGAGAAAGGGAAACGTGAATTATGTATTTAGTTTTACATACTTGTTAGCCGATACAAAATGAAATTAGATACAGAAAATATATAGAAACAGATACAGGAAAAAGGTAACTACAGCAATAGTTAGGATGACAGAAAATACAGGAAGATAAAAATATGATGATTTCATCCTACATATCTCCTACTTTCTCTTCATCACCCTAGCTTTATCCCGTTTTTCACAGGGTCCTCTTACCTAACCTCAAGATTTGACAGGTCCGATGTTATATTTCCTTTTTTCTCTTATGATTTAGAAATCAAATCATAACAATCGTTAATCATCTTAATTACCATTGCACATAAACAAGCTACAGACAGTAGAAGATAATAAGCAAAAAACAATTGGGTCGTATACTAGATAAATTATGAAATTCTGATTACTAAATAAAGACTGACCTAAAACTAACGAAAAACATTTTCTTTTTTCTTATTTATGAATTTTAATCAAGAAAAACGTAATAATAAGTCCGACATTTTATCACGCTTTTTTATGACGTCACAGTGTGATTTTTCAAACGAATTCCATAGTACTTTAGTGTTTTGACGTTTAGTAAAAAGTAATTGATTTGACCAGTTGGAAAGTAATCTATTACCTTCAGACACGGTACGGGCACATTCGCAATGACCATGACGACATCTGCCTCGAACATAGCCCTTGCGCATACACTTCAATTGACATATAGATTTATTGCAACCATCAACGGACGACGAAGATTCGATGTCTGCAAGGAAAACAAAGACAGTGGCTCTAAATGCTATTAGCTATTCTTATTCTTATTCTTAATGACTTAGTTGACTTCTCCAGCCCCAGTATCCCGCTTCACTAACCCCCAAACCAATAGCCCAGTTCCCTTTGTTCCCATAATCTGCAATAGTCCTACACGAACCGGGGATTGTCTTTGGATGCACTCCCATAGTGCATACAGGGATATCCGGTTGGTGTCACAACACATTTAGATTAAATTGTCTTAAGGGGCCTCAAAGTGTTGGCTTCGGCCCCATGCACGCCTGGGACTCCATAGGCCCGAGATATGGACTCGACATAATAATAATAAAAAAAATTGTATTGTATTATCTACTGCACAATCTCACTTGACAGTAAGTGACGATTTGATCTAAGGTGAGATACGCTTACGTAGCTAATACCTATTCGCTCTAGCATTAAAAACTTTAAAGATTTATATTTTTGACTTTATAGATAAGTTGACCCCTATCACGTTGATCTAACAGAAAGCTCGGTGAGGCGTGAGTACTTAGCTCATCTCGCGATTTGCACCTCTGACTACCCCAATTGGGATATGGTCATGAGTCATGAGATTGAGTGTGTGTGACAGTGATGTGCCGTTCCCGGGAATGTTGTAAAAACTCTTTAATACTAAGGACACTAGCTGCTTTTCTTTTTCAATTTGTTCTTTCTTATCCATAAACATAAACAGCCTATATACGTCCCTCTGCTGGGCACAGGCCTCCCCTCAATCAACCGGAGCGGGTATGGAGCATACTCCACCACGCTGCTCCACTGCGGGTTGGTGGAGGGTTCTTTCTTATACTCTGGTCAAATTTGCCTAAAGGTTAGACAATAAAGATCTTTTTACATACAGTTTGCGCCTTTTTGCTGACGTTCCCAAAACGTTCTCAAAGAGGGAATATTTCCGAAAACGGCACATGACTGTGTGTGGGTTTTTAGATTTTAATATTTGCTAAAGACATATTGCGGCAGGTTGTTTCAATCTATAGCAATGAAGAGTTATAACTGTACTGATAATGATAAAAATATGTATAAGTACACACCTTCAGATTTTTTTTTACAGATGCAATTACCGTCGACACATACTCCAGAGTGGAAGCCGAAAGCACGACAACGCATGTTACATTGCTTTCGGTTGCAACTACCTTCATGGGGCAGCGGCTTTAAGATGGATTCTGTAAAATATTATGTGTGACATTAGAACGAACGGAGTGAGACAAGTGAGTGACACCTGGCCTCAAGTATAAATGCTCTAATTCACCTTAAGCTGATCATAGTCATATGTTTTTAGAGGACCATTTGGTGTTGGAGTCTTCAAATAGATTACCAGACCAGAATTGGTATTCTGGTCTGGTAATACAATACAATACAAAGACTCTTTATTGCACTTGAATCACATTAAAAATACATTAGTATTATAATTAAATTGGTAGTACAACAGGCGGCCTTATTGCTAAGGTAGCAATCTCCAAGACCATAAATTGATATTTATGGTCTACAATTTTAATTACTGAGACTATCCATATTATGCTGGACAAACCTTTGAAAACTGGCTCGCTCAGCAACCGCGCTCAATGATGGACTTATATGAGGTGGTAACCATTAATGGTAAATTAGGGGGATAAGAGAGAAACCCCCATTTTTCCCTAAAACAGTAGCACGGAAAATGCTACACTGACAAGAGCGTGGCTCTTAAATTAGTGATGATGAACCATTTGTATAGGATTTTAAAACACACAATCTTAATGTCGACTTTTCATAATTTGCGGCTGTTGTATAGAACGTGTGTGTATGCATACCTTCGGAATCTTGGACTCTACACATGCATACATTTCCGACGCAAACTCCGGAAAAGAAGCCGCGGCGACGGCACTGGTCGTTGCAGTCTTGCTGTTCACATATTCCCAAATTAGGCGACGCTTCCAAATCTGTCTCTGCAAAGAAAATTGATTACTAAGTAACGTTAACTAGGCTTACTTTATTTGTTGGAACGAACATAGTAAACGAGTCTTTTCATACTTTGAAATTGATGAAAAAATGTGTGAACTGAAGAATATTCCATGTTATTTAACTGAGACTGTGACTTGGATATGAGTACACAATATGAGTTGCGGTGCCGTAATGCAGATATCTGTTGCGTCTAAGAATATTTTTGCACTACATCTGACCCAAAACCGATATTACTAAGTAAATTTCTCGTCATTCTCGAATTCCGATCTGATTTGGAAAGGAAACGCCAAAAAACTGTTATAATCTCATTCTATCTGTTTTTATACTCTCTATAATTACAATATTAAGCCGTTTATATCAAGAGTATTTACAACCGCTGCAATTTAGGTTTCTTTGCGATTTGTGACATTGTCTATAAAGATTACGAGCTTATAACGGATGATATCATGAGTTTTTATGCATAAAATGCATATTATTCATTGAATATTCTGAATACGACATACCTACGTATTTACGGATTTTACACATGCAGCGGCCTCCAATGCAGACCCCAGAGTTGTAGCCGAAGGCCTGGCAACGTCTGTTGCAATCTGCCAAGTCGCAGGTTTCCACATTTGACAGGGGTTGTAATGCTGTGCCTACAAATAAAAATAAGTAAGTACTTAATCACTATTATGTAAATTATGAGGCTCGAATTCAAACCAGAGGTCTTAAGCCGCTTTTAAGATCGATTTCCGCGGGCAAGTCATATACATTTACGTAATAACCTCCTCCTTTTTTGAAGTCGGTTTAAAGCACAATTCTAAAACGATTTGATATTTTTTCGTTTCAACTGCAAGTAGTAAATTAAACATAATTTTTAAATAGACACAATTTTAGATGTAAAGATTAGATTAGAATAGAAAAGTTATAAAAAAGAATAGGTATTGGTATAGGCGTAGATAGGCCGAAGTTTCCTCAATTCGACGTCCTATCTATTTTGTGTGAAAAAAGTAATGAACTCAATTTCTTATCAATTTCGTGCCTGGTTGTGGAAAAAAAAGATTAAAGAAGTCAGGATTAAAGTTTAAAAAAGTTTCGGGAAACGTACATTTTGGCGTGGTAGAATACCTACTGTATACGTTAATGTAATTACCATCAGAGGTCATGATGTCACACTTGCAGCGGTCACCGACACAGACGCCTCCTGGGAAGCCCATACGTCGGCATTGCTGCTCGCACCATTGCAGGTTGCAACTTTGAACATCGGACAACTCTTTTTCAACAATACCTAAAAGGTAAGGTAAGTTGACATTGTAAGAAAATAAATAATACGTACCCCAATCTGTGTGTCTTTATGAGTCTGTGTAAACTCGGTGAGGTGTGGGTGCTTAGTTCATCTTGCTTGTTCATATAGTCGTGATTTTATGTTATGTTTTCTGTTTATTTACTGTCTTAAAACTGTTCAAAGGAAAATTCTGAATTTATTGTAAAAACGTATACATTGCCCTATAAGAGATTTAGTGATTTTATGCAGTCCATCAATTCCATCGTTTCGCAACTTTTAACTTTACTTAATCTAGTTAATATTCATGTTAGATATTGAGATATCTATTTGCACATATTTAAAATTCTTTTTAAAAAAAAATACGCATGATCATGACACTATTTAGGCACTGTCTCCTAAGACATTGGTTCGCCTACTTTGGGAGACAGGGATTCAATGCATTATGTAAAAACATACTTCAATAAACGTTATTATTTTTATTGTTTACTAGAGATAGAGATAAACTCGTCAACTTCTATTGTGTGCGTTGTGAGGTGGATTTCCAACTTCAAAAATCAATTGGTATTAGGGTTATTATTAAGCTGCCAAAGGTCTCTAACATGTGCTATGTTAGAGGCCTTGTGACTATGTACTTAAATTATTAAGTAGTAACCAGGATTAACGGCAGTTAGGCATTGTCAGTCATTGGATGTTGGGCTTCTACTTGCTTCCCAATTGTCGATTGTCGATCCCAATCAGTGGCGGCCATCGACAAAATATCAATTGTAGTTCAGCCAAGTTGGATCAGTGGCTTTCAAGTGACTTGAAAACTGACGAATGAGCTCAATCACTTCCACGTACCCACAATGGAGTAGCGAACTCGTACTCGGCAGTGGATGCATAAAGGCTGCTTATATAATGCTAGCTTTCCATCCACGACTACGTCCGCGTGTACTTGGATGTCTTCGGTTATGGAAAAAATAACATATGTGACTAGGAAATAACGTAGTTCTACTGGTGAAAGAATTTTCACTATCGGTTCAGCAGTTCCAGAGATCTCTACAAACAAACTTACAAAATTTACCTCTTTAATAATATTAGTAGTAGTTGAGAATGGTGATGATAGGAAAAACATAGAATATGAGATGTTACCTTCAGCATCCATGATGTCACACTTGCAGCGGTCGCCGACGCAGACGCCTCCTGGGAAGCCCATACGACGGCATTGCTGCGCGCACCACTGCAGGTTGCAACTTCGCATGTCCGACAATTGAGTCCCATACTCATCTGTAAGAGTTGCAAGTTCTCGAAAATTATGGCCTTAATATTTTGACGGTGAGCGTATCTCAACTACTGATAAGAATAGAGCAGCTTACGGATGGATACTGAGAATGTTATTTATTATAAAACAAAGATTAAAAGATAAACTAGCTTGAAATTATAGTCCGTGATACGAAAGAAGTCCGGCGCTACTGTTGCAGACTCTGCATAGAATTATTAAGGCGTGTCAATCATATTATTATTTTAAACCTACTCTATCTTCAGTCTTCTTTTGTAATGAAGAAGACTGAAAAGACTTGCTCATGTGATGATTCGAGCTCAAAACATTCCGAAGAAGAAAGAAAGGGAATAAAGAAGCTAGAATAGGGTTTTAAATTTAAATACCTAAGTATTGAATTATTATACATTGAACATAAATTAGTCAATGGTATTAAACGTAGCCAGGGTCATGACATTGTGAGGTATGCCGGAAAGCAATGGATGAGAACCACAGGATGGCGTGAAAAAGAGGAAGCCTATAAATACCCAGCAGTGGGTGGATATAGGCTGAGTAGATAGAGCATATACATATATTACAGCGAGTACATTGAACATTGAGGAGCTCGGTGGCGTAGCGGTAAACGCGCTCGGTCTGCGATTGTTGAAGTTAAGCAACTTTCGCAAAGGCCGGTCATAGGATGGGTGACCACAAAAAAAAATGTTTTCATCTCGAGCTCCTCCGTGCTTCGGAAGGCACGTTAAGCCGTTGGTCCCGGCTGCATTAGCAGTCGTTAATAACCACCAATCCGCACTGGGCCCGCGTGGTGGTTTAAGGCCCGATCTCCCTATCCATCCATAGGGAAGGCCCGTGCCCCAGCAGTGGGGACGTTAATGGGCTGGTGATGATGATGATGACATTGAACATTGAAAATAAATGATTGTTTATTTTAATAATGATTCATGAAGATACGCTTGTATCTTTATTATACCTTCTACGATTGATAAGGGGCGTCTTGTGCCTGTTGCCGAGTGTATAAAGTAAAGGTAGTCAACTTAATAATTATCTTATGCAAGAAATTACTGTACATATGTGGTGGTAAGTGCACCACCACAGTGTCTCAAGCCAGTGGGCTTGTGTCTCAAACGGGGAATGCCTGTTCGGAGCTCGGTACCGGACTTACACCAATCAGTTATTCTATTTATGAGTTAAATGCAGTTTTGACTAATACAGTTGGCTCGACCATTATAGGCGATATGGCTCACCTATCACGTTGGCCTGACAGAGAGCTCCATGAGGTGTGGGTACTTAGTTCATCTTACGATGGATGTACTTCTGACTTTTCCTTGGGATATACCTAGTCGTGACCGAGCTTATGTTATGTTATAAGTAAACGTAATTACCATCAGAAGTCAAGATGTCACACTTGCACCTGTCACCGACGCAGACGCCGCCTTTGAAGCCCATACGGCGACATTGCTGTTCGCACCACTGCAGGTTGCAGCTACGAGTATCAGACAACTGATTTTCATCTGAATCTGTAAGATTTTCATGATTTCAAACTAATTATTGCAGTAATTGAGGAGCTCGGTGGCGCAGCGGTAAACGCGCTCGGTCTGCGATTGTTGAAGTTAAGCAACTTTCGCAAAGGCCGGTGGTCATAGGATGGGTGACCACAATAAAAAAAGTTTTCATCTCGAACTCCTCCGTGCTTCGGAAGGCACTTTAAGCCGTTGGTCTCGGCTGCATTAGCGGTCTTTAATAACCATCAATCCGCACTGGGCCCGCGTGATGGTTTAAGGCCCGATCTCTCTATCTATCCATAGGGAAGGCCCGTGCCCCAGCCGTGGGGACGTTAATGGGCTGATGATGATGATTGCAGTACAACCACTGTGAAAAGACTACTGACACGAGGCTTTTTTAACACCATCACTTAGTGAATTGCATGGATAAAGTGAGTAAACTGGCACTGTTTGTGATTGTTATTGTTTCTATTGTGGACGCATGTTTGAAATTTATTTTATTAACGTTCTTTTTATGTACATTTAATTAGCCTACATTATTGAGTAGGTAATTATATTGAAACCTATAGATGGAGATTTGTAATTAGCATATAATTACTAATGATTTTATTTACTGTACTATTCACCTGTTAATCTCCCTAAAAGTAAATAAATACATAAATAAAATAAATCCAAATTGCAAAGATATACAGGTACAAATGTGTAGGTAGGTCTTCTTCTTCTATCGTGTGGGCTGTGAGGTAGAGTTCCAACCTCATCAACCCTGGTGTCAGGGTTACTATTGAGCCGCCAAAGGCCCCTGACATGGCTCACATATCGACTACTTACTTACATCAGTAACCTATCTACCGGTGGGGATATATCACTAAAATTACTTTGTGGTCCCTAGTTTGGTTAGGACATTACTGGCTGATTACCAGATTGTCCGAAAGTAAGATGATTCCGTGCTTCGGAGGGCACGTTAAGCCGTTAGTCCCAGCTATTAGCCGTAGAAACACCTCCACCAACCCGCAGTGGAGCAGCGTGGTGGAGTATGCTCCATACCCCCTCCGGTTGACGTGTATGTTTACATAATAATATGCTGCATGCCATATAGTGGGAGGGGTTACGTTCTTTCATAGGTACTTACTATGTACAAGTACTCACCATCGTCGAAAATATTCACAACCACACTCGCTCTCGCGACACAAAAGAAGGCAGCTAACACAATAGCTCTGGACAACATTATGTCAGTAACCACTTCTAAGAACGGCAGTGTGCCGACTAAATCGCGGAGCGTAAATATTTTGCTTTTTATAGATATCCTTTACACCAGGGACTTTACCGGGCACTGAGGAACTGTGAATCACTGATTAGTTCGAATTTTGTATCATTGCTAGTGGTAAGTGCCCCCTCACATCCTTAAGGTCGCAGGTTCAAAACCCAGTAGATCAGTTTTAATTAGTATATAGTAGATGAACTATAAAAGGAAGTATACGTGATGAGAGATTTTGTTATGAGGGTAGTACATTACGACGTCGTCACACACCTCACATACTAACATCAGTAGGCACCTATATAAAAAGTACGTTTTATGTTTCGTTTTCTGGCCAAGCAGTTTTTAGGATTTGTGGCAAATCTACAATAAGTGAAATCTAATAAAATGATTCGTTTTTTTCACAATGTTCCGCTAGAAATTGGTGGATTAAATTCTCTCATACGAACACGCGCCTTATGCAAGGAAAGATCTTTGAAAAGCCGTTAAGTATTGTATATAGCCGTTAGCGATTCGAGATTGACTATTAGACTCGCTTAAGACCATGGTTACCATGGTTACGCCTATCAATTTGCTATAAGTCTACACAATTCCGATCGACGAGCCCGTGACCTTGACGCATCATGCAGGATGGATTGGCAAATGTAATAACCGCTAAAGGATGCGCACATTTTCGTATGATGTTTCGTTTTCGCGGGAGGTGATTTCATCATACACGGTTATCAGTGAAATATCTACCAAAAGTAATAAATAAATGTAATGATAAAGAGAAACCGTGATATGATAACAGTCGTTTTGGGCGATCAAGGTCAGCGACCACAATAAAATAAGAAGGTAAGTACCTCAAAAGGAAAAGCGGAACCCTTATAGGATCACTTTGTTGTCCGTTCGCCTGTCTGTCAAGTCCCTTTTTCTCGGGAACGTGTAGAGTCAAGTTGAAATAAACATGTAATATTTATGTAATATCAAGCTTCTAAATCAAAGCGATACAAAGATACGGTCATTTTAGCCTTATTTTTTTTGTTCATTTCGTAGAGGAATCAAAACTACTTCCCGTTAATAACCTCAAGAAATTTGTCAAGAAAATCAAGAAGGAAGATATTGCAGCACGAGTAAAGAAAAAAATTGAAAATCGTCGTTTTGTTGTTCTATCACAAGTTTTTTGCGATTAAAATCTTATTTGCGTTTGGTAAACAAATTGCGACCTATTTTGATGTACTTATGGAGACAATATCTTTCAACAACAAAATCAAAGTTTCGAAACCCTTCGTGGGCGAGTCGGATTTGCACTTGGCCGACATTTTTCTAACACTTCGTATTTATAAGTAAATAAAACTATTTGCATGAAAATTCTGCTTATTGAAAGATAAGATAGCTACAAGTACTTTATCTTTATGTCCTCCGAATGCAGCTTATTTCAGTTGATAAACAAGCTGCACCTTTACACATTTCTAACACGTAAGTAGTCTAATATTGCAATACAGTACAATACAGTAGGCAAGAGGGAAACCACTGCCCTATTTTTCCCTAAAAAAGTAGCATGGAAAATGCTGCACCGACAAGAGCGTGGCTCTTAAATTTATGATGATGAGTACAATAAAACACTCTTTATTGCAAAATAAAACAAGGTAAGAACAGCAAAATCACTTTGTGATCCCTAGTTTGGTTAGGACATTACAGGCTGATCACCTGATTGTCCGAAAGTAAGATGATCCGTGCTTCGGAAGGCTCGTTAAGCCGTTGGTCCCGGTTACTACTTACTGATGTAAGTAAGTAGTCGTTACATGAGTCATGTCAGGGGCCTTTGGCGGCTCAATAGTAACCCTGACACCAGGGTTGATGAGGTTGGTACGTCACCTCACAACCCACACGATAAGAAGAAGAAGAACAGCAAAAAAAAATGTAACTTCCATCCACTTGTGTTACTGCAACTTTCCAGTTAATTTTTCATTTTTTGAGAAAATTTCCTCAAGATAGGTCTCGATTAGTGTGGGGATGGTGGGTGATAGACGTAGGGTCGTCCGTCGCCTGACACTCAGTCACCCCCCCGTGCTGATAGGCGTGTGCGTGTTCCACACAGCTCTTACGATTTCGAGCACTCGAGAAGTGCTCACTGACCCGGGTCCTCACGGATACCGCCTGGCAGTCGCGGAAGTATGCGGGTGGGTTCCCGTGGCTCCCACCTAGGCAGTAAGGCGAACACCGTTGGGTTTTAATAGGTAGGCGGGATACTAGAGATCCCGGAGTTCCACATAGCCCGTCGTCATCCCCATGGCGACGGGCATTCGCAAATGCATTTCCCAACGTAAAAAAAAGGTCTTGCCTAGTATGGGATTTTTGGTCAATATCGACGATAATCAGCACTGTAATTTCCTCCTCTTCGTGTTCACTAGCATATAAGTAGGACAGAAGAAAAAAAATGATAATAATATTCAGCATTATAATATTATTCGATTAGTTATTGGTCAGCAAAAATTTAGTATCGATCGCCATAGACTCGCAAAGAAGAAGTAATTAATAATAGAAACATAACGGCCTCCGTGGTCCAGTGGTTGAGCGTTGTTCTCACGATCCGGAGGTCCCGAGTTCAAATCCCGGTGGGGACAAATCACAAAAATCACTTTGTGATCTCTTGTTTAGTTCAGACATTATAGGTAGATCACCTGATTGTACAAAAGTAACATGATCCGTGCTTCGGAAGGCACGTTAAGCCGTTGGTTCCTGTTACTACTTGCTGATGGAAGTACATAGTCGTCGTAGTCGGCTCAATTATAACCCTGACACCAGGGTTGATTCTTGGGTTGTGTGGTCACAACCCATACGATAGAAGAATAGAAACATTCTGTAGGACAAATGTATTCATTCATTGTGTAAAATAAAAATGTGTGACCACAATTACGAATAATAAGGATAATAAAACATTGCACCTATTAATATTTTTAAATTAACCATACTCGTAATTATGAAATGTATTTATTTTAATTATAATATAATTATAAACAGTCTTGCTTCGCCTTGGCATTATCCCATTATCTGAGTTAATTAAATTAATCTAGTTAGCTGTAAACGTTTTAATTAACTTTATTAGAGAAAGAAGAAGCGGCCTGAGGTGAGATAGCTATAAGCGTTGTAGAGTCGGAACTGGGCCGCAAAATGTTAGAACGCAAACCTGCAGCCACTTTTGGTATTATGTTTTTTCCGGCCAAGTAGTTAATGCCATCTGCGGCAAATCTATAGGTAATACATACATAAGCAGCCTATATAACGTCCCACTGCTGGGCACAGGTCTCTCCTCAATCAACCGGAGGGCGTATGGAACATACTTCACCACGATGCTCCACTGCGGGTTGGTGGAGGTGATTTTTACGGCTAATAAAGGAACCAACGGCTTAACGTGCCCTCCGAAGCACGGAATCATCTTACTTTTTCGGACAATCAGATGATTCAAGCCTGAAAAGTCCTTACCAAACAAAGGACAGTCTCACAAAGTGATTTCGAAAATGTCCCCATCGGGAATCGAACCCGGATCTCCAGATCGTGAGCCTAACGCTCTAACCACTAGACCACGGCGGCTGTTAATAAAGGTAATAAGTCACGACAAAACAAATGTATTTTAACAAATGTATAGTTATAGATTGTTAGAACAAAAGTGAAAGAAAACATCGTGAGGAAACCCACATTCCCGAGCATTGCATTTTCGGAGGTATGTGACCTAATCTGTATTGGGCTGGTTTTTCCTTCGCGTGTCGGAAGGTCAGACAGGCAGTGGCTTCTGTAAAAAAGCGGACCTGTCAAATCTTCAGGTTAGGTAAGCGGACCCTGTGAAAAAACGGGATAATGCTAGGGAGATGATGATTGCTAGAACCTACGCTAGAACAAGAGGTTTTCAGTTACGATATTTTAAAAAATACTATAATTCGATGCTGTTACTTGTTTACGAAAACAAAATATGTCTAGATTATGGTACCTAACCGATAATCTAGTGTGGATAACAAACAAAAACTGTGATATGAGTTTTAAATAGGTTTAAGTAGTAGTCTTTTAAACATAGCTTCATGTCTGTACTCCCGAGGGGGTGAGCAAAGGTATTTAAGTCCCATATAATAGGGGGGCATAAACCGAAACCGAGCATAAGTGCTAGAAACCCCGTGATATCAATTTTATTATCCAATAATGTGATCCAAACTCGAAAAGTCGAGTTGAACTATCTGTATTTGACTTTTGTTACGACATTGCGCTTTTATTAACCGACTTCAAAAAAGGAGGAGGTTCTCAATTCGACTGTATATTTTTTATATGATACAATATTTATGTTTCGGATTAATTGCGTCGATATGGCATTTTTAGACCCGCTAATCACCTGTCACCTTATGGTTTACGATTATCTACCCAAAGAAAGTCTTTAGTGTGGTTGCAAATTGTCTTCTTGATGATCATCTTATGTATATATGATAATGAGACTCTATGTCATGTCAAGGTGTATCTGAAGAGATTAATGTCTTGACTAGAATACCTATAGTGACACATTTGTCATGTTCATCATCATGACTAATTAAAAAAATAATAATAAAAAAGTTTATTGCATATACATTTACAACATTAAAATATACACACATTCATATTTCATAATCATCAGCCCATTAACGTCCCCACTGCTGGGGCACGGGCCTTCCTTATGGATGGATAGGGAGATCGGGCCTTAAACCACCACGCGGGCCCAGTGCGGATTGGTGGTTATTAACGACTGCTAATGCAGCCGGGACCAACGGCTTAACGTGCCTTCCGAAGCACGGAGGATCTCGAGATGAAAACTTTTTTTTGGTGGTCACCCATCCTATGACCGGCCTTTGCGAAAGTTGCTCAACTTCAACAATCGCAGACCGAGCGCGTTTACCGCTGCGCCACCGAGCTCCTCAATTGCTGCAATAATTAGTTTGAAATAATTGGTAATATGTTTATGCAATGGTTTCCTCAGAATGACACGTTAATCTTCTTATATTTGTATCCTTTATCGCTGTTGAAAAAATACGTAAACATACATTATTATTTACATAAACTCAAGCGAGTCGTCAGATTCTATGATAACTTGTTACCACTCTTGTTATCAGTACCTTAAGGCGACTTTCCCATGGAGCAGATTTTGAAGCGGTGCACTGCTTCAAAATATGCGCGGCTTCTTCTATCGTGTCAGCTATGAGGTAGGTTACCAACCTCGTCAACCCTGGTCTCTGGGTTATTCTTGGGACGCCAAAGGCCCCTGACGTGACTCTCTCTCTCCGCGCGGAGGCCTCATTGAATTAGAAACTACACAAATGAAATAATGTTATATTAAAAACTTGAAATTGAACGGACTCCGTGGTCCAGTGGTTGAGGAGGTGCTGGGTTCGAATCCCGGTAGGGATACATATCACAAAAATCACTTTGTGATCCCTAGTGTGGTTAGGACATTACATGCTGATCACTTGATTTTCCGAAAGTAAGACAAGCGGTGCTTCGGAAGACACGTTATGCTGTTGGTCCCGGTTACTACTTATGATGTAAGTACGAAGTTGTTACATGAGTCATGTCAGAGGCCTTTGGCGGCTCAATAGTAACCCTGATACCAGGGTTGATGAGGTTGGTAATCCAGCTCCCAACCCACACGATAGAAGAATGTTAGGCATCAGCGGATTACATACAAGTCAATGCGACCTTGCCGACCGCTTCATTCTCAACCGCATCGATGCGCGGTGTCATGTGAGAATCACCCAACATAGAACTGATGCACTGGTAGACAAAGCAATTGTTCCAACATCGCTTCTGTTCTAGAGGTGCGAATGAAAAACATAAGTGGCTGCAAGTTATTTTATGATTACTGTCGACTTTTTGCTGATCACGTCATGGGTTGCGAGCATTAGTTTAAGTGTGTATTGGTGCGAGTTATTTTTTTTTGACTTTGATTTAGATTTAAGTATATAAAGATATTTATGCCATAACTAATACATTATCAGAAGCGTTAGCCTTTTGCGTGACAGTCGTTTTCGTAGTTTTGGTCTTCTTAAAAGCAAGCTTCCTGGCATCTTCTTGCTTGCGGGATATTTCATGGTTAGGGGCACCTTTTTGGTTGCGGGCACTTTCTTGACTGCGCCCACCTTATAGTCCTTAGTGGTGGGTCAGAATATCACTTTAGCCGGAGAGAAGAATATAAATTACTAGTTGTTATAATGAATACTCTCGCGGTCGAGGTTCTTCTTATTCTCACATCGGCATCGACCATCTGAACACGTCCCCGCACTCTTGCCCCAGGACTGACAAAGCTCGATGCAATCTAGACGGCATGCCTTCTTTTTCTTTGCTGCTGATACTCCTAAAATAAATATATTAAAGTCAGTTAAAGTCAGGTTTGCCGAAGTAAAGATAACCTGTCCAGGTGGGGTTTTCTCAACGGATCGGACCTGAACTGCATGTATGGTGTTACGCCACAGACTATGGCTCATCTAATATCTTGCCCCGCGTGCCCTGATACCTGTACGCGAGAGGAGCTGATGGATGCCACCGAAAATGCTGTCCGAGTGGCAAAATAGTGGGCTGAAAAAATCTGAATGCCATCGAAACGACAAGAAGAAGAAGTTAATTGAAACAATTTTTTTTAAAGAACTTTAATTTGCACATTTCATTACTTGAAGTAAGGAAAGTGATCAGGTGAATGGTGTCTCATCAAGGGATTATAATTATGATTGACTTGATAACTAATATGTCGCCGTACGCTTTGTTATGTATGTCATTGAACACTGTAACCAAATTATAATTATCCTCTAAACCCACCTTCTCTATCCAATCTGGATAAAACAAGAAAAATCAATAACACACACAAAATTCGAATGCTCATCATCTTTACGATTTATCCACAAAAATATTGAATGAATAAAACCTTTTCAAAACATGTTGATTAAATTGAAAACGTACGACGAATGAAACTTTATCGGAGAATGGTTGCTGGTTACGAATAGGTATCAATATCAACCTGTGCGGGGTAATTGAGTTGTAATGCCATTATTTTCGATTTAAAGTTTATATACCATGTCACGTGACGTGTGTTCAGGTTACTTAACTTCAAGGTCTCGAGAAAATTGTTACAAACCTATTAAGATTAGCTAGTCTACTAGTACGCACCGATAAAAAAAATGTTTTTGTAAATTATATAATCAGCTTAACTTTTATTTTGCACTTTATAATTACATCTTTCATAAAGTAATGTAACTTTTTCTGACGTGACTTATTGTAGATATGCCGTATATGGCATTAACTACTTGGCCAGACAAATGGGGAGCTGAAGACTCGGTACAAAATTTAAGAAAACAGGCATGAAGATGCCCAGTTGGACACGAAACTAGGCTCAGGGCGTTATCTGAGGAGATTATATTTATATATTAGAAGTAAATTAAATAACTGGGACAAAGTTAAATCATAAAATTCTAATATTGAAATAGATGCTCCAAAAATGCTATGAATATTTAAAAATAGTTGGTAGTAATAATGGTTGTTGTAACGTTCTTTCCATTTTTTCTGCTTTTTTGTTACTACTTGCAACAAATAGCATTGAAGTTAACTACGCATCGCAAATAGAATTATGGTTATTGAGGATGCTTTTAAAGGATGCGTACTCTTAGACTATCCTACTCTACGCGTATCTCACTAATTGGTAACGTAACCCTAACTTAGGCAATGTACAGGTTTTAACTTGCAAAAGAGGAAGTGTGTTGGTACACTGACAAGTAGACACACAGGTAGATAGCTGATAGATATTATATCCCTATCATAGGAATTACTGATCTATCGGTCATCTGGAGATATTGTTACATGATATTGGAGTCCTTAGGTGAACAATGCTGTTTCATTAATATAGCGATGATAATTAATATGGATATGGTCTATCACGTTGTAAATAGTTGACCTTTTCGTCTTATGGAAGCAGGTCTAGCATATAAGTTACATATTAGATAGGTACCTAGGTATAGAAACAGTGTAATGAAGCAGTTAAAATGGCTAAAGCTTCAAAATTGGCTTCAATATTTCTAGGAAACTCCGCCGATTTGGCGGCTAGCCACAGACATTTATCATTACTTGTACCTACAAGCACTAGAGCCTTTTGTTCATTATTTATTTCAGATGATTCATGTTCTGAAAGTGGAAAGTACTTTTGTAAGTAAGTACTAAAGTTATAATTGATGAAGCCTTAACTCTAGCCATGGAGTTGGCCAATCAGCTCGTGGCAGTAGGTAAACGTTTCACTTCTCCAATGCCGATTATGTGACTTATTGTAGTTTTGGCATAGAATAAGGAATAATACTACGTACAGTACGGCAACTCTCCGCTCCTCACCAGCGGCTGAGCTAGGTTTAGCTCACCCCCGTCGGTCAGACTTTAGTCTTCAATCGTATGGGCGTCAGACGCCAACACACAGATTCGCGTGTACGATACTGTCAAAGTGTAGTGTCTGTGTAAAACGATGTGAGTGTCCGGGGTGTGGTTTGGTACAGACGGTATTAAGTGTATTCGGCAGTTGGTTGGACAATGAAGACCACTGAGGGTTCTTACCAAAAAGTATGATTTTTAGGCGATGAAACGAACGGCAACGTCGCATTATACGTAGGTATGTACAGTCATGAGCAATACCCACTTTAGGACTCTGTCGCACTAACATATTTGACATTTAGTGAGACTTACAGTTCAATTTGTCAAAAAAGTTAATGTGACATGGTACCAAAGTGTACACATATTAATGCTCGTAGATCGTGATCGTAGTTCGTGCTGCCTAACATACGAACAACGCTTAGCCGCTTGGTGCATCGCTACAAAATCCGCGTCGTGTGAGACTCGCCTTAAGGTCGTAAGGCCCAAAGTCCTTTTAAAATCCAAATCCCATTGTTTAACTATTGTGTCTGGAAATCCGGGCCTTACGAGGTTAAGACTGATGACATCACCATGCGGATCATCATAATCCTTCTTAGAACGACTTTAAGGAGTGGTTGCGGGTTGCCTTACTGAATCCTCGGGGTCTTAAAAGACCATATTGAATTCATCTAATACCTAAGCAATAGGTATTGCAATTTGGCATTTGCGCATATAAAGGTGCGCAATGTCAACAAATACGTATCAAATCGTAATATTGCTGCAATGTAGCCTTTTTAACATATCTTGCCTCTGTACATCCTGCGGAGAAATACTGGCGTGATTGTATGTATGTTACAAACGGTTTCTGTGTAAGTACGTACGATTATTTGACCCAAATAGACTTCTCTATTTGACCCAAAGGGTTTTAGAAAGTTCGTTGCTCTGGTCGAAGTTCATCCTCTTCACTGATAAACCTTTGGGAATATCAGTAATTCCAATTGATTTTAGAAATTATACCCCTTTGATGGGAAACTTTAAACATGGGTTAACCTTTCTTCCCAATGGAATTAACCAGA
The DNA here is from genome assembly GCF_024362695.1 of Pectinophora gossypiella. Classification (NCBI taxonomy): domain Eukaryota; kingdom Metazoa; phylum Arthropoda; class Insecta; order Lepidoptera; family Gelechiidae; genus Pectinophora; species Pectinophora gossypiella. The sequence continues at coordinate 7,525,012 of NC_065407.1, read as the reverse complement.
AATAGCAAGTTTGTTTACCCAAGGGAATAATATAAATCAACTAAATTGTGCTTCTATTTATTTCCAAAAGCAATTTACTGAGAAGATGATATTGGCAAAAATATCGCTAACTTAGTTATACTAAGCGATACTTAGCGAATGAGTTACCCGAGGGATATAAATATTCTCTCATAGATTGAGTTGAACTCCCTAACTAAGTACAGAAATTGCGTGCTTGATACGTTCAGTGTGGGAGGGTTTTAACTTGTTTACTTATCCACTTAATTATTCAAAGCTTTTACTTGTTTTGATTAGAACCTTGTTACTTTTAATAGATGCCAGAGTTTCTAGCTGGGATGAAATAATATAAGTTTATGTACCTAGTTTGTTTGGTATGTACTAATGGAAGTCAGGAAAGGCGGCAACTTGACTACTAAAATTGTTCCATGTGTTTTGGTTTCGTAGAAACTATATTTCGTCGAGGAATTGTGTATTTATATACAATGTTTTGTACTATCGATATGTGCTATTATTATGATTATTGCAATGTAGGTCGTAACTCGGTGGAGCTTATTAAAATCCGTTTAAAAGTAACGCTATCTTAGGTGCAGTCAGTTATAATATCGTTAGATCATTTGGTAGCTTCGAAGAGATTCTCAGAAAAGTGTTCAGCTGCTTATCTTGCCGGGCATATCGAAAAAACCGACTGAATTGTCTTCTTTCTATTCAAATTCAAAAATATCTTTATTCAGTAGGTAACATTGACGTATTTACCTAGAATCAATTTATAGACTGATCATCTGTCACAAAACAAACCTTCATTATATTATTAATCCACGTAAAGACTTCATATCATAAGTGGCTGCAAGTTGTTTTCTGGTTGGTCGCAGCTTTGTTCACCCCAATAGGGTTAGTTACATGTATGTAGTAGTGGTTAGTCATCTAACTCACAACCCCACGACAGAAGACGTCTGAATTGGCTACGATGATATCGCTATGAAGCAACTAAGTAGGAGTTGTTTATGTGACACTGAAGTGACATTACTCATATTCCTTTCAGATTAACCAGATTATAACAGAGCACCTTCAAGCCACTCAACACTCGCCTTGTGAGCCCATTAACCGGTGTTTATTTACAAATTTACGTGGATCCAGCTATTAACTGTCTCGACGTGTCTCCACATGTGACTGGTGGTATTATTATGATGCATTATTCAAGGGCACTAATGGGGCTAATGCAAACACATTACAGGGCAAGTTAGGCAGTAAATGTGTCGCCGTGAGCTCACATAGTGCACGGCTGATAGCAGTGGTGTAGCTAGGAACCAGGGACCCGGAGATTGAACTTATACACTAAATAATATTCAAAGTATACTTCTCCAAGCTACTTCACTGCAAGTTGGTGGCGAAATGTCTAGACCCGATTTAAATTTAGAAAAGTTCGATTTTCAAATCGATTTTTAGGACTTCTGGTTTGGTGGCTAAAGTGTCTAATGCACCACAGGGAACACATATAATAACTGATGTTCATATGTAATATGTATAAAATACAGTCGATTTTGAACACCATCACACTGCATTACGCCTGTATCCCCGAAGGAGTAGGCAGAGGTGTACAGTATATACAAAGGGGGCGACTACTACACGAGCACAAATTCTGGAAACCACGTGAAATAAATTATATAACGTATCATCGTTTATTATCATTTTTGAAGGTCTATAAAAATATTGCTTACAATATTGCCCGCTCCATCATATTACTAGTTAATGGGTCAGATTGAGAACCTCCTGTCTTTTTAAGTCCATACAGTTGGAATCTCAGAAGTGGAGCAAAGGTGTTATATATAAACCTGGAGGCTCAAATTTGTCCCTGAATACGGCACTGCATGAAACTGTCACGAGGGATTCTCATGTTGTATGCGTTTTGGAAGCTCTATTTTCAGGAAGACAGACGGTTGGACTATTAATGTTGTTGGGAAGTCATCTAGGACATGAAGGGAATTAATGTAATTACGAACATTTATGCACAACCTGATGAGGTAAAGACCTATTCTACATAAAGTTACGTTTAGAACGCAAGTATTATTGGCGAATTCTTTCATCATGTTGGGACGTCATATTCCATAGAAAGAAAAGGGTAGCGAAAGGTCTTATGCCTGAACCGAGGTTCGAGCCCAACTGGGCACCCTCAGGCCTGTTGTCTTAAATTTTGTACCGGTGAGAGCCCTCAGCGCTCCCCATTTGTCCGGTCAAGTAGTTAATGCCATCTGCGGCAAATCACGCCAAAAAAGAAAGGTTTTATTGATGGGATTTATATTTTTCTTTGGATATTTCCTCTATGCTGTGAATACAAATTTTAACAGAATACTTCCAAAATATAATAATTATTCAATTGTGTCTTACTGACATCATTTTATTTCAAAATAATAAATTGGGAATACTTAGCACTCCCTAAAATTCCTGGGACGTCCCGTAGCTGATAGAATGCTATTTCTGTTTCCATTCCCGGTTCATTCCCGAGTCCAGTACTATGCATAGTACTGGATACAGCTATAATATACGTTATCATATTGGGTACACAGTGTCTGGACTAAACGAACTGCGAAGGTCATATGAATCATTGATGGGCGTTGCCCAAATAATCAGCAGTGCGCTCTACTCATAACATTTTTGATAAGAAAATATTTGAGTTTTTATTTTGTTTCATGGCGCACGTTTACCTACCTAATAAACCCTTGATTGAGCCTGAATTGATTGAAGGCTGAAAAAGCAATTAGACGATGAAGCGAGGTATTAAACAGTTGTTATGAATAGCACCAAGCTTATCTGCAGAAGTCACGCTAGGAAACAAGTTACGTCAATTGCTGAAAATGAGTTTAGTATCACCTGACGAATCACGTGTAAGGTACCTTGAGAAACTTACCAACGCTCTTTTGTGAATTTATTATTGCAGGTTCCCGGATATGTTATCGTCAAACTGTAATCTTTACCGCGGACTGCTACAATTAGCCTGAACAATACGAAGATTTAGTATGCAAAAGTGAACATCATCACAACGTCTTCACTCTAGGACATCCCTGCGGGAAATCCCCCAGTTTAAACTATATTTATAACTTGTTGACATACATTATAATTATAGTGCTTAAATAACTAGCCGTACGAGTACCATATATATAAAACCACAAAATTACTAATTACTAAAGATATTGTTTATAGCGTTTTTGCTATGAAGACTGAATATTGTGTGTTGATTGTTTCCCTCCTTTTGGGCGCTGCACAATGTCTAAAAGTTATGCAAGATGGTAAGATACTTTTAATATAATGTCTTTATCTTCTCAATCATATCTCATGCCTCCTCGACACAATCGGCGATAACAGACAAATACGATTGTGTAGAGGGCATGCTCGGCTGTACTCGCCGATCGTTGTCTATGATCTCTTGTGATCGATTTTGATCGTGCTCTCCCGCAATCGTCTGCAATTGCCGATAGTGTAGAGGAGTCATAAAAAGATGATAGAATATATATTTTAACCTATCATTATACGGTTCACCACAATATCTTAGAACTAAAATACCGAGAAGATTGCGCGATTTTTGTATTTATTTTTTGAAGTACAGAATAATTTGATGTCACTAGCTTTGAAGGAAAAAAATGTAATTTTAGCATGTGAAGTGGATAAATACCCACCACCGCTTTCAGGAGGAAAATTGTGGCCAGTAGGTAGGACGCAAATAGGCTACTTACACGATATTAACGTGATAATATATTTATGTTAAGCTTCATAATTAATTCCTTCGTGGGTGTGAGGTAGAAGTATTAGAGGTATTTTGGGACGGTTCTTTTTAAACCGGATAGCGACCTTTCTATAATCGCGCACTGTCTCCAGAGCACAATTTTACACGTTCTTTCAGGTAGAAACCTCTTAAACTAATGAATATAATTTCTGCCTTGCAACCAACAATATTTCGGGGAAAAATTTTCGTTTGCTGTATACGCAGACGGATCGCCCGGTAATTTGTTTCCGCCATTATTATGTCGTGCTTCTAAGCCGGTGAAACTACATAATCCGTTACTTTCAGATGAAAATTACACCAACGTCAGCCGCAAATATTATACCTCTGGCGTCGACTTGGGGATAATCAATCCAGACAAATATTCCTTTGAAAGCTTCTTGCGGGATGAGCGAAGCGCTTTCCAAGATTTGTATCAGGAATATGCGTCGCAGAACGGAACGGCTAATTACAGCGAGTGGCTCATTATGAACAACTTCGGAATATTGCCTGATACCCAGGAGTCTTTGTTCGAGAGGAAAATAAGCAAGCGCAGTGTGGCGGACAATAAACGGAAATTCGTGAATACGGTGCGGAGGGGGGACATATTGATCTCAGGTAGGGGTATAGGCGGACTATTGGGGCACGCGGCTATAATGACGACGGATTATTACGTGCTCGAAATGAGGGGGGGCAAGGGGTGGCTGAACGGGATAAAGGACAATAACAGGCAAGTTAGTAAGCACGCATGGTTCGATGAGCACCAGCACGATTGGACGACCGTGTACAGGGTGCCGAATAGTCGTATTGTTGCATTAGCCGCGCGGTGGGCGGACCACACTTATTACAATCCTTCTGGAGGTGCTAAGAAGACTAAGCACATAACTTATAGGATCGACACTCACGTTTGGCGCACCGATCCCAGCTACTGCTCCAAGCTGGTGGTTCAAGCTTATTACTACGGAACGGGGAAGGCTAATGTGATATATAGAGGCATGATGAGGGCTGCTAGGGTCATTGCCCCCACCCAAATACCCAGCTATTTCATGCCCGATTATAAATTGAAAAACATGGGGAGGTATTAATTAGTAAAGATGAAACTAAACTTGTTGGACCTGACTGCTTAATATGCATTGGAATTTATAATTAAGAAAAATATAATGCAGTATTATAAATAGATTAGTAAGTAGTATAGAAAGGCAATAAAATCATTAATAAAATGTCAAATATTTTATTAAAAAAAAAACTTCGGGTGCGTTGACAGAAAAATAAACACATACAAATAATCTACACACAGGATGGTATCATTACTGTATAGTCGAATAGCCATCATTTATACACTAACAGCTAAAATAAGTAAAAGGTAGTGCAGGAATATTATTTACTCGCAACTAAAGTAACAACTATGAGCTTATTATAGAACGCATATGCATAAGTACACCTAAGTCGTATTGGATACTGTTACAGTGTATACTTAGGTCTCCACAAACAAATGCAGTTTTTATGAAACCCTTCTGTGCTTCGCTCGGATTTTTACGTACTTATGCATCACGCAGCATCTCGCCCGTATCCCTGAAGGGGAAGGCAGACGTGGAGAGTTATCCTATTCTTTTATGTCAACGGCCGCTCAAAAGTAACCTTGATACTAGGGTTGATGTCGCTCATTGATCTTACAATAGAAGAACACGACGCACACGATAGAAGATATTATTTATTGTAATTATTTTGTTCTTCAATTTTTTGGTAACTAGGCTGGGTCCTACCGCATGCATACGCATCCAGTAAAAGCGCAGTATCCGCCATTTTTGTATCCCTTCCTTCTGCAGCTAGCAATGCATTCATAGAACACGCAGGCATTCGGAAACGTCGGGCCTTGTATCTGCCTTCTTTCCAAGTGATGGGGGCCTTCTGAAAATAAAGGTAATTTATTACTTGACTGGGAGTAAAAAAAGCATAGAATTCATCCAACTGCTTATTGTCACAGTCATCTCATAAAAAAACAGACTTATCCTCTTTAACATAATTGGGAAGTGTACTAGGACACATAATCACGGGTTCTTACCGCGTTCAAAATAGGGATATGAGGCTCCCGATATTTCGACACTGTTACAGTGTGTGTATTATGTGTTTTAATTATGATAATAACCGCTCCCTATCCATCCATAGGGAAGGCCCGTGCCCCAGCAGTGGGGACTTTAATGGGCTGATAGTGATGAAATGAAGACAGATTTAAAACTAACGAATAACATTTCCCTTTTTCTATTTAACTGATTTATGAATTTTAATCAAGAAAAACGTTATAATAAGTCCGACATTTTATCACGTTTTTCTATGACGCCACAGAGTGCTTTTTCATACAAATTTCATAGTAATTTCGTGTTTTGACGTTTAGTAAAAGTAACTGATTTGACTAGTTGGAAACTATAGGCAGTGGTGGTGTTCGGTGAAATAAAAATCGATTAGAAAACTTTCGAACTCAACTACTACTATTAAATATCCTGTTTTTTCACAGGGTTCGTTTACCTAACCTGAAGATTACTATTATCGCTTATATATTAAGCATCGTTATTCGTTGTAATGTAAGTAAGTATTATCATCTGGTGATTTGCAGTTCCGCCCACCCTGATAGGAATTACGGCCATAAGCTTTATCTGTCTGCTACTAATAAATTACATCATAAAATATATCTTTCGTTTTAAGGCCAGTGTCTATAAATTGGCTTGAAAAAAAAGGAAATTAATGATGGATTTATTTTATAAAACCGAAGTAATTCGAGGAAATTTGTCAAACATTTGAGAATTGTTCCTTTTTGTGTTACAAGGATAAAAAAATATTATTTACCTGTTCTTATAACAAAGATTTTAATTGATTAACAATAATTACTTTCTAAATTTAACTTGAATTTTGATTCTGAGAATTGAGAAGGTCTTTTGTGTTCCTGCCTCCGCAGCACAGCAACAGCGCCGCAAATTATAATCAAATCAAATTATAATTAAAATCAACGGCTTTAATTAATACGATACGAAAATACTAAATCAAGTCAGGTTGAAAACATGTACATAAGAAACATAAAAATTACAAAATGTTACATGTTAGAGGACCTCATTATATTTTGGCGTCGATATACCCTTGAGTCATCGCGATCGTTTTCTGTATCGCTCGGTATTTGAACCAGTTTTTTCTGGTATCTTATATTTATGCTCTAAAGAACAGTCCAGACGCGCCTTACAAAAATTTGCTCTTACTGTGTGGCGCCTTACCTCGTGCGTACAAGCGAGGCAAACAGCCCACCCACGCTTCCTTACTACTTAATGGCTTCAGACTTAAATAGACTAAATTAACCTTAATTTTTGAGGTAAATCAATCTCACTCCAAAGTGCGGGACGGAGAGTATAATACTAATAATACAACACTTTATTACACACTAATTCACAAGACGTTTACAGCAGAAACTTATTTTAAGATGGGCAAAGGCCATATCGCTAAGATCTATCTCTTCCGGATAACCTTCGGCTTTTTTGTATTATTGTGTATTCTATGCCTAAAAGGATTATATGGTGGCTTGTGTCGGTACTGAAAAGTATCGGCGTCCAAAAGACGTAATATACGATCCCGATGACTCGATTACTCTAGCCATAGAAGCAGCCAATCAGCTCGCGACACCAAACACTTCAGGACCCCGATACCGACCTCACCGGCGTGGGGCGGCAACTGGGCACCCTCAGGCCTGTTGTCTTAAACGTTGTACCAGGTGAGAGCCTTCAGCGCTTCCCATTTGTCCGGCCAAGTAGTTAATGCCATCTGCGGCAAATATACAATAAGTCACGTCGAAAAAGAGGTGGCTTGTGTTTTAGCTCACTCCGCTTATCGATCTGTGTACGTACCATCACGCTCCCCTTCCGCTGCAGCTAGCACAGCCAGGCTCACCAACAACACAGTAAGACACAGCTTCATCTTCACAATGATGAGGCACACGCTGCACTCATCATATTTATACCGAACAACAACATAACGTGCCAATGCACACCTATGCACCACACGTGCCGTTGCGCTGTATCGCTTAACTACAGATCCATTGCTGCATTGGTTCAGGTTTCTAATAGTGTATGAAATCGTGATAACGCAATATTTCTTTTATTAAAGAGCTTTCTTTACGTGCTCTTCTAAATATATTAATATTTTCTACATAAGATTTATACCCCAGATGAGGCATATTTGTTATATCAGGTAGGTAAAATAAAAGCCATGAAACTCCACTTGCTATATACGATCCTGCTATTCACATACCACTTTGCCTTTATCCACTGTCAAATTCTTCAGCTTAGAATAATTTTGTCACCTCTTTCACCTCTGTCACCATTTTATACACCTCTTCTTGTTGTTGGATAAAATATGACTTATAATAAACCCACAAAACATTAGTAATCCTGACACCAGGGTTGATGGGGTTGGTACTCCACCTCACAACCCACACAATAGAAGAGAAGAGAACCCTATTTTAGAAATAGTTACTTGTTAATACCTATTAGTTTTATCATTTACAGATTAGTAGAAGCAATGTATACAGACGCAATCGTTTCCTCCGAGTGTTATGCGAATAAATATTAAATGTAGTCTAGATATACCGGGAATACCCTCAGTCAATTTCTCCAAGCTGGTTTGCGAATGATAAATCTACCTGAGACGTGAATAAATTGCGACTCTACGGCAACAGAAGTAAGTCGATATTTACTGATGAAGAATGCCGTTATAAGCACTGATAGGTTATCAGATCTTTAGCTTTAATGTGTTATAAATATTTGATTTGTTTTTCCTGTTGAGTGTTTGTTTTTGTGGAGAATGTAGAGCGGTAATGATACATGTTCCTTTCTTCGGCTTTCACGTTTTATATAAAACTTAACCGCAGGACCAATCTAATAGCATGTATTAGGCATTAAAAATAATAATTATTATTAATCTGGTCTTAGTGGTCACACAACTCCATCCTATCAAAGTTGTGGACAGAAAGTTACTCTAGGTACAATAATATTTGAAGAAATGGGCACGTACGCCCATTTCATGCATTAGACATAATGCTATGTTATGGAAATGTTACTAAGAACATTAATTTATAGAATTTTTTGCTAAGTATTATTTTTATTTTTTTTATTAGGTTTTAGTGGTGGAAGTGAAATTTTTCATTGCAAAAGTATAGAATTGAAAACAATTAAAAAAACTAAAAAAAATTAAAACATTAAAAAATATCAAATTGGAAAATTTCACTTGATATTAACTCAGAATGATCCCCCTCAGTATTCGTTACGATGTCACTAACACCCTGTATTTAATTAGTTGAACAGACAGCCAAACAATTATAGTTTGCAAATGTTACCACATATCACTCTACTCAATGATCTACTCGTACGATTTATTCTACAGAATTAGTGGCTCATGCATGAATAAGACAAGTAAACAATGAGGTTGATGACCTTCGCGGTAAAGTCCCTTTTCGGACGGCGACAACTGGCCTACATTCTGCTGGAGAGCTTGCTTGCGATTTCACATTTTATGGTAGGTAATTAGTTAGTTATTATACGGGTAGTTAAGTTAGTTTTTTCCTTATATTTTTTTTTTGACGAACAATTATGTAAGTAGGTAATTTTGAAAGGTGTTTTAGTGAAAAAACGTCCTACTTACTAAATCCAAAGCCCATTGTTTATCTATTGTGTCTGGAAATCTGGACCGCAGGAGGTTATGGCCAGCTTCCTCAAATTTTAAAAAGATGGATGTACTTATCTATACAAGCTATAAAGTGTGTATGACATGAAAGGGTTGGTGCTTCGGTTTACATGCGTGGGACAACCCGCAATCCCCGATAACTCATCCTAATATTGACCGGGTATGCTGATTTGAGCCTAATACAATATTGGCGGGAATTTATGACATGACTCAGTTTTTTGAAAAGAGTTGCTCAGAGTTAACGATCAAAACCAGGCGTACCGGTCATACATAAGCGTAGGATACATACATAAACGCGGACGTAAGTATCCCACTCTTTCCTAAGAGTAATTTTATACCCGGGGGTGTTTTCAAGATCAGAGTGAACAGGCACCTTCTGGGCGAGCTCGCTCCATCTTAGGCCTCGTCAATGCCTTTGGGCAAGTCTCACCCATAGGTAAAAAAAAGTTCCTAAACTTTTATTTTTTTACTAGTATATAGTATCGTTGTTTTCTAATTTCCTCAATCTCGTTTTGCTGTCATTAATTAATTATTATCTATTTGGAGCAATGTATATTTTCTTCAAATCCATCGAGATAATGACAATAAATTAAATTCTGACTGTACTGACGTGTTTGTCTATTTACTCAAATAATTTTATCATTGCCGCATTAGTTATCTGAGCATTTGACTCACACAGTATAACTCTCAGTGAGTCAGCGTTAATTTCCACATCCCTAAACAGCGCGGCGTCTAATCGCGTCGAATATTTTCACGTCAAGAGGTTAGGCCGCGCCTATGAACTCCTTACGGGACAAGGCGCCGGACCAAGGTTCCTGCTCAAAAAATCGGATCACTTGATTTGCGTTTGCATAAAATAGGGAAAATATTTGAACAGGACTTGTTCCTCGAAAAATACGTGTAGAATATGGTAAGGGTGACATAAAAATCCATAAGATATGTGACGCATTGTGTCTCTGCCGCTTATCTAGTTCTTAGCGGCTTTACCCGAATAAGCCTTTCTGCAATATCTACAGGCGATGCTCGAAGTGTAGTTGCGAATGGATCACAGACTAAATATGAAGCTTTGTTTTAGTTAGTGGAAGTGTGACAATACGTCACTACAATTTTGAGCTGATTCAGATCCAGCGGGCCCAAGGAAAGATAGCGCGGTGAAACTTTCATAGCACCCGGAAGACAAAGTACATAAGGGGGTCAATATTCAATTATACGTCAAAATATTTTGATGTGATGGATACATCGATTTAAAAAATAAGATAAGTAAGCAGATAGTTAAGTTAGATTTTTTCACTCTTACCTATATACAATATTAGGTAAGTATGGAGTACTGACAAAAATTAAATCGACTGCGTTTCCCATCTCCTGTATAATAATAAAAGAACCCTTAGTTTTTGGTGTCTTATGAATTTCTCCGGGCCATCTATGATTCCTCGTTGACCCAATAAAGGTCCCCCTCACGTACGGACGAAACTATGTCCGAATAAAAGGAATTGTGTCAAAAGTGCGTCGAATCTCCAAGCGTTCGGCACGGCACACGTGCCGATTTTATTCAGCTCGTAAAGTGGATCGGGCAAACGACGAGCAAATATCCCTAGTGTTTACGACTGTACTTCTTAGGAGTGCGGACTGTGAAATTACCTTTATTTCTGAGACACACGAGTCCAGAATCCGTTGTACTGCTAGTGTATGTATAGTCCATTGATTGTTCATCACCTTGACCTTGCATAACATGTTTTTCAAACTAAGAACCATAATAGAAGGTAGGAAATGGTTTGACCTCTGAAATCAAAGAGTTTTCGATCACTCTGTATTATTATATGTGATTACATTAGGACCAAACATTTAGTCAGCACAAAATGGACGGCGTCGTGTTATTGCTAGCTGCCGATTACGATTGTAACGAGAAAAGTTCGACATTTGGAGCGAAGAACGATATTAATGCTCTCAATAAATAAGATTGGATACGATGTAAGTAAGGATCATAATTGATATCACGTATCCAAGTCGAAGAGAAACATCGCGTCATCATCTCCTTACCTATCAAAATCATCTTCCCAGCGTTATTCTGTTTTCACTGGATCCGCTTACCTAACTTGAAGATTTGGCAGGTACGGTATTTTACAAAGCGACTGCCTGTATGACCTTCCGACCCGCGAAGGGAAAACTAGCACAATGCAAGTTAGGTCACATACCTCTTCTTCTTCTTATCGTTTGGGTTGTGAGGTGGAATACTAACTTCATCAACCCTGGTGTCAGGGTTATTATTGAGCCGCCAAAGGCCCCTGACATGACTCATGTAACGACTACATATTTACATCAGTAAGTAGTGACCGGGATCAACAGCTTAATGTGCCTTCCGAAGCACGGATCATCTTACTTTCGGTGATTAGCCTGTAATGTCTTAACCAAACTAGGGATCAAGTGATTTTTGAAATGTCCCCAACGGGATTCGAACCCGGGGCCTCCGGATCTTGAGCCCAACGCTCAACCACTGGAACACGGAGGCCGTCATACCTCTGAAACGCATTTAGCGGGTAAGTATGTAGCTTTCCTCGCGATCTATTCCTTCATCGCCGAACCCGTGATAATCATGTATAATGCAAACTCATTGGTTTAATCCTGTGCTGGATTCGAACCTGCGACCTTGCAGTGAGAGTCAAGCGTTCTTCCAACTGGGCTACCAAGGCTGTCACTCCACCTATCAACATCGTGAAGAAAATCTGTCTGCTAGAAAATCATACGAATGTTTTTGGCTAGTACGTATCTGTTAGTACATCCATACGAATATTGTAAATGCGAAACTAATGTCAGCATGTTGCCTTCTCACACTTAAACAGCTTGGCCGATTTGATAGAAATTGGCAAACAGCTAAGGATGGACTGAGGGGTACTTTTCAGAGACGAAATTGGTATACTTACTGGGAATGATAACCGAAATGTACGCGAACGAAGCGGAAGGCTAGTAGCGTTAGTAACGGCGTACAAAGCTATTTTGAAGGAATGTCTAAATGTCTTGGTCGTGACGAGTAGAGTCGGCGCGCAGGTGTCCGGCAATGTCGGACGTGACGTGACGTATGGCTCCGGTAACTGCCGTGATCGGTCACGTGCCACTGCTTTATTTCCTGCCATATCTAGATCCACAGGACTCACATAGATGGTCTATTTTTATGCTAAGTTTATTCTCGCTCTACGTTTTGATTTTGAAGTTAGACTAGATTGCACTTCGTACTGTTTGTGATCATGTCGTAATTTTTTTTTCTGACGTGACTTATTGTAGGTTTGCTGCAGATGGCATTAACTACTTGGCTGGAAGATGTCGTAACAGGCGATTACTGAATCCAATGATTGGATACCAAATTTTTACCATTTAAAATTATAAGTGTAGAATTGAATAACAATTTTATTCCTAAAACAATATTCTATTGAAACTAAACTCACTTGGCAAAATCTCTGTCTCTGGAAGTTGTTGGGCTCCTCTTTGTCTGTTCGGATGGATATTTAGGAAGGCGGTACACATTGTTCTATTTCGGGAGCTGTCTGTAAAGCAAACAAGTAGTTTGTTCGGAAATACAATTTAAGTTCGTCAACAGGCGGTTTCAGTGGCAATGGCGGTGGACAGGGACTAGTTAAGGAAAAATTCAGACCTGCTAATTTTAATTTTAAAGAAAGAAAAAAAAAAGAAAAATGTATTTGTTATTTTAATTTGTATTTACTGTTCTTTTGGTCTGAGATGTGTTCAGCCGCTGAAGTCTAAAAAATACTTGAGGGAAAAGGATTTACCACTTTGAGCTGGAAGTTTCATTGGATTCAAAAAGGATTCAATTCAGCTTGATGATTACTAATTTACGTCAGGAGGTGAGAGTTCTAATTATTAGAACTAACCTCGTAACTATTTACTGTTTCCAATACACACGCGGCTTAATTTAGGTAATTTAAAAAAATGTGTTACTAAGCAGTTTTCCCCCTGAGTCCGTGCCAGTGCTCATCCCGGAGCGTGTTTATCCACCGGTATGATAACTTCTTCCAGTTCTCGAAGGCAGTCTACCTTCACGTCTAACTCCCTTATGTTGGCAGACTAAGATTGGACTGAACGAATCCAAAATACCACTAGTTCTGTGCCAGCGGAAATATACTCCTTTGCGGAACATTTAAATGACATTTACTTAAGACACTGATTACTTCTTTTGGCTGGATCCCTGGAGAATATGAAAGGACGTCATTTGAGGTCATTTGGAAGCAATTCTTTAGATTGTTTAATGTTTCATTATGTGGTCCGAAAAACTTGACCTAAAATTGACCTATAGGGGGTGAAAACGGTAAGTGGAAAATACGTCAGTGGTTTGAGAATTTTCGCTGCGTAAGTACTAACTACTGTGCACCGTGCGTTTAGATTTATCTTAAGAATCAACTGCGTGATACTTTCTGTAAATGCTCTAATAAAAGACAGTGAAATTGGAAACAGTCAAGAGAAAAATAAATAAAAAATAGTGTCTCGTGGTCGAATATAAAATCTCGGGTACGTATTTTATGAAGTAGGTGGCAAAAGGTTAACACGTTGCCCGCAGCGGCCGGCCGGGTTACGACACCTCCATTCCCTTTCTCACTGCGGAATCCTAAAAAACACACGCAAAACTTTACCAGAAAGAAATTGGGATGCGTAATTAAAGCGAGTGCTGGTGATTTAGCAAACGAGGTCTATTAGACGGCGGGGAAGGAGGCGCGGGGCTGTGAACAACTTGTGACGACCTCATCACAGTTTCCCTCCTTTGGAAATGAGTAAAGTCGGGGTCTGCGCGTAATGTGTTCAGCGCCGTATAAAGAAACGAAATAACATTTTAGCCAGTGATAAATTCAACTTTCACAAACTTTTCAAAGCGATCTAACGCTTTTGGTTCGGTCAATGAATGTCTCACAAAATTTGATACAATCGCTCAGAAATTAAAGAGAGCTGCGGAACAAAGGACAGGCGAAATAATCTAGTAACAAAAGCGTATCGGGTGAAATTCGATGAAAATTTAAATTTTTAGTTGCGTAAGTGTCGGATGTAGGCGTGGCGTAATTTATCAAGAGTAATACCCGCGGTGAAAGCTAGGGGGCGCGGTGACAACCGAAGAAATGTTTCCAGTAATATCGGGAAGCTCCGCGTCGCGACAAAAAGGCAATCGATCACGCTTTCACCTGGCTAGAGGCGGCAATCCGAATGCGTGATACGCCTTAACTATCTACAAATACACCCAACATACCACTTTCGACTCTATCACCCTATTTCTACAGAACATTTTGGGGTAAAAAAACATCAGATGTAGGCGCAAGCGAGTTTCCAAGCTATTCGTTTTGTCTGGTCCCGCTCAGGTAATGGTTCCTGTGATATTGGCGTAATATTTCTCTGCGATAGCGTTTGTTATCAACGTGTAAAACGATTGTCGTTTTTATTCAAGATCGAAAAATTGTGAGTTATGTAAGAAGGAAGGGGAAACGTCAGCGATAGCAGTTTTCTGCTCGCCAGCACGAAATGAGTTGAAAGGGATGTTGAATTAACGAGAATTATGGGGGAGTGTCGTCGGCCCGCTGGCTGGCATGGCGATTAGGGTGCGTTTTCCCACTCACAGACGGCGTAATAATTCATTTATTTTCAGTAAGTATAGGAAATTGGGAACGTATCGAGAGCAGGGTAGACAGGGACACTTTAAATCTATATTCTATTATCTTCCCACGAGCATAGAATAAGGAATAATATGTATAGAACGGTAACTCTCCGCTCCCCACCAGCGTCTGAGCTACGTTTACCTCGCTCGAGCATAGTTTTGTCTTCAATCGTATAGCGTCAGACGTCACACACACAGATGCGCGTGTACGATAATGTCAACGTGTGGTGTCTGTGTAAAACGAGGTTGTCTGTATGAAGTGTCCAGGGTGTGCCACAAGCTCTTCTAGACACCTCTGAGCTCCTCGTCATGTACTTTATGTAACCTTTTCGGCGCAATTAAACATTTCTTGTTATTTTTAGATCATGGTTTTCCTTTTGTCACCCGATCTTGTTACTGACAATCCTTACTCAGCTGATGTCATTCTGTAAAATAAAAAAAAAACCCCAGCATTTCCAATAGTGTTGAATGCTGCTTGCCATCAGACTTACATCATTCTAACTTACTGAACTTTTTTACGCGATGTGTAATTGATAAAAACTGTACCCGACTACGCTCTAAAAATATGAAACAAGAAAATATTTCTCAGAAATTCTTCCGAATAATTATGTTTAAGTGATAGCCATGGTCGTAAGTATACCAATTTGTTCTAAGAGCTTATATACATAGCGGTCAAATACATAACCCTCCTTTTTGATTCGTAGCCGGGTAAAAAGGTTACTCAACCTTACTTGTAGGAAACAGGAAAGTACTTCCAATTTGCAGTACAGTATTCAAATACAATAACTGAATACATTGAGGAATAAGCCCTCTCAACGCATTGAAATATTTATTTTCCTGTAGCCTGAGCCGTGGAAAATCGACAGCAATTGCTTTCCGAGAAGAGCAACTCATCTCAAGCCTTGCCGCGCTCAAATCGATATTAGGAGAAAATTAATGTCCTATATGTAGTCGAGTGATGTATTGAACCTCTTTGATCGCTGGAATAGCAGTATATTGTTCGGCGATAGAGACAGCGGGTAGCGGGTAACGAGATGGCAGCGACAATAAATAGCGGTACGAAGAACAGTGGTAGCAAATGGAACTACAGTCCAATGTGGTCTCAAATATGACTGTCTATTAGTGTTGGCAGTGTTGGCAAATAACCTATCATCGTGAGGAAACCATTTTCGGAGGTATGTGATCTAACTTGTATTGGGCTAGTTTTCCCTTCGCGGGTTGAAAGGTCAGAAAACCGGAGCTATGATGAATGCTAGGGAGATGATGAATGGGTTGGTAACCTGTCACCATTTGTTCATCATGTCCGTCTTAGAATGTTACCACATAGTAAGGATGTAAAGTAAAGAGCAATAGATTTTTTTTCTTTACAATAACACAAACAAAAAAGTGTAACAAAAACCAGAAAGGTTTGTACGTACACCTATAGTCCGGCAATCTCGTGCGCGACCCTCCTGCGGGGCGACAGACGGTGGCGGGGACGGGGTAGCTAAGATGTCAGCGGGTAGCAGGTGGTGTAGCGGGGAAGGGAAACGCGTGCATCTGCGCGTCAAGTACGGCAGTCTCGGCCGCGCAGCCGAAGCGGCAACACGTGCTTGATAATCTGTACTACTTTGAGGGCGACGCACACGAGATTAATATCTGAGGATGAGTAAGGCTATCTCAAGACAACTTAAGGAGGTTGTGCATAAATAATTAATGAGCAAAACACGGTGTGCGTCAAGCTAGCGGCCTCAAAAAAAAAATGGGCACGAAAAAATAATTTGACCATACCAAAAAATAGTACTCTTATTGAAAAAAATAGTACCTGTTGTAAAAAAATTAGTACCATCACGGTTCTGGATTTATAGCCATGTTTTATTGCACTTGCTAGCTTGACGGTGAGCGAAATTTGGCGAGAGTTAACGACAAGGTCTTTCGCTTTGATTTAAACGCCAAAAAATAGTATCGAAATAGTACTCACCCCCTGCAAAATACCGAAAGTAGTACTTCAACGGTTCCAAAGTTATAAAGGTAGTTCTTTGATCCCGCTAGCTTGACGTTTTGAAAATACCTATTATCTGGGGAATGCTTGCATACTTCAGTTTGTAACTAATGTCAATAAACTCGTATGAAATAGTACTCCCTACCATCATAATTTGGACCTGATTCTCTTTGTAGAAATATGTCAAAAAGTCATTATAACCTATGTCATACATTTATCAAGACGAGTACAGTCGCGAACAAAATTATTACACATGGTCAAGAATGTTGTCAGATTTCAGTATTTTTCCCCATTTTTGGGTAAAAATTGGTGAAGTGCCAGGGTTGTTAGATGAAAGTAATATCATTGTTGAAACTCTTTGAGTTATTCTACAAATACTGCAAATTGTTTATTAACAAACACTTCGATCCGTAACAAATTCAACATGAAGGTATAAATTATAAAATAAAACAGCAGATTAAAAATGTATTATGATGTATTAAAATCACAGATTGTTTTCGATAAGAACTAGACCCATGCAGCCATTTTCTATTAAAATTAGTGCATATAGGAATTTTTTGTAATAGCAGCACTGAAGTGCAAAGAAATGGTAGGGTAGACCTCCAAAATGGCAATACTTACGAATAAATTGTGAGGTTATGTAATTGTCTACGTGACTGTATCAACAACAAATGTATGGCATAGGTTATGATGATTGTTTAACATTTCTACAAAGAGAATCGGATCAAAATTATGATGGTAGGGAGTACTATTTCATACGAGTTTATTGACATTAGTTACATACTGAAGTATGCAAGCGTTCCCCAGATAATAGGTATTTTCAAAACGTCAAGCTAGCGGGATCAAAGAACTGCCTTTATAACTTTGGAACCGTTGAAGTACTACTTTCGGTATTTTGCAGGGGGTGAGTACTATTTCGATACTATTTTTTGGCGTTTAAATCAAAGCGAAAGACCTTGTCGTTAACTCTCGCCAAATTTCGCTCACCGTCAAGCTAGCAAGTGCAATAAAACATGGCTATAAATCCAGAACCGTGATGGTACTAATTTTTTTACAACAGGTACTATTTTTTTCAATAAGAGTACTATTTTTTGGTATGGTCAAATTATTTTTTCGTGCCCATTTTTTTTTTGAGGCCGCTAGCTTGACGCACACAAAACACGGAGAAATCAAAGAGAAGTGACGAAGAATATCAAACGGAGAGTGAAAATGAAAGCGATATGGAAATTGATTTATAATAAAACAATCTATTAATATTTTAGTTTTCCTAATAATTGGTCCTCAAGCATAATAATAAAAATAAAATAAAATAGTTCTATCTTTTTATTCACTCCTACATATATTACGTCACAAGTAAGTACAACTTATTGCAAGATTTATCCTGGCACACTTCTCTACGTGTGCAGCCGTGTTCTAGAATGTCAAAAGGATGACGCGCTACCCCGTCCCCGCCACCGTCTGTCGCCCCGCAGGAGGGTCGCGCACGAGATTGCCGGACTATAAGGAATCGTCATATTATTATTATCAAATTATACCAAGACCCAACCTACATTCAAATTAAAACCACATAAACAATAGTTAATGATCACGATTTGAAAAACGTTTTCAAATCGTACCACTTAACAAACAATATGAACATTACATGCTGAATTACCTGATTGTGCGCGAAGTAAGACAATTCGGTACTTCGGAAGCCACGGTAAGCCAATGGCGTCGCTAATACATACCTTTTTACTTATACATATAATGATCTTTAGCGGCTCAACAACGGCCTACGTAGTCCAGTGGTTAAACGTTGGGGTCACGACCAGGAGGTCCCGGGTTCAAATCCCGATGGGGACACATCACGAAAATCTTTGTGATCCTAATTTGGTTAATATATTACTGGCAATAAATTTATTTTATTCTTATTCTATATTTTGGAAGGCACGTTAAGACGGTGGTCCCGTTAACCACTTACTGATGTAAGTTAGTAGTCGTTACATGAGCCATGTCAGGGGCCTTTGGCGGCTCAATAGTAACCCTGACACCAGGGTTGGTGAGGTTGGTCATCGACCTAGCAAGTCACGCGAAGGGAAGTAAGATCGTTCTCCGCTAATTTCACAGCGTCGGCCCCAACGCGTCATTCCCTCGCCTTTACACCTCTTGCTGTCTCGTACGAATAAGTCTCACGATAGAATAAACTACACTACAATATCATGTCGCTATTTCATATTGCCTTCCTACACGTCACACTGTATAGTACTATTCCTGGCTTCTTTATTAGGAAGGCTTTTCTAGAAATGTTCCGTGTAAAGGGATATAATGTGTACTTTAGATTCTGACAGAGGTAATCATGGGATCTTAAAGACTAAGTTTGTCTCATTGTAAATTTGTAGTTTAATAGCTAAGGAGCAAAATGCTCAAAATGTAAGTGCCAAATTACTGAAGGCCTCTGGGCAATAGGCTAGTTTCCAACTATTCAAATCAGTTACTTTTTTCTAAACGTCAAAACACGGAATTACTACGGAATTTGTAATAAAAGTACACTGCGACATGGAAAAAATGTGAAAAATATAAAACAAAACGTGATAAAATGTCAGACTTATTATTACATTATTCTTAATTAAAATTCATAAGTAAGTTTAATAGAAAAAAGAAAATGCTTTTCATTAGTTTTAGATCTGACTTTATTTAGTAATCTGAACTTCATAATATAATATCTTGAACCTAGTACACGACCCAATTAAATTTATTTCAAACTTTACCAATCTGGTCATTTTCAATACATACATACATAGCGGTTTGACGTGACTTATTGTAGATTTGCCGCAGATGGCATTAACTACTTGGCCGGACAAACAGGGAGCGCTGAAGGCTCTCACCCGGTACAACGTTTAAGACAACAGGCCTGAGGGTGCCCAGTAACCCTTAACACATAACCCAGTAACACATAACCCGGTAACACATAACCCTTATTTTCGGTTCGCTGCAGTCGGATAAAAATAGTTAATCATTAACACAATCAATGTCGCTGCCGATACAATCCCTCTTCATCCATATTGCAAACATCTCATTTTACTTAAAAGGAAGCTGTAAAAGTTTTTCGCTTGACTCGTTTTATCTTATTAAAGTAGCGAGTGCCTGATCGTCTTCGCAGGCGGTGCATACCGGAGCGAAGTAGCCGAAGCGAAGTACGAAGTAGAAGCGAAGCGAGCGGAGTGCACTTCCATGTCCCGAAGATTCTCCCTGATTCATTTAACAGTTAGCTATCGGTTGCTTCGAAACGAATTTATTCCTAAATGTGGTCTTAGTTGACTTGAGACAACGGCGGAATATTTAATATACTTACTAGTTTATATAAGTTTGTTTTCCTGATTGGTAGATCTGACCATTCAACCCGAAGAGGAATTCATAGTCACATTACTGGTTAAGTGGTCACATTATTTCCGAAACAGTTTCCCGAGCATATGGGTTTCCTAATTTTGTTTTTGTCAACCCGAGTTTAAAAAAGTACGAAAGAATAGAAAAGACAAAGGTAGGTTATAGGTAGGTGTTGGCTCGTTATAAGCCTATCAGCGTGGTGTCAATTAGGGCGATAGGGTCAGCCCTTGGCCTGATTACTGAAGGGGATATTCGTGTCGAACCCGGTATTTTCAGCCAATTTCACTCTTTGAACGTTTAACCTTTTATTATCTAATAAGATTCACGCCCTTTACTCCTATTTGGGTGGTCAGATAAACCACAAGTCCTTAGATATTTTGAATTTGAATTTAAAGCCAATATTAATAGGTTTTGGCGTGTCTGATTTTCGGAGTGCCCACGGGCGTAGCTTCAAGCCACAAAACGACTTGCAGCCATACTATAGGAGTCCTAAGTGTTCCCAAGAACATGCAAATACAAATGGCATCTTTATCCAGCGTTTGTCGCTATTGACCCACTAAGGTAGATTATTTTTTTCAAATATCTTTCATACGACGCTCTGAGCCGAGGTTCGCGCCCAACTGGGCATCCTCAGGCCTGTTGTCTGAAATTTTGTACCTGGCGAGCAGCCTCAGCGCTCTCGATTTGTACGGCAAATCTACAATATGTCAAGTATAAAAAAATATATAGTATCACAATCATAAAGTCTCGTTACTTGTTACTTACTCACATACATTGTGATTAAGTGTGGGTGGAAGGAATTCCCCTACCCTCGCTCCGTCATTAATTGAAGGGCTCTCCAAGAAAAACTTCTCCACTCACCCAACTGAGTTTAGTCCGGATTCACACTAGGATAATTGAAAGTAGTGTGGGTATTTGTTACTGGGAAAAGTATGCTCAAGGCCCTCGGGCGTCAGACTTCAATGAGCGACTTTACAGGCTACGTTTCCCAAAAACAAAGATGGGTCTGTATTGATTTGATTCATGGATAACAGACATACGTAACTTTTTTCTTTGGTTTTGAATATAAATGTTGTTATTACCCTTGTTATTACACCCAGGCACAGCGTATCTCCCACCCATTATCATTCTGATCAAAATAAAGTAAAGTAATATAGGTAGCAACATAGTTCCGAATATCAAAAAATAATTACGAGCAATGGGAAAATAGGTAGTTATCACGTTAAATATTTTTTTAGGGAACATAACCTAGAAAATTCCTCATTGTTTTAGGAACATATACACACACAACCCTCACACAAAAATACACAAATTCACACCCGTAATCCGCATTGCGGTGGGTACACTTATAGTACTATAGGCAGTCAGTTAGATTAATATACCTAAAGAAGAAACGGTAACTCAGTTTTGAAGTTTGCCAAGTGTGGTTATGCAAATATAAATCTGGCGCTTGTGGCTCTGCTCACCCTGGTAGGGTTGATGAGTTCTGTCTGAAATTAATAATAAAGTAATGAAAATATTAATATTTTATGTTACTTTGAAAAAAGAAGTTAAATAAAATAAAACTTAGAAGTTAACATAATTTCAATTCAACAATATCTAGGAATATAAACCACTAGAAATTCAGAGCGGAGAAAAACTGAACTAATACAGATTAAAAGTTGATAAAAACATTTAGAACGATATAAAATACTCCGTGGTCCGTGGTCTAGTGATTAGACCATTAGGCTCACGAGCTGGAGGTCTGGGTTCGATTCCCGACGGTGACATTGTCGAAATCACTTTGTGAGATTGTCCTTTGTTTGGTAAGGACTTTGAAAGAAAGAAAGAAATAAACGTTTATTATAAAACTTTGCTGGCTTGAATCACCCGATTGTCCAAAAAAGTAATATGATTCCGTGCTTCGGAGGGCACGGTAAGCCGTTGGTCCCGGCTATTAGCCGCAAAAAATCTCCACCAACCCGCAGTGGAGCAGCGTGGTGGAGTATGCGCCGTACCCCCTCCGGTTGATTGAGGGGCCTGTGCCCATAAGAGGGACATATAGGCTGTTTATTTTTATGTTATAAAATAGATCATTAATGGCCCCGATTCCTGCAGACACCGCCTAATTTTATTTTAGGTTATATCCGTCATTTTCGTATCCGTCGAAAAGGAAAGGGACGGATGATTCACAGCTCTTAATTTTAGGAAGAATGAGTAAATTAATGTGTCGGGTTATTGACTGACGTAAAATTTTTAGACGGTTGGTTTAGATTTGTGCTTAAAATTGACGTGTGTTCCATAAATTTTATGCTTGTCGATTACCCGTCCCTTTCTTTTTCGGCGGATAAGAAAAGGACAGATATAACTTAAAATAAAATTAGATGGTATTTACAGGAATTAGCACCAATGTAGATATTAGTCCAATCAAATAAGGATTTACCTGAGAAATTTAATATATATAATAGTTAACAAGCTGAAACATTAATTTCACTCATCGTGCTTATGTTTCAGTATTAAATATTTTATAGAATATGATTGTCTAGAACTTTTTTTTCACTCCAAAGTCAATCTTCTTCTATCGTATGGGTTAAGAGGTGGATTCACCCATGAACTCTGGTATCAAAGTTACTATTGAGCCGCCAACGGCCCCTGACATGACTCATGTAACGACTACGTACTCACACCAGTAAGTATTGATCGGAGTAACGTGCCTCCTGAAGCACGGATTATGTTACTTTCGGACAATCGGGTAATCAGCTTTCCAACCAAACCAGGAGACGCAAAATTATTTTTTTGAAATGTCTCCACTAGGATTCGAATCCGGAACCTCCAGATCGTGAGCCCAACGCTCAACCACTGGACCGCGGAGGTCGGCCATGATCTAGTAGATTGGAGGAAAGTTCTTGATCTGTGGATACGACATTTTATGAGACTTTTAAGCCAACGTACAAAATGACAAAACGAAATTAGATATTCGCGTATATACTCGTATAAAGTTCTAGTTTGTCCCTTAATTCAACTTTTACGTACAACAGTGCTACAAGACATAAGTTTGAAGAGACGTAAATTGCAATTAGTTGTAGATAAAGGCGACCTCTAAGGTATTAAGTCTAGACCACCAAGGTCCCGGATCCGATTCCCGATTAGATCAATTTAGGAGCATATGCCGTGGATACAAACTTTTGGTAATCAGAGTGACTCCATACTATCCTACATAGGAACAGCGAGGAGTATACTTCGTACCTTCACTATTGATGAAGACACGACTATATCTAGCAGTATTAACATTAGTTGTTTCTTAGGTATAATCGTACAATACTCATGTTCTTCTATCGTGTGGATTGTTAGGTGAATTACCAACCCTATCAACCCTGGTGTCAGGGTTATTACTGAGCCGCCATAGGCCCCTGACATGACTCATGTAACGACTACGTAATTACATCAGTAAGTAATAATCAGGATCAACGGCTTAACGTGCCGCACGGGTCTTTTTACTTTTTGGACGATCAGGTGATCAGCCTGTAATGTCCTAACCAAACTAGGGATCACAAAGTGATTTTTGTGATTTGTCCCGGATTCGAACCCGGGGCCTCCGGATCGTGAGCACAACGCTCAACCACTGAACCACGGAGGCCGTCATGTTTATCTACTATAAGGCAGACAGACTGAAGTCAACTCGCAGACTAGATTTTGTATATGTCGTCATTTCCGCGATAAAAAGTGACGGCATAAATCTCAGTTTTAGTCATGGTTCTAGAAACGAGAAACCATGTTTTGCTGCCAGATGTAAATCAATGAAATCTATTTAGTTAGACAAGACGAGAAAATGTATTAATAATTAATGATAAATCATTTCGAGTACATTCAGTATTCATAATTTAACAGCAGACCTATAAAAGTCTGCTCCTAGAAAAATTAAATTAGATCAGATTAGAGTGAATGAATGAGTGACTTTCGAAATAATTGTTGCTCGATATATCAATTAGATTATGTATAGAGTTAGGTTGTTACCTATATTGCTTCTCTTTATTTTGATCAGAATAATAATGGGTGGAAGATGCAATTTTGCCTGGGTATAATAAAAAGGGTCATCATTTACCAAAAACAATGATAAAAGATCCATAATATAAATCTGTTATCTATGAAATTAGAAGGTTAAACGAAAAAAAAATATATACAGTGCCATCTCTATTGTTTCTGCGGAACGAAGTCTGGAAAATCCCTCATTTACAGAAACATTTCTAGCGCACGCGAATATTGAAAATAGGGTCAACTGATATTCCAAATTCAAAGTTTAAAATATAAATTAACAAAACATTTTATGCATTGTATTTTTTTTACATTTGCCTCCTAAATCTACTTAACTTGAAAAGAATCGAAGGTAGGTACAAGTACTACGCGCCCTTATTAATTGACGGGGTGATTCTCAAGTGAGGCTTCGCTGGGTGCCAGGCGGGCCGCGCGTGATCAATCGCTTTGACGTTGCCGACTGCTTCTCAATTGCTCTCATGTTATTGTGGGCTAAGCTTAATTGTGGGCTTGTATTTTTAGACCGATTGTTTTCGGTGTTTTA